>NC_140579.1:661494008-662172663 GCF_964204655.1 Triturus cristatus | reverse complement strand
GAATGACCTGCCAAGCCTGACTAGGAGGGAACTAGTCACCAACTCACCCCCCCCAAGGAACAGAACTTTTTAGGGCGCGAGAACCAACTGCGCCACCAAGACTGCAAAAACCTACTTCTGAAACTCTGCTGAAGCTGACCGCCGGAATTAAGGCTGAAGCTGAGGGCGGAAACTGACTACTGAAACTTATTACTAAAGACTCCCTGCTGGACTGCTGGGGGATCAACCAGGTACTAGCGCTGTGACCCCTGCGCTCCCCGACCTTGCCTGGGATCCCCCTAGTCAGTCCTGCACCAGGCGCTGGTCGCCGAAATCACCCCTTAATTTCAGCCCCCCCCGGTGTGGGGAGTCGAGGCGCACTCACCGCTGCGGCCCAGGGCCGGGAAACCGCCCCCTGTCATCAACGGGGCCCGCGGAGAAGCCCGGGGCCCCGCCGCTGCCGTCGCAGCCGAAGAATCGCAAACCCCAGCGCCGGGAAGGCCTCGGTGGGCCCAGGCGTCTCGCCGCGTAGGCCTGAAGCCAGCACCCGCATCACCTGACGGGGGCGGACTGCCAAAGACGCCCCCGCAGGCCGCACTGCCATTGGCGGCTGTGGGCGCGACCCCGGAAGCAAGGCAGGAATTCCCCCGTGACGCCAGCGGAGCTCCCCGGTCACGTCTGACCTGACCGGGAGCCCCGCGCTTTGTCCCCCGCTCCCCGCACCACTCCACTTGGCGGGAGAAGCCCGTGAGCAAGGCCCTCGGCCCGGACATCGCCGGGCGGCCTGGGATTCCTGCGAGGTCCCCGCAGGGGAGAGCGCTGCAGCGCGAAGCACAGAGGAGGAGGGATCCCGCCGGAGAACCCGTAAAAGGGCCGAGTGAAGGCCGAAGCACAAGGTAACCCCTGGGGGAGGCGGGCGGAAGGCCGTAAGGAGGCCCACAGTTCGCCCCTCCCCTGGGGAGATTCCTCAAGAGGCCCAGTGAGCCCCGGCCCTCCCCCGGACCCGGGATCTGGGTTGCCGGCACCTCTCACCCTCGGAAGGGCTCCCTGAACATACTGTGGGCCCCATTGTGGAACTGGCCTATCTAGCGCTATTCATGGGATCTGTGCAGTGTTGGGCCAAATGACATATTTGAAGCGCTGTGAACTTGCTGTGTTCCGCGAGCCTGAGCTAAAGGGCTAATAATTTGCTTTTAAGCGCTAGCAAAGCGCTAATTGCAGTGCCATGTGCAGACAGCCTGATTCCAAGCGCTGTTGACCTGCTGTGTGCGGCGCGATATTCTTAGAGCCTGGTTCACCGTGCTAGTGAACTCCCATGTGTAGCGCTATGTGCAATGTTTATGCAACCTGATTTTTAAGCGCTATTAATTGTTGTGCGCAGCCCTATATTCCCAGAACCTGACGTTTTACTGTTTTAAGGGTTGCCAATTTAAAGGGTAATGAGTTGCCTTTGAACTGAAATGCCTCTGCATGTATAATGATACTGCCAGTGAGAATCTAATGAATTGCATTTGAACTAGATAAACCTGATTGATTTTTAAGTGAACCTACTGTGTGGTGTCAATTATTGTGTGCGCTTTCTGCTTCAGGGGATGTGTGTGCTGTATGGTTGCTTCATACGTAAGCCTTCGGGTGCCCAACCGCTCGAGTCACGCTACGCCTTTAGGGCCCGGTGACCCCAGGTCTTACACCCCTACACTACCCAATTACCACTGCACTACCCTAAACCCTAAACCACTACCCCCAGCACGACCCCCTACACTACCCAAACACCACTGCACTGCCCTAAACCCTAAAACACTACCCCCAGAATGACCCCCTACACTACCCAAACACCACTGTACTACCCTAAACCCTAAAACACTCCCCCCCGCATGACTCCCTATACTACCCAAACAACACTGCACTACCCTAAACCCTAAATCTACCCCCAGCACGACCCCTACACTACCCAAACACCACTGCACTACCCTAAACCCTAAAACACTACCCCAGCACGACCCCCTACACTACCCAAACACCACTGCACTGCCCTAAACCCTAAAACACTACCCCCAGCACAACCCCCTACACCACCCAAACACCACTGCACTACCCTAAACCCTAAAACACTACCCTCAGCACGACCCCCTAAGCTACCCTAACACCACTGCACTACCATAAACCCTAAAACACCACTCCCTGCACGACCCCCTACACTGCCCAAACACCACTGCACTGCCCTAAATCCTAAAACACCACCCCCCTGCACGACCCCCTACACTGCCCGAACACCACTGTACTACCCTAAACCCTAAAACACTACCCCAGCACGACACTCTACACTACCCAAACACCACTGCAATACCCTAAACCCTAAAACACTCCCCCAGCATGACTCCCTATGATCCCCAAACACCACTGCACTACCCTAAACCTCTAAATCTACCCCCAGCACGACCCACTACACTACCGAAACACCACTGCACTACCCTAAACTGTAACTCTACCCTCAACATGACCCCCTACACTACCCAAACACCACTGCACTGCCCTAAACACTACCCCCAGCACGACACCCTACACTACCCAAACACAACTGCACTAACATAATCCCTAAAACACTACGCCAAGCATGATCCCCTACTCTACCCAAAGACCACTGTACTACCCTAAACCCTAAAACACGACCCCTACACTAAACAAACACCACTGCTTTATCCTAAACCCTAACACACTACCCCCATCACGACCCCTACACTACACAAACGCCACTGCACTACCATAAACCCTAAAACACTACTCCGACACTACACAAACACGGCTGCACTACCCCTAAACCCTAAAACACTACCCCCAGCAGTACCCCTCACACTGCCCGAACACCACTGCACTGCCCTAAACCCTAAAACACTACTCCCAGCAGTACCCCCTACATTGCCCGAACACCACTGCACTGCCATAAACCCTAAAACACCACTCCCTGCACGAACCCCTACACTGCCCTAACACCACTGCACTGCCCTAAACCCTAAAACACCACCCCCTGCATGAACCCCTACACTGCCCGAACACCACTGCACTGCCCTAAATCCTAAAAAACCACCCCCCCTGCACGACCCCCTACACTGCCCGAACACCACTGCACTACCCTAAACCCTAAAACACTACCCCAGCACGATCCCCTACACTACACAAACACCACTGCACTACCCTAAACCCTAAATCTACCTCAAGCACGACCCCCTACACAACACAAACACCACTGCACTACCCTAAACCCTAAACAACTACCCCCAGCACGAACCCCTACACTACCCAAACACCACTGCAATACCCTAAACCCTAAAACACTCCCCCAGCATGACTCCCTACACTCCCCAAACACCACTGCACTACCCTAAACCTCTAAATCTACCCCCAGCACGACCCACTACACTACCGAAACACCACTGCACTACGCTAAACCGTAAATCTACCCTCAGCACGAACCCCTACACTACTCAAAAACCACTGCAGTAGCCTAAACCCTAAATCTACCCCCAGCCCGACCCCCTACACTACTCAAACACCACTGCACTATCCTAAACCACCACCCCCAGCACGACCCCCTACACTACCCAAACACAACTGCACTGCCCTAAACACTACCCCCAGCACGACACCCTACACTACCCAAACACAACTCCAATACCCTAAACCCTAAAACACTCCCCAGCACCACTCCCTACACTACCCAAACACCACTGCACTACCCTAAACCCTAAAACACTACCCCCAGAATGACCCCCTACACTACACAAACACCACTGCACTACCATAAACCCTAAGACACTTCCCCCTACACTACACAATCACCACTGCACCATCCTAAACCCTAAAACACTACCCCCAGCATGACCCCCTACACTACCCGAACACCACTGCTCTACCCAAAAATCTAAAACACTATCTCAGCACGACCCCCTACACTACCCAAACACCACTGCACTACACTAAACCCAACATACACTACCGCCAGCACGACCCCCTACACTAAAAAAACACCACTACACTATCCTAAACCCTAAAACACTTCCCCAGCACCACTCCCTACACTACACAAACACCACTGCACTACCCTAAACCCTAAAAAACTACCCCCAGCATGACCCCCTACACTACCCGAACACCACTGCACTACCCTAAACCCTAAAACACTACCCCCAGCACGACTCCCTACACTACACAAACACCACTGCACTGCCCTAAACCCTAAAACACTACCCCCAGCACGACCCCCTACACTAGATAAACACCACTGCACTGCCCTAAACCCTAAAATACTACCCCCAGCACGACCCCCTACACTACCCAAACATCACTGCACAACCCTAAACCCTAACACACTACCCCAGCACGATCCGCTACACTACACAAACACCAATGCACTACCCTAAACCCTAAAACACTACCCCCAGCACGACCCCCTACACTAGCCAAACACCACTGCACTACCCTAAACCCTAAAACACGACCCCCTACACTACACAAACACCACTGAACTACCCTAAACCCTAAAACCCTACCCCCAGCACGACCCCCTACACTGCACAGACACCACTGCACTACCCTAAACCCTAAAACACTACCCCCAGCAATACCCCTCAAACTACCCAAACACCACTGCACTATCCTAAACCCTAAAACACTACCTCCAGCAGTACCCCCTACACTACGCAACCACCACTGCACTACCCTAAACCCTAAACTACTACCCCCAGCACGACCCCCTACACGACCCAAACACCACTGCACTGCCCTAAACCCTAAAACACTACCCCAGCACGACCCCCTACACTACCCAAAAAACACTGCACTACCCTAAACCCTAAATCTAACCCCAGCACGACCCCCTACACTACTCAAAAACCACTGAACTACCCTAAACCCTAAGACACTACCCCAGCACGACCCCCTACACTACCCAAACACCACTGCACTGCCCTAAACCCTAAAACACTATACCAGCACGATCCCCTACACTACACAAACACCACTGCACTACCCTAAACCCTAAATCTACCCCCAGCACGACCCCCTACACTACTCAAAAACCACTGAACTACCCTAAACCCTAAGACACTACCCCAGCACGACCCCCTACACTACACAAACACCACTGCACTGCCCTAAACCCGAATACACTACACCAGCACGATCCCCTACACTACACAAACACCAATGCACTACCCTAAACCTTAAATCTACCTCAAGCACGACCCCCTACACTACCCAAACACCACTGCACTGCCCTAAACACTACCCCCAGCACGACACCCTACACTACACAAACACCACTGCACTACCCTAAACCCTAAAACACTCCCCCCAGCACGACTCCCTACACTCCCCAAACACCACTGCACTACCCTAAACCCTAAATCTACCCCCAGCATGACCCCCTACACTACCGAAACACCACTGTACTACCCTAAACTCTAAATCTACCCTCAGCACGACCCCCTACACTACTCAAAAACCACTGCAGTACCCTAAACCCTAAATCTACCCCCAGCCCGACCCCCTACACTACTCAAACACCACTGCACTATCCTAAACCCTAAAACACTACCCCCAGCATGACCCCCTACACTACCCGAACACCACTGCACTACCCTGAACCCTAAAACACTACCCCAGCACGATCCCCTACACTACATAAATACCAGTGCACTACCCTAAACCCTAAATCTACCTAAAGCACGACCCCCTACACAACACAAACACCACTGCACTACCCTAAACCCTAAACAACTACCCCCAGCACGACCCCCTACACTACCCAAACACCACTGCACTGCACTAAACACTACCCCCAGCATGACACCCTACACTATCCAAACACCACTGCAATACCCTAAACCCTAAAACACTCCCCCAGCATGACTCCCTACACTCCCCAAACACCACTGCACTACCCTAAACCCTAAATCTAGCGCCAGCACGCCCCCTGCACTACCGAAACACCACTGCACTACCCTAAACCCTAAATCTACCCTTAGCACGTCCCCCTACACTACTCAAAAACCACTGCCGTACCCTAAACCCTAAATCTACCCCCAGCCCGACCCCCTACCCTACTCAAACACCACTGCACTATCCTAAACCCTAAATCACTATCCCCAGCACGGCCCCCTACACTACCCAAACACCACTGCACTGCCCTAAACACTACCCCCAGCAAGACATCCTACACTACCCAAACACAACTCCAATACCCTAAACCCTTAAACACTTCCCAGCACCACTCCCTACACTACCCAAACACCACTGCACTACCCTAAACCCTAAAACACTACCCCCAGCACAACCCCCTACTCTACCCGAACACCACTGAACTACCCTAAACCCTAAAACACTATCCCCAGCATGACCCCCTACACCACCCAAACACCACTGCACTACCCTAAACCCTAAAACACTACCCTCAGCACGACCCCCTAAACTACCCTAACACCACTGCACTACCATAAACCCTAAAACACTACCTACAGCACGACCACCTACACTACCAAAACACCACTGCACTACCCTAAGCCCTAAAACACTACCCCAGCACAACCCCCTACACTACCCAAACACCACTGTACTGCCCTAAACCCTAAAACACTACCCCCAGCACGACCCCCTAAACTGGATGAACACCACTGCACTGCCCTAAACCTTAAATCACTACCCCCAGCACGACCCCCTACACGACCCAAACACCAGTGCACTACCCTAAACCCTAAAACTTTACCCCCAGCACGACCCGCTATACTACACAAACACCAATGCACTACCCTAAACCTTAAAACACTACCCCCAGCACGACCCCCTACACTACCCAAACACCACTACACTACCCTAAAACCTAAAACACAAATGAGGCATGACTCCTACACTACCCAAACACCACTTACTAACCTAAACCCTAAAACACTACCCGCAACACGACCCCCTACACAACCCAAAGACCACTGCACTACCCTAAACCCTAAAACACTACCCCCAAATGACCCCCTACACTACCCAAAGACCACTGTACTACCCTAAACCCTAAAACACGACCCCCTACACTACACAAACACCACTGCAGTATCCTAAACCCTAAAACACTACCCCCAGCACAACCCCCTACAATACCCAAACACCACTGCACTACCCTAAACCCTAAAACACTACCAAGGCATGACCCTCTACACTACCCAAACCACTTGCACAAGCCTAAACCCTAGAACACTACCACCAGCACAACCCCCTACACTACTCAAAGACCACTAAACTACCCTAAACCCTAAAACACTACCCCTCACACGACCCCCTACACTACCCAAGCACCACTGCACTACCCTAAACGCTAAAACACTCCCCCAGCACGACCCCCTACACTACCCAAACACCACTGCACTAACATAAACCCGAAAGCACTACGCCAAGCATGATCCCCTACTCTACCCAAAGACCACTGTACTACCCTAAACCCTAAAACACGACCCCTACACTACACAAACGCCACTGCACTACCATAAACCCTAAAACACTACCCCGACACTACACAAACACGACTGCACTACCCTTAAACCCTAAAACACAACCCCCAGCACGACCCCGTACACTACACAAACAGCACTGCACTACCCTAAACCCTAAAACACTACCCCAGCACGACCCCCTACACTGCCCAAACACCACTGCTTACCCTAAACCCTAAAACACTACCCCCAGCAGTACCCCTCACACTGCCCGAACACCACTGCACTGCCCTAAACCCTAAAACACTACTCCCAGCAGTACCCCCTACATTGCCCGAACACCACTGCACTGCCATAAACCCTAAAACACCACTCCCTGCATGACCCCCTACACAGCCCAAACACCACTGCACTGCCCTAAACCCTAAAATACCAAAACCCTGCATGAACCCCTACACTGCCCGAACACCACTGCACTGCCCTAAATCCTAAAACACCACCCCCCTGCACGACCCCCTACACTGCCCGAACACCACTGTTCTACCCTAAACCCTAAAACACTACCCCAGCACGTTCCCCTACACTACACAAACACCACTGCATTACCCTAAACCCTAAATCTACCTCAAGCAAGAACCCCTACACAACACAAACACCACTGCACTACCCTAAACCCTAAACCACTACCCCCAGCACGACCCCCTACACTACCCAAACACCACTGCACTGCCCTAAACACTACCCCCAGCACGACACCCTACACTACCCAAACACCACTGCAATACCCTAAACCCTAAAACACCCCCCAGCATGACTCCCTACACTCCCCAAATACCACTGCACTACCCTAAACCTCTAAATCTACCCCCAGCACGACCCAATACACTACCGAAACACCACTGCACTACCCTAAACCGTAAATCTACCCCCAGCCCGACCCCCTACACTACTCAAACACCACTGCACAATCCTAAACAACTACCCCCAGCACGACCCCCTACACTACCCAAACACCACTGCACTGCCCTAAACACTACCCCCAGCACGACACCCTACACTACCCAAACACCACTGCACTAACATAAACCCTAAAACACTACGCCAAGCATGATCCCCTACTCTACCCAAAGACCACTGTACTACCCTAAATCCTAAAACACGACCCCTACACTACACAAACACCACTGCAGTATCCTAAACCCTAACACACTACCCCCAGCACGACTCCTACACTACACAAACGCCACTGCACAACCATAAACCCTAAAACACTACCCCGACACTACACAAACACGACTGCACTACCCCTAAACCATAAAACACTACCCCCAGCAGTACCCCTCACAGTGCCCGAACACCACTGCACTGCCCTAAACCCTAAAACACTACTCCCAGCAGTACCCCCTACATTGCCCGAACACCACTGCACTGCCATGAACCCTAAAACACCACTCCCTGCACGAACCCCTACACTGCCCAAACACCACAGCACTGCCCTAAACCCTAAAACACCACCCCCCTGCATGAACCCCTACACTGCCCGAACACCACTGCACTGCCCTAAATCCTAATACACCACCCCTCTGCACGACCCCCTACACTGCCCGAACACCACTGCACAACCCTAAACCCTAAAACACGACCCCCTACACTACACAAACACCACTGAACTACCCTAAACCCTAAAACACTACCCCTAGCACGACCCCTGACACTACACAAACACCACTGCACTACCCTAAACCCTAAAACACTACCCCCTACACTACCCAAACACCACTGCACTACCCTAAACCTTACAACACTACCCCCAGCAGTACCCCCTACACTACCAAAACACCACTGCACTACCCTAAACCCTAAAACACTACCCCCAGCAGTACCCCCTACACCACCCAAACACCACTGCACTACCCTAAACCCTAAACTACTACCCCCAGCATGACCCCCTACACTACCCAAACACCACTGCACTGCCCTGAACCCTAAAACACTACCCCAGCACGACCCCCTACATTACCCAAACACCACTGCACTACCCTAAACCCTAAAATACTCCTCCCAGCACGACTCCCTACACTATCCAAACACCACTGCACTACCCTAAACCCTAAATCTACCCCCAGCACGACCTTCTACACTACCGAAACACCACTGCACTACCCTAAAGCCTAAATCTACCCTCAGCACGACCCCCTACACTACCCAAACATCACTGCAGTACCCTAAACCCTAAAACACTACCCCCAGCACGACCCCCTATAATACCCAAACACCACTGCACAACCCTAAACCCTAAAACACTACCCCAGCACGACCCCCTACACTACCCAAATACCACTGCACTGCCCTAAACCCTAAAACACTACCCCCAGCAGTACCCCCTACACTACCCAAATACCACTGCACTACCCTAAACCATAAACCACTACCCCCAGCACAACCCCCTACACTACCCAAACAACACTGCACTGCCCTAAACCCTAAAACACTACCCCCAGCATGACCCTCTACACTACCCAAACACCACTGCACTACCCTAAACCCTAAAACACTCCCCCCAGCATGACTCCCTACACTACCCAAACACCACTGCACTACCATAAACCCTAAATCTACCCCCAGCACGACCCGCTACACTACCCATAACACCACTGCTCTACTCTAAACCCTAAATCTACCCTCAGCACGACCCCCTACACTACTCAAAAACCACTGCCCTGCCCTAAACCCTAAATCTACCCCCAGCACGACCCCCTACACTACCGAAACACCACTGCACTACCCTAAATCCTAAATCTACCCTCAGCACGACCAACTACACTACTCAAAAACCAATGCAGTACCCTAAACCCTAAAACACTACCCCAGCACGACCCCCTACACTACCCAAACACCACTGCACTACCCTAAACGCTAAATCTACCCCAGCACCACCCCTACACTACTCAAACACGACTCCACTACCCTAAACTCTAAATCACTACCCCCAGCACGACCCCATACACTATACAAACACCACTGCACTACCCTAAACCCTGAAACACTACCCACAGCACAACCCCCTACTCTACCAAAACACCACTGGACTACCCTAAACCCTAAAACACTACCCCCAGCACGACACCCTACACTACACAAACACCACTGCTCTACCCTAAACCCTAAAATACTACCCCCAGCACGACCCCCTACACTACACAAACACCACTGCACTGCCCTAAACCCTAAAACACTACCCCCAGCACGACCCCCTACACTACCCAAACATCACTGCACTACCCTAAACCCTAAAACACTACCCCCAGCACGACCCGCTACACTACCGAAACACCACTGCACTAACCTAAACCCTAAATCTACCCTCAGCACGACCAACTACACTACTCAAACACCAATGCACTACCCTAAACCCTAAAACACTACCCCTGCACGACCCCCTACACCAGCCAAACACCACTGCACAACCCTAAACCCTAAAACACGACCCCCTACACTACACAAACACCACTGAACTACCCTAAACCCTAAAACACTACCCCTAGCACGACCCCCTACACTACACAAACACCACTGCACTACCCTAAACCCTAAAACACTACCCCCTACACTACCCAAAAACCACTGCACTACCCTAAACCTTACAACACTACCCCCAGCAGTACCCCCTACACTACACAAACACCACTGCACCAGCAGTACCCCCTACACTACCCAAACACCACTGCACTACCCTAAACCCTAAACTACTACCCCCAGCATGACCCCCTACACTACCCAAACACCACTGCACTGCCCTAAACCCTAAAACTCTACCCCAGCACGACCCCCTACATTACCCAAACACCACTGCACTACCCTAAAACCTAAAATACTCCCCCAGCACGACTCCCTACACTATCCAAACACCACTGCACTATCCTAAACCCTAAATCTACCCCCAGCACGACCTTCTACACTACCGAAACACCACTGCACTACCCTAAAGCCTAAATCTACCCTCAGCACGACCCCCTACACTACCCAAACATCACTGCAGTACCCTAAACCTTAAAACACTACCCCCAGCACGGCCCCCTATACTACCCAAACACCACTGCGCAACCCTAAACCCTAAAACACTACCCCAGCACGACCCCCTACACTACCCAAATACCACTGCACTGCCCTAAACCCTAAAACACTATCCCCAGCAGTACCCCCTACACTACCCAAATACCACTGCACTACCCTAAACCATAAATCACTACCCCAGCACAACCCCCTACAATACCCAAAAACCACTGCACTTCCCTAAACCATAAAACACTACCCCCAGCAGTACCCCTCAAACTACCCAAACACCACTGCACTACCCTAAACCCTAAAACACTACCCCCAGCACGACCCCCTACACTACCCAAACACCACTGAACTGCCCTAAACACTAAAACACTACCCCAGCACGACCCCCTACATTACCCAAACACCACTGTGCTACCTTAAACCCCAAAATACTCCCCAACACGACTCCCTACACTACCCAAACACCACTGCACTACCCTAAACCCTAAATCTATCCCCGCACAACCCTCTACACTACCCAAACACCAATGTACAACCCTAAAGCCTAAATCTACCCTCAGCACGCAACCCTACACTACCCAAACACCACTGCAGTACCCTAAACTCTAAAATACTACCCCAAGCACGACCCCCTACACTACCCAAACACCACTGCACTACACTAAACCCTAAAACACTACCCCAGCACGACCCCTTACACTACCCAAACACCACTGCACTACCCTAAACCCTAAAACACTAACCCCAACAGTACCCCCTACACTACCCAAATACCACTGCACTACCCTAAACCCTAAACCACTACCCCCAGCATGACCCCCTACACTACCCAAACACCACTGCACTGCCCAAAACCCTAAAACACTATCCCCAGCATGACCCCCTACACTACCGAAACACCACTGCACTACCCTAAACCCTAAATTTACCCTCAGCACGACCCCCTACCATACTCAAAAACCACTGCAGTACCCTAAACCCTAAAACACTACCCCAGCACGACCCCCTACACTACCCAAACACCACTGCACTACCCTAAACCCTAAATCTACACCAGCACGACCCCTACACTACTCAAACACGACTGCACTACCCTTAACCCTGAAGCACTACCCACAGCACAACCCCCTACACTACCAAAACACCACTGGACTACCCTAAACTCTAAAACACTACCCACAGCATGACCCCCTACACTACACAAACACCACTGCTCTACCCTAAACCCTAAAACACTACCCCCAGCATGACCCCCTACACTACACAAACACCACTGCACTGGCCTAAACCCTAAAACACTACCCCCAGCACAACCCCTACACTAGATAAACACCACTGCACTGCCCTAAACCCTAAAACACTACCCCCAGTACGACCCCCTACACTACCCAAACATCACTGCACTACCCTAAACACTAAAACACCACCCCCATCACGACCGGCTACACTACACAAACACCAATTCACTACCCTAAACCCTAAAACACTACCCCCAGCACGACCCCCTAAACCAGCCAAACACCTCTGCACTACCCTAAACCCTAAAACACGACCCCCTACACTACACAAACACCACTGAACTACCCTAAACCCTAAAACACTACCCCTAGCACGACCCCCTACACTACACAAACACCACTGCACTACCCTAAACCCTAAAACACTACCCACTACACTACCCAAAACCCACTGCACTACCCTAAACCCTAAAACACTACCCCCTGCAGTACCCCTCAAACTACCCAAACACCACTGCACTACCCTAAACCCTATATCTACCTCAAGCACAACCCCCTACACAACACAAACACCACTGCACTACCCTAAACCCTATATCTACCTCAAGCACAACCCCCTACACAACACAAACACCACTGCACTACCCTAAACCCTAAACCACTACCCCCAGCACGACCCCCTACACTACCCAAACACCACTGTACTGCCCTAAACACTACCCCCAGCACGACACCCTACACTACCCAAAAACCACTGCACTACCCTAAACCCTACAACACTCCCCCCAGCATGACTCCCTACACTCCCCAAACACCACTGCACTACCCTAAACCCTAAATCTACCCCCAGCACGACCCCCTACACTACCGAAACACCACTGCACTACCCTAAACCCTAACTCTACCCTCAGCACGACCAACTACACTACTCAAAAACCACTGCAGTACCCTAAACCCTAAAACACTACCCCAGCACGACCCCCTACACTACCCAAACACCACTGCACTACCCTAAACGCTAAATCTACCCCAGCACGACCCCTACACTACTCAAACACGACTGCACTACCCTAAACTCTAAATCACTACCCCCAGCACGACCCCATACACTATACAAACACCACTGCACTACCCTAAACCCTGAAACACTACCAGCAGCACAACCCCCTACACTACCAAAACACCACTGGACTACCCTAAACCCTAAAACACTACCCCCAGCACGACCCCCTACACTACACAAACACCACTGCACTGCCCTAAACCCTAAAACACTACCCCCAGCTCAACCCCTACACTAGATAAACACCACTGCACTGCCCTAAACCCTAAAACACTATCCCCAGCACGACCCCCTACACTACCCAAACATCACTGCACTACCCTAAACCCTAAAACACTACCACCAGCACGACCCGCTACACTACACAAACACCAATGCACTACCCTAAACCCTAAAACACTACCCCCAGAACGACCCCCTACACCAGCCAAACACCACTGCACAAACCTAAACCCTAAAACACGACCCCCTACACTACACAAACACCACTGAACTACCCTAAACCCTAAAACACTACCCCTAGCACGACCCCCTACACTACACAAACACCACTGCACTACCCTAAACCCTAAAATACTACCCCCTACACTACCCAAAAACCACTGCACTACCCTAAACCCTAAAACACTACCCCCAGCAGTACCCCTCAAACTACCCAAACACCACTGCACTACCCTAAACCTTACAACACTACCCCCAGCAGTACCCCCTACACAACCCAAACACCACTGCACTACCCTAAACCCTTAAACACTACCCCCAGCAGTACCCCCTACACTACCCAATAACCACTGCACTACCCTAAACCCTAAACCACTACCCCCAGCACGACCCCCTACACTACCCAAACACCACTGCACTGCCCTAAACACTACCCCCACCACGACACCCTTCACTACCCAAACACCACTGCACTACCCTAAACCCTACAACACTCCCCACAGCATGACTCCCTACACTCCCCAAACACCACTGCACTACCCTAAACCCTAAATCTGCCCCCAGCATGACCCCCTACACTACCGAAACACTACTGCACTACCCTAAACCCTAAATCTACCCTCAGCACGACCAACTACACTACTCAAAAACCACTGCAGTACCCTAAACCCTAAAACACTACCCCAGCACGACCCCCTACACTACCCAAACACCACTGCACTACCCTAAACGCTAAATCTACCCCAGCACGACCCCTACACTACTCAAACACGACTGCATTACCCTAAACTCTAAATCACTACCCCCAGCACGACCCCATACACTATACAAACACCACTGCACTACCCTAAACACTGAAACACTACCCACAGCACAACCCCCTACACTACCAAAACACCACTGGACTACCCTAAACCCTAAACCACTACCCCCAGCACGACACCCTACACTACACAAACACCACTGCTCTACCCTAAACCCTAAAACCCTACCCCCAGTACGACCCCCTACACTACACAAACACCACTGCACTGCCCTAAACCCTAAAACACTACCCCAGCTCAACCCCTACACTAGATAAACACCACTGCACTGCCCTAAACCCTAAAACACTACCCCCAGCACGACCCCCTACACTACCCAAACATCACTGCACTACCCTAAACCCTAAAACACTACCCCCAGCACGACCCGCTACACTACACAAACACCAATGCACTACCCTAAACCCTAAAACACTACTCCAGCACGACCCCCTACACCAGCCAAACACCACTGCACAACCCTAAACCCTAAAACACGACCCCCTACACTACACAAACACCACTGAACTACCCTAAACCCTAAAACACAACCCCTAGCACGACCCCCTACACTACACAAACACCACTGCACTACCCTAAACCCTAAAACACTACCCCCTACACTACCCAAACACCACTGCACTACCCTAAACCTTACAACACTACCCCCAGCAGTACCCCCTACACTACCCAAACACCACTGCACTACCCTAAACCCTAAAACACTACCCCCAGCAGTACCCCCTACACCACCCAAACACCACTGCGCTACCCTAAACCCTAAACTACTACCCCCAGCATGACCCCCTACACTACCCAAACACCACTGCACTGCCCTAAACCCTAAAACACTACCCCAGCACGACCCCCTACATTACTCAAACACCACTGCACTACCCTAAACCCTAAAATACTCCCCCCAGCACGACTCCCTACACTATCCAAACACCACTGCACTACCCTAAACCCTAAATCTACCCCCAGCACGACCTTCTACACTACCGAAACACCACTGCACTACCCTAAAGCCTAAATCTACCCTCAGCACGACCCCTACACTACCCAAACATCACTGCAGTACCCTAAACCCTAAAACACTACCCCCAGCACGACCCCCTATACTACCCAAACACCACTGCACAACCCTAAACCCTAAAACACTAACCCAGCACGACCCCCTACACTACCCAAATACCACTGCACTGCCCTAAACCCTAAAACACTACCCCCAGCAGTACCCCCTACACTACCCAAATACCACTGCGCTACCCTAAACCATAAACCACTACCCCCAGCACAACCCCCTACACTACCCAAACAACACTGCACTACCCTAAACCCTAAAACACTACCCCCAGCATGACCCTCTATACTACCCAAACACCACTGCACTACCCTAAACCCTAAAACACTCCCCCAGCATGACTCCCTACACTACCCAAACACCACTGCACTACCATAAACCCTAAATCTACCCCCAGCACGACCCCCTACACTACCCATAACACCACTGCTCTACTCTAAACCATAAATCTACCCTCAGCACGACCCCCTACACTACTCAAAAACAACTGCACTGCCCAAAACCCTAAATCTACCCCCAGTACGACCCCCTACACTACCGAAACACCACTGCACTACCCTAAACCCTAAATCTACCCTCAGCACGACCAACTACACTACTCAAAAACCACTGCAGTACCCTAATCCCTAAAACACTACCCCAGCACGACCCCCTACACTACCCAAACACCACTGCACTACCCTAAACGCTAAATCTACCCCAGCACGACCCCTACACTACTCAAACACGACTGCACTACCCTAAACTCTAAATCACTACCCCCAGCACGACCCCATACACTATACAAAAACCACTGCACTACCCTAAACCCTAAAACACTACCCCCAGCACGACCCCCTACACTACACAAACACCACTGCACTGCCCTAAACCCTAAAACACTACCCCCAGCACGACCCCCTACACTACCCAAACATCACTGCACTACCCTAAACCCTAAAACACTACCCCCAGCACGACCCGCTACACTATCGAAACACCACTGCACTACCCTAAACCCTAAATCTACCCTCAGCACGACCAACTACACTACTCAAACACCAATGCACTACCCTAAACCCTAAAACACTACCCCCAGCACGACCCCCTACACCAGCCAAACACCACTGCACAACCCTAAACCCTAAAACACGACCCCCTACACTACACAAACACCACTGAACTACCCTAAACCCTAAAACACTACCCCTAGCACGACCCCCTACACTACACAAACACCACTGCACTACCCTAAACCCTAAAACACTACCCCCTACACTACCCAAAAACCACTGCACTACCCTAAACCCTAAAACACTACCCCCAGCAGTACCCCTCAAACTACCCAAACACCACTGCACTACCCTAAACCTTACAACACTACCCCCAGCAGTACCCCCTACACTACCCAAACACCAATGCACTACCCTAAACCCTAAAACTACTACCCCCAGCAGTACCCCCTACACTACCCAAACACCACTGCACTACCCTAAACCCTAAACTACTACCCCCAGCATGACCCCCTACACTACCCAAACACCACTGCACTGCCCTGAACCCTAAAACACTACCCCAGCACGACCCCCTACATTACCCAAACACCACTGCACTACCCTAAACCCTAAAATACTCCTCCCAGCACGACTCCCTACACTATCCAAACACCACTGCGCTACCCTAAACCATAAACCACTACCCCCAGCACAACCCCCTACACTACCCAAACAACACTGCACTGCCCTAAACCCTAAAACACTACCCCCAGCATGACCCCCTACACTACCCAAACACCACTGCACTACCCTAAACCCTAAAACACTACCCCCAGCACGACCCCCTATACTACCCAAACACCACTGCACAACCCTAAACCCTAAAACACTAACCCAGCACGACCCCCTACACTACCCAAATACCACTGCACTGCCCTAAACCCTAAAACACTACCCCCAGCAGTACCCCCTACACTACCCAAATACCACTGCGCTACCCTAAACCATAAACCACTACCCCCAGCACAACCCCCTACACTACCCAAACAACACTGCACTGCCCTAAACCCTAAAACACTACCCCCAGCATGACCCTCTACACTACCCAAACACCACTGCACTACCCTAAACCCTAAAACACTCCCCCAGCATGACTCCCTACACTACCCAAACACCACTGCACTACCATAAACCCTAAATCTACCCCCAGCACGACCCCTACACTACCCATAACACCACTGCTCTACTCTAAACCATAAATCTACCCTCAGCACGACCCCCTACACTACTCAAAAACAACTGCACTGCCCAAAACCCTAAATCTACCCCCAGTACGACCCCCTACACTACCGAAACACCACTGCACTACCCTAAACCCTAAATCTACCCTCAGCACGACCAACTACACTACTCAAAAACCACTGCAGTACCCTAATCCCTAAAACACTACCCCAGCACGACCCCCTACACTACCCAAACACCACTGCACTACCCTAAACGCTAAATCTACCCCAGCACGACCCCTACACTACTCAAACACGACTGCACTACCCTAAACTCTAAATCACTACCCCCAGCACGACCCCATACACTATACAAAAACCACTGCACTACCCTAAACCCTGAAACACTACCCCCAGCACGACACCCTACACTACACAAACACCAATGCTCTACCCTAAACCCTAAAACACTACCCCCAGCACGACCCCCTACACTACACAAACACCACTGCACTGCCCTAAACCCTAAAACACTACCCCCAGCACGACCCCCTACACTACCCAAACATCACTGCACTACCCTAAACCCTAAAACACTACCCCCAGCACGACCCGCTACACTACCGAAACACCACTGCACTACCCTAAACCCTAAATCTACCCTCAGCACGACCAACTACACTACTCAAACACCAATGCACTACCCTAAACCCTAAAACACTACCCCCAGCACGACCCCCTACACCAGCCAAACACCACTGCACAACCCTAAACCCTAAAACACGACCCCCTACACTACACAAACACCACTGAACTACCCTAAACCCTAAAACACTACCCCTAGCACGACCCCCTACACTACACAAACACCACTGCACTACCCTAAACCCTAAAACACTACCCCCTACACTACCCAAAAACCACTGCACTACCCTAAACCCTAAAACACTACCCCCAGCAGTACCCCTCAAACTACCCAAACACCACTGCACTACCCTAAACCTTACAACACTACCCCCAGCAGTACCCCCTACACTACCCAAACACCAATGCACTACCCTAAACCCTAAAACTACTACCCCCAGCAGTACCCCCTACACTACCCAAACACCACTGCACTACCCTAAACCCTAAACTACTACCCCCAGCATGACCCCCTACACTACCCAAACACCACTGCACTGCCCTGAACCCTAAAACACTACCCCAGCACGACCCCCTACATTACCCAAACACCACTGCACTACCCTAAACCCTAAAATACTCCTCCCAGCACGACTCCCTACACTATCCAAACACCACTGCACAACCCTAAACCCTAAAACACTACCCCAGCACGACCCCCTACACTACCCAAATACCACTGCACTGCCCTAAACCCTAAAACACTACCCCCAGCAGTACCCCCTACACTACCCAAATACCACTGCACTACCCTAAACCATAAACCACTACCCCCAGCACAACCCCCTACACTACCCAAACACTGCACTGCCCTAAACCCTAAAACACTACCCCCAGCATGACCCTCTACACTACCCAAACACCACTGCACTACCCTAAACCCTAAAACACTCCCCCCAGCATGACTCCCTACACTACCCAAACACCACTGCACTACCATAAACCCTAAATCTACCCCCAGCACGACCCGCTACACTACCCATAACACCACTGCTCTACTCTAAACCCTAAATCTACCCTCAGCACGACCCCTACACTACTCAAAAACCACTGCCCTGCCCTAAACCCTAAATCTACCCCCAGCACGACCCCCTACACTACCGAAACACCACTGCACTACCCTAAACCCTAAATCTACCCTCAGCACGACCAACTACACTACTCAAAAACCAATGCAGTACCCTAAACCCTAAAACACTACCCCAGCACGACCCCCTACACTACCCAAATGCCACTGCACTGCCCTAAACCCTAAAACACTACCCCCAGCAGTACCCCCTACACTACCCAAATACCACTGCACTACCCTAAACCATAAACCACTACCCCCAGCACAACCCCCTACACTACCCAAACAACACTGCACTGCCCCAAACCCTAAAACACTACCCCCAGCATGACCCTCTACACTACCCAAACACCACTGCACTACCCTAAACCCTAAAACACTCCCCCCAGCATGACTCCCTACACTACTCAAACACCACTGCACTACCATAAACCCTAAATCTACCCCCAGCACGACCCCCTACACTACCCATAACACCACTGCTCTACTCTAAACCCTAAATCTACCCTCTGCACGACCCCCTACACTACTCAAAAACCACTGCACTGCCCTAAACCCTAAAACACTACCCCAGCACGATCCCCTACACTACACAAACACCACTGCACTACCCTAAACCCTATATCTACCTCAAGCACAACCCCCTACACAACACAAACACCACTGAACTACCCTAAACCCTATATCTACCTCAAGCACAACCCCCTACACAACACAAACACCACTGCACTACCCTAAACCCTAAACCACTACTCCCAGCACGACCCCCTACACTACCCAAACACCACTGCACTGCTCTAAACACTACCCCCAGCACGACACCCTACACTAACCAAAAACCACTGCACTACCCTAAACCCTACAACACTCCCCCCAGCATGACTCCCTACACTCCCCAAACACCACTGCACTACCCTAAACCCTAAATCTACCCCCAGCACGACCCCCTACACTACCGAAACACCACTGCACTACCCTAAACCCTAAATCTACCCTCAGCACGACCAACTACACTACTCAAAAACCACTGCAGTACCCTAAACCCTAAAACACTACCCCAGCACGACCCCCTACACTACCCAAACACCACTGCACTACCCTAAACTCTAAATCACTACCCCCAGTACGACCCCATACACTATACAAACACCACTGCACTACCCTAAACCCTGAAACACTACCCACAGCACAACCCCCTACACTACCAAAACACCACTGGATTACCCTAAACCCTAAAATACTACCCCCAGCACGACGCCCTACACTACACAAACACCACTGCTCTACCCTAAACCCTAAAACACTACCCCCAGTACGACCCCCTACACTACACAAACACCACTGCACTGCCCTAAACCCTAATACACTACCCCCAGCTCAACCCCTACACTAGATAAACACCACTGCACTGCCCTAAACCCTAAAACACTACCCCCAGCACGACCCCCTACACTACCCAAACATCACTGCACTACCCTAAACCCTAAAACACTACCCCCAGCACGACCCGCTACACTACACAAACACCAATGCACTACCCTAAACCCTAAAACACTACCCCAGCACGACCCCCTACACCAGCCAAACACCACTGCACAACCCTAAACCCTAAAACACGACCCCCTACACTACACAAACACCACTGAACTACCCTAAACCCTAAAACACTACCCCTAGCACGACCCCCTGCACTACACAAACACCACTGCACTACCCTAAACCCTAAAACACTACCCCCTACACTACCCAAACACCACTGCACTACCCTAAACCTTACAACACTACCCCCAGCAGTACCCCCTACACTACCCAAACACCACTGCACAACCCTAAACCCTAAAACACTACCCCAGCACGACCCCCTACACTACCCAAATACCACTGCACTGCCCTAAACCCTAAAACACTACCCCCAGCAGTACCCCCTACACTACCCAAATACCACTGCACTACCCTAAACCATAAACCACTACCCCCAGCACAACCCGCTACACTACCCAAACAACACTGCACTGCCCTAAACCCTAAAACACTACCCCCAGCATGACCCTCTACACTACCCAAACACCACTGCACTACCCTAAACCCTAAAACACTCCCCCCAGCATGATTTCCTACACTACCCAAACACCACTGCACTACCATAAACCCTAAATCTACCCCCAGCACGACCCCCTACACTACCCATAACACCACTGCTCTACTCTAAACCCTAAATCTAACCTCAGCACGACCCCCTACACTACTCAAAAACCACTGCACTGCCCTAAACCCTAAATCTACCCTCAGCACGACCAACTACACTACTCAAAAACCACTGCTGTACCCTAAACCCTAAAACACTACCCCAGCACGACCCCCTATACTACCCAAACACCACTGCACTACCCTAAATGCTAAATCTACCCCAGCACGACCCCTACACTACTCAAACACGACTGCACTACCCTAAACTCTAAATCTCTACCCCCAGCACGACCCCATACACTATATAAACACCACTGCACTACCCTAAACCCTGAAACACTACCCACAGCACAACCCCCTACTCTACCAAAACACCACTGGACTACACTAAACCCTAAAACACTACCCCCAGCACGACACCCTACACTACACAAACACCACTGCTCTACCCTAAACCCTAAAACACTACCCCCAGCACGACCCTCTACACTACCCAAACATCACTGCACTACCCTAAACACTAAAACACTACCCCCAGCACGACCCGCTACACTACCGAAACACCACTGCACTACCCTAAACCCTAAATCTACCCTCAGCACGACCAACTACACTACTCAAACACCAATGCACTACCCTAAACCCTAAAACACTACCCCCAGCACGACCCCCTACACCAGCCAAACACCACTGCACAACCCTAAACCCTAAAACACGACCCCCTACACTACACAAACACCACTGAACTACCCTAAACCCTAAAACACTACCCCTAGCACGACCCCCTACACTACACAAACACCACTGCACTACCCTAAACCCTAAAACACAACCCCCTACACTATCCAAAAACCACTGCACTACCCTAAACCCTAAAACACTACCCCCAGCAGTACCCCTCAAACTACCCAAACACCACTGCACTACCCTAAACCTTACAACACTACCCCCAGCAGTACCCCCTACACTACCCAAACACCACTGCACTACCCTAAACCCTAAAACACTACCCCCAGCAGTACCCCCTACACTACCCAAACACCACTGCACTACCCTAAACCCTAAACTACTACCCCCAGCATGACCCCCTACACTACCCAAACACCACTGCACTGCCCTAAACCCTAAAACACTACCCCAGCACGACCCCCTACATTACCCAAACACCACTGCACTACACTAAACCCTAAAATACTCCCCCCAGCACGACTCCCTACACTATCCAAACACCACTGCACTACCCTAAACCCTAAATCTACCCCCAGCATGACCTTCTACACTACCGAAACACCACTGCACTACCCTAAAGCCTAAATCTACCCTCAGCACGACCCCCTACACTACCCAAACATCACTGCAGTACTCTAAACCCTAAAACACTACCCCCAGTACGGCCCCCTATACTACCCAAACACCACTGCACAACCCTAAACGCTAAAACTCTACCCCAGCACGACCCCCTACACTACCCAAATACCACTGCACTGCCCTAAACCCTAAAACACTACCCCCAGCAGTACCCCCTACACTACCCAAATACCACTGCACTACCCTAAACCATAAACCTGTACCCCCAGCACAACCCCCTACACTACCCAAACAACACTGCACTGCCCTAAACCCTAAAACACTATCCCCAGCATGACCCTCTACACTACCCAAACACCACTGCACTACCCTAAACCCTAAAACACTCCCCCCAGCATGACTCCCTACACTACTCAAACACCACTGCACTACCATAAACTCTAAATCTACCCCCAGCACGACCCCCTACACTACCCATAACACCACTGCTCTACTCTAAACCCTAAATCTACCCTCAGCACGACCCCCTACACTACTCAAAAACCACTGCACTGCCCTAAACCCTAAAACACTACCCCACCACGATCCCCTACACTACACAAACACCACTGCACTACCCTAAACCCCATATCTACCTCAAGCACAACCCCCTACACAACACAAACACCACTGCACTACCCTAAACCCTATATCTACCTCAAGCACAACCAACTACACAACACAAACACCACTGCACTACCCTAAACCCTAAACCACTACCCCCAGCACGACCCCCTACTCTACCCAAACACCACTGCACTGCCCTAAACACTACCCCCAGCACGACACCCTACACTACCCAAAAACCACTGCACTACCCTAAACCCTACAACACTCCCCCCAGCATGACTCCCTACACTCCCCAAACACCACTGCACTACCATAAACCCTAAATCTACCCCCAGCACGACCCCCTACACTACCGAAACACCACTGCACTACCCTAAACCCTAAATCTACCCTCAGCACGACCACTACTCAAAAACCACTGCAGTACCCTAAACCCTAAAACACTACCCCAGCACGACCCCCTACACTACCCAAACACCACTGCACTACCCTAAACGCTAAATCTACCCCAGCACGACCCCTACACTACTCAAACACGACTGCACTACCCTAAACTCTAAATCACTACCCCCAGCACGACCCCATACACTATACAAACACCACTGCACTACCCTAAACCCTGAAACACTACCCACAGCACAACCCCCTACACTACCAAAACACCACTGGACTACCCTAAACCCTAAAACACTACCCCCAGCACGACACCCTACACTACACAAACACCACTGCTCTACCCTAAACCCTAAAACACTACCCCCAGCACGACCCCCTACACTACACAAACACCACTGCACTGCCCTAAACCCTAAAACACTACCCCCAGCTCAACCCCTACACTAGATAAACACCACTGCACTGCCCTAAACCCTAAAACACTACCCCCAGCACGACCCCCTACACTACCCAAACATCACTGCACTACCCTAAACCCTAAAACACTACCCCCAGCACGACCCACTACACTACACAAAGACGACTGCACTACCCTAAACTCTAAATCACTACCCCCAGCACGACCCCATACACTATACAAACACCACTGCACTACCCTAAACCCTGAAACACTACCCACAGCACAACCCCCTACACTACCAAAACACCACTGGACTACCCTAAACCCTAAAACACTACCCCCAGCATGACCCGCTACACTACACAAACACCAATGCACTATCCTAAACCCTAAAACACTACCCCCGGCACGATCCCCTACACTAGCCAAACCCCACTGCTCTACCCTAAACCCTAAAACACGACCCCCTACACTACACAAACAACACTGAACTACCCTAAACCCTAAAACACTACCCCCCGCACGACCCCCTACACTAGACAAACACCACTGCACTACCCTAAACCCTAAAACACTACCCCCTACAATACCAAAAAACCACTGCACTTCCCTAAACCATAAAACACTACACCCAGCAGTACCCCTCAAACTACCCAAACACCACTGCACTACCCTAAACCCTAAAACACTACCCCCAGCACGGCCCCCTACACTACCCACACACCACTGCACTGCCCTAAACACTAAAACACTACCCCAGCACGACCCCTTACATTACCCAAACAACACTGCGCTACCCTAAACCCCAAAATAATCCCCAACACGACTCCCTACACTACCCAAACACCACTGCACTACCCTAAACCCTAAATCTATCCCCCGCACAAACCTCTACACTACCCAAACACCACTGTACCGCCCTAAACCCTAAAACACTACCCCCAGCATGACCCCCTACACTACTGAAACACCACTGCACTACCCTAAACCCTAAATCTACCCTCAGCACGACCCCCTACCTTACTCAAAAACCACTGCAGTACCCTAAACCCTAAAACCCTACCCCAGCACGACCCCCTACACTACCCGAACACCACTGCACTACACTAAACCCTAAATCTACACCAGCACGACCCCTTCACTACTCAAACACGACTGCACTACCCTTAACCCTGAAACACTACCCACAGCACAACCCCCTACACTACCAAAACACCACTGCACTACCCTAAACCCTAAATCTACCCTCAGCACGACCAACTACACTACTCAAAAACCACTGCAGTACCCTAAACCCTAAAACACTACCCCAGCACGACCCCCTACACTACCCAAACACCACTGCACTACCCTAAAGGCTAAATCTACCCCAGCACGACCCCTACACTACTCAAACACGACTGCACTACCCTAAACTCTAAATCCCTACCCCCAGCACGACCCCATACACTATACAAACACCACTGCACTACCCTAAACCCTGAAACACTACCAGCAGCACAACCCCCTACACTACCAAAACACCACTGGACTACCCTAAACCCTAAAACACTACCCCCAGCACGACACCCTACACTACACAAACACCACTGCTCTACCCTAAACCCTAAAACACTACCCCCAACACGACCCCCTACACTACACAAACACCACTGCACTGCCCTAAACCCTAAAACACTACCCCCAGCTCAACCCCTACACTAGATAAACACCACTGCACTGCCCTAAACCCTAAAACACTATCCCCAGCACGACCCCCTACACTACCCAAACATCACTGCACTACCCTAAACCCTAAAACACTACCCCCAGCACGACCCGCTACACTACACAAACACCAATGCACTACCCTAAACCCTAAAACACTACCCCCAGCACGACCCCCTACACCAGCCAAACACCACTGCACAACCCTAAACCCTAAAACACGACCCCCTATACTACACACCCACCACTGAACTACCCTAAACCCTAAAACACTACCCCTAGCACGACCCCCTACACTACACAAACACCACTGCACTACCCTAAACCCTAAAATACTACCCCCTACACTACCCAAAAACCACTGCACTACCCTAAACCCTAAAACACAACCCCCAGCAGTACCCCTCAAACTACCCAAACACCACTGCACTACCCTAAACCTTACAACACTACCCCCAGCAGTACCCCCTACACTACCCAAACACCAATGCACTACCCTAAACCCTTAAACACTACCCCCAGCAGTACCCCCTACACTACCCAATAACCACTGCACTACCCTAAACCCTAAACCACTACCCCCAGCACGACCCCCTACACTACCCAAACACCACTGCACTGCCCTAAACACTACCCCCAGCACGAGACCCTACACTACCCAAACACCACTGCACTACCCTAAACCCTACAACACTCCCCCCAGCATGACTCCCTACACTCCCCAAACACCACTGCACTACCCTAAACCCTAAATCTACCCCCAGCACGACCCCCTACACTACCGAAACACCACTGCACTACCCTAAACCCTAAATCTACCCTCAGCACGACCAACTACACTACTCAAAAACCACTGCAGTACCCTAAACCCTAAAACTCTACCCCAGCACGACCCCCTACACTACCCAAACACCACTGCACTACCCTAAACGCTAAATCTACCCCATCACGACCCCTACACTACTCAAACACGACTGCACTACCCTAAACTCTAAATCACTACCCCCAGCACGACCCCATACACTATACAAACACCACTGCACTACCCTAAACCCTGAAACACTACCCACAGCACAACCCCCTACACTACCAAAACACCACTGGACTACCCTAAACCCTAAAACACTACCCCCAGCATGACACCCTACACTACACAAACACCACTGCTCTACCCTAAACCCTAAAACACTACCCCCAGTACGACCCCCTACATTACACAAACACCACTGCACTGCCCTAAACCCTAAAACACTACCCCAGCTCAACCCTTACACTAGATAAACACCACTGCACTGCCCTAAACCCTAAAACACTACCCCCAGCACAACCCCCTACACTACCCAAACATCACTGCACTACCCTAAACCATAAAACACTACCCCCAGCACGACCCGCTACACTACACAAACACCAATGCACTTCCCTAAACCCTAAAACATTACCCCAGCACGACCCCCTACACCAGCCAAACACCACTGCACAACCCTAAACCCTAAAACACGACCCCCTACACTACACAAACACCACTGAACTACCCTAAACCCTAAAACACTACCCCTAGCACGACCCCCTACACTACACAAACACCACTGCACTACCCTAAACCCTAAAACACTACCCCCTACACTACCCAAACACCACTGCACTATCCTAAACCTTACAACACTACCCCCAGCAGTACCCCCTACACTCCCCAAACACCACTGCACTACCCTAAACCCTAAAACACTACCCCCAGCAGTACCCCCTACACCACCCAAACACCACTGCACTACCCTAAACCCTAAACTACTACCCCCAGCATGACCCCCTACACTACCCAAACACCACTGCACTGCCCTAAACCCTAAAACACTACCCCAGCACGACCCCCTACATTACCCAAACACCACTGCACTCACCCTAAACCCTAAAATACTCCCCCCAGCACGACTCCCTACACTATCCAAACACCACTGCACTACCCTAAACCCTAAATCTACCCCCAGCACGACCTTCTACACTACCGAAACACCACTGCACTACCCTAAAGCCTAAATCTACCCTCAGCACGACCCCCTACACTACCCAAACACCACTGCACAACCCTAAACCCTAAAACACTACCCCAGCACGACCCCCTACACTACCCAAATACCACTGCACTGCCCTAAACCCTAAAACACTACCCCCAGCAGTACCCCCTAAACTACCCAAATACCACTGCACTACCCTAAACCATGAACCACTACCACCAGCACAACCCCCTACACTACCCAAACAACACTGCACTGCCCTAAACCCTAAAACACTACCCCCAGCATGACCCTCTACACTACCCAAACACCACTGCACTACGCTAAACCCTCTAAAACACTCCACCAGCATGACTCCCTACACTACCCAAACACCACTGCACTACCATAAACCCTAAATCTACCCCCAGCACGACCCCCTACACTACCCATAACACCACTGCTCTACTCTAAACCCTAAATCTACCCTCAGCACGACCCCCTACACTACTCAAAAACCACTGCACTGCCCTAAACCATAAATCTACCCCCAGCACGACCCCCTACACTACCGAAACACCACTGCACTACCCTAAACCCTAAATCTACCCTCAGCACGACCAACTACACTACTCAAAAACCACTGCAGTACCCTAAACCCTAAAACACTACCCCAGCACGACCCCCTACACTACCCAAACACCACTGCACTACCCTAAACGCTAAATCTACCCCAGCACGACCCCTACACTACTCAAACACGACTGCACTACCCTAAACTCTAAATCACTACCCCCAGCACGACCCCATACACTATACAAACACCACTGCACTACACTAAACCCTGAAACACTACCCACAGCACAACCCCCTACTCTACCAAAACACCACTGGACTACCCTAAACCCTAAAACACTACCCCCAGCACGACACCCTACACTACACAAACACCACTGCTCTACCCTAAACCCTAAAACACTACCCCCAGCACGACCCCCTACACTACACAAACACCACTGCACTGCCCTAAACCCTAAAACACTACCCCCAGCGCGACCCCCTACACTACCCAAACATCACTGCACTACCCTAAACACTAAAACACTACCCCCAGCACGACCCGCTACACTACCGAAACACCACTGCACTACCCTAAACCCTAAATCTACCCTCAGCAGGACCAACTACACTACTCAAACACCAATGCACTACCCTAAACCCTAAAACACTACCCCCAGCACGACCCCCTACACCAGCCAAACACCACTGCACAACCCTAAACCCTAAAACACGACCCCCTACACTACACAAACACCACTGAACTACCCTAAACCCTAAAACACTACCCCTAGCACGACCCCCTACACTACACAAACACCACTGCACTACCCTAAACCCTAAAACACTACCCCCTACACTACCCAAAAACCACTGCACTACCCTAAACCCTAAAACACTACCCCCAGCAGTACCCCTCAAACTACCCAAACACCACTGCACTACCCTAAACCTTACAACACTACCCCCAGCAGTACCCCCTACACTACCCAAACACCACTGCACTACCCTAAACCCTAAAACACTACCCCCAGCAGTACCCCCTACACTACCCAAACACCACTGCACTACCCTAAACCCTAAACTACTACCCCCAGCATGACCCCCTACACTACCCAAAAACCACTGCACTGCCCTAAACCCTAAAACACTACCCCAGCACGACCCCCTACATTACCCAAACACCACTGCACTACCCTAAACCCTAAAATACTCCCCCCAGCACGACTCCCTACACTATCCAAACACCACTGCACTACCCTAAACCCTAAATCTACCCCCAGCACGACCTTCTACACTACCGAAACACCACTGCACTACTCTAAAGCCTAAATCTACCCTCAGCACGACCCCCTACACTACCCAAACATCACTGCTGTACCCTAAACCCTAAAACACTACCCCCAGTACGGCCCCCTATACTACCCAAACACCCCTGCACAACCCTAAACCCTAAAACACTACCCCAGCATGACCCACTACACTACCCAAATACTACTGCACTGCCCTAAACCCTAAAACACTACCCCCAGCAGTACCCCCTACACTACCCAAATACCACTGCACTACCCTAAACCATAAACCACTACCCCCAGCACAACCCCCTACACTACCCAAACAACACTGCACTGCCCTAAACCCTAAAACACTACCCCCAGCATGACCCTCTACACTACCCAAACACCACTGCACTACCCTAAACCCTAAAACACTCCCCCCAGCATGACTCCCTACACTACTCAAACACCACTGCACTACCATAAACCCTAAATCCACCCCCAGCACGACCCCCTACACTACCCATAACACCACTGCTCTACTCTAAACCCTAAATCTACCCTCAGCACGACCCCCTACACTACTCAAAAACCACTGCACTGCCCTAAACCCTAAAACACTACCCCAGCACGATCCACTACACTACACAAACACCACTGCACTACCCTAAACCCTATATCTACCTCAAGCACAACCCCCTACACAACACAAACACCACTGCACTACCCTAAACCCTAAACCACTACCCCCAGCACGACCCCCTACACTACCCAAACACCACTGCACTGCCCTAAACACTACCCCCAGCACGACACCCTACACTACCCAAAAACCACTGCACTACCCTAAACCATAAACCACTACCCCCAGCACAACCCCCTACACTACCCAAACAACACTGCACTGCCCTAAACCCTAAAACACTACCCCCAGCATGACCCTCTACACTACCCAAACACCACTGCACTACCCTAAACCCTAAAACACTCCCCCCAGCATGACTCCCTACACTACTCAAACACCACTGCACTACCATAAACCCTAAATCCACCCCCAGCACGACCCCCTACACTACCCATAACACCACTGCTCTACTCTAAACCCTAAATCTACCCTCAGCACGACCCCCTACACTACTCAAAAACCACTGCACTGCCCTAAACCCTAAAACACTACCCCAGCACGATCCCCTACACTACACAAACACCACTGCACTACCCTAAACCCTATATCTACCTCAAGCACAACCCCCTACACAACACAAACACCACTGCACTACCCTAAACCCTAAACCACTACCCCCAGCACGACCCCCTACACTACCCAAACACCACTGCACTGCCCTAAACACTACCCCCAGCACGACACCCTACACTACCCAAAAACCACTGCACTACCCTAAACCCTACAACACTCCCCCCAGCATGACTCCCTACACTCCCCAAACACCACTGCACTACCCTAAACCCTAAATCTACCTCCAGCACGACCCCCTACACTACCGAAACACCACTGCACTACCCTAAACCCTAAATCTACCCTCAGCACGACCAACTACACTACTCAAAAACCACTGCAGTACCCTAAACCCTAAAACACTACCCCAGCACGACCCCCTACACTACCCAAACACCACTGCACTACCCTAAACGCTAAATCTACCCCAGCACGACCCCTACACTACTCAAACACGACTGCACTACCCTAAACTCTAAATCACTACCCCCAGCACGACCCCATACACTATACAAACACCACTGTACTACCCTAAACCCTGAAACACTACCCACAGCACAACCCCCTACACTACCAAAACACCACTGGACTACCCTAAACCCTAAAACACTACCCCCAGCACGACACCCTACACTACACAAACACCACTGCTCTACCCTAAACCCTAAAACACTACCCCCAGCACAACCCCCTCCACTACACAAACACCACTGCACTGCCCTAAACCCTAAAACACTACCCCCAGCTCAACCCCTACACTAGATAAACACCACTGCACTGCCCTAAACCCTAAAACACTACCCCCAGCACGATCCCCTACACTACCCAAACATCACTGCACTACCCTAAACCCTAAAACACTACCCCCAGCATGACCCCATACACTATACAAACACCACTGCACTACCCTAAACCCTGAAACACTACCCACAGCACAACCCCCTACACTACCAAAACACCACTGGACTACCCTAAACCCTAAAACACTACCCCCAGCACGACACCCTACACTACACAAACACCACTGCTCCACCCTAAACCCTAAAATACTACCCCCAGCATGACCCGCTACACTACACAAACACCAATGCACTATCCTAAACCCTAAAACACTACCCCCAGCACGATCCCCTACACTAGCCAAACACCACTGCTCTACCCTAAATCCTAAAACACGACCCCCTACACTACACAAACAACACTGAACTACCCTAAAACACTACCCCCAGCACGACCCCCTACACTAGACAAACACCACTGCACTACCCTAAACCCTAAAACACTACCCCCAGCAGTACCCCTCAATACCAAAAAACCACTGCACTTCCCTAAACCATAAAACACTACACCCAGCAGTACCCCTCAAACTACCCAAACACCACTGCACTACCCTAAACCCTAAAACACTACCCCCAGCACGACCCCCTACACTACCCACACACCACTGCACTGCCGTAAACACTAAAACACTACCCCAGCACGACCCCTTACATTACCCAAACAACACTGCGCTACCCTAAACCCCAAAATACTCCCCAACACGACTCCCTACACTACCCAAACACCACTGCACTACCCTAAACCCTAAATCTAATCCCTGCACAACCCTCTACACTACCCAAACACCACTGCACCGCCCTAAACCCTAAAACACTACCCCCAGCACGACCCCCTACACTACCCAAACACCACTGCACTGCCCTAAACACTACCCCCAACACGACACCCTACACTACCCAAACACCACTGCACTACTCTAAACCCTACAACACTCCCCCCAGCATGACTCCCTACACTCCCCAAACACCACTGCACTACCCTAAACCCTAAAACACTACCCCCAGCACGACCCGTTACACTACACAAACACTAATGCACTACCCTAAACCCTAAAACACTACCCCCAGCACGACCCCCTACACCAGCCAAACACCACTGCACAACCCTAAACCCTAAAACACGACCCCCTACACTACACAAACACCACTGAACTACCCTAAACCCTAAAACACTACCCCTAGCACGACCCCCTACACTACACAAACACCACTGCACTACCCTAAACCCTAAAACACTACCCCTACACTACCCAAAAACCACTGCACTACGCTAAACCCTAAAACACTACCCCCAGCATGACCCCCTACACTACCCAAACACCACTGCACCGCCCTAAACCCTAAAACACTACCCCCAGCATGACCCCCTACACTACCGAAACACCACTGCACTACCCTAAACCCTAAATCTACCCTCAGCACGACCCCCTACCTTACTGAAAAACCACTGCAGTACCCTAAACTCTAAAACACTACCCCAGCATGACCCCCTACACTACCCAAACACCACTGCAGTACCCTAAACCCTAAATCTACACCAGCACGACCCCTTCACTACTCAAACACGACTGCACTACCCTTAACCCTGAAACACTACCCACAGCACAACCTCCTACACTACCAAAACACCACTGGACTACCCTAAACCCTAAAACACTACCCACAGCACGACCCCCTACACTACACAAACACCACTGCTCTACCCTAAACCCTAAAACACTACCCCCAGCACGACCCCCTACACTACACAAACACCACTGCACTGCCCTAAACCCTAAAACACTACCCCTAGCAAGACCCGCTACACTACACAAACACCAATGCACTACCCTAAAACACTACCCCCAGCACGACCCCCTACACCAGCCAAACACCACTGCACAACCCTAAACCCTAAAACACGACCCCCTACACTACACAAACACCACTGAACTACCCTAAACCCTAAAACACTACCCCTAGCATGACCCCCTACACTACACAAACACCACTGCACTACCCTAAAACACTACCCCCTACACTACCCAAAAACCACTGCACTACCCTAAACCCTAAAACACTACCCCCAGCATGACCCCCTACACTACCCAAACACCACTGCACCGCCCTAAACCCTAAAACACTTTCCCCAGCATGACCCCCTACACTATCGAAACACCACTGCACTACCCTAAATCTACCCTCAGCACGACCCCCTACCTTACTCAAAAACCACTGCAGTACCCTAAACCCTAAAACACTACCCCAGCACGACCCCCTACACTACCCAAACACCACTGCACTACCCTAAACCCTAAATCTACATCAGCACGACCCCTTCACTACTCAAACCCGACTGCACTACCCTTAACCCTGAAACACTACCCACAGCACAACCCCCTACACTACCAAAACACCACTGGACTACACTAAACCCTAAAACACTACCCACAGCACGACCCCCTACACTACACAAACACCACTGCTCTACCCTAAACCCTAAAACACTACCCCCAGCATGACCCCCTACACTACACAAACACCACTGCACTGCCCTAAACCCTAAAACACTACCCCCTACACTACCCAAAAACCACTGCACTACGCTAAACCCTAAAACACTACCCCCAGCATGACCCCCTACACTACCCAAACACCACTGCACCACCCTAAACCCTAAAACACTACCCCCAGCATGACCCCCTACACTACCGAAACACCACTGCACTACCCTAAACCCTAAATCTACCCTCAGCACGACCCCCTACCTTACTGAAAAACCACTGCAGTACCCTAAACTCTAAAACACTACCCCAGCATGACCCCCTACACTACCCAAACACCACTGCAGTACCCTAAACCCTAAATCTACACCAGCACGACCCCTTCACTACTCAAACACGACTGCACTACCCTTAACCCTGAAACACTACCCACAGCACAACCCCCTACACTACCAAAACACCACTGGACTACCCTAAACCCTAAAACACTACCCACAGCACGACCCCCTACACTACACAAACACCACTGCTCTACCCTAAACCCTAAAACACTACCCCCAGCACGACCCCCTACACTACACAAACACCACTGCACTGCCCTAAACCCTAAAACACTACCCCTAGCAAGACCCGCTACACTACACAAACACCAATGCACTACCCTAAAACACTACCCCCAGCACGACCCCCTACACCAGCCAAACACCACTGCACAACCCTAAACCGTAAAACACGACCCCCTACACTACACAAACACCACTGAACTACCCTAAACCCTAAAACACTACCCCTAGCATGACCCCCTACACTACACAAACACCACTGCACTACCCTAAAACACTACCCCCTACACTACCCAAAAACCACTGCACTACCCTAAACCCTAAAACACTACCCCCAGCATGACCCCCTACACTACCCAAACACCACTGCACCGCCCTAAACCCTAAAACACTTTCCCCAGCATGACCCCCTACACTATCGAAACACCACTGCACTACCCTAAATCTACCCTCAGCACGACCCCCTACCTTACTCAAAAACCACTGCAGTACCCTAAACCCTAAAACACTACCCCCAGCATGACCCCCTACACTACCCAAACACCACTGCACCGCCCTAAACCCTAAAACACTTTCCCCAGCATGACCCCCTACACTACCCAAACACCACTGCACTACCCTAAACCCTAAATCTACATCAGCACGACCCCTTCACTACTCAAACCCGACTGCACTACCCTTAACCCTGAAACACTACCCACAGCACAACCCCCTACACTACCAAAACACCACTGGACTACACTAAACCCTAAAACACTACCCACAGCACGACCCCCTACACTACACAAACACCACTGCTCTACCCTAAACCCTAAAACACTACCCCCAGCATGACCCCCTACACTACACAAACACCACTGCACTGCCCTAAACCCTAAAACACTACCCCCAGCACAAACCCTACACTAGATAAACACTACTGCACTGCCCTAAACCCTAAAACACTACCCCCAGTACGACCCCCTACACTACCCAAACATCACTGCACTACCCTAAACACTAAAACACCACCCCCATCACGACCCGCTACACTACACAAACACTAATGCACTACCCTAAACCCTAAAACACTACCCCCAGCATGACCCCCTACACCAGCCAAACACCACTGCACAACCCTAAACCCTAAAACACGACCCCCTACACTACACAAACACCACTGAACTACCCTAAACCCTAAAACACTACCCCTAGCACGACCCCCTACACTACACAAACACCACTGCACTACCCTAAACCCTAAAACACTACCACCTACACTACCCAAAAACCACTGCACTACCCTAAACCCTAAAACACTACCCCCAGCAGTACCCCTCTAACTACCCAAACACCACTGCACTACCCTAAATCTTACAACACTACCCCCAGCAGTACCCCCTACACTACCCAAACACCACTGCGCTACCCTAAACCCTAAAACACTATTCCCAGCAGTACCCCCTACACTACCCAAACACCACTGCACTACCCTAAACCCTAAACCACTACCCCCAGCACGACCCCCTACACTACCCAAACACCACTGCACTGCCCTAAACTCTACCCCCAGCACGACACCCTCCACTACCCAAACACCACTGCACTACCCTAAACCCTACAACACTCCCCCCAGCATGACTCCCTACACTCCCCAAACACCACTGCACTACCCTAAACCCTAAATCTACCCCCAGCACGACCCCCTACACTACCGGAACACCACTGCATTACCCTAAACCCTAGATCTACCCTCAGCACGACCAACTACACTACTCAAAAACCACTGCAGTACCCTAAACCCTAAAACACTACCCCAGCACGACCCCCTACACTACCGGAACACCACTGCATTACCCTAAACCCTAAATCTACCCTCAGCACGACCAACTACACTACTCAAAAACCACTGCAGTACCCTAAACCCTAAAACACTACCCCAGCACGACCCCCTACACTACCCAAACACCACTGCACTACCCTAAACGCTAAATCTACCCCAGCACGACCCCTACACTACTCAAACACGACTGCACTACCCTAAACTCTAAATCACTACCCCCAGCACGACCCCATACACTATACAAACACCACTGGACTACCCTAAACCCTAAAACACTACCCCCAGCACGACCCCCTACACTACACAAACACCACTGCTCTACCCTAAACCCTAAAACACTACCCCCAACACGACCCCCTACACTACACAAACACCACTGCACTGCACTGCCCTAAACCCTAAAACACTACCCCCAGATCAACCCCTACACTAGATAAACACCACTGCACTGCCCTAAACCCTAAAACACTACCCCCAGCACGACCCCCTACACTACCCAACCATCACTGCACTACCCTAAACCCTAAAACACTACCCCCAGCACGACCCGCTACACTACACAAACACCAATGCACTACCCTAAACCCTAAAACACTACCCCCAGCACGACCCCCTACACCAGCCAAACACCACTGCACAACCCTAAACCCTAAAACACGGCCCCCTACACTACACAAACACCACTGAACTACCCTAAACCCTAAAACACTACCCCTAGCACGACCCCCTACACTACACAAACCCCACTGCACTACCCTAAACCCTCAAACACTACCCCCTACACTACCCAAAAACCCCTGCACTACCCTAAACCCTAAAACACTACCCCCAGCAGTACCCCTCAAAGTACCCAAACACCACTGCACTACCCTAAACCTTACAACACTACCCCCAGCAGTACCCCCTACACTACCTAAACACCACTGCACTACCCTAAACCCTAAAACACTACCCCCAGCAGTACCCCCTACACTACCCAAACACCACTGCACTACCCTAAACCCTAAACTACTACCCCCAGCATGACCCCCTACACTACCCAAACACCACTGCACTGCCCTAAACCCAAAAACACTACCCCAGCACGACCCCCTACATTACCCAAACACCACTGCACTACCCTAAACCCTAAAATACTCCCCCCAGCACGACTCCCTACACTATCCAAACACCACTGCACTACCCTAAACCCTAATGTAAATGTAAATGTAAATGTATGTGTCTTGTAAAGCGCACTGCTACCCTGAGGCGTCCTGGCGCTGTAGACCGCTGGGGAACCCGTCCTGGCTATGCCTGTGAGATGGTCCCTCCAGGGTATCTCCAAGGTGAAACCAGGCATCCCCAGCGAATGTGGGGGGCCGTTGTGGAGATGAGGCAAGCTAATGCCCAGAGTCGCCGAGTGTGATCCCTGCTTAGAGTAGGCACCGAAGCGAGAATTATCGAGTCCGCTGGCCCTGGTCCACGACCCTGCCGCGTCGGGGATTGAACCCTGGTCCCGGGCCGTCCTCTGCTTCTGGGTCTGCTTCCTCTAACCAGTGAGCCACACCTCTCCACCAGCACGACCTTCTACACTACCGAAACACCACTGCACTACCCTAAAGCCTAAATCTACCCTCAGCACGACCCCCTACACTACCCAAACATAACTGCAGTACCCTAAACCCTAAAACACTTCCCCCAGCACGACCCCCTATACTACCCAAACACCACTGCACAACCCTAAACCCTAAAACACTACCCCAGCACGACCCCCTACACTACCCAAATACCACTGCACTGCCCTAAACCCTAAAACATTACCCCCAGCAGTACCCCCTACACTACCCAAATACCACTGCACTACCCTAAACCATAAACCACTACCCCCAGCACAACCCCCCACACTACCCAAACAACACTGCACTGCCGTAAACCCTAAAACACTACCCCCAGCATGACCCTCTACACTACCCAAACACCACTGCACTACCCTAAACCCTAAAACACTCCCCCCAGCATGACTCCCTACCCTACCCAAACACCACTGCACTACCCTAAACCTTAAATCTACCCCCAGCACGACCCCCTACACTACCCATAACACCACTGCTCTACTCTAAACCCTAAATCTACCCTCAGCAAGACCCCCTACACTACTCAAAAACCACTGCACTGCCCTAAACCCTAAAACACTACCCCAGCACGATCCCCTACACTACACAAACACCACTGCACTACCCTAAACCCTAAATCTACCTCAAACATGACCCCCTACACTACACAAGCACCACTGCACTACCCTAAACCCTAAAACACTACCCCCAGCACGACCCGCTACACTACACAAGCACCAATGCACTACCCTAAACCCTAAAACACTACCCCCAGCACGACCCCCTACACCAGCCAAACACCACTGCACTAACCTAAACCCTAAAACACGACCCCCTACACTACCCAAACACCACTGCACCGCCCTAAACCCTAAAACACTACCCCCAGCATGACCCCCTACACTACCGAAACACCACTGCACTACCCTAAACCCTAAATCTACCCTCAGCACGACCCCCTACCTTACTCAAAAAACACTGCAGTACCCTAAACCCTAAAACACTACCCCAGCACGACCCCCTACACTACCCAAACACCACTGCACTACCCTAAACCCTAAATCTACACCAGCACGACCCCTTCACTACTCAAACACGACTGCACTACCCTTAACCCTGAAACACTACCCACAGCACAACCCCCTACACTACCAAAACACCACTGGACTACTCTAAACCCTTAAAACACTACCCACAGCACGACCCCCTACACTACACAAACACCACTGCTCTACCCTAAACCCTAAAACACTACCCCCAGCACGACCCCCTACACTACACAAACACCACTGCAATGCCCTAAACCCTAAAACACTACCCCCAGCACAACCCCTACACTAGATAAACACTACTGCACTGCCCTAAACCCTAAAACACTACCCCCAGTACGACCCCCTACACTACCCAAACATCACTGCACTACCCTAAACACTAAAACACCACCCCCATCACGACCCGCTACACCACACAAACACCAATTCACTACCCTAAACCCTAAAACACTACCCCCATCACGACCCCCTACACCAGCCAAACACCTCTGCACTACCCTAAACCCTAAAACACGACCCCTTACACTACACAAACACCACTGAACTACCCTAAACCCTAAAACACTACCTCTAGCACGACCCCCTACACTACACAAACACCACTGCACTACCCTAAACCCTAAAACACTACCCACTACACTACCCAAACACCACTGTACTACCCTAAACCTTACAACACTACCCCCAGCACGACCCCCTACACTACCAAAACACCACTGCACTGCCCTAAACCCTAAAACACTACCCCAGCACGAACCCTACACTACACAAACACCACTACACTACCCTAAACCCTATATCTACCTCAAGCACAACCCCCTACACAACACAAACACCACTGCACTACCCTAAACCCTATATCTACCTCAAGCACAACCCCCTACACAACACAAACACCACTGCACTACCCTAAACCCTAAACCACTACCCCCAGCACGACCCCCTACACTACCCAAACACCACTGCACTGCCCTAAACACTACCCCCAGCACGACACCCTACACTACCCAAACACCACTGCACTACTCTAAACCCTACAACACTCCCCCCAGCATGACTCCCTACACTCCCCAAACACCACTGCACTACCCTAAACCCTAAATCTACCCCCAGCACGACCCCCTACACTACCGAAACACCACTGCACTACCATAAACCCTAAATCTACCCTCAGCACGACCAACTACACTACTCAAAAACCACTGCAGTACCCTAAACCCTAAAACACTACCCAAGCACGACCCCTACACTACTCAAACACGACTGCACTACCCTAAACTCTAAATCACTACCCCAGCACGACCCCATACACTATACAAACACCACTGCACTACCCTAAACCCTGAAACACTACCCACAGCACAACCCCCTACACTACCAAAACACCACTGGACTACCCTAAACCCTAAAACACTACCCCCAGCACGACACCCTACACTACACAAACACCACTGCTCTACCCTAAACCCTAAAACACTACCCCCAGCACGACCCCCTACATTACACAAACACCACTGCACTGCCCTAAACCCTAAAACACTACCCCCAGCACGACCCCCTACACTACCCAAACATCACTGCACTACCCTAAACCCTAAAACACTACCCCCAGCACGACCCGCTACACTACACAAACACCAATGCACTACCCTAAACCCTAAAACACTACCCCCAGCACGACACCCTACACCAGCCAAACACCACTGCACAACCCTAAACCCTAAAACACGAACCCCTACACTACACAAACACCACTGAACTACCCTAAACCCTAAAACACTACCCCTAGCATGACCCCCTACACTACACAAACACCACTGCACTACCCTAAACCCTAAAACACTACCCCCTACAAAACCCAAAAACCACTGCACTACCCTAAACCCTAAAACACTACCCCCAGCATGACCCCCTACACTACCCAAACACCACTGCACCGCCCTAAACCCTAAAACACTACCCCCAGCATGACCCCCTACACTACCGAAACACCACTGCACTACCCTAAACCCTAAATCTACCCTCAGCACGACTCCCACCTTACTCAAAAACCACTGCAGTACCCTAAACCCTAAAACACTACCCCAGCACCACCCCCTACACTACCCAAACACCACTGCACTACCCTAAACCCTAAATCTACACCAGCACGACCCCTTCACTACTCAAACACAACTGCACTACCCTTAACCCTGAAACACTACCCACAGCACAACCCCCTACACTACCAAAACACCACTGGACTACCCTAAACCCTAAAACACTACCCACAGCATGACACCCTACACTACACAAACACCACTGCTCTACCCTAAACCCTAAAACACTACCCCCAGCACGACCCCCTACACTACACAAACACCACTGCACTGCCCTAAACCCTAAAACACTACCCCTAGCACGACCCGCTACACTACACAAACACCAATGCACTACCCTAAACCCTAAAACACTACCCCCAGCACGACCCCCTACACCAGCCAAACACCACTGCACAACCCTAAACCCTAAAACACGACCCCCTACACTACACAAACACCACTGAACTACCCTAAACCCTAAAACACTACCCCCTACACTACCCAAAAACCACTGCACTACCCTAAACCCTAAAACACTACCCCCAGCATGACCCCCTACACTACCCAAACACCACTGCACAGCCCTAAACCCTAAAACACTACCCCCAGCATGACACCCTACACTACCGAAACACCACTGCACTACCCTAAATCTACCCTCAGCAAGACCCCCTACCTTACTCAAAAACCACTGCAGTACCCTAAACCCTAAAACAATACCCCAGCACGACCCCCTACACTACCCAAACACCACTGCACTACCCTAAACCCTAAATCTACACCAGCACGACCCCTTCACTACTCAAACCCGACTGCACTACCCTTAACCCTGAAACACTACCCACAGCACAACCCCCTACACTACCAAAACACCACTGGACTACACTAAACCCTAAAACACTACCCACAGCACGACCCCCTACACTACACAAACACCACTGCTCTACCCTAAACCCTAAAACACTACCCCCAGCACAACCCCTACACTAGATAAACACTACTGCACTGCCCTAAACCCTAAAACACTACCCCCAGTACGACCCCCTACACTACCCAAACATCACTGCACTACCCTAAACACTAAAACACCTCCCCCATCACGACCCGCTACACTACACAAACACTAATGCACTACCCTAAACCCTAAAACACTACCCCCAGCATGACCCCCTACTCCAGCCAAACACCACTGCACAACCCTAAACCCTAAAACACGACCCCCTACACTACACAAACACCACTGAACTACCCTAAACCCTAAAACACTACCCCTAGCACGACCCCTACACTACACAAACACCACTGCACTACCCTAAACCCTAAAACACTACCCCCTACACTACCCAAAAACCACTGCACTACCCTAAACCCTAAAACACTACCCCCAGCAGTACCCCTCAAACTACCCAAACACCACTGCACTACCCTAAACCTTACAACACTACCCCCAGCAGTACCCCCTACACTACCCAAACACCACTGCGCTACCCTAAACCCTAAAACACTACTCCCAGCAGTACCCCCTACACTACCCAAACACCACTGCACTACCCTAAACCCTAAACCACTACCCCCAGCACGACCCCCTACACTACCCAAACACCACTGCACTGCCCTAAACTCTACCCCCAGCATGACACCCTACACTACCCAAACACCACTGCACTACCCTAAACCCTACAACACTCCCCCAGCATGACTCCCTACACTCCCCAAACACCACTGCACTACCCTAAACCCTAACTCTACCCCCAGCACGACCCCCTACACTACCGGAACACCACTGCATTACCCTAAACCCTAAATCTACCCTCAGCACGACCAACTACACTACTCAAAAACCACTGCAGTACCCTAAACCCTAAAACACTACCCCAGCACGACCCCCTTCACTACCGGAACACCACTGCATTACCCTAAACCCTAAATCTACCATCAGCACGACCAACTACATACTCAAAAACCACTGCAGTACCCTAAACCCTAAAACACTACCCCAGCACGACCCCCTACACTACCCAAACACCACTACACTACCCTAAACGCTAAATCTACCCCAGCATGACCCCTACAATACTCAAACACGACTGCACTACCCTAAACTCTAAATCACTATCCCCAGCACGACCCCATACACTATACAAACACCACTGGACTACCCTAAACCCTAAAACACTACCCCCAGCACGACCCCCTACACTACACAAACACCACTGCTCTACCCTAAACCCTAAAACACTACCCCCAGCACGACCCCCTACACTACACAAACACCACTGCACTGCCCTAAACCCTAAAACACTACCCCCAGCTCAACCCCTACACTAGATAAACACCACTGCACTGCCCTAAACCCTAAAACACTACCCCCAGCATGACCCCCTACACTACCCAACCATCACTGCACTACCCTAAACCCTAAAACACTACCCCCAGCACGACCCGCTACACTACACAAACACCAATGCACTACCCTAAACCCTAAAACACTACCCCCAGCACGAACCCCTACACCAGCCAAACACCACTGCACAAACCTAAACCCTAAAACACGACCCCCTACACTACACAAACACCACTGAACTACCCTAAACCCTAAAACACTACCCCTAGCACGACCCCCTACACTACACAAACCCCACTGCACTACCCTAAACCCTAAAACACTACCCCCTACACTACCCAAAAACCCCTGCACTACCCTAAACCCTAAAACACTACCCCCAGCAGTACCCCTCAAACTACCCAAACACCACTGCACTACCCTAAACCTTACAACACTACCCCCAGCAGTACCCCCTACACTACCCAAACACCACTGCACTACCCTAAACCCTAAAACACTACCCCCAGCAGTACCCCCTACACTACCCAAACACCACTGCACTACCCTAAACCCTAAACTACTACCCCCAGCATGACCCCCTACGCTACCCAAACACCACTGCACTGCCCTAAACCCTAAAACACTACCCCAGCACGACCCCCTACATTACCCAAACACCACTGCACTACCCTAAACCCTAAAATACTCCCCCCAGCACGACTCCCTACACTATCCAAACACCACTGCACTACCCTAAACCCTAATGTAAATGTAAATGTAAATGTATGTGTCTTGTAAAGCGCACTGCTGCCCTGAGGCATCCTGGCGCTGTAGACCGCCGGGGAACCCGTCCTGGCTATCCCTGTGAGATGGTCCCTCCAGGGTATCTCCAAGGTGAAACCAGGCATCCCCAGCGAATGTGGGGGGCCGTTGTGGAGATGAGGCAAGCTAATGCCCAGACTCGCCGAGTGTGATCCCTGCTTAGAGTAGGCACCGAAGCGAGAATTATCGAGTCCGCTGGCCCTGGTCCACGACCCTGCCGCGTCGGGGATTGAACCCTGGTCCCGGGCCGTCCTCTGCTTCTGGGTCTGCTTCCTCTAACCAGTGAGCCACACCTCTCCACCAGCACGACTTTCTACACTACCGAAACACCACTGCACTACCCTAAAGCCTAAATCTACCCTCAGCACGACCCCCTACACTACCCAAACATAACTGCAGTACCCTAAACCCTAAAATACTTCCCCCAGCACGACCCCCTATACTACCCAAACACCACTGCACAAACCTAAACCCTAAAACACTACCCCAGCACGACCCCCTACACTACCCAAATACCACTGCACTGCCCTAAACCCTAAAACACTACCCCCAGCAGTACCCCCTACACTACCCAAATACCACTGCACTACCCTAAACCATAAATCACTACCCCAGCACAACCCCCTACACTACCCAAACAACACTGCACTGCCGTAAACCCTAAAACACTACCCCCAGCATGACCCTCTACACTACCCAAACACCACTGCACTACCCTAAACCCTAAAACACTCCCCCCAGCATGACTCCCTACACTACCCTAACACCACTGCACTACCCTAAACCTTAAATCTACCCCCAGCACGACCCCCTACACTACCCATAACACCACTGCTCTACTCTAAACCCTAAATCTACCCTCAGCACGACCCCCTACACTACTCAAAAACCACTGCACTGCCCTAAACCCTAAAACACTACCCCAGCACGATCCCCTACACTACACAAACACCACTGCACTACCCTAAACCCTAAATCTACCTCAAGCATGACCCCCTACACTACACAAGCACCACTGCACTACCCTAAACCCTAAAACACTACCCCCAGCACGACCCGCTACACTACACAAGCACCAATGCACTACCCTAAACCCTAAAACACTGCCCCCAGCACGACCCCCTACACCAGCCAAACACCACTGCACTACCCTAAACCCTAAAACACGACCCCCTACACTACCCAAATACCACTGCACTACCCTAAACCCTAAACCACTACCCCCAGCATGACCCCCTACACTACCCAAACACCACTGCACTACCCTAAACCCTAAATCTACCCTCAGCACGACCCCCTACCTTACTCAAAAAACACTGCAGTACCCTAAACCCTAAAACACTACCCCAGCACGACCCCCTACACTACCCAAACACCACTGCACTACCCTAAACCCTAAATCTACACCAGCACGACCCCTTCACTACTCAAACACGACTGCACTACCCTTAACCCTGAAACACTACCCACAGCACACCCCCTACACTACCAAAACACCACTGGACTACTCTAAACCCTAAAACACTACCCACAGCACGACCCCCTACACTACACAAACACCACTGCTCTACCCTAAACCCTAAAACACTACCCCCAGCACGACCCCCTACACTACACAAACACCACTGCAATGCCCTAAACCCTAAAACACTACCCCCAGCAAAACCCCTACACTAGATAAACACTACTGCACTGCCCTAAACCCTAAACCACTACCCCCTGTACGACCCCCTACACTACCCAAACATCACTGCACTACCCTAAACACTAAAACACCACCCCCATCACGACCCGCTACACCACACAAACACCAATTCACTACCATAAACCCTAAAACACTACCCCCATCACGACCCCCTACACCAGCCAAACACCTCTGCACTACCCTAAACCCTAAAACACGACCCCCTACACTACACAAACACCACTGAACTACCCTAAACCCTAAAACACTACCTCTAGCACGACCCCCTACACTACACAAACACCACTGCACTACCCTAAACCCTAAAACACTACCCACTACACTACCCAAAACCCACTGCACTACCCTAAACCCTAAAACACTACCCCCTGCAGAACCACTCAAACTACCCAAACACCACTGCACTACCCTAAACCTTACAACACTACCCCCAGCACGACCCCCTACACTACCAAAACACCACTGCACTGCCCTAAACCCTAAAACACTACCCCAGCACGATCCCTACACTACACAAACACCACTGCACTATTCTAAACCCTATATCTACCTCAAGCACAACCCCCTACACAACACAAACACCACTGCACTACCCTAAACCCTATATCTACCTCAAGCACAACCCCCTACACAACACAAACACCACTGCACTACCCTAAACCCTAAACCACTACCCCCAGCACGACCCCCTACACTACCCAAACACCACTGCACTGCCCTAAACACTACCCCCAGCACGACACCCTACACTACCCAAACACCACTGCACTACTCTAAACCCTACAACACTCCCCCCAGCATGACTCCCTACACTCCCCAAACACCACTGCACTACCCTAAACCCTAAATCTACCCCCAGCACGACCCCCTACACTATCGAAACACCACTGCACTACCCTAAACCCTAAATCTACCCTCAGCACGACCAACTACACTACTCAAAAACCACTGCAGTACCCTAAACCCTAAAACACTACCCAAGCACGACCCCTACACTACTCAAACACGACTGCACTACCCTAAACTCTAAATCACTACCCCCAGCACGACCCCATACACTATACAAACACCACTGCACTACCCTAAACCCTGAAACACTACCCACAGCACAACCCCCTACACTACCAAAACACCACTGGACTACCCTAAACCCTAAAACACTACCCCCAGCACGACACCCTACACTACACAAACACCACTGCTCTACCCTAAACCCTAAAACACTACCCCCAGCACGACCCCCTACATTACACAAACACCACTGCACTGCCCTAAACCCTAAAACACTACCCCCAGCACGACCCCCTACACTACCCAAACATCACTGCACTACCCTAAACCCTGAAACACTACCCACAGCACAACCCCCTACACTACCAAAACACCACTGGACTACCCTAAACCCTAAAACACTACCCCCAGCACGACACCCTACACTACACAAACACCAATGCACTACCCTAAACCCTAAAACACTACCCCCAGCACGAACCCCTACACCAGCCAAACACCACTGCACAACCCTAAACCCTAAAACACGACCCCCTACACTACACAAACACCACTGAACTACCCTAAACCCTAAAACACTACCCCTAGCACGACCCCCTACACTACACAAACACCACTGCACTACCCTAAACCCTAAAACACTACCCCCTACACTACCCAAAAACCACTGCACTACCCTAAACCCTAAAACACTACCCCCAGCATGACCCCCTACACTACCCAAACACCACTGCACCGCCCTAAACCCTAAAACACTACCCCCAGCATGACCCCCTACACTACCGAAACACCACTGCACTACCCTAAACCCTAAATCTACCCTCAGCACGACCCCCACCTTACTCAAAAACCACTGCAGTACCCTAAACCCTAAAACACTACCCCAGCACCACCCCCTACACTACCCAAACACCACTGCACTACCCTAAACCCTAAATCTACACCAGCACGACCCCTTCACTACTCAAACACAACTGCACTACCCTTAACCCTGAAACACTACCCACAGCACAACCCCCTACACTACCAAAACACCACTGGACTACCCTAAACCCTAAAACACTACCCACAGCACGACCCCCTACACTAAACAAACACCACTGCTCTACCCTAAACCCTAAAACACTACCCCCAGCACGACCCCCTACACTACACAAACACCACTGCACTGCCCTAAACCCTAAAACACTACCCCTAGCACGACCCGCTACACTACACAAACACCAATGCACTACCCTAAACCCTAAAACACTACCCCCAGCACGACCCCCTACACCAGCCAAACACCACTGCACATCCCTAAACCCTAAAACACGACCCCCTACACTACACAAAAACCACTGAACTACCCTAAACCCTAAAACACTACCCCTAGCATGACCCCCTACACTACACAAACACCACTGCACTACCCTAAACCCTAAAACACTACCCCCTACACTACCCAAAAACCACTGCACTACCCTAAACCCTAAAACACTACCCCCAGCATCACCCCCTACACTACCCAAACACCACTGCACCGCCCTAAACCCTAAAACACTACCCCCAGCATGACACCCTACACTACCGAAACACCACTGCACTACCCTAAATCTACCCTCAGCACGACCCCCTACCTTACTCAAAAACCCCTGCAGTACCCTAAACCCTAAAACACTACCCCAGCACGACCCCCTACACTACCCAAACACCACTGCACTACCCTAAACCCTAAATCTACACCAGCACGACCCCTTCACTACTCAAACACGACTGCACTACCCTTAACCCTGAAACACTACCCACAGCACAACCCCCTAACACTACCAAAACACCACTGGACTACACTAAACCCTAAAACACTACCCACAGCACGACCCCCTACACTACACAAACACCACTGCTCTACCCTAAACCCTAAAACACTACCCCCAGCATGACCCCCTACACTACACAAACACCACTGCACTGCCCTAAACCCTAAAGCACTACCCCCAGCACAACCCCTACACTAGATAAACACTACTGCACTGCCCTAAACCCTAAAACACTACCCCCAGTACGACCCCCTACATTACCCAAACATCACTGCAGTACCCTAAACACTAAATCACCACCCCCATCACGACCCACTACACTACACAAACACTAATGCACTACCCTAAACCCTAAAACACTACCCCCAGCATGACCCCCTGCACCAGCCAAACACCACTGCACAACCCTAAACCCTAAAACATGACCCCCTACACTACACAAACACCACTAAACTACCCTAAACCCTAAAACACTACCCCTAGCACGACCCCCTACACTACACAAACACCACTGCACTACCCTAAACCCTAAAACACTACCACCTACACTACCCAAAAACCACTGCACTACCCTAAACCCTAAAACACTACCCCCAGCAGTACCCCTCTAACTACCCAAACACCACTGCACTACCCTAAATCTTACAACACTACCCCCAGCAGTACCCCCTACACTACCCAAACACCACTGTGCTACCCTAAACCCTAAAACACTATTCCCAGCAGTACCCCCTACACTACCCAAACACCACTGCACTACCCTAAACCCTAAACCACTACCCCCAGCACGACCCCCTACACTACCCAAACACCACTGCACTGCCCTAAACTCTACCCCCAGCACGACACCCTCCACTACCCAAACACCACTGCACTACCCTAAACCCTACAACTCTCCCCCCAGCATGACTCCCTACACTCCCCAAACACCACTGCACTACCCTAAACCCTAAATCTACCCCCAGCGCGACCCCCTACACTACCGGAACACCACTGCATTACCCTAAACCCTAGATCTACCCTCAGCACGACCAACTACACTACTCAAAAACCACTGCAGTACCCTAAACCCTAAAACACTACCCCAGCACGACCCCCTACACTACCGGAACACCACTGCATTACCCTAAACCCTAAATCTACCCTCAGCACGACCAACTACACTACTCAAAAACCACTGCAGTACCCTAAACCCTAAAACACTACCCCAGCACGACCCCCTACACTACCCAAACACCACTGCTCTACCCTAAACGCTAAATCTACCCCAGCACGACCCCTACACTACTCAAACACGACTGCACTACCCTAAACTCTAAATCACTACCCCCAGCACGACCCCATACACTATACAAACACCACTGGACTACCCTAAACCCTAAAACACTACCCCCAGCACGACCCCCTACACTACACAAACACCACTGCTCTACCCTAAACCCTAAAACACTACCCCCAACACGACCCCCTACACTACACAAACACCACTGCACTGCACTGCCCTAAACCCTAAAACACTACCCCCAGATCAACCCCTACACTAGATAAACACCACTGCACTGCCCTAAACCCTAAAACACTACCCCCAGCACGACCCCCTACACTACCCAACCATCACTGCACTACCCTAAACCCTAAAACACTACCCCCAGCACAACCCGCTACACTACACAAACACCAATGCACTACCCTAAACCCTAAAACACTACCCCCAGCACGACCCCCTACACCAGCCAAACACCACTGCACAACCCTAAACCCTAAAACACGGCCCCCTACACTACACAAACACCACTGAACTACCCTAAACCCTAAAACACTACCCCTAGCACGACCCCCTACACTACACAAACCCCACTGCACTACCCTAAACCCTCAAACACTACCCCCTACACTACCCAAAAACCCCTGCACTACCCTAAACCCTAAAACACTACCCCCAGCAGTACCCCTCAAAGTACCCAAACACCACTGCACTACCCTAAACCTTACAACACTACCCCCAGCAGTACCCCCTACACTACCTAAACACCACTGCACTACCCTAAACCCTAAAACACTACCCCCAGCAGTACCCCCTACACTACCCAAACACCACTGCACTACCCTAAACCCTAAACTACTACCCCCAGCATGACCCCCTACACTACCCAAACACCACTGCACTGCCCTAAACCCAAAAACACTACCCCAGCACGACCCCCTACATTACCCAAACACCACTGCACTACCCTAAACCCTAAAATACTCCCCCCAGCACGACTCCCTACACTATCCAAACACCACTGCACTACCCTAAACCCTAATGTAAATGTAAATGTAAATGTATGTGTCTTGTAAAGCGCACTGCTACCCTGAGGCGTCCTGGCGCTGTAGACCGCTGGGGAACCCGTCCTGGCTATGCCTGTGAGATGGTCCCTCCAGGGTATCTCCAAGGTGAAACCAGGCATCCCCAGCGAATGTGGGGGGCCGTTGTGGAGATGAGGCAAGCTAATGCCCAGAGTCGCCGAGTGTGATCCCTGCTTAGAGTAGGCACCGAAGCGAGAATTATCGAGTCCGCTGGCCCTGGTCCACGACCCTGCCGCGTCGGGGATTGAACCCTGGTCCCGGGCCGTCCTCTGCTTCTGGGTCTGCTTCCTCTAACCAGTGAGCCACACCTCTCCACCAGCACGACCTTCTACACTACCGAAACACCACTGCACTACCCTAAAGCCTAAATCTACCCTCAGCACGACCCCCTACACTACCCAAACATAACTGCAGTACCCTAAACCCTAAAACACTTCCCCCAGCACGACCCCCTATACTACCCAAACACCACTGCACAACCCTAAACCCTAAAACACTACCCCAGCACGACCCCCTACACTACCCAAATACCACTGCACTGCCCTAAACCCTAAAACATTACCCCCAGCAGTACCCCCTACACTACCCAAATACCACTGCACTACCCTAAACCATAAACCACTACCCCCAGCACAACCCCCCACACTACCCAAACAACACTGCACTGCCGTAAACCCTAAAACACTACCCCCAGCATGACCCTCTACACTACCCAAACACCACTGCACTACCCTAAACCCTAAAACACTCCCCCCAGCATGAATCCCTACCCTACCCAAACACCACTGCACTACCCTAAACCTTAAATCTACCCCCAGCACGACCCCCTACACTACCCATAACACCACTGCTCTACTCTAAACCCTAAATCTACCCTCAGCAAGACCCCCTACACTACTCAAAAACCACTGCACTGCCCTAAACCCTAAAACACTACCCCAGCACGATCCCCTACACTACACAAACACCACTGCACTACCCTAAACCCTAAATCTACCTCAAACATGACCCCCTACACTACACAAGCACCACTGCACTACCCTAAAACACTACCCCCAGCACGACCCGCTACACTACACAAGCACCAATGCACTACCCTAAACCCTAAAACACTACCCCCAGCACGACCCCCTACACCAGCCAAACACCACTGCACTAACCTAAACCCTAAAACACGACCCCCTACACTACCCAAATACCACTGCACTACCCTAAACCCTAAACCACTACCCCCAGCATGACCCCCTACACTACCCAAACACCACTGCACTGCCCTAAACCCTAAAACACTACCCCCAGCATGACCCCCTACACTACCGAAACACCACTGCACTACCCTAAACCCTAAATCTACCCTCAGCACGACCCCCTACCTTACTCAAAAAACACTGCAGTACCCTAAACCCTAAAACACTACCCCAGCACGACCCCCTACACTACCCAAACACCACTGCACTACCCTAAACCCTAAATCTACACCAGCACGACCCCTTCACTACTCAAACACGACTGCACTACCCTTAACCCTGAAACACTACCCACAGCACAACCCCCTACACTACCAAAACACCACTGGACTACTCTAAACCCTAAAACACTACCCACAGCACGACCCCCTACACTACACAAACACCACTGCTCTACCCTAAACCCTAAAACACTACCCCCAGCACGACCCCCTACACTACACAAACACCACTGCAATGCCCTAAACCCTAAAACACTACCCCCAGCACAACCCCTACACTAGATAAACACTACTGCACTGCCCTAAACCCTAAAACACTACCCCCAGTACGACCCCCTACACTACCCAAACATCACTGCACTACCCTAAACACTAAAACACCACCCCCATCACGACCCGCTACACCACACAAACACCAATTCACTACCCTAAACCCTAAAACACTACCCCCATCACGACCCCCTACACCAGCCAAACACCTCTGCACTACCCTAAACCCTAAAACACGACCCCTTACACTACACAAACACCACTGAACTACCCTAAACCCTAAAACACTACCTCTAGCACGACCCCCTACACTACACAAACACCACTGCACTACCCTAAACCCTAAAACACTACCCACTACACTACCCAAACACCACTGTACTACCCTAAACCTTACAACACTACCCCCAGCACGACCCCCTACACTACCAAAACACCACTGCACTGCCCTAAACCCTAAAACACTACCCCAGCACGAACCCTACACTACACAAACACCACTGCACTACCCTAAACCCTATATCTACCTCAAGCACAACCCCCTACACAACACAAACACCACTGCACTACCCTAAACCCTAAACCACTACCCCCAGCACGACCCCCTACACTACCCAAACACCACTGCACTGCCCTAAACACTACCCCCAGCACGACACCCTACACTACCCAAACACCACTGCACTACTCTAAACCCTACAACACTCCCCCCAGCATGACTCCCTACACTCCCCAAACACCACTGCACTACCCTAAACCCTAAATCTACCCCCAGCACGACCCCCTACACTACCGAAACACCACTGCACTACCCTTAACCCTAAATCTACCCTCAGCACGACCAACTACACTACTCAAAAACCACTGCAGTACCCTAAACCCTAAAACACTACCCAAGCACGACCCCTACACTACTCAAACACGACTGCACTACCCTAAACTCTAAATCACTACCCCAGCACGACCCCATACACTATACAAACACCATTGCACTACCCTAAACCCTGAAACACTACCCACAGCACAACCCCCTACACTACCAAAACACCACTGGACTACCCTAAACCCTAAAACACTACCCCCAGCACGACACCCTACACTACACAAACACCACTGCTCTACCCTAAACCCTAAAACACTACCCCCAGCACGACCCCCTACATTACACAAACACCACTGCACTGCCCTAAACCCTAAAACACTACCCCCAGCACGACCCCCTACACTACCCAAACATCACTGCACTACCCTAAACCCTAAAACACTACCCCCAGCACGACCCGCTACACTACACAAACACCAATGCACTACCCTAAACCCTAAAACACTACCCCCAGCACGACACCCTACACCAGCCAAACACCACTGCACAACCCTAAACCCTAAAATACGAACCCCTACACTACACAAACACCACTGAACTACCCTAAACCCTAAAACACTACCCCTAGCACGACCCCCTACACTACACAAACACCACTGCACTACCCTAAACCCTAAAACACTACCCCCTACAAAACCCAAAAACCACTGCACTACCCTAAACCCTAAAACACTACCCCCAGCATGACCCCCTACACTACCCAAACACCACTGCACCGCCCTAAACCCTAAAACACTACCCCCAGCATGACCCCCTACACTACCGAAACACCACTGCACTACCCTAAACCCTAAATCTACCCTCAGCACGACCCCCACCTTACTCAAAAACCACTGCAGTACCCTAAACCCTAAAACACTACCCCAGCACCACCCCCTACACTACCCAAACACCACTGCACTACCCTAAACCCTAAATCTACACCAGCACGACCCCTTCACTACTCAAACACAACTGCACTACCCTTAACCCTGAAACACTACCCACAGCACAACCCCCTACAGTACCAAAACACCACTGGACTACCCTAAACCCTAAAACACTACCCACAGCATGACACCCTACACTACACAAACACCACTGCTCTACCCTAAACCCTAAAACACTACCCCCAGCACGACCCCCTACACTACACAAACACCACTGCACTGCCCTAAACCCTAAAACACTACCCCTAGCACGACCCGCTACACTACACAAACACCAATGCACTACCCTAAACCCTAAAACACTACCCCCAGCACGACCCCCTACACCAGCCAAACACCACTGCACAACCCTAAACCCTAAAACACGACCCCCTACACTACACAAACACCACTGAACTACCCTAAACCCTAAAACACTACCCCCTACACTACCCAAAAACCACTGCACTACCCTAAACCCTAAAACACTACCCCCAGCATGACCCCCTACACTACCCAAACACCACTGCACAGCCCTAAACCCTAAAACACTACCCCCAGCATGACACCCTACACTACCGAAACACCACTGCACTACCCTAAATCTACCCTCAGCAAGACCCCCTACCTTACTCAAAAACCACTGCAGTACCCTAAACCATAAAACAATACCCCAGCACGACCCCCTACACTACCCAAACACCACTGCACTACCCTAAACCCTAAATCTACACCAGCACGACCCCTTCACTACTCAAACCCGACTGCACTACCCTTAACCCTGAAACACTACCCACAGCACAACCCCCTACACTACCAAAACACCACTGGACTACACTAAACCCTAAAACACTACCCACAGCACGACCCCCTACACTACACAAACACCACTGCTCTACCCTAAACCCTAAAACACTACCCCCAGCATGACCCCCTACACTACACAAACCCCACTGCACTACCCTAAACCCTAAAACACTACCCCCAGCACAACCCCTACACTAGATAAACACTACTGCACTGCCCTAAACACTAAAACACCTCCCCCATCACGACCCGCTACACTACACAAACACTAATGCACTACCCTAAACCCTAAAACACTACCCCCGGCATGACCCCCTACACCAGCCAAACACCACTGCACAACCCTAAACCCTAAAACACGACCCCCTACACTACACAAACACCACTGAACTACCCTAAACCCTAAAACACTACCCCTAGCACGACCCCTACACTACACAAACACCACTGCACTACCCTAAACCCTAAAACACTACCCCCTACACTACCCAAAAACCACTGCACTACCCTAAACCCTAAAACACTACCCCCAGCAGTACCCCTCAAACTACCCAAACACCACTGCACTACCCTAAACCTTACAACACTACCCCCAGCAGTACCCCCTACACTACCCAAACACCACTGCGCTACCCTAAACCCTAAAACACTACTCCCAGCAGTACCCCCTACACTACCCAAACACCACTGCACTACCCTAAACCCTAAACCACTACCCCCAGCACGACCCCCTACACTACCCAAACACCACTGCACTGCCCTAAACTCTACCCCCAGCACGACACCCTACACTACCCAAACACCACTGCACTACCCTAAACCCTACAACACTCCCCCAGCATGACTCCCTACACTCCCCAAACACCACTGCACTACCCTAAACCCTAACTCTACCCCCAGCACGACCCCCTACACTACCGGAACACCACTGCATTACCCTAAACCCTAAATCTACCCTCAGCACGACCAACTACACTACTCAAAAACCACTGCAGTACCCTAAACCCTAAAACACTACCCCAGCACGACCCCCTTCACTACCGGAACACCACTGCATTACCCTAAACCCTAAATCTACCATCAGCACGACCAACTACATACTCAAAAACCACTGCAGTACCCTAAACCCTAAAACACTACCCCAGCACGACCCCCTACACTACCCAAACACCACTACACTACCCTAAACGCTAAATCTACCCCAGCACGACCCCTACAATACTCAAACACGACTGCACTACCCTAAACTCTAAATCACTATCCCCAGCACGACCCCATACACTATACAAACACCACTGGACTACCCTAAACCCTAAAACACTACCCCCAGCACGACCCCCTACACTACACAAACACCACTGCTCTACCCTAAACCCTAAAACACTACCCCCAGCACGACCCCCTACACTACACAAACACCACTGCACTGCCCTAAACCCTAAAACACTACCCCCAGCTCAACCCCTACACTAGATAAACACCACTGCACTGCCCTAAACCCTAAAACACTACCCCCGGCATGACCCCCTACACTACCCAACCATCACTGCACTACCCTAAACCCTAAAACACTACCCCCAGCACGACCCGCTACACTACACAAACACCAATGCACTACCCTAAACCCTAAAACACTACCCCCAGCACGAACCCCTACACCAGCCAAACACCACTGCACAAACCTAAACCCTAAAACACGACCCCCTACACTACACAAACACCACTGAACTACCCTAAACCCTAAAACACTACCCCTAGCACGACCCCCTACACTACACAAACCCCACTGCACTACCCTAAACCCTAAAACACTACCCCCTACACTACCCAAAAACCCCTGCACTACCCTAAACCCTAAAACACTACCCCCAGCAGTACCCCTCAAACTACCCAAACACCACTGCACTACCCTAAACCTTACAACACTACCCCCAGCAGTACCCCCTACACTACCCAAACACCACTGCACTACCCTAAACCCTAAAACACTACCCCCAGCAGTACCCCCTACACTACCCAAACACCACTGCACTACCCTAAACCCTAAACTACTACCCCCAGCATGACCCCCTACGCTACCCAAACACCACTGCACTGCCCTAAACCCTAAAACACTACCCCAGCACGACCCCCTACATTACCCAAACACCTCTGCACTACCCTAAACCCTAAAATACTCCCCCCAGCACGACTCCCTACACTATCCAAACACCACTGCACTACCCTAAACCCTAATGTAAATGTAAATGTAAATGTATGTGTCTTGTAAAGCGCACTGCTGCCCTGAGGCATCCTGGCGCTGTAGACCACCGGGGAACCCGTCCTGGCTATCCCTGTGAGATGGTCCCTCCAGGGTATCTCCAAGGTGAAACCAGGCATCCCCAGCGAATGTGGGGGGCCGTTGTGGAGATGAGGCAAGCTAATGCCCAGACTCGCCGAGTGTGATCCCTGCTTAGAGTAGGCACCGAAGCGAGAATTATCGAGTCCGCTGGCCCTGGTCCACGACCCTGCCGCGTCGGGGATTGAACCCTGGTCCCGGGCCGTCCTCTGCTTCTGGGTCTGCTTCCTCTAACCAGTGAGCCACACCTCTCCACCAGCACGACTTTCTACACTACCGAAACACCACTGCACTACCCTAAAGCCTAAATCTACCCTCAGCACGACCCCCTACACTACCCAAACATAACTGCAGTACCCTAAACCCTAAAATACTTCCCCCAGCACGACCCCCTATACTACCCAAACACCACTGCACAAACCTAAACCCTAAAACACTACCCCAGCACGACCCCCTACACTACCCAAATACCACTGCACTGCCCTAAACCCTAAAACACTACCCCCAGCAGTACCCCCTACACTACCCAAATACCACTGCACTACCCTAAACCATAAACCACTACCCCAGCACAACCCCCTACACTACCCAAACAACACTGCACTGCCGTAAACCCTAAAACACTACCCCCAGCATGACCCTCTACACTACCCAAACACCACTGCACTACCCTAAACCCTAAAACACTCCCCCCAGCATGACTCCCTACACTACCCAAACACCACTGCACTACCCTAAACCTTAAATCTACCCCCAGCACGACCCCCTACACTACCCATAACACCACTGCTCTACTCTAAACCCTAAATCTACCCTCAGCACGACCCCCTACACTACTCAAAAACCACTGCACTGCCCTAAACCCTAAAACACTACCCCAGCACGATCCCCTACACTACACAAACACCACTGCACTACCCTAAACCCTAAATCTACCTCAAGCATGACCCCCTACACTACACAAGCACCACTGCACTACCCTAAACCCTAAAACACTACCCCCAGCACGACCCGCTACACTACACAAGCACCAATGCACTACCCTAAACCCTAAAACACTGCCCCAGCACGACCCCCTACACCAGCCAAACACCACTGCACTACCCTAAACCCTAAAACACGACCCCCTACACTACCCAAATACCACTGCACTACCCTAAACCCTAAACCACTACCCCCAGCAGTACCCCCTACACTACCCAAACACCACTGCACTACCCTAAACCCTAAAACACTACCCCCAGCAGTACCCCCTACACTACCCAAACACCACTGCACTACCCTAAACCCTAAACTACTACCCCCAGCATGACCCCCTATGCTACCCAAACACCACTGCACTGCCCTAAACCCTAAAACACTACCCCAGCACGACCCCCTACATTACCCAAACACCACTGCACTACCCTAAACCCTAAAATACTCCCCCCAGCACGACTCCCTACACTATCCAAACACCACTGCACTACCCTAAACCCTAATGTAAATGTAAATGTAAATGTATGTGTCTTGTAAAGCGCACTGCTGCCCTGAGGCATCCTGGCGCTGTAGACCACCGGGGAACCCGTCCTGGCTATCCCTGTGAGATGGTCCCTCCAGGGTATCTCCAAGGTGAAACCAGGCATCCCCAGCGAATGTGGGGGGCCGTTGTGGAGATGAGGCAAGCTAATGCCCAGACTCGCCGAGTGTGATCCCTGCTTAGAGTAGGCACCGAAGCGAGAATTATCGAGTCCGCTGGCCCTGGTCCACGACCCTGCCGCGTCGGGGATTGAACCCTGGTCCCGGGCCGTCCTCTGCTTCTGGGTCTGCTTCCTCTAACCAGTGAGCCACACCTCTCCACCAGCACGACTTTCTACACTACCGAAACACCACTGCACTACCCTAAAGCCTAAATCTACCCTCAGCACGACCCCCTACACTACCCAAACATAACTGCAGTACCCTAAACCCTAAAATACTTCCCCCAGCACGACCCCCTATACTACCCAAACACCACTGCACAAACCTAAACCCTAAAACACTACCCCAGCACGACCCCCTACACTACCCAAATACCACTGCACTGCCCTAAACCCTAAAACACTACCCCCAGCAGTACCCCCTACACTACCCAAATACCACTGCACTACCCTAAACCATAAACCACTACCCCAGCACAACCCCCTACACTACCCAAACAACACTGCACTGCCGTAAACCCTAAAACACTACCCCCAGCATGACCCTCTACACTACCCAAACACCACTGCACTACCCTAAACCCTAAAACACTCCCCCCAGCATGACTCCCTACACTACCCAAACACCACTGCACTACCCTAAACCTTAAATCTACCCCCAGCACGACCCCCTACACTACCCATAACACCACTGCTCTACTCTAAACCCTAAATCTACCCTCAGCACGACCCCCTACACTACTCAAAAACCACTGCACTGCCCTAAACCCTAAAACACTACCCCAGCACGATCCCCTACACTACACAAACACCACTGCACTACCCTAAACCCTAAATCTACCTCAAGCATGACCCCCTACACTACACAAGCACCACTGCACTACCCTAAACCCTAAAACACTACCCCCAGCACGACCCGCTACACTACACAAGCACCAATGCACTACCCTAAACCCTAAAACACTGCCCCAGCACGACCCCCTACACCAGCCAAACACCACTGCACTACCCTAAACCCTAAAACACGACCCCCTACACTACCCAAATACCACTGCACTACCCTAAACCCTAAACCACTACCCCCAGCATGACCCCCTACACTACCCAAACACCACTGCACTACCCTAAACCCTAAATCTACCCTCAGCACGACCCCCTACCTTACTCAAAAAACACTGCAGTACCCTAAACCCTAAAACACTACCCCAGCACGACCCCCTACACTACCCAAACACCACTGCACTACCCTAAACCCTAAATCTACACCAGCACGACCCCTTCACTACTCAAACACGACTGCACTACCCTTAACCCTGAAACACTACCCACAGCACACCCCCTACACTACCAAAACACCACTGGACTACTCTAAACCCTAAAACACTACCCACAGCACGACCCCCTACACTACACAAACACCACTGCTCTACCCTAAACCCTAAAACACTACCCCCAGCACGACCCCCTACACTACACAAACACCACTGCAATGCCCTAAACCCTAAAACACTACCCCCAGCAAAACCCCTACACTAGATAAACACTACTGCACTGCCCTAAACCCTAAACCACTACCCCCAGTACGACCCCCTACACTACCCAAACATCACTGCACTACCCTAAACACTAAAACACCACCCCCATCACGACCCGCTACACCACACAAACACCAATTCACTACCATAAACCCTAAAACACTACCCCCATCACGACCCCCTACACCAGCCAAACACCTCTGCACTACCCTAAACCCTAAAACACGACCCCCTACACTACACAAACACCACTGAACTACCCTAAACCCTAAAACACTACCTCTAGCACGACCCCCTACACTACACAAACACCACTGCACTACCCTAAACCCTAAAACACTACCCACTACACTACCCAAAACCCACTGCACTACCCTAAACCCTAAAACACTACCCCCTGCAGAACCACTCAAACTACCCAAACACCACTGCACTACCCTAAACCTTACAACACTACCCCCAGCACGACCCCCTACACTACCAAAACACCACTGCACTGCCCTAAACCCTAAAACACTACCCCAGCACGATCCCTACACTACACAAACACCACTGCACTATTCTAAACCCTATATCTACCTCAAGCACAACCCCCTACACAACACAAACACCACTGCACTACCCTAAACCCTATATCTACCTCAAGCACAACCCCCTACACAACACAAACACCACTGCACTACCCTAAACCCTAAACCACTACCCCCAGCACGACCCCCTACACTACCCAAACACCACTGCACTGCCCTAAACACTACCCCCAGCACGACACCCTACACTACCCAAACACCACTGCACTACTCTAAACCCTACAACACTCCCCCCAGCATGACTCCCTACACTCCCCAAACACCACTGCACTACCCTAAACCCTAAATCTACCCCCAGCACGACCCCCTACACTATCGAAACACCACTGCACTACCCTAAACCCTAAATCTACCCTCAGCACGACCAACTACACTACTCAAAAACCACTGCAGTACCCTAAACCCTAAAACACTACCTAAGCACGACCCCTACACTACTCAAACACGACTGCACTACCCTAAACTCTAAATCACTACCCCCAGCACGACCCCATACACTATACAAACACCACTGCACTACCCTAAACCCTGAAACACTACCCACAGCACAACCCCCTACACTACCAAAACACCACTGGACTACCCTAAACCCTAAAACACTACCCCCAGCACGACACCCTACACTACACAAACACCACTGCTCTACCCTAAACCCTAAAACACTACCCCCAGCACGACCCCCTACATTACACAAACACCACTGCACTGCCCTAAACCCTAAAACACTACCCCCAGCACGACCCCCTACACTACCCAAACATCACTGCACTACCCTAAACCCTAAAACACTACCCCCAGCACAACCCGCTATACTACACAAACACCAATGCACTACCCTAAACCCTAAAACACTACCCCCAGCACGAACCCCTACACCAGCCAAACACCACTGCACAACCCTAAACCCTAAAACACGACCCCCTACACTACACAAACACCACTGAACTACCCTAAACCCTAAAACACTACCCCTAGCACAACCCCCTACACTACACAAACACCACTGCACTACCCTAAACCCTAAAACACTACCCCCTACACTACCCAAAAACCACTGCACTACCCTAAACCCTAAAACACTACCCCCAGCATGACCCCCTACACTACCCAAACACCACTGCACCGCCCTAAACCCTAAAACACTACCCCCAGCATGACCCCCTACACTACCGAAACACCACTGCACTACCCTAAACCCTAAATCTACCCTCAGCACGACCCCCACCTTACTCAAAAACCACTGCAGTACCCTAAACCCTAAAACACTACCCCAGCACCACCCCATACACTACCCAAACACCACTGCACTACCCTAAACCCTAAATCTACACCAGCACGACCCCTTCACTACTCAAACACCACTGGACTACCCTAAACCCTAAAACACTACCCACAGCACGACCCCCTACACTAAACAAACACCACTGCTCTACCCTAAACCCTAAAACACTACCCCCAGCACGACCCCCTACACTACACAAACACCACTGCACTGCCCTAAACCCTAAAACACTACCCCTAGCACGACCCGCTACACTACACAAACACCAATGCACTACCCTAAACCCTAAAACACTACCCCCAGCACGACCCCCTACACCAGCCAAACACCACTGCACAACCCTAAACCCTAAAACACGACCCCCTACACTACACAAAAACCACTGAACTACCCTAAACCCTAAAACACTACCCCTAGCATGACCCCCTACACTACACAAACACCACTGCACTACCCTAAACCCTAAAACACTACCCCCTACACTACCCAAAAACCACTGCACTACCCTAAACCCTAAAACACTACCCCCAGCATCACCCCCTACACTACCCAAACACCACTGCACCGCCCTAAACCCTAAAACACTACCCCCAGCATGACACCCTACACTACCGAAACACCACTGCACTACCCTAAATCTACCCTCAGCACGACCCCCTACCTTACTCAAAAACCACTGCAGTACCCTAAACCCTAAAACACTACCCCAGCACGACCCCCTACACTACCCAAACACCACTGCACTACCCTAAACCCTAAATCTACACCAGCACGACCCCATCACTACTCAAACACGACTGCACTACCCTTAACCCTGAAACACTACCCACAGCACAACCCCCTACACTACCAAAACACCACTGGACTACACTAAACCCTAAAACACTACCCACAGCACGACCCCCTACACTACACAAACACCACTGCTCTACCCTAAACCCTAAAACACTACCCCCAGCATGACCCCCTACACTACACAAACACCACTGCACTGCCCTAAACCCTAAAGCACTACCCCCAGCACAACCCCTACACTAGATAAACACTACTGCACTGCCCTAAACCCTAAAACACTACCCCCAGTATGACCCCCTACATTACCCAAACATCACTGCAGTACCCTAAACACTAAATCACCACCCCCATCACGACCCACTACACTACACAAACACTAATGCACTACCCTAAACCCTAAAACACTACCCCCAGCATGACCCCCTGCACCAGCCAAACACCACTGCACAACCCTAAACCCTAAAACATGACCCCCTACACTACACAAACACCACTAAACTACCCTAAACCCTAAAACACTACCCCTAGCACGACCCCCTACACTACACAAACACCACTGCACTACCCTAAACCCTAAAACACTACCCCCTACACTACCCAAAAACCACTGCACTACCCTAAACCCTAAAACACTACCCCCAGCAGTACCCCTCAAACTACGCAAACACCACTGCACTACCCTAAACCTTACAACACTACCCCCAGCAGTACCCCCTACACTACCCAAACACCACTGCGCAACCCTAAACCCTAAAACACTACTCCCAGCAGTACCCCCTACACTACCCAAACACCACTGCACTACCCTAAACCCTAAACCACTACCCCCAGCACAACCCCCTACACTAACCAAACACCACTGCACTGCCCTAAACTCTACCCCCAGCACGACACCCTACACTACCCAAACACCACTGCACTACCCTAAACCCTACAACACTCCCCCCAGCATGACTCCCTACACTCCCCAAACACCACTGCACTACCCTAAACCCTAAATCTACCCCCAGCACGACCCCCTACACTACCGGAACACCACTGCACTACCCTAAACCCTAAATCTACCCTCAGCACGACCAACTACACTACTCAAAAACCACTGCAGTACCCTAAACCCTAAAACACTACCCCAGCACGACCCCCTACTCTACCCAAACACCACTGCACTACCCTAAACGCTAAATCTACCCCAGCACGACCCCTACACTACTCAAACACGACTGCACTACCCTAAACTCTAAATCACTACCCCCAGCACGACCCCATACACTATACAAACACCACTGGACTACCCTAAACCCTAAAACACTATCCCCAGCACGACCCCCTACACTACACAAACACCACTGCTCTACCCTAAACCCTAAAACACTACCCCCAGCACGACCCCCTACACTACACAAACACCACTGCACTGCCCTAAACCCTAAAACACTACCCCCAGCTCAATCCCTACACTAGATAAACACCACTGCACTGCCCTAAACCCTAAAACACTACCCCCAGCACGACCCCCTACACTACCCAACCATCACTGCACTACCCTAAACCCTAAAACACTACCCCCAGCACGACCCGCTACACTACACAAACACCAATGCACTACCCTAAACCCTAAAACACTACCCCGAGCATGACCCCCTACACCAGCCAAACACCACTGCACAACCCTAAACCCTAAAACACGACCCCCTAGACTACACAAACACCACTGAACTACCCTAAACCCTAAAGCACTACCCCTAGCACGACCCCCTACACTACACAAACCCCACTGCACTACCCTAAACCCTAAACCACTACCCCAGCATGACCCCCTACACTACCCAAACACCACTGCACCGCCCTAAACCCTAAAACACTACCCCCAGCATGACCCCCTACACTACCGAAACACCACTGCACTACCCTAAACCCTAAATCTACCCTCAGCACGACCCCCTACCTTACTCAAAAACCACTGCACTACCCTAAACCCTAAAACACTACCCCAGCATGACCCCCTACACTACCCAAACACCACTGCACCGCCCTAAACCCTAAAACACTACCCCCAGCATGACCCCCTACACTACCGAAACACCACTGCACTACCCTAAACCCTAAATCTACCCTCAGCACGACCCCCTACCTTACTCAAAAACCACTGCAGTACCCTAAACCCTAAAACACTACCCCAGCACGACCCCCTACACTACCCAAACACCACTGCACTACCCTAAACCCTAAATCTACACCAGCACGACCCCTTCACTACTCAAACACGACTGCACTACCCTTAACCCTGAAACACTACCCACAGCACAACCCCCTACACTACCAAAACACCACTGGACTACCCTAAACCCTAAAACACTACCCCCAGCACGACCCCCTACACTACACAAACACCACTGCAATGCCCTAAACCCTAAAACACTACCCCCAGCACAACCCCTACACTAGATAAACACTACTGCACTGCCCTAAACCCTAAAACACTACCCCCAGTACGACCCCCTACACTACCCAAACATCACTGCACTACCCTAAACACTAAAACACCACCCCATCACGACCCGCTACACTACACAAACACCAATTCACTACCCTAAACCCTAAAACACTACCCCCAGCACGACCCCCTACACCAGCCAAACACCTCTGCACTACCCTAAACCCTAAAACACGACCCCCTACACTACACAAACACCACTGAACTACCATAAACCCTAAAACACTACCTCTAGCACGACCCCTTACACTACACAAACACCACTGCATTATCCTAAACCCTAAAACACTACCCACTACACTACCCAAAACCCACTGCACTACCCTAAACCCTAAAACACTACCCCCTGCAGTACCCCTCAAAATACCCAAACACCACTGCACTACCCTAAACCTTACAACACTACCCCCAGCACGACCCCCTAAACTACCAAAACACCACTGCACTGCCCTAAACCCTAAAACACTACCCCAGTACAATCCCTACACTACACAAACACCACTGCACTACCCTAAACCCTATATCTACCTCAAGCACAACCCCCTACACAACACAAACACCACTGCACTACCCTAAACCCTATATCTACCTCAAGCACAACCCCCTACACAACACAAACACCACTGCACTACCCTAAACCCTAAACCACTACCCCCAGCACGACCCCCTGCACTACCCAAACACCACTGCACTGCCATAAACACTACCCCCAGCAGTACCCCCTACACTACCCAAACACCACTGCACTACCCTAAACCCTAAAACACTACCCCCAGCAGTACCCCCTACACTACCCAAACACCACTGCACTACCCTAAACCCTAAACTACTACCCCCAGCATGACCCCCTACACTACCCAAACACCACTGCACTGCCCTAAACCCTAAAACACAACCCCAGCGCGACCCCCTACATTACCCAAACACCACTGCACTACCCTAAACCCTAAAATACTCCCCCCAGCACGACTCCCTACACTATCCAAACACCACTGCACTACCCTAAACCCTAAATCTACCTCCAGCACGACCTTCTACACTACCGAAACACCACTGCACTACCCTAAAGCCTAAATCTACCCTCAGCACGACCCCCTACACTACCCAAACATAACTGCAGTACCCTGAAACCTAAAACACTTCCCCCAGCACGACCCCCTATACTACCCAAACACCACTGCACAACCCTAAACCCTAAAACACTACCCCGCACGACCCCCTACACTACCCAAATACCACTGCACTGCCCTAAACCCTAAAACACTACCCCCAGCAGTACCCCCTACACAACCCAAATACCACTGCACTACCCTAAACCATAAACCACTACCCCCAGCACAACCCCCTACACTACCCAAACAACTCTGCACTGCCGTAAACCCTAAAACACTACCCCCAGCATGACCCTCTACACTACCCAAACACCACTGCACTACCCTAAACCCTAAAACACTCCCCCCAGCATGACTCCCTACACTACCCAAACACCACTGCACTACCCTAAACCCTAAATCTACCCCCAGCACGACCCCCTACAATACCCATAACACCACTGCTCTACTCTAAACCCTAAATCTACCCTCAGCATGACCCCCTACACTACTCAAAAACCACTGCACTGCCCTAAACCCTAAAACACTACCCCAGCACGATCCCCTACACTACACAAACACCACCGCACTACCCTAAACCCTAAATCTACCTCAAGCATGACCCCCTACACTACACAAGCACCACTGCACTGCCCTAAACCCTAAAACACTACCCCCAGCACGACCCGCTACACTACACAAGCACCAATGCACTACCCTAAACCCTAAAACACTACCCCCAGCACGACCCCCTACACCAGCCAAACACCACTGCACTACCCTAAACCCTAAAACACGACCCCCTACACTACCCAAATACCACTGCACTACCCTAAACCCTAAACCAATACCCCCAGCACGACCCCCTACACTACCCAAACACCACTGCACCGCCCTAAACCCTAAAACACTACCCCCAGCATGACCCCCTACACTACCGAAACACCACTGCACTACCCTAAACCCTAAATCTACCCTCAGCACGACCCCCTACCTTACTCAAAAACCACTGCAGTACCCTAAACCCTAAAACACTACAACAGCACGACCCCCTGCACTACCCAAACACCACTGCACTACCCTAAACCCTAAATCTACACCAGCACGACCCCTTCACTACTCAAACACGACTGCACTACCCTTAACCCTGAAACACTACCCACAGCACAACCCACTACACTACCAAAACACCACTGGACTACCCTAAACCCTAAAACACTACCCCCAGCACGACCCCCTACACTACACAAACACCACTGCAATGCCCTAAACCCTAAAACACTACCCCCAGCACAACCCCTACACTAGATAAACACTACTGCACTGCCCTAAACCCTAAAACACTACCCCCAGTACGACCCCCTACACTACCCAAACATCACTGCACTACCCTAAACACTAAAACACCACCCCATCACGACCCGCTACACTACACAAACACCAATTCACTACCCTAAACCCTAAAACACTACCCCCAGCACGACCCCCTACACCAGCCAAACACCTCTGCACTACCCTAAACCCTAAAACACGACCCCCTACACTACACAAACACCACTGAACTACCCTAAACCCTAAAACACTACCTCTAGCACGACCCCCTACACTACACAAACACCACTGCACTATCCTAAACCCTAAAACACTACCCACTACACTACCCAAAACCCACTGCACTACCCTAAACCCTAAAACACAACCCCTGCAGTACCCCTCAAACTACCCAAACACCACTGCACTACCCTAAACCTTACAAACCTACCCCCAGCACGACCCCCTAAACTACCAAAACACCACTGCACTGCCCTAAACCCTAAAACACTACCCCAGTACGATCCCTACACTACACAAACACCACTGCACTACCCTAAACCCTATATCTACCTCAAGCACAACCCCCTACACAACACAAACACCACTGCACTACCCTAAACCCTATATCTACCTCAAGCACAACCCCCTACGCAACACAAACACCACTGCACTACCCTAAACCCTAAACCACTACCCCCAGCACGACCCCCTGCACTACCCAAACACCACTGCACTGCCCTAAACACTACCCCCAGCACGACACCCTACACTACCCAAACACCACTGCACTACCCTAAACCCTACAACACTCCCCCCAGCATGACTCCCTACACTCCCCAAATACCACTGCACTACCCTAAACGCTAAATCTACCCCCAGCACGACCCCCTACACTACCGGAACACCACTGCACTACCCTAAACCCTAAATCTACCCTCAGCACGACCAACTACACTACTCAAAAACCACTGCAGTACCCTAAACCCTAAAACACTACCCCAGCACGACCCCCTACACTACCCAAACACCACTGCACTACCCTAAACGCTAAATCTACCCCAGCACGACCCCTACACTACTCAAACACGACTGCACTACCCTAAACTCTAAATCACTACCCCCAGCACGACCCCATACACTATACAAACACCACTGCACTACCCTAAACCCTGAAACACTACCCACAGCACAACCCCCTACACTACCAAAACACCACTGGACTACCCTAAACCCTAAAACACTACCCCCAGCACGACACCCTACACTACACAAACACCACTGCTCTACCCTAAACCCTAAAACACTACCCCCAGCACGACCCCCTACACTACACAAACACCACTGCACTGCCCTAAACCCTAAAACACTACCCCCAGCTCAACCCCTACACCAGATAAACACCACTGCACTGCCCTAAACCCTAAAACACTACCCCAGCACGACCCCCTACACTACCCAAACATCACTGCACTACCCTAAACCCTAAAACACTACCCCCAGCACGACCCGCTACACTACACAAACACCAATGCACTACCCTAAACCCTAAAACACTACCCCCAGCACGACCCCCTACACCAGCCAAACACCACTGCACAACCCTAAACCCTAAAACACGACCCCCTACACTACACAAACACCACTGAACTACCCTAAACCCTAAAACACTACCCCTAGCACGACCCCCTACACTACACAAACCCCACTGCACTACCCTAAACCCTAAAACACTACCCCCTACACTACCCAAAAACCACTGCACTACCCTAAACCCTAAAACACTACCCCCAGCAGTACCCCTCAAACTACCCAAACACCACTGCACTACCCTAAACCTTACAACACTACCCCCAGCAGTACTCCCTACACTACCCAAACACCACTGCACTACCCTAAACCCTAAAACACTACCCCCAGCAGTACCCCCTACACTACCCAAACACCACTGCACTACCCAAAACCCTAAACTACTACCCCCAGCATGACCCCTACACTACCCAAATACCACTGCACTACCCTAAACCATAAACCACTACCCCAGCACAACCCCCTACACTACCCAAACAACACTGCACTGCCCTAAACCCTAAAACACTACCCCCAGCATGACCCGCTACACTACCCAAACACCACTGCACTACCCTAAACACTAAAACACTCCCCCCAGCATGACTCCCTACACTACCCAAACACCACTGCACTACCCTAAACCCTAAATCTACCCCCAGCACGACCCCCTACACTACCCATAACACCACTGCTCTACTCTAAACCCTAAAAATACCCTCAGCACGACCCCGTACACTACTCAAAAACCACTGCACTGCCCTAAACCCTAAAACACTACCCCAGCACGATCCCCTACACTACACAAACACCACTGCACTACTCTAATCCCTAAATCTACCTCAAGCATGACCCCCTACACTACACAAGCACCACTGCACTGCCCTAAACCCTAACACACTACCCCCAGCACGACCCGCTACACTACACAAGCACCAATGCACTACCCTAAACCCTAAAACACTACCCCCAGCACGACCCCCTACACCAGCCAAACACCACTGCACTACCCTAAACCCATAAACACGACCCTCTACACTACACAAACACCACTGAACTACCCTAAACCCTAAAACACTACCCCTAGCACAACCCCCTACATTACACAAACACCACTGCACTACCCTAAACCCTAAAACACTACCCCCTACACTACCCAAAAACCACTGCACTACCCTAAACCCTAAAACACTACCCCCAGCAGTACCCCTCAAACTACCCAAACACCACTGCACTACCCTAAACCTTACAACACTACCCCCAGCAGTACCCCCTACACTACCCAAACACCACTGCACTACCCTAAACCCTAAAACACTATCCCCAGCAGTACCCCCTACACTACCCAAACACCACTGCACTACCCTAAACCCTAAACTACTACCCACAGCATGACCCCCTACACTACCCAAACACCACTGCACTGCCCTAAACCCTAAAACACTACCCCAGCACGACCCCCTACATTACCCAAACACCACTGCTCTACCCTAAACCCTAAAACACTACCACCAGCACGACCCCCTACACCAGCCAAACACCACTGCACAACCCTAAACCCTAAAACACGACCCCCTACACTACACAAACACCACTGAACTACCCTAATCCCTAAAACACTACCCCTAGCACGACCCCCTACACTACACAAACACCACTGCACTACCCTAAACCCTAAAACACTACCCCCTACACTACCCAAAAACCACTGCACTACCCTAAACCCTAAAACACTACCCCCAGCAGTACCCATCAAACTACCCAAACACCACTGCACTACCCTAAACCTTACAACACTACCCCCAGCAGTACCCCCTACACTACCCAAACACAACTGCACTACCCTAAACCCTAAAACACTACCCCCAGCAGTACCCCCTACACTACCCAAACACCACTGCACTACCCTAAACCCTAAACTACTACCCCCAGCATGACCCCCTACACTACCCAAACACCACTGCACTGCCCTAAACCCTAAAACACTACCCCAGCACGAACCCCTACATTACCCAAACACCACTGCACTACCCTAAACCCTAAAATACTCCCCCAGCACGACTCCCTACACTATCCAAACACCACTGCACTACCCTAAACCCTAAATCTACCCCCAGCACGACCTTCTACACTACCGAAACACAACTGCACTACCCTAAAGCCTAAATCTACCCTCAGCACGATCCCTACACTACCCAAACGCCACTGCAGTACCCTAAACCCTAAAACACTACCCCCAGCACGACCTCCTACACTACCCAAACACGACTGCACAACCCTAAACCCTAAAACACTACCCCAGCACGACCTCCTACACTACCCAAATACCACTGCACTACCCTAAACCCTAAAACACTACCCCAGCAGTACCCCCTACACTACCCAAATACCACTGCCCTACCCTAAACCCTAAACCACTACGCCCAGCACAACCCCTACACTACCCAAACAACACTGCACTGCCCTAAACCCTAAAACACTACCCCCAGCATGACCCTCTACACTACCCAAACACCACTGCACTACCCTAAACCCTAAAACACTGCCCCAGCATGACTCCCTACACTACCCAAACACCAATGCACTACCCTAAACCCTAAATCTACCCCCAGCACGACCCCCTACACTACCCATAACACCACTGCTCTACTCTAAACCCTAAATCTACCCTCAGCACGTCTCCCTACACTACTCAAAAACCACTGCACGGCCCTAAACCCTAAAACACTACCCCCAGCACGACCCCCTACACTACCAAAACATTACTGCACTACCATAAACCCTAAAACACTACCCCCAGCACGACACCCTACACCTGCCAAACACCACTGCACTACCCTAAACCCTAAAACACGACCCCCTACACTACACAAACACCACTGAACTACCCTAAACCCTAAAACACTACCCCCAGCACGACCCGCTACACTACACAAACACCAATGCACTACCCTAAACCCTAAAACACTACCCCCAGCACAACCCCCTACACCAGCCAAACACCACTGCACTACCCTAAACCCTAAAACACGACCCCCTACACTACACAAACACCACTGAACTACCCTAAACCCTAAAATACTACCCCTAGCACGACCCCCTACACTACACAAACACCACTGCACTACCCTAAACCCTGAAACACTACCCCCTACACTACCCAAAAACCACTGCACTACCCTAAACCCTAAAACACTACCCCCAGCAGTACCCCTCAAACTACCCAAACACCACTGCACTACCCTAAACCTTACAACACTACCAACAGCAGTACCCCCTACACTACCCAAACACCACTGCACTACCCTAAACCCTAAAACACTACCCCCAGCAGTACCCCCTACACTACCCAAACACCACTGCACTACCCTAAACCCTAAACTACTATCCCCAGCATGACCCCCTACACTACCCAAACACCACTGCACTGCCCTAAACCCTAAAACACTACCCCAGCACGACCCCCTACATTACCCAAACACCACTGCACTACCCTAAACCCTAAAATACTCCCCCCAGCATGACCCCCTACACTACCCAAACACCACTGCACTGCCCTAAACCCTAAAACACTACCCCCAGCATGACCCCCTACACTACCCAATCACCACTGCACTGCCCTAAACCCTAAAACACTACCCCCAGCAGTACCCCTCAAACTACCCAAACACCACTGCAGTACCCTAAACCCTAAAACACTACCCCCAGCAGTACCCCCTACACTACCAAAATACCACTGCACTACCCTAAACCCTAAACCACTACCCCCAGCACAACCCCCTACACTACCCAAACAACACTGCACTGCCCTAAACCCTAAAACACTACCCCCAGCATGACCCTCTACACTACCCAAACACCACGGCACTACCCTAAACCCTAAAACACTCCCCCAGCATGACTCCCTAAACTACCCAAACACCACTGCACCCCCCTAAACCCTAAATCTACTCCCAGCACGACCCCCTACACTACCCATAACACCACTACTCTACTCTAAACCCTAAATCTACCCTCAGCACAACCCCCTACACTACTCAAAAACCACTGCACTGCCCTAAACCCTAAAACACTACCCCAGCACGATCCCCTACACTACACAAACACCACTGCACTACCCTAAACCCTAAACCCTAAATCTACCTCAAGCATGACACCCTACACTACACAAGCACCACTGCACTGCCCTAAACCCTAAAACACTGCCCCCAGCACGACCCCCTACACTACCCAAACATCACTGCACTACCCTAAACCCTAAAACACTACCTCCAGCACGACCCACTACACCTGCCAAACACCACTGCACTGCCCTAAACCCTAAAACACTACCCCAGCACGATCCCCTACACTACACAAACACCACCGCACTACCCTAAACCCTAAATCTACCTCAAGCATGACCCCCTACACTACACAAGCACCACTGCACTGCCCTAAAACACTACCCCCAGCACGACCCGCTACACTACACAAGCACCAATGCATTACCCTAAACCCTACAACACTACCCCCAGCACGACCCCCTACACCAGCCAAACACCACTGCACTACCCTAAACCCTAAAACACGACCCCCTACACTACCCAAATACCACTGCACTACCCTAAACCCTAAACCACTACCCCCAGCACGACCCCCTACACTACCCAAACACCACTGCACTGCCCTAAACTCTACCCCCAGCACGACACCCTACACTACCCAAACACCACTGCACTACCCTAAACCCTACAACACTCCCCCCAGCATGACTCCCTACACTCCCCAAATACCACTGCACCGCCCTAAACCCTAAAACACTACCCCCAGCATGACCCCCTACACTACCGAAACACCACTGCACTACCCTGAACCCTAAATCTACCCTCAGCACGACCCCCACCTTACTCAAAAACCACTGCAGTACCCTAAACCCTAAAACACTACCCCAGCACCACCCCCTACACTACCCAAACACCACTGCACTACCCTAAACCCTAAATCTACACCAGCACGACCCCTTCACTACTCAAACACAACTGCACTACCCTTAACCCTGAAACACTACCCACAGCACAACCCCCTACACTACCAACACACCACTAGACTACCCTAAACCCTAAAACACTACCCACAGCACGACCCCCTACACTAAACAAACACCACTGCTCTACCCTAAACCCTAAAACACTACCCCCAGCACGACCCCCTACACTACACAAACACCACTGCACTGCCCTAAACCCTAAAACACTACCCCTAGCACGACCCGCTACACTACACAAACACCAATGCACTACCCTAAACCCTAAAACACTACCCCCAGCACGCCCCCCTACACCAGCCAAACACCACTGCACAACCCTAAACCCTAAAACACGACCCCCTACACTACACAAACACCACTGAACTACCCTAAACCCTAAAACACTACCCCTAGCATGACCCCCTACACTACACAAACACCACTGCACTACCCTAAACCCTAAAACACTACCCCCTACACTACCCAAAAAACACTGCACTACCCTAAACCCTAAAACACTACCCCCAGCATCACCCCCTACACTACCCAAACACCACTGCACCGCCCTAAACCCTAAAACACTACCCCCAGCATGACACCCTACACTACCGAAACACCACTGCACTACCCTAAATCTACCCTCAGCACGACCCCCTACCTTACTCAAAAACCACTGCAGTACCCTAAACCCTAAAACACTACCCCAGCACGACCCCCTACACTACCCAAACACCACTGCACTACCCTAAACCCTAAATCTACACCAGCACGACCCTTCACTACTCAAACACGACTGCACTACCCTTAACCCTGAAACACTACCCACAGCACAACCCCCTACACTACCAAAACACCACTGGACTACACTAAACCCTAAAACACTACCCACAGCACGACCCCCTACACTACACAAACACCACTGCTCTACCCTAAACCCTAAAACATTACCCCCAGCATGACCCCCTACACTACACAAACACCACTGCACTGCCCTAAACCCTAAAACACTTCCCCCAGCACAACCCCTACACTAGATAAACACTACTGCACTGCCCTAAACCCTAAAACACTACCCCCAGTACGACCCCCTACACTACCCAAACATCACTGCAGTACCCTAAACACTAAAACACTACCCCCATCACGACCCGCTACACTACACAATCACTAATGCACTACCCTAAACCCTAAAACACTACCCCCAGCATGACCCCCTGCACCAGCCAAACACCACTGCACAACCCTAAACCCTAAAACACGACCCCCTACACTACACAAACACCACTAAACTACCCTAAACCCTAAAACACTACCCCTAGCACGACCCACTACACTACACAAACACCACTGCATTACCCTAAACCCTAAAACACTACCCCCTACACTACCCAAAAACCACTGCACTACCCTAAACCCTAAAACACTACCCCCAGCAGTACCCCTCAAACTACGCAAACACCACTGCACTACCCTAAACCTTACAACACTACCCCCAGCAGTACCCCCTACACTACCCAAACACCACTGCGCAACCCTAAACCCTAAAACACTACTCCCAGCAGTACCCCCTACACTACCCAAACACCACTGCACTACCCTAAACCCTAAACCACTACCCCCAGCACAACCCCCTACACTACCCAAACACCACTGCACTGCCCTAAACTCTACCCCCAGCACGACACCCTACACTACCCAAACACCACTGCACTACCCTAAACCCTACAACACTCCCCCCAGCATGACTCCCTACACTCCCCAAACACCACTGCACTACCCTAAACCCTAAATCTACCCCCAGCACGACCTCCTACACTACCGGAACACCACTGCACTACCCTAAACCCTAAATCTACCCTCAGCACGACCAACTACACTACTCAAAAACCACTGCAGTACCCTAAACCCTAAAACACTACCCCAGCACGACCCCCTACACTACCCAAACACCACTGCACTACCCTAAACGCTAAATCTACCCCAGCACGACCCCTACACTACTCAAACACGACCTCACTACCCTAAACTCTAAATCACTACCCCCAGCACGACCCCATACACTATACAAACACCACTGGACTACCCTAAACCCTAAAACACTACCCCCAGCACGACCCCCTACACTACACAAACACCACTGCTCTACCCTAAACCCTAAAACACTATCCCCAGCACGACCCGCTACACTACACAAACACCAATGCACTACCCTAAACCCTAAAACACTACCCCCAGCATGACCCCCTACACCAGCCAAACACCACTGCACAACCCTAAACCCTAAAACACGACCCCCTAGACTACACAAACACCACTGAACTACCCTAAACCCTAAAACACTACCCCTAGCACGACCCCCTACACTACACAAACCCCACTGCACTACCCTAAACCCTAAAACACTACCCCCAGCTCAATCCCTACACTAGATAAACACCACTGCACTGCCCTAAACCCTAAAACACTACCCCCAGCACGACCCCCTACACTACCCAACCATCACTGCACTACCCTAAACCCTAAAACACTACCCCCAGCACGACCCGCTACACTACACAAACACCAATGCACTACCCTAAACCCTAAAACACTACCCCCAGCATGACCCCCTACACCAGCCAAACAAAACTGCACAACCCTAAACCCTAAAACACGACCCCCTAGACTACACAAACACCACTGAACTACCCTAAACCCTAAAACACTACCCCTAGCACGACCCCCTACACTACACAAACCCCACTGCACTACCCTAAACCCTAAAACACTACCCCCTACACTACCCAAAAACCCCTGCACTACCCTAAACCCTACAACACTACCCCCAGCAGTACCCCTCAAACTACCCAAACACCACTGCACTACCCTAAACCTTACAACACTACCCCCAGCAGTACCCCTACACTACCCAAACACCACTGCACTACCCTAAACCCTAAAACACTACCCCCAGCAGTACCCCCTACACTACCCAAACACCACGGCACTACCCTAAACCCTAAACTACTACCCCCAGCATGACCCCCTACACTACCCAAACACCACTGCACTGCCCTAAACCCTAAAACACAACCCCAGCGCGACTCCCTACATTACCCAAACACCACTGCACTACCCTAAACCCTAAAATACTCCCCCCAGCACGACTCCCTACACTATCCAAACACCACTGCACTACCCTAAACCCTAAATCTACCCCCAGCACGACCTTCTACACTACCGAAACACCACTGCACTACCCTAAAGCCTAAATCTACCCTCAGCAAGACCCCCTACACTACCCAAACATAACTGCAGTACCCTAAACCCTAAAACACTTCCCCCAGCACGACCCCCTATACTACCCAAACACCACCGCACAACCCTAAACCCTAAAACACTACCCCAGCACGACCCCCTACACTACCCAAATACCACTGCACTGCCCTAAACCCTAAAACACTACCCCCAGCAGTACCCCCTACACAACCCAAATACCACTGCACTACCCTAAACCATAAACCACTACCCCCAGCACAACCCCCTACACTACCCAAACAACACTGCACTGCAGTAAACCCTAAAACACTACCCCCAGCATGACCCTCTACACTACCCAAACACTACTGCACTACCCTAAACCCTAATACACTCCCCCCAGCATGACTCCCTACACTACTCAAACACCACTGCACTACCCTAAACCCTAAATCTACCCTCAGCACGACCCCCTACACTACTCAAAAAACACTGCACTGCCCTAAACCCTAAAACACTACCCCAGCACGATCCCCTACACTACACAAACACCACCGCACTACCCTAAACCCTAAATCTACCTCAAGCATGACCCCCTACACTACACAAGCACCACTGCACTGCCCTAAACCCTAAAACACTACCCCCAGCACGACCCGCTACACTACACAAGCACCAATGCACTACCCTAAACCCTAAAACACTACCCCCAGCACGACCCCCTACACCAGCCAAACACCACTGCACTACCCTAAACCACGACCCCCTACACTACCCAAATACCACTGCACTACCCTAAACCCTAAACCACTACCCCCAGCATGACCCCCTACACTACCCAAACACCACTGCACCGCCCTAAACCCTAAAACACTACCCCCAGCATGACCCCCTACACTACCGAAACACCACTGCACTACCCTAAACCCTAAATCTACCCCCAGCACGACCCCCTACACTACCGAAACACCACTGCACTACCCTAAACCCTAAATCTACCCTCAGCATGACCAACTACACTACTCAAAAACCACTGCAGTACCCTAAAGCCTAAAACACTACCCAAGCACGACCCCTACACTACTCAAACACGACTGCACTACCCTAAACTCTAAATCACTACCCCCAGCACGACCCCATACACTATACAAACACCACTGGACTACCCTAAACCCTGAAACACTACCCACAACACAACCCCCTACACTACCAAAACACCACTGGAGTACCCTAAACCCTAAAACACTACCCCCAGCACGACACCCTACACTACACAAACACCACTGCTCTACCCTAAACCCTAAAACACTACCCCCAGCACGACCCCCTACATTACACAAACACCACTGCACTGCCCTAAACCCTAAAACACTACCCCCAGCACGACCCCCTACACTACCCATACATCACTGCACTACCCTAAACCCTAAAACACTACCCCAGCACGACCCGCTGCACTACACAAACACCAATGCACTATCCTAAACCCTAAAACACTACCCCCAGCACGACCCCCTACACCAGCCAAACACCACTGCACAACTCTAAACCCTAAAACACGACCCCCTACACTACACAAACACCACTGCACTACCCTAAACCTTACAACACTACCCCCAGCAGTACCCCCTACACTACCCAAACACCACTGCGCTACCCTAAACGCTAAAACACTACTCCCAGCAGTACCCCCTACACTACCCAAACACCACTGCACTACCCTAAACACTAAACCACTACCCCCAGCACGACCCCCTACACTACCCAAACACCACTGCACTGCCCTAAACTCTACCCCCAGCACGACACCCTACACTACCCAAACACCACTGCACTGCCCTAAACCCTAAAACACTACCCCCAGCATGACCCCCTACACTACCGAAACACCACTGCACTACCCTAAACCCTAAATCTACCCTCAGCACGACCCCCACCTTACTCAAAAACCCCTGCAGTACCCTAAACCCTAAAACACTACCCCAGCACCACCCCCTACACTACCCAAACACCACTGCACTACCCTAAACCCTAAATCTACACCAGCACGACCCCTTCACTACTCAAACACAACTGCACTACCCTTAACCCTGAAACACTACCCACAGCACAACCCCCTACACTACCAAAACACCACTGGACTACCCTAAACCCTAAAACACTACCCACAGCACGACCCCCTACACTAAACAAACACCACTGCTCTACCCTAAACCCTAAAACACTACCCCCAGCACGACCCCCTACACTACACAAACACCACTGCACTGCCCTAAACCCTAAAACACTACCCCTAGCACGACCCGCTACACTACACAAACACCAATGCACTACCCTAAACCCTAAAACACTACCCCCAGCACGACCCCCTACACCAGCCAAACACCACTGCACAACCCTAAACCCTAAAAACGACCCCCTACACTACACAAACACCACTGAACTACCCTAAACCCTAAAACACTACCCCTAGCATGACCCCCTACACTACACAAACACCACTGCACTACCCTAAACCCTAAAACACTACCCCCTACACTACCCAAAAACCACTGCACTACCCTAAACCCTAAAACACTACCCCCAGCATCACCCCCTACACTACCCAAACACCACTGCACCGCCCTAAACCCTAAAACACTACCCCCAGCGCATGACACCCTACACTACCGAAACACCACTGCACTACCCTAAATCTACCCTCAGCACGACCCCCTACCTTACTCAAAAACCACTGCAGTACCCTAAACCCTAAAACACTACCCCAGCACGACCCCCTACACTACCCAAACACCACTGCACTACCCTAAACCCTAAATCTACACCAGCACGACCCCTTCACTACTCAAACACGACTGCACTACCCTTAACCCTGAAACACTACCCACAGCACAACCCCCTACACTACCAAAACACCACTGGACTACACTAAACCCTAAAACACTACCCACAGCACGACCCCCTACACTACACAAACACCACTGCTCTACCCTAAACCCTAAAACACTACCCCCAGTACGACCCCCTACACTACCCAAACATCACTGCAGTACCCTAAACACTAAAACACTACCCCCATCACGACCCGCTACACTACACAAACACTAATGCACTACCCTAAACCCTAAAACACTACCCCCAGCATGACCCCCTGCACCAGCCAAACACCACTGCACAACCCTAAACCCTAAAACACGACCCCCTACACTACACAAACACCACTAAACTACCCTAAACCCTAAAACACTACCCCTAGCACGACCCCCTACACTACACAAACACCACTGCACTACCCTAAACCCTAAAACACTACCCCCTACACTACCCAAAAACCACTGCACTACCCTAAACCCTAAAACACTACCCCCAGCAGTACCCCTCAAACTACGCAAACACCACTGCACTACCCTAAACCTTACAACACTACCCCCAGCAGTACCCCCTACACTACCCAAACACCACTGCGCAACCCTAAACCCTAAAACACTACTCCCAGCAGTACCCCCTACACTACCCAAACACCACTGCACTGCCCTAAACTCTACCCCCAGCACGACACCCTACACTACCCAAACACCACTGCACTACCCTAAACCCTACAACACTCCCCCCAGCATGACTCCCTACACTCCCCAAACACCACTGCACTACCCTAAACCCTAAATCTACCCCCAGCACGACCCCCTACACTACCGGAACACCACTGCACTACCCTAACCCTAAATCTACCCTCAGCACGACCAACTACACTACTCAAAAACCACTGCAGTACCCTAAACCCTAAAACACTACCCCAGCACGACCCCCTACACTACCCAAACACCACTGCACTACCCTAAACGCTAAATCTACCCCAGCACGACCCCTACACTACTCAAACACGACCTCACTACCCTAAACTCTAAATCACTACCCCCAGCACGACCCCATACACTATACAAACACCACTGGACTACCCTAAACCCTAAAACACTACCCCCAGCACGACCCCCTACACTACACAAACACCACTGCTCTACCCTAAACCCTAAAACACTACCCCCAGCACGACCCCCTACACTTCACAAACACCACTGCACTGCCCTAAACCCTAAAACACTACCCCCAGCTCAATCCCTACACTAGATGAACACCACTGCACTGCCCTAAACCCTAAAACACTACCCCCAGCACGACCCCCTACACTACCCAACCATCACTGCACTACCCTAAACCCTAAAACACTACCCCCAGCACGACCCGCTACACTACACAAACACCAATGCACTACCCTAAACCTTAAAACACTACCCCCAGCATGACCCCCTACACCAGCCAAACACCACTGCACAACCCTAAACCCTAAAACACGACCCCCTAGACTACACAAACACCACTGAACTACCCTAAACCCTAAAACACTACCCCTAGCACGACCCCCTACACTACACAAACCCCACTGCACTACCCTAAACCCTAAAACACTACCCCCTAAACTACCCAAACACCACTGCACTACCCTAAACCTTACAACACTACCCCAGCAGTACCCCCTACACTACCCAAACACCACTGCACTACCCTAAACCCTAAAACACTACCCCCAGCAGTACCCCCTACACTACCCAAACACCACTGCACTACCCTAAACCCTAAACTACTACCCCCAGCATGACCCCCTACACTACCCAAACACCACTGCACTGCCCTAAACCCTAAAACACAACCCCAGCGCGACCCCCTACATTACCCAAACACCACTGCACTACCCTAAACCCTAAAATACTCCCCCCACCACGACTCCCTACACTATCCAAACACCACTGCACTACCCTAAACCCTAAATCTACCCCCAGCACGACCTTCAACACTACCGAAACACCACTGCACTACCCTAAAGCCTAAATCTACCCTCAGCACGACCCCCTACACTACCCAAACATAACTGCAGTACCCTAAACCCTAAAACACTTCCCCCAGCACGACCCCCTATACTACCCAAACACCACCGCACAACCCTAAACCCTAAAACACTACCCCAGCACGACCCCCTACACTACCCAAATACCACTGCACTGCCCTAAACCCTAAAACACTACCCCAGCAGTACCCCCTACACAACCCAAAAACCACTGCACTACCCTAAACCATAAACCACTACCCCCAGCACAACCCCCTACACTACCCAAACAACACTGCACTGCCGTAAACCCTAAAACACTACCCCCAGCATGACTCCCTACACTACCCAAACACCACTGCACTACCCTAAACCCTAAATCTACCCCCAGCACGACCCCCTACACTACCCATAACACCACTGCTCTACTCTAAACCCTAAATCTACCCTCAGCACGACCCCCTACACTACTCAAAAACCACTGCACTGCCCTAAACCCTAAAACACTACCCCAGCACGATCCCCTACACTACACAAACACCACCGCACTACCCTAAACCCTAAATCTACCTCAAGCATGACCCCCTACACTACACAAGCACCACTGCACTGCCCTAAAGCCTAAAACACTACCCCCAGCACGACCCGCTACACTACACAAGCACCAATGCACTACCCTAAACCCTAAAACACTACCCCCAGCACGACCCCCTACACCAGCCAAACACCACTGCACTACCCTAAACCCTAAAACACGACCCCCTACACTACCCAAATACCACTGCACTACCCTAAACCCTAAACCACTACCCCCAGCATGACCCCCTACACTACCCAAACACCACTGCACCGCCCTAAACCCTAAAACACTACCCCCAGCATGACCCCCTACACTACCGAAACACCACTGCACTACCCTAAACCCTAAATCTACCCTCAGCACGACCCCCTACCTTACTCAAAAACCACTGCAGTACCCTAAACCCTAAAACACTACCCCAGCACGACCCCCTACACTACCCAAACACCACTGCACTACCCTAAACCCTAAATCTACACCAGCACGACCCCTTCACTACTCAAACACGACTGCACTACCCTTAACCCTGAAACACTACCCACAGCAGAACCCCCTACACTACCAAAACACCACTGGACTACCCTAAACCCTAAAACACTACCCCCAGCGCGACCCCCTACACTACACAAACACCACTGCAATGCCCTAAACCCTAAAACACTACCCCCAGCACAACCCCTACACTAGATAAACACTACTGCACTGCCCTAAACCCTAAAACACTACCCCCAGTACGACCCCCTACACTACCCAAACATCACTGCACCACCCTAAACACTAAAACACCACCCCCATCACGACCCGCTACACTACACAAACACCAATTCACTACCCTAAACCCTAAAACACTACCCCCAGCACGACCCCCTACACCAGCCAAACACCTCTGCACTACCCTAAACCCTAAAACATGACCCCCTACACTACACAAACACCACTGAACTACCCTAAACCCTAAAACACTACCTCTAGCACGACCCCTTACACTACACAAACACCACTGCACTATCCTAAACCCTAAAACACTACCCACTACACTACCCAAAACCCACTGCACTACCCTAAACCCTAAAACACTACCCCCTGCACTACCCCTCAAACTACCCAAACACCACTGCACTACCCTAAACCTTACAACACTACCCCCAGCACGACCCCCTAAACTACCAAAACACCACTGCACTGCCCTAAACCCTAAAACACTACCCCAGTACGATCCCTACACTACACAAACACCACTGCACTACCCTAAACCCTATGTCTACCTCAAGCACAACCCCCTACACAACACAAACACCACTGCACTACCGTAAACCCTATATCTACCTCAAGCACAACCCCCTACACAACACAAACACCACTGCACTACCCTAAACCCTAAACCACTACCCCCAGCACGACCCCCTGCACTACCCAAACACCACTGCACTGCCCTAAACACTACCCCAGCAGTACCCCCTACACTACCCAAACACCACTGCACTACCCTAAAACACTACCCCCAGCAGTACCCCCTACACTACCCAAACACCACTGCACTACCCTAAACCCTAAACTACTACCCCCAGCATGACCCCCTACACTACCCAAACACCACTGCACTGCCCTAAACCCTAAAACACAACCCCAGCGCAACCCCCTACATTACCCAAACACCACTGCACTACCCTAAACCCTAAAATACTCCCCCCAGCACGACTCCCTACACTTTCCAAACACCACTGCACTACCCTAAACCCTAAATCTACCCCCAGCACGACCTTCTACACTACCGAAACACCACTGCACTACCCTAAAGCCTAAATCTACCCTCAGCACGACCCCCTACACTACCCAAACATAACTGCAGTACCCTAAACCCTAAAACACTTCCCCCAGCACGACCCCCTATACTACCCAAACACCACTGCACAACCCTAAAACAGTACCCCAGCACGACCCCCTACACTACCCAAATACCACTGCACTGTCCTAAACCCTAAAACACTACCCCCAGCAGTACCCCCTACATTACCCAAACACCACTGCACTACCCTAAACCCTAAAATACTCCCCCCAGCACGACTCCCTACACTATCCAAACACCACTGCACTACCCTAAACCCTAAATCTACCCCCAGCACGACCTTCTACACTACCGAAATACCACTGCACTACCCTAAAGCCTAAATCTACCCTCAGCACGACCCCCTACACTACCCAAACATAACTGCAGTACCCTAAACCCTAAAACACTTCCCCCAGCACGACTCCCTATACTACCCAAACACCACTGCACAACCCTAAACCCTAAAACACTACCCCAGCACGACCCCCTACACTACCCAAATACCACTGCACTGCCCTAAACCCTAAAACACTACCCCCAGCAGAACCCCCTACACAACCCAAATACCACTGCACTACCCTAAACCATAAACCACTACCCCCAGCACAACCCCCTACACTACCCAAACAACACTGCACTGCTGTAAACCCTAAAACACTACCCCCAGCATGACCCTCTACACTACCCAAACACCACTGCACTACCCTAAACCCTAAAACACTCCCCCCAGCATGACTCCCTACACTACCCAAACACCACTGCACTACCCTAAACCCTAAATCTACCCCCAGCACGACCCCCTACACTACCCATAACACCACTGCTCTACTCTAACCCCTAAATCTACCCTCAGCACGACCCCCTACACTACTCAAAAACCACTGCACTGCCCTAAACCCTAAAACACTACCCCAGCACGATCCCCTACACTACACAAACACCACCGCACTACCCTAAACCCTAAATCTACCTCAAGCATGACCCCCTACACTACACAAGCACCACTGCACTGCCCTAAACCCTAAAACACTACCCTCAGCATGACCCGCTACACTACACAAGCACCAATGCACTACCCTAAACCCTAAAACACTACCCCCAACACGACCCCCTACACCAGCCAAACACCACTGCACTACCCTAAACCCTAAAACACGACCCCCTACACTACCCAAATACCACTGCACTACCCTAAACCCTAAACCACTACCCCCAGCATGACCCCCTACACTACCCAAACACCACTGCACCGCCCTAAACCCTAAAACACTACCCCCAGCATGACCCCCTACACTACCGAAACACCACTGCACTACCCTAAACCCTAAATCTACCCTCAGCACGACCCCCTACCTTACTCAAAAACCACTGCAGTACCCTAAACCCTAAAACACTACCCCAGCACGACCCCCTACACTACCCAAACACTACTGCACTACCCTAAACCCTAAATCTACACCAGCACGACCCCTTCACTACTCAAACACGACTGCACTACCCTTAACCCTGAAAAACTACCCACAGCACAACCCACTACACTACCAAAACACCACTGGACTACCCTAAACCCTAAAACACTACCCCCAGCACGACCCCCTACACTACACAAACACCACTGCAATGCCCTAAACCCTAAAACACTACCCCCAGCACAACCCCTACACTAGATAAACACTACTGCACTGCCCTAAACCCTAAAACACTACCCCCAGTACGACCCCCTACACTACCCAAACATCACTGCACTACCCTAAACACTAAAACACCACCCCCATCACGACCCGCTACACTACACAAACACCAATTCACTACCCTAAACCCTAAAACACTACCCCCACCACAACCCCTACACTAGATAAACACTACTGCACTACCCTAAACCCTAAAACACTACCCCCAGCACGACCCCCTACACCAGCCAAACACCTCTGCACTACCCTAAACCCTAAAACACGACCCCCTACAGTACACAAACACCACTGAACTACCCTAAACCCTAAAACACTACCTCTAGCACGACCCCCTACACTACACAAACACCACTGCACTATCCTAAACCCTAAAACACTACCCATTACACTACCCAAAACCCACTGCACTACCCTAAACCCTAAAACACTACCCCCTGCAGTACCCCTCAAACTACCCAAACACCACTGCACTACCCTAAACCTTACAACACTACCCCCAGCACGACCCCCTAAACTACCAAAACACCACTGCACTGCCCTAAACCCTAAAACACTACCCCAGTACGATCCCTACACTACACAAACACCACTGCACTACCCTAAACCCTATATCTACCTCAAGCACAACCCCCTACACAACACAAACACCACTGCACTACCCTAAACCCTATATCTACCTCAAGCACAACCCCCTACACAACACAAAAACCACTGCACTACCCTAAACCCTAAACCACTACCCCCAGCACGACCCCCTGCACTACCCAAACACCACTGCACTGCCCTAAACACTACCCCCAGCACGACACCCTACACTACCCAAACACCACTGCACTACTCTAAACCCTACAACACTCCCCCCAGCATGACTCCCTACACTCCCCAAACACCACTGCACTACCCTAAACCCTAAATCTACCCCCAGCACGACCCCCTACACTACCGAAACACCACTGCACTACCCTAAACCCTAAATCTACCCTCAGCATGACCAACTACACTACGCAAAAACCACTGCAGTACCCTAAACCCTAAAACACTACCCAAGCACGACCCCTACACTACTCAAAAACGACTGCACTACCCTAAACTCTAAATCACTACCCCCAGCACGACCCCATACACTATACAAACACCACTGCACTACCCTAAACCCTGAAACACTACCCACAACACAACCCCCTACACTACCAAAACACCACTGGAGTACCCTAAACCCTAAAACACTACCCCCAGCACGACACCCTACACTACACAAACACCACTGCTCTACCCTAAACCCTAAAACACTACCCCCAGCACGACCCCCTACATTACACAAACACCACTGCACTGCCCTAAACCCTAAAACACTACCCCCAGCACGACCCCCTACACTACCCATACATCACTGCACTACCCTAAACCCTAAAACACTACGCCAGCACGACCCGCTGCACTACACAAACACCAATGCACTACCCTAAACCCTATAACACTACCCCCAGCACGACCCCCTACACCAGCCACACACCACTGCACAACCCTAAACCCTAAAACACGACCCCCTACACTACACAAACACCACTGAACTACCCTAAACCCTAAAACACTACCCCTAGCACGACCCCCTACACTACACAAACACCACTGCACTACCCTAAACCCTAAAACACTATCCCCTACACTACCCAAAAACCACTGCACTACCCTAAACCCTAAAACACTACCCCCAGCAGTACCCCTCAAACTACCCAAACACCACTGCACTACCCTAAACCTTACAACACTACCCCCAGCAGTACCCCCTACACTACCCAGACACCACTGTGCTACCCTAAACGCTAAAACACTACTCCCAGCAGTACCCCCTACACTACCCAAACACCACTGCACTACCCTAAACACTAAACCACTACCCCCAGCATGACCCCCTACACTACCCAAACACCACTGCACTGCCCTAAACTCTACCCCCAGCACGACACCCTACACTACCCAAACACCACTGCACTACCCTAAACCCTACAACACTCCCCCCAGCATGACTCCCTACACTCCCCAAATACCACTGCACTACCCTAAACCCTAAATATACCCCCAGCACGACCAACTACACTACTCAAAAACCACTGCAGTACCCTAAACCCTAAAACACTACCCCAGCACGACCCCCTACACTACCCAAACACCTCTGCACTACCCTAAACGCTAAATCTACCCCAGCACGACCCTTACACTACTCAAACACGACTGCACTACCCTAAACTCTAAATCACTACCCCCAGCACGACCCCATACACTATACAAACACCACTGCACTACCCTAAACCCTGAAACACTACCCACAGCACAACCCCCTACACTACCAAAACACCACTGGACTACCCTAAACCCTAAAACACTACCCCCAGCACGACACCCTACACTACACAAACACCACTGCTCTACCCTAAACCCTAAAACACTACCCCCAGCACGACCCCCTACACTACACAAACACCACTGCACTGCCCTAAACCCTAAAACACTACCCCCAGCTCAACCCCTACACCAGATAAACACCACTGCACTGCCCTAAACACTAAAACACTACCCCCAGCACGACCCCCTACACTACCCAAACATCACTGCACTACCCTAAACCCTAAAACACTACCCCCAGCACGACCCGCTACACTACACAAACACCAATGCACTACCCTAAACCCTAAAACACTACCTCCAGCACGACCCCCTACACCAGCCAAACACCACTGCACAACCCTAAACCCTAAAACACGACCCCCTACACTACACAAACACCACTGAACTACCCTAAACCCTAAAACACTACCCCTAGCACGACCCCCTACACTACACAAACCCCACTGCACTACCCTAAACCCTAAAACACTACCCCCTACACTACCCAAAAACCACTGCACTACCCTAAACCCTAAAACACTACCCCCAGCAGTACCCCTCAAACTACCCAAACACCACTGCACTACCCTAAACCTTACAACACTACCCCCAGCAGTACCCCCTACACTACCCAAACACCACTGCACTACCCTAAACCCTAAAACACTACCCCCAGCAGTACCCTCTACACTACCCAAACACCACTGCACTACCCAAAACCCTAAACTACTACCCCCAGCATGACCCCTACACTACCCAAACACCACTGCACTGCCCTAAACCCTAAAACACTACCCCAGCACGACCCCCTACATTACCCAAACACCACTGCACTACCCTAAACCCTAAAATACTCCCCCCAGCACGACTCCCTACACTATCCAAACACCACTGCACTACCCTAAACCCTAAATCTACCCCCAGCACGACCTTCTACACTACCGAAACACCACTGCACTACCCTAAAGCCTAAATCTACCCTCAGCACGATCCCCTACACTACCAAAACATCACTGCAGTACCCTAAACCCTAAAACACTACCCCCAGCACGACCCCCTATACTACCCAAACACCACTGCACAACCCTAAACTCTAAAACACTACCCCAGCACGACCCCCTACACTACCCAAATACCACTGCACTGCCCTAAACCCTAAAACACTACCCCCAGCAGTACCCCCTACACTACCCAAATACCACTGCACTACCCTAAACCATAAACCACTACCCCCAGCACAACCCCCTACACTACCCAAACAACACTGCACTGCCCTAAACCCTAAAACACTACCCCCAGCATGACCCGCTACACTACCCAAACACCACTGCATTACCCTAAACCCTAAAACACTCCGCCCAGCATGACTCCCTACACTACCCAAACACCACTGCACTACCCTAAACCCTAAATCTACCCCCAGCACGACCCCCTACACTACCCATAACACCACTGCTCTACTCTAAACCCTAAATCTACCCTCAGCACGACCCCCTACACTACTCAAAAACCACTGCACTGCCCTAAACCCTAAAACACTACCCCAGCACGATCCCCTACACTACACAAACACCACTGCACTACTCTAATCCCTAAATCTACCTCAAGCATGACCCCCTACACTACACAAGTACCACTGCACTGCCCTAAACCCTAACACACTACCCCCAGCACGACCCGCTACATTACACAAGCACCAATGCACTACCCTAAACCCTAAAACACTACCCCCAGCACGACCCCCTACACCAGCCAAACACCACTGCACTACCCTAAACCCTAAAACACGACCCCCTACACTACACAAACACCACTGAACTACCCTAAACCCTAAAACACTACCCCTAGCACGACCCCCTACACTACACAAACACCACTGCACTACCCTAAACCCTAAAACACTACCCCCTACACTACCCAAAAACCACTGCACTACCCTAAACCCTACACTACCCAAACACCACTGCACTACCCTAAACCCTAAACTACTACCCCCAGCATGACCCCCTACACTACCCAAACACCACTGCACTGCCCTAAACCCTAAAACACAACCCCAGCCCGACCCCCTACATTACCCAAACACCACTGCACTACCCTAAACCCTAAAATACTCCCCCCAGCACGACTCCCTACACTATCCAAACACCACTGCACTACCCTAAACCCTAAATCTACCCCCAGCACGACCTTCTACACTACCGAAATACCACTGCACTACCCTAAAGCCTAAATCTACCCTCAGCACGACCCCCTACACTACCCAAACATAACTGCAGTACCCTAAACCCTAAAACACTTCCCCCAGCACGACCCCCTATACTACCCAAACACCACTGCACAACCCTAAACCCTAAAACACTACCCCAGCACGACCCCCTACACTACCCAAATACCACTGCACTGCCCTAAACCCTAAAACACTACCCCCAGCAGAACCCCCTACACAACCCAAATACCACTGCACTACCCTAAACCATAAACCACTACCCCCAGCACAACCCCCTACACTACCCAAACAACACTGCACTGCCGTAAACCCTAAAACACTACCCCCAGCATGACCCTCTACACTACCCAAACACCACTGCACTACCCTAAACCCTAAAACACTCCCCCCAGCATGACTCCCTACACTACCCAAACACCACTGCACTACCCTAAACCCTAAATCTACCCCCAGCACGACCCCCTACACTACCCATAACACCACTGCTCTACTCTAACCCCTAAATCTACCCTCAGCACGACCCCCTACACTACTCAAAAACCACTGCACTGCCCTAAACCCTAAAACACTACCCCAGCACGATCCCCTACACTACACAAACACCACCGCACTACCCTAAACCCTAAATCTACCTCAAGCATGACCCCCTACACTACACAAGCACCACTGCACTGCCCTAAACCCTAAAACACTACCCCCAGCATGACCCGCTACACTACACAAGCACCAATGCACTACCCTAAACCCTAAAACACTACCCCCAACACGACCCCCTACACCAGCCAAACACCACTGCACTACCCTAAACCCTAAAACACGACCCCCTACACTACCCAAATACCACTGCACTACCCTAAACCCTAAACCACTACCCCCAGCATGACCCCCTACACTACCCAAACACCACTGCACCGCCCTAAACCCTAAAACACTACCCCCAGCATGACCCCCTACACTACCGAAACACCACTGCACTACCCTAAACCCTAAATCTACCCTCAGCACGACCCCCTACCTTACTCAAAAACCACTGCAGTACCCTAAACCCTAAAACACTACCCCAGCACGACCCCCTACACTACCCAAACACTACTGCACTACCCTAAACCCTAAATCTACACCAGCACGACCCCTTCACTACTCAAACACGACTGCACTACCCTTAACCCTGAAAAACTACCCACAGCACAACCCACTACACTACCAAAACACCACTGGACTACCCTAAACCCTAAAACACTACCCCCAGCACGACCCCCTACACTACACAAACACCACTGCAATGCCCTAAACCCTAAAACACTACCCCCAGCACAACCCCTACACTAGATAAACACTACTGCACTGCCCTAAACCCTAAAACACTACCCCCAGTACGACCCCCTACACTACCCAAACATCACTGCACTACCCTAAACACTAAAACACCACCCCCATCACGACCCGCTACACTACACAAACACCAATTCACTACCCTAAACCCTAAAACACTACCCCCACCACAACCCCTACACTAGATAAACACTACTGCACTACCCTAAACCCTAAAACACTACCCCCAGCACGACCCCCTACACCAGCCAAACACCTCTGCACTACCCTAAACCCTAAAACACGACCCCCTACAGTACACAAACACCACTGAACTACCCTAAACCCTAAAACACTACCTCTAGCACGACCCCCTACACTACACAAACACCACTGCACTATCCTAAACCCTAAAACACTACCCATTACACTACCCAAAACCCACTGCACTACCCTAAACCCTAAAACACTACCCCCTGCAGTACCCCTCAAACTACCCAAACACCACTGCACTACCCTAAACCTTACAACACTACCCCCAGCACGACCCCCTAAACTACCAAAACACCACTGCACTGCCCTAAACCCTAAAACACTACCCCAGTACGATCCCTACACTACACAAACACCACTGCACTACCCTAAACCCTATATCTACCTCAAGCACAACCCCCTACACAACACAAACACCACTGCACTACCCTAAACCCTATATCTACCTCAAGCACAACCCCCTACACAACACAAAAACCACTGCACTACCCTAAACCCTAAACCACTACCCCCAGCACGACCCCCTGCACTACCCAAACACCACTGCACTGCCCTAAACACTACCCCCAGCACGACACCCTACACTACCCAAACACCACTGCACTACTCTAAACCCTACAACACTCCCCCCAGCATGACTCCCTACACTCCCCAAACACCACTGCACTACCCTAAACCCTAAATCTACCCCCAGCACGACCCCCTACACTACCGAAACACCACTGCACTACCCTAAACCCTAAATCTACCCTCAGCATGACCAACTACACTACTCAAAAACCACTGCAGTACCCTAAACCCTAAAACACTACCCAAGCACGACCCCTACACTACTCAAAAACGACTGCACTACCCTAAACTCTAAATCACTACCCCCAGCACGACCCCATACACTATACAAACACCACTGCACTACCCTAAACCCTGAAACACTACCCACAACACAACCCCCTACACTACCAAAACACCACTGGAGTACCCTAAACCCTAAAACACTACCCCCAGCACGACACCCTACACTACACAAACACCACTGCTCTACCCTAAACCCTAAAACACTACCCCCAGCACGACCCCCTACATTACACAAACACCACTGCACTGCCCTAAACCCTAAAACACTACCCCCAGCACGACCCCCTACACTACCCATACATCACTGCACTACCCTAAACCCTAAAACACTACGCCAGCACGACCCGCTGCACTACACAAACACCAATGCACTACCCTAAACCCTATAACACTACCCCCAGCACGACCCCCTACACCAGCCACACACCACTGCACAACCCTAAACCCTAAAACACGACCCCCTACACTACACAAACACCACTGAACTACCCTAAACCCTAAAACACTACCCCTAGCACGACCCCCTACACTACACAAACACCACTGCACTACCCTAAACCCTAAAACACTATCCCCTACACTACCCAAAAACCACTGCACTACCCTAAACCCTAAAACACTACCCCCAGCAGTACCCCTCAAACTACCCAAACACCACTGCACTACCCTAAACCTTACAACACTACCCCCAGCAGTACCCCCTACACTACCCAAACACCACTGTGCTACCCTAAACGCTAAAACACTACTCCCAGCAGTACCCCCTACACTACCCAAACACCACTGCACTACCCTAAACACTAAACCACTACCCCCAGCATGACCCCCTACACTACCCAAACACCACTGCACTGCCCTAAACTCTACCCCCAGCACGACACCCTACACTACCCAAACACCACTGCACTACCCTAAACCCTACAACACTCCCCCCAGCATGACTCCCTACACTCCCCAAATACCACTGCACTACCCTAAACCCTAAATATACCCCCAGCACGACCAACTACACTACTCAAAAACCACTGCAGTACCCTAAACCCTAAAACACTACCCCAGCACGACCCCCTACACTACCCAAACACCTCTGCACTACCCTAAACGCTAAATCTACCCCAGCACGACCCTTACACTACTCAAACACGACTGCACTACCCTAAACTCTAAATCACTACCCCCAGCACGACCCCATACACTATACAAACACCACTGCACTACCCTAAACCCTGAAACACTACCCACAGCACAACCCCCTACACTACCAAAACACCACTGGACTACCCTAAACCCTAAAACACTACCCCCAGCACGACACCCTACACTACACAAACACCACTGCTCTACCCTAAACCCTAAAACACTACCCCCAGCACGACCCCCTACACTACACAAACACCACTGCACTGCCCTAAACCCTAAAACACTACCCCCAGCTCAACCCCTACACCAGATAAACACCACTGCACTGCCCTAAACACTAAAACACTACCCCCAGCACGACCCCCTACACTACCCAAACATCACTGCACTACCCTAAACCCTAAAACACTACCCCCAGCACGACCCGCTACACTACACAAACACCAATGCACTACCCTAAACCCTAAAACACTACCTCCAGCACGACCCCCTACACCAGCCAAACACCACTGCACTACCCTAAACCCTAAAACACTACCCCCTACACTACCCAAAAACCACTGCACTACCCTAAACCCTACACTACCCAAACACCACTGCACTACCCTAAACCCTAAACTACTACCCCCAGCATGACCCCCTACACTACCCAAACACCACTGCACTGCCCTAAACCCTAAAACACAACCCCAGCCCGACCCCCTACATTACCCAAACACCACTGCACTACCCTAAACCCTAAAATACTCCCCCCAGCACGACTCCCTACACTATCCAAACACCACTGCACTACCCTAAACCCTAAATCTACCCCCAGCACGACCTTCTACACTACCGAAATACCACTGCACTACCCTAAAGCCTAAATCTACCCTCAGCACGACCCCCTACACTACCCAAACATAACTGCAGTACCCTAAACCCTAAAACACTTCCCCCAGCACGACCCCCTATACTACCCAAACACCACTGCACAACCCTAAACCCTAAAACACTACCCCAGCACGACCCCCTACACTTCCCAAATACCACTGCACTGCCCTAAACCCTAAAACACTACCCCCAGCAGAACCCCCTACACAACCCAAATACCACTGCACTACCCTAAACCATAAACCACTACCCCCAGCACAACCCCCTACACTACCCAAACAACACTGCACTGCCGTAAACCCTAAAACACTACCCCCAGCATGACCCTCTACACTACCCAAACACCACTGCACTACCCTAAACCCTAAAACACTCCCCCCAGCATGACTCCCTACACTACCCAAACACCACTGCACTACCCTAAACCCTAAATCTACCCCCAGCACGACCCCCTACACTACCCATAACACCACTGCTCTACTCTAACCCCTAAATCTACCCTCAGCACGACCCCCTACACTACTCAAAAACCACTGCACTGCCCTAAACCCTAAAACACTACCCCAGCACGATCCCCTACACTACACAAACACCACCGCACTACCCTAAACCCTAAATCTACCTCAAGCATGACCCCCTACACTACACAAGCACCACTGCACTGCCCTAAACCCTAAAACACTACCCCCAGCATGACCCGCTACACTACACAAGCACCAATGCACTACCCTAAACCCTAAAACACTACCCCCAACACGACCCCCTACACCAGCCAAACACCACTGCACTACCCTAAACCCTAAAACACGACCCCCTACACTACCCAAATACCACTGCACTACCCTAAACCCTAAACCACTACCCCCAGCATGACCCCCTACACTACCCAAACACCACTGCACCGCCCTAAACCCTAAAACACTACCCCCAGCATGACCCCCTACACTACCGAAACACCACTGCACTACCCTAAACCCTAAATCTACCCTCAGCACGACCCCCTACCTTACTCAAAAACCACTGCAGTACCCTAAACCCTAAAACACTACCCCAGCACGACCCCCTACACTACCCAAACACTACTGCACTACCCTAAACCCTAAATCTACACCAGCACGACCCCTTCACTACTCAAACACGACTGCACTACCCTTAACCCTGAAAAACTACCCACAGCACAACCCACTACACTACCAAAACACCACTGGACTACCCTAAACCCTAAAACACTACCCCCAGCACGACCCCCTACACTACACAAACACCACTGCAATGCCCTAAACCCTAAAACACTACCCCCAGCACAACCCCTACACTAGATAAACACTACTGCACTGCCCTAAACCCTAAAACACTACCCCCAGTACGACCCCCTACACTACCCAAACATCACTGCACTACCCTAAACACTAAAACACCACCCCCATCACGACCCGCTACACTACACAAACACCAATTCACTACCCTAAACCCTAAAACACTACCCCCACCACAACCCCTACACTAGATAAACACTACTGCACTACCCTAAACCCTAAAACACTACCCCCAGCACGACCCCCTACACCAGCCAAACACCTCTGCACTACCCTAAACCCTAAAACACGACCCCCTACAGTACACAAACACCACTGAACTACCCTAAACCCTAAAACACTACCTCTAGCACGACCCCCTACACTACACAAACACCACTGCACTATCCTAAACCCTAAAACACTACCCATTACACTACCCAAAACCCACTGCACTACCCTAAACCCTAAAACACTACCCCCTGCAGTACCCCTCAAACTACCCAAACACCACTGCACTACCCTAAACCTTACAACACTACCCCCAGCACGACCCCCTAAACTACCAAAACACCACTGCACTGCCCTAAACCCTAAAACACTACCCCAGTACGATCCCTACACTACACAAACACCACTGCACTACCCTAAACCCTATATCTACCTCAAGCACAACCCCCTACACAACACAAACACCACTGCACTACCCTAAACCCTATATCTACCTCAAGCACAACCCCCTACACAACACAAAAACCACTGCACTACCCTAAACCCTAAACCACTACCCCCAGCACGACCCCCTGCACTACCCAAACACCACTGCACTGCCCTAAACACTACCCCCAGCACGACACCCTACACTACCCAAACACCACTGCACTACTCTAAACCCTACAACACTCCCCCCAGCATGACTCCCTACACTCCCCAAACACCACTGCACTACCCTAAACCCTAAATCTACCCCCAGCACGACCCCCTACACTACCGAAACACCACTGCACTACCCTAAACCCTAAATCTACCCTCAGCATGACCAACTACACTACTCAAAAACCACTGCAGTACCCTAAACCCTAAAACACTACCCAAGCACGACCCCTACACTACTCAAAAACGACTGCACTACCCTAAACTCTAAATCACTACCCCCAGCACGACCCCATACACTATACAAACACCACTGCACTACAATAAACCCTGAAACACTACCCACAACACAACCCCCTACACTACCAAAACACCACTGGAGTACCCTAAACCCTAAAACACTACCCCCAGCACGACACCCTACACTACACAAACACCACTGCTCTACCCTAAACCGTAAAACACTACCCCCAGCACGACCCCCTACATTACACAAACACCACTGCACTGCCCTAAACCCTAAAACACTACCCCCAGCACGACCCCCTACACTACCCATACATCACTGCACTACCCTAAACCCTAAAACACTACGCCAGCACGACCCGCTGCACTACACAAACACCAATGCACTACCCTAAACCCTATAACACTACCCCCAGCACGACCCCCTACACCAGCCACACACCACTGCACAACCCTAAACCCTAAAACACGACCCCCTACACTACACAAACACCACTGAACTACCCTAAACCCTAAAACACTACCCCTAGCACGACCCCCTACACTACACAAACACCACTGCACTACCCTAAACCCTAAAACACTATCCCCTACACTACCCAAAAACCACTGCACTACCCTAAACCCTAAAACACTACCCCCAGCAGTACCCCTCAAACTACCCAAACACCACTGCACTACCCTAAACCTTACAACACTACCCCCAGCAGTACCCCCTACACTACCCAAACACCACTGTGCTACCCTAAACGCTAAAACACTACTCCCAGCAGTACCCCCTACACTACCCAAACACCACTGCACTACCCTAAACACTAAACCACTACCCCCAGCATGACCCCCTACACTACCCAAACACCACTGCACTGCCCTAAACTCTACCCCCAGCACGACACCCTACACTACCCAAACACCACTGCACTACCCTAAACCCTACAACACTCCCCCCAGCATGACTCCCTACACTCCCCAAATACCACTGCACTACCCTAAACCCTAAATATACCCCCAGCACGACCAACTACACTACTCAAAAACCACTGCAGTACCCTAAACCCTAAAACACTACCCCAGCACGACCCCCTACACTACCCAAACACCTCTGCACTACCCTAAACGCTAAATCTACCCCAGCACGACCCTTACACTACTCAAACACGACTGCACTACCCTAAACTCTAAATCACTACCCCCAGCACGACCCCATACACTATACAAACACCACTGCACTACCCTAAACCCTGAAACACTACCCACAGCACAACCCCCTACACTACCAAAACACCACTGGACTACCCTAAACCCTAAAACACTACCCCCAGCACGACACCCTACACTACACAAACACCACTGCTCTACCCTAAACCCTAAAACACTACCCCCAGCACGACCCCCTACACTACACAAACACCACTGCACTGCCCTAAACCCTAAAACACTACCCCCAGCTCAACCCCTACACCTGATAAACACCACTGCACTGCCCTAAACACTAAAACACTACCCCCAGCACGACCCCCTACACTACCCAAACATCACTGCACTACCCTAAACCCTAAAACACTACCCCCAGCACGACCCGCTACACTACACAAACACCAATGCACTACCCTAAACCCTAAAACACTACCTCCAGCACGACCCCCTACACCAGCCAAACACCACTGCACAACCCTAAACCCTAAAACACGACCCCCTACACTACACAAACACCACTGAACTACCCTAAACCCTAAAACACTACCCCTAGCACGACCCCCTACACTACACAAACCCCACTGCACTACCCTAAACCCTAAAACACTACCCCCTACACTACCCAAAAACCACTGCACTACCCTAAACCCTAAAACACTACCCCCAGCAGTACCCCTCAAACTACCCAAACACCACTGCACTACCCTAAACCTTACAACACTACCCCCAGCAGTACCCCCTACACTACCCAAACACCACTGCACTACCCTAAACCCTAAAACACTACCCCCAGCAGTACCCCTCAAACTACCCAAACACCACTGCACTACCCTAAACCTTAAAACACTACCCCCAGCAGTACCCCCTACACTACCCAAACACCACTGCACTACCCTAAACCCTAAAACACTACCCCCAGCAGTACCCCCTACACTACCCAAACACCACTGCACTACCCTAAACCCTAAACTACTACCCACAGCATGACCCCCTACACTACCCAAACACCACTGCACTGCCCTAAACCCTAAAACACTACCCCAGCACGACCCCCAACATTACCCAACCACCACTGCTCTACCCTAAACCCTAAAACACTACCACCAGCACGACCCCCTACACCAGCCAAACACCACTGCACAACCCTAAACCCTAAAACACGACCCCCTACACTACACAAACACCACTGAACTACCCTAATCCCTAAAACACTACCCCTAGCACGACCCCCTATACTACACAAACACCACTGCACTACCCTAAACCCTAAAACACTACCCCCTACACTACCCAAAAACCACTGCACTACCCTAAACCCTAAAACACTACCCCCAGCAGTACCCCTCAAACTACCCAAACACCACTGCACTACCCTAAACCTTACAACACTAACCCCAGCAGTACCCCCTACACTACCCAAACACAACTGCACTACCCTAAACCCTAAAACACTACCCCCAGCAGTACCCCCTACACTACCCAAACACCACTGCACTACCCTAAACCCTAAACTACTACCCCCAGCATGACCCCCTACACTACCCAAACACCACTGCACTGCCCTAAACCCTAAAACACTACCCCAGCACGAACCCCTACATTACCCAAACACCACTGCACTACCCTAAAATACTCCCCCAGCACGACTCCCTACACTATCCAAACACCACTGCACTACCCTAAACCCTAAATCTACCCCCAGCACGACCTTCTACACTACCGAAACACAACTGCACTACCCTAAAGCCTAAATCTACCCTCAGCACGACCCCTACACTACCCAAACACCACTGCAGTACCCTAAACCCTAAAACACTACCCCCAGCACGACCTCCTACACTACCCAAACACGACTGCACAACCCTAAACCCTAAAACACTACCCCAGCACGACCTCCTACACTACCCAAATACCACTGCACTACCCTAAACCCTAAAACACAACCCCCAGCAGTACCCCCTACACTACCCAAATACCACTGCCCTACCCTAAACCCTAAACCACTATGCCCAGCACAACCCCCTACACTACCCAAACAACACTGCACTGCCCTAAACCCTAAAACACTACCCACAGCATGACCCTCTACACTATCCAAACACCACTGCACTACCCTAAACCCTAAAACACTGCCCCAGCATGACTCCCTACACTACCCAAACACCACTGCACTACCCTAAACCCTAAATCTACCCCCAGCACGACCCCCTACACTACCCATAACACCACTGCTCTACTCTAAACCCTAAATCTACCCTCAGCACGACTCCCTACACTACTCTAAAACCACTGCACGGCCCTAAACCCTAAAACACTACCCCCAGCACGACCCCCTACACTACCCAAACATTACTGCACTACCCTAAACCCTAAAACACTACCCCCAGCACGACACCCTACACTTGCCAAACACCACTGCACTACCCTAAACCCTAAATCTACTCCCAGCACGACCCCCTACACTACCCATAACACCACTACTCTACTCTAAACCCTAAATCTACCCTCAGCACGACCCCCTACACTACTCAAAAACCACTGCACTGCCCTAAACCCTAAAACACTACCCCAGCACGATCCCCTACACTACACAAACACCACTGCACTACCCTAAACCCTAAACCCTAAATCTACCTCAAGCATGACACCCTACACTACACAAGCACCACTGCACTGCCCTAAACCCTAAAACACTGCCCCCAGCACGACCCCCTACACTACCCAAACATCACTGCACTACCCTAAACCCTAAAACACTACCCCCAGCACGACCCACTACACCTGCCAAACACCACTGCACTGCCCTAAACCCTAAAACAATACCCCAGCACGATCCCCTACACTACACAAACACCACCGCACTACCCTAAACCCTAAATCTACCTCAAGCATGACCCCCTACACTACACAAGCACCACTGCACTGCACTAAACCCTAAAACACTACCCCCAGCACGACCCGCTACACTACACAAGCACCAATGCACTACCCTAAACCCTAAACACTACCCCCAGCACGACCCCCTACACCAGCCAAACACCACTGCACTACCCTAAACCCTAAAACACGACCCCCTACACTACCCAAATACCACTGCACCACCCTAAACCCTAAACCACTACCCCCAGCATGACCCCCTACACTACCCAAACACCACTGCACCACCCTAAAGCCTAAAACACTACCCCCAGCATGACCCCCTACACTACCGAAACACCACTGCACTACCCTAAACCCTAAATCTACCCTCAGCACGACCCCCTACCTTACTCAAAAACCACTGCAGTACCCTAAACCCTAAAACACTACCCCAGCACGACGCCCTACACTACCCAAACACCACTGCACTACCCTAAACCCTAAATCTACACCAGCACGACCCCTTCACTACTCATACACGACTGCACTACCCTTAACCCTGAAACACTACCCACAGCACAACCCCCTACACTACCAAAACACCACTGGACTACCCTAAACCCTAAAACACTACCCCCAGCACGACCCCCTACACTACACAAACACCACTGCAATGCCCTAAACCCTAAAACACTACCCCCAGCACAACCCCTACACTAGATAAACACTACTGCACTGCCCTAAACCCTAAAACACTACCCCCAGTACGACCCCCTACACTACCCAAACATCACTGCACTACCCTAAACACTAAAACATCACCCCCATCACGACCCGCTACACTACACAAACACCAATTCACTACCCTAAACCCTAAAACACTACCCCCAGCTCGACCCCCTACACCAGCCAAACACCTCTGCACTACCCTAAACCCTAAAACACGACCCCCTACACTACACAAACACCACTGAACTACCCTAAACCCTAAAACACTACCTCTAGCACGACCCCCTACACTACACAAACACCACTGCACTATCCTAAACCCTAAAACACTACCCACTACACTACCCAAAACCCACTGCACTACCCTAAACCCTAAAACACTACCCCCTGCAGTACCCCTCAAACTACCCAAACACCACTGCACTACCCTAAACCTTACAACACTACCCCCAGCACGACCCCCTAAACTACCAAAACACCACTGCACTGCCCTAAACCCTAAAACACTACCCCAGTACGATCCCTACACTACACAAACACCACTGCACTACCCTAAACCCTATATCTACCTCAAGCACAACCCCCTACACAACACAAACACCACTGCACTACCCTAAACCCTATATCTACCTCAAGCACAACCCCCTACACAACACAAACACCACTGCACTACCCTAAACCCTAAACCACTACCCCCAGCACGACCCCTGCACTACCCAAACACCACTGCACTGCCCTAAGCACTACCCCCAGCACGACACCCTACACTACCCAAACACCACTGCACTACTCTAAACCCTACAACACTCCCCCCAGCATGACTCCCTACACTCCCCAAACACCACTGCACTACCCTAAACCCTAAATCTACCCCCAGCACGACCCCCTACACTACCGAAACACCACTGCACTACCCTAAACCCACCCTCAGCATGACCAACTACACTACTCAAAAACCACTGCAGTACCCTAAAGCCTAAAACACTACCCAAGCACGACCCCTACACTACTCAAACACGACTGCACTACCCTAAACTCTAAATCACTACCCCCAGCACGACCCCATACACTATACAAACACCACTGCACTACCCTAAACCCTGAAACACTACCCACAACACAACCCCCTACACTACCAAAACACCACTGGAGTACCCTAAACCCTAAAACACTACCCCCAGCACGACACCCTACACTACACAAACACCACTGCTCTACCCTAAACCCTAAAACACTACCCCCAGCACGACCCCCTACATTACACAAACACCACTGCACTGCCATATACCCTAAAACACTACCCCCAGCACGACCCCCTACACTACCCATACATCACTGCACTACCCTAAACCCTAAAACACTACCCCAGCACGACCCGCTGCACTACACAAACACCAATGCACTACCCTAAACCCTAAAACACTACCCCCAGCACGACCCCCTACACCAGCCAAACACCACTGCACAACCCTAAACCCTAAAACACGACCCCCTACACTACACAAACACCACTGCACTACCCTAAACCTTACAACACTACCCCCAGCAGTAACCCCTACACTACCCAAACACCACTGCGCTACCCTAAACGCTAAAACACTACTCCCAGCAGTACCCCCTACACTACCCAAACACCACTGCACTACCCTAAACACTAAACCACTACCCCCAGCACAACCCCCTACACTACCAAAACACCACTGCACTGCCCTAATCTCTACCCCCAGTACGACACCCTACACTACCCAAACACCACTGCACTACCCTAAACCCTACAACACTCCCCCCAGCATGACTCCCTACACTCCCCAAATACCACTGCACTACCCTAAACCCTAAATCTACCCCCAGCACGACCCCCTACACTACCGGAACACCACTGCACTACCCTAAACCCTAAATCTACCCTCAGCACGACCAACTACACTACTCAAAAACCACTGCAGTACCCTAAACCCTAAAACACTACCCCCAGCACGACACCCTACACTACACAAACACCACTGCTCTACCCTAAACCCTAAAACACTACCCCCAGCACGACCCCCTACACTACACAAACACCACTGCACTGCCCTAAACCCTAAAACACTACCCCCAGCTCAACCCCTACACTAGATAAACACCACTGCACTGCCCTAAACCCTAAAACACTACCCCCAGCACGACCCCCTACACTACCCAAACATCACTGCACTACCCTAAACCCTAAAACACTACCCCCAGCACGACCCGCTACACTACACAAACACCAATGCACTACCCTAAACCCTAAAACACTACCCCCAGCACAACCCCCTACACCAGCCAAACACCACTGCACAACCCTAAACCCTAAAACACGACCCCCTACACTACACAAACACCACTGAACTACCCTAAACCCTAAAACACTACCCCTAGCACGACCCCCTACACTACACAAACCCCACTGCACTACCCTAAACCCTAAAACACTAACCCCTACACTACCCAAAAACCACTGCACTACCCTAAACCCTAAAACACTACCCCCAGCAGTACCCCTCAAACTACCCAAACACCACTGCACTACCCTAAACCTTACAACACTACCCCCAGCAGTACCCCCTACACTATCCAAACACCACTGCACTACCCTAAACCCTAAATCTACCCCCAGCACGACCTTCTACACTACCGAAACACCACTGCACTACCCTAAAGCCTAAATCTACCATCAGCACGACCCCCTACACTACCCAAACATCACTGCAGTACCCTAAACCCTAAAACACTACCCCCAGCACGACCCCCTATACTACCCAAACACCACTGCACAACCCTAAACTCTAAAACACTACCCCAGCACGACCCCCTACACTACCCAAATACCACTGCACTGCCCTAAACCCTAAAACACTACCCCCAGCAGTACCCCCTACACTAGATAAACACCACTGCACTGCCCTAAACCCTAAAACACTACCCCCAGCACGACCCCCTACACTACCCAAACATCACTGCACTACCCTAAACCCTAAAACACTACCCCCAGCACGACCCGCTACACTACACAAACACCAATGCACTACCCTAAACCCTAAAACACTACCCCCAGCACAACCCCCTACACCAGCCAAACACCACTGCACAACCCTAAACCCTAAAACACGACCCCCTACACTACACAAACACCACTGAACTACCCTAAACCCTAAAACACTACCCCTAGCACGACCCCCTACACTACACAAACCCCACTGCACTACCCTAAACCCTAAAACACTACCCCCTACACTACCCAAAAACCACTGCACTACCCTAAACCCTAAAACACTACCCCCAGCAGTACCCCTCAAACTACCCAAACACCACTGCACTACCCTAAACCTTACAACACTACCCCCAGCAGTACCCCCTACACTATCCAAACACCACTGCACTACCCTAAACCCTAAATCTACCCCCAGCACGACCTTCTACACTACCGAAACACCACTGCACTACCCTAAAGCCTAAATCTACCATCAGCACGACCCCCTACACTACCCAAACATCACTGCCCTGTACCCTAAACCCTAAAACACTACCCCCAGCACGACCCCCTATACTACCCAAACACCACTGCACAACCCTAAACTCTAAAACACTACCCCAGCACGACCCCCTACACTACCCAAATACCACTGCACTGCCCTAAACCCTAAAACACTACCCCCAGCAGTACCCCCTACACTACCCAAATACCACTGCACTACCCTAAACCATAAACCACTACCCCCAGCACAACCCCCTACACTACCCAAACAACACTGCACTGCCCTAAACCCTAAAACACTACCCCCAGCATGACCCGCTACACTACCCAAACACCACTGCACTACCCTAAACCCTAAAACACTCCCCCAGCATGACTCCCTACACTACCCAAACACCACTGCACTACCCTAAACCCTAAATCTACCCCCAGCACGACCCCCTACACTACCCATAACACCACTGCTCTTCTCTAAACCCTAAATCTACCCTCAGCACGACCCCCTACACTACTCAAAAACCACTGCACTGCCCTAAACCCTAAAACACTACCCCAGCACGATCCCCTACACTACACAAACACCACTGCACTACTCTAATCCCTAAATCTACCTCAAGCATGACCCCCTACACTACACAAGCACCACTGCACTGCCCTAAACCCTAACACACTACCCCCAGCACGACCCGCTACACTACACAAGCAACAATGCACTACCCTAAACCCTAAAACACTACCCCCAGCACGACCCCCTACACCAGCCAAACACCACTGCACTACCCTAAACCCTAAAACACGACCCCCTACACTACACAAACACCACTGAACTACCCTAAAACACTACCCCTAGCACGACCCCCTACACTACACAAACACCACTGCACTACCCTAAACCCTAAAACACTACCCCCTACACTACCCAAAAACCACAGCACTACCCTAAACCCTAAAACACTACCCCCAGCAGTACCCCTCAAACTACCCAAACACCACTGCACTACCCTAAACCTTACAACACTACCCCCAGCAGTACCCCCTACACTACCCAAACACCACTGCACTACCCTAAACCCTAAAACACTACCCCCAGCAGTACCCCCTACACTACCCAAACACCACTGCACTACCCTAAACCCTAAACTACTACCCCCAGCATGACCCCCTACACTACCCAAACACCACTGCACTGCCCTAAACCCTAAAACTCTACCCCAGCACGACCCCCTACATTACCCAAACACCACTGCTCTACCCTAAACCCTAAAACACTACCACCAGCACGACCCCCTACACCAGCCAAACACCACTGCACAACCCTAAACCCTAAAACACGACCCCCTACACTACACAAACACCACTGAACTACCCTAATCCCTAAAACACTACCCCTAGCACGACCCCCTACACTACACAAACACCACTGCACTACCCTAAACCCTAAAACACTACCCCCTACACTACCCAAAAACCACTGCACTACCCTAAACCCTAAAACACTACCCCCTACACTACCCAAACACCACTGCACTACCCTAAACCCTAAACTACTACCCACAGCATGACCCCCTACACTACCCAAACACCACTGCACTGCCCTAAACCCTAAAACACTACCCCAGCACGACCCCCTACATTACCCAAACACCACTGCTCTACCCTAAACCCTAAAACACTACCACCAGCACGACCCCCTACACCAGCCAAACACCACTGCACAACCCTAAACCCTAAAACACGACCCCCTACACTACACAAACACCACTGAACTACCCTAATCCCTAAAACACTACCCCTAGCACGACCCCCTACACTACACAAACACCACTGCACTACCCTAAACCCTAAAACACTACCCCCTACACTACCCAAAAACCACTGCACTACCCTAAACCCTAAAACACTACCCCCAGCAGTACCCCTCAAACTACCCAAACACCACTGCACTACCCTAAACCTTACAACACTACCCCCAGCAGTACCCCCTACACTACCCAAACACAACTGCACTACCCTAAACCCTAAAACACTACCCCCAGCAGTACCCCCTACACTACCCAAACACCACTGCACTACCCTAAACCCTAAACTACTACCCACAGCATGACCCCCTACACTACCCAAACACCACTGCACTGCCCTAAACCCTAAAACACTACCCCAGCACGACCCCCTACATTAGCCAAACACCACTGCTCTACCCTAAACCCTAAAACACTACCACCAGCACGACCCCCTACACCAGCCAAACACCACTGCACAACCCTAAACCCTAAAACACGACCCCCTACACTACACAAACACCACTGAACTACCCTAATCCCTAAAACACTACCCCTAGCACGACCCCCTACACTACACAAACACCACTGCACTACCCTAAACCCTAAAACACTACCCCCTACACTACCCAAAAACCACTGCACTACCCTAAACCCTAAAACACTACCCCCAGCAGTACCCCTCAAACTACCCAAACACCACTGCACTACCCTAAACCTTACAACACTACCCCCAGCAGTACCCCCTACACTACCCAAACACAACTGCACTACCCTAAACCCTAAAACACTACCCCCAGCAGTACCCCCTACACTACCCAAACACCACTGCACTACCCTAAACCCTAAACTACTACCCCCAGCATGACCCCCTACACTACCCAAACACCACTGCACTGCCCTAAACCCTAAAACACTACCCCAGCACGAACCCCTACATTACCCAAACACCACTGCACTACCCTAAACCCTAAAATACTCCCCCAGCACGACTCCCTACACTATCCAAACACCACTGCACTACCCTAAACCCTAAATCTACCCCCAGCACGACCTTCTACACTACCGAAACACAACTGCACTACCCTAAAGCCTAAATCTACCCTCAGCACGACCCCTACACTACCCAAACACCACTGCAGTACCCTAAACCCTAAAACACTACCCCTAGCACGACCTCCTACACTACCCAAACACGACTGCACAACCCTAAACCCTAAAACACTACCCCAGCACGACCTCCTACACTACCCAAATACTACTGCACTACCCTAAACCCTAAAACACTACCCCCAGCAGTACCCCCTACACTACCCAAATACCACTGCCCTACCCTAAACCCTAAACCACTATGCCCAGCACAACCCCCTACACTGCCCAAACAACACTGCACTGCCCTAAACCCTAAAACACTACCCCCAGCATGACCCTCTACACTACCTAAACACCACTGCACTACCCTAAACCCTAAAACACTGCCCCAGCATGACTCCCTACACTACCCAAACACCACTGCACTACCCTAAACCCTAAATCTACCCCCAGCACGACCCCCTACACTACACAAACACCACTGAACTACCCTAAACCCTAAAACACTACCCCCAGCACGACCCGCTACACTACACAAACACCAATGCACTACCCTAAACCCTAAAACACTACCCCCAGCACGACCCCCTACACCAGCCAAACACCACTGCACTACCCTAAACCCTAAAACACGACCCCTACACTACACAAACACCACTGAACTACCCTAAACCCTAAAATACTACCCCTAGCACGACCCCCTACACTACACAAACACCACTGCACTACCCTAAACCCTGAAACACTACCCCCTACACTACCCAAAAACCACTGCACTACCCTAAACCCTAAAACACTACCCCCAGCAGTACCCCTCAAACTACCCAAACACCACTGCACTACCCTAAACCTTACAACACTACCAACAGCAGTACCCCTACACTACCCAAACACCACTGCACTACCCTAAACCCTAAAACACTACCCCCAGCAGTACCCCCTACACTACCCAAACACCACTGCACTACCCTAAACCCTAAACTACTATCCCCAGCATGACCCCCTACACTACCCAAACACCACTGCACTGCCCTAAACCCTAAAACACTATCCCAGCACGACCCCCTACATTACCCAAACACCACTGCACTACCCTAAACCCTAAAATACTCCCCCAGCATGACCCCCTACACTACCCAAACACCACTGCACTGCCCTAAACCCTAAAACACTACCCCCAGCATGACCCCCTACACTACCCAATCACCACTGCACTGCTCTAAACCCTAAAACACTACCCCCAGCAGTACCCCTCAAACTACCCAAACACCACTGCAGTACCCTAAACCCTAAAACACTACCCCCAGCAGTACCCCCTACACTACCAAAATACCACTGCACTACCCTAAACCCTAAACCACTACCCCCAGCACAACCCCCTACACTACCCAAACAACACTGCACAGCCCTAAACCCTAAAACACTACCCCCAGCATGACCCTCTACACTACCCAAACACCACTGCACTACCCTAAACCCTAAAACACTCCCCCCAGCATGACTCCCTACACTACCCAAACACCACTGCATTACCCTAAACCCTAAATCTACTCCCAGCACGACCCCCTACACTACCCATAACACCACTACTCTACTCTAAACCCTAAATCTACCCTCAGCACGACCCCCTACACTACTCAAAAACCACTGCACTGCCCTAAACCCTAAAACACTACCCCAGCACGATCCCCTACACTACACAAACACCACTGCACTACCCTAAACCCTAAACCCTAAATCTACCTCAAGCATGACACCCTACACTACACAAGCACCACTGCACTGCCCTAAACCCTAAAACACTGCCCCCAGCACGACCCCCTACACTACCCAAACATCACTGCACTACCCTAAACCCTAAAACACTACCCCCAGCACGACCCACTACACCTGCCAAACACCACTGCACTACCCTAAACCCTAAAACACGACACCCTACACTACACAAACACCACTGAACTACCCTAAACCCTAAATCACTACCCCTAGCACGGCCCCTACACTACACAAACACTACTGTTCTACCCTAAACCCTAAAACACTACCCCCTACAATACCCAAAAACCACTGCACTACCCTAATCCCTAAAACACTACCCCCAGCAGTACCCCCTCAAACTACCCAAACACCACTGCACTACCCTAATCCCTAAAACACTACCCCCAGCAGTACCCCCTACACTATCCAAACACCACTGCACTACCTAAACCCTCAAACACTACCCCCAGCAGTACCCCCTACACTACCCAAACACCACTGCACTACCCTAAACCCTAAACTACTACCCCCAGCACAACATCCTACATTACCTAAACACCACTGCACTACCCTAAACCCTAAAATACTCCCCACTGCACGACTCCCTACACTACCCAAACACTACTGCACTACCCTGAACCCTTAACTACTACCCCCAGCATGACCCCCTACACTATCAAAACACCACTGCACTGCTCTAAACCCTAAAGCACTACCCCAGCACGACCCCCTACATTACCCAAACACCACTGCACTACCCTAAACCCTAAAATACTCCCCCAGCACGACCCGCTACACTACACAAACACCAATGCACTACCCTAAACCCTAAAACACTACCCCCAGCACGATCCCCTACACCAGCCAAACACCACTGCACTACCCTATACTCTAAAACACGACCCCTACACTACACAAACACCACTGAACTACCCTAAACCCTAAAACACTACCCCTAGCACAACCCCCTACACTACACAAACACCACTGCACTACACTAAACCCTAAAACTCTACCCCCTAAACTACCCAAAAACAACTGCACTACCCTAAACCCTAAAACGTTATCCCCAGCAGTACCCCTCAAACACCAGTGCACTACCCTAAACCCTAAAACACTACCCCCAGCAGTACCCCCTACACTACCCAAATACCACTGCACTTCCCTAAACACTAAAACACTACCCCGAGCAGTACCCCCTACACGACCCAAATACCACTGCCCTACCCTAAACCCTAAACCACTACCCCCAGCACGACCCCCTACACTACCCAATCACCACTGCACTGCCCTAAACCCTAAACACTACCCCCAGCATGACCCTCTACACTACCCAAACACCACTGCACTACCCTAAACCCTAAAACACTTCCCCCAGCAAGACTCCCTACACTACCCAAACACCACTGCACCACCCTAAACCCTAAACCACTACCCCCAGCACGTCCCCCTACACTACCCAATCACCACTGTACTACCTTAAACCCTAAAATACTACCCCCAGCAGTACCACTCAAACTACCCAAACACCACTGCACTACCCTAAATCCTAAAACACTGCCCCCAGCAGTACCCCCTACACTACCCAAATACCACTGCACTACCTTAAACCCTAAAACACTACCCCCAGCAGTACCCCCTACACGACCCAAGTACCACTGCCCTACCCTAAACCCTAAACCACTACCCCCAGCATGACCCCCTACACTACCCAATCACCACTGCACTGCCCTAAACCCTACAACACTACCCCCAGCATGACCCTCTACACTACCCAAACACCACTGCACTACCCTAAACCCTAAAACACTCCCCCCAGCATGACTCCCTACACTACCCAAACACCACTGCACTACCCTAAACCCTAAATCTACCCCCAGCACGACCCCCTACACTACCCATAACACCACTGCTCTACTCTAAACCCTAAATCTACCCTCAGCACGACCCCCTACACTACTCAAAAACCACTGCACTGCCCTAAACCCTAAAACACTACCCCAGCACGATCCCCTACACTACACAAACACCACTGCACTACCCTAAACCCTAAACCCTAAATCTACCTCAAGCATGACACCCTACACTACACAAGCACCACTGCACTGCCCTAAACCCTAAAACACTGCCCCCAGCACGACCCCCTACACTACCCAAACATCACTGCACTACCCTAAACCCTAAAACACTACCCCCAGCACGACCCACTACACCTGCCAAACACCACTGCACTACCCTAAACCCTAAAACACGACACCCTACACTACAAAAACACCACTGAACTACCCTAAACCCTAAATCACTACCCCTAGCACGGCCCCTACACTACACAAACACTACTGTTCTACCCTAAACCCTAAAACACTACCCCCTACAATACCCAAAAACCACTGCACTACCCTAATCCCTAAAACACTACCCCCAGCAGTACCCCCTCAAACTACCCAAACACCACTGCACTACCCTAATCCCTAAAACACTACCCCCAGCAGTACCCCCTATACTATCCAAACACCACTGCACTACCTAAACCCTAAAATACTCCCCACTGCACGACTCCCTACACTACCCAAACACTACTGCACTACCCTGAACCCTTAACTACTACCCCAGCATGACCCCCTACACTATCAAAACACCACTGCACTGCTCTAAACCCTAAAGCACTACCCCAGCACGACCCCCTACATTACCCAAACACCACTGCACTACCCTAAACCCTAAAATACTCCCCCAGCACGACCCGCTACACTACACAAACACCAATGCACTACCCTAAACCCTAAAACACTACCCCAGCACGATCCCCTACACCAGCCAAACACCACTGCACTACCCTATACTCTAAAACACGACCCCTACACTACACAAACACCACTGAACTACCCTAAACCCTAAAACACTACCCCTAGCACGACCCCCTACACTACACAAACACCACTGCACTACACTAAACCCTAAAACTCTACCCCCTAAACTACCCAAAAACAACTGCACTACCCTAAACCCTAAAACATTATCCCCAGCAGTACCCCTCAAACACCAGTGCACTACCCTAAACCCTAAAACACTACCCCCAGCAGTACCCCCTACACTACCCAAATACCACTGCACTACCCTAAACACTAAAACACTACCCCCAGCACGACCCCCTACACTACCCAATCACCACTGCACTGCCCTAAACCCTAAACACTACCCCCAGCATGACCCTCTACACTACCCAAACACCACTGCACTACCCTAAACCCTAAAACACTTCCCCCAGCAAGACTCCCTACACTACCCAAACACCACTGCACCACCCTAAACCCTAAACCACTACCCCCAGCACGACCCCCTACACTACCCAATCACCACTGTACTACCCTAAACCCTAAAATACTACCCCCAGCAGTACCACTCAAACTACCCAAACACCACTGCACTACCCCAAATCCTAAAACACTGCCCCCAGCAGTACCCCCTACACTACCCAAATACCACTGCACTACCTTAAACCCTAAAACACTACCCACAGCAGTACCCCCTACACGACCCAAATACCACTGCCCTACCCTAAACCCTAAACCACTACCCCCAGCATGACCCCCTACACTACCCAATCACCACTGCACTGCCCTAAACCCTATAACACTACCCCCAGCATGACCCTCTACACTACCCAAACACCACTGCACTACCCTAAACCCTAAAACACTCCCCCCAGCATGACTCCCTACACTACCCAAACACCACTGCACTACCCTAAACCCTAAATCTACCCCCAGCACGACCCCCTACACTACCCATAACACCACTGCTCTACTCTAAACCCTAAATCTACCCTCAGCACGACCCCCTACACTACTCAAAAACCACTGCACTGCCCTAAACCCTAAAACACTACCCCAGCACGATCCCCTACAGTACACAAACACCACTGCACTACCCTAAACCCTAAATCTACCTCAAGCATGACCCCCTACACTACAAAAGCACCACTGCACTGCCGTAAACCAAAAAACACTACCCCCAGCATGACCCTCTACACTACCCAAATACCACTGCACTTCCCTAAACCCTAAAACATTATCCCCAGCAGTACCCCTCAAACACCAGTGCACTACCCTAAACCCTAAAACACTACCCCCAGCAGTACCCCCTACACTACCCAAATACCACTGCACTTCCCTAAACACTAAAACACTACCCCGAGCAGTACCCCCTACACGACCCAAATACCACTGCCCTACCCTAAACCCTAAACCACTACCCCCAGCACGACCCCCTACACTACCCAATCACCACTGCACTGCCCTAAACCCTAAACACTACCCCCAGCATGACCCTCTACACTACCCAAACACCACTGCACTACCCTAAACCCTAAAACACTTCCCCCAGCAAGACTCCCTACACTACCCAAACACCACTGCACCACCCTAAACCCTAAACCACTACCCCCAGCACGACCCCCTACACTACCCAATCACCACTGTACTACCTTAAACCCTAAAATACTACCCCCAGCAGTACCACTCAAACTACCCAAACACCACTGCACTACCCTAAATCCTAAAACACTGCCCCCAGCAGTACCCCCTACACTACCCAAATACCACTGCACTACCTTAAACCCTAAAACACTACCCCCAGCAGTACCCCCTACACGACCCAAATACCACTGCCCTACCCTAAACCCTAAACCACTACCCCCAGCATGACCCCCTACACTACCCAATCACCACTGCACTGCCCTAAACCCTACAACACTACCCCCAGCATGACCCTCTACACTACCCAAACACCACTGCACTACCCTAAACCCTAAAACACTCCCCCCAGCATGACTCCCTACACTACCCAAACACCACTGCACTACCCTAAACCCTAAATCTACCCCCAGCACGACCCCCTACACTACCCATAACACCACTGCTCTACTCTAAACCCTAAATCTACCCTCAGCACGACCCCCTACACTACTCAAAAACCACTGCACTGCCCTAAACCCTAAAACACTACCCCAGCACGATCCCCTACACTACACAAACACCACTGCACTACCCTAAACCCTAAACCCTAAATCTACCTCAAGCATGACACCCTACACTACACAAGCACCACTGCACTGCCCTAAACCCTAAAACACTGCCCCCAGCACGACCCCCTACACTACCCAAACATCACTGCACTACCCTAAACCCTAAAACACTACCCCCAGCACGACCCACTACACCTGCCAAACACCACTGCACTACCCTAAACCCTAAAACACGACACCCTACACTACACAAACACCACTGAACTACCCTAAACCCTAAATCACTACCCCTAGCACGGCCCCTACACTACACAAACACTACTGTTCTACCCTAAACCCTAAAACACTACCCCCTACAATACCCAAAAACCACTGCACTACCCTAATCCCTAAAACACTACCCCCAGCAGTACCCCCTCAAACTACCCAAACACCACTGCACTACCGTAATCCCTAAAACACTACCCCCAGCAGTACCCCCTACACTATCCAAACACCACTGCACTACCTAAACCCTCAAACACTACCCCCAGCAGTACCCCCTACACTACCCAAACACCACTGCACTACCCTAAACCCTAAACTACTACCCCCAGCACAACATCCTACATTACCTAAACACCACTGCACTACCCTAAACCCTAAAATACTCCCCACTGCACGACTCCCTACACTACCCAAACACTACTGCACTACCCTGAACCCTTAACTACTACCCCCAGCATGACCCCCTACACTATCAAAACACCACTGCACTGCTCTAAACCCTAAAGCACTACCCCAGCACGACCCCCTACATTACCCAAACACCACTGCACTACCCTAAACCCTAAAATACTCCCCCAGCATGACCCGCTACACTACACAAACACCAATGCACTACCCTAAACCCTAAAACACTACCCCAGCACGATCCCCTACACCAGCCAAACACCACTGCACTACCCTATACTCTAAAACACTACCCCTACACTACACAAACACCACTGAACTACCCTAAACCCTAAAACACTACCCCTAGCACGACCCCCTACACTACACAAACACCACTGCACTACACTAAACCCTAAAACTCTACCAGCTAAACTACCCAAAAACAACTGCACTACCCTAAACCCTAAAACATTATCCCCAGCAGTACCCATCAAACACCAGTGCACTACCCTAAACCCTAAAAAACTACCCCCAGCAGTACCCCCTACACTACCCAAATACCACTGCACTACCCTAAACACTAAAACACTACCCCGAGCAGTACCCCCTACACGACCCAAATACCACTGCCCTACCCTAAACCCTAAACCACTACCCCCAGCACGACCCCCTACACTACCCAATCACCACTGCTCTGCCCTAAACCCTAAACACTACCCCCAGCATGACCCTCTACACTACCCAAACACCACTGCACTACCCTAAACCCTAAAACACTTCCCCCAGCAAGACTCCCTACACTACCCAAACACCACTGCACCACCCTAAACCCTAAACCACTACCCCCAGCACGACCCCCTACACTACCCAATCACCACTGTACTACCCTAAACCCTAAAATACTACCCCCAGCAGTACCACTCAAACTACCCAAACACCACTGCACTACCCTAAATCCTAAAACACTGCCCCCAGCAGTACCCCCTACACTACCCAAATACCACTGCACTACCTTAAACCCTGAAACACTACCCCCAGCAGTACCCCCTACACGACCCAAATACCACTGCCCTACCCTAAACCCTAAACCACTACCCCCAGCATGACCCCCTACACTACCCAATCACCACTGCACTGCCCTAAACCCTACAACACTACCCCCAGCATGACCCTCTACACTACCCAAACACCACTGCACTACCCTAAACCCTAAAACACTCCCCCCAGCATGACTCCCTACACTACCCAAACACCACTGCACTACCCTAAACCCTAAATCTACCCCCAGCACGACCCCCTACACTACCCATAACACCACTGCTCTACTCTAAACCCTAAATCTACCCTCAGCACGACCCCCTACACTACTCAAAAACCACTGCACTGCCCTAAACCCTAAAACACTACCCCAGCACGATCCCCTACACTACACAAACACCACTGCACTACCCTAAACCCTAAATCTACCTCAAGCATGACCCCCTACTCTACAAAAGCACCACTGCACTGCCGTAAACCAAAAAACACTACCCCCAGCACGACCCCCTACACCAGCCAAACACCACTGCACTACCCTAAACCCTAAAACACTACCCCCAGCATGACCCTCTACACTACCCAAACACCACTGCACTACCCTAAAACCTAAAACACTCCCCCCAGCATGACTCCCTACACTACCCAAACACCACTGCACTACCCTAAACCCTAAATCTACCCCCAGCACGACCCCCTACACTACCCATAACACCACTGCTCTACTCTAAACCCTAAATCTACCCTCAGCACGACCCCCTACACTACTCAAAAACCACTGCACTGCCTTAAACCCTAAAACACTACCCCAGCATGATCCCCTACAATACCCAAAAACCACTGCACTACCCTAATCCCTAAAACACTACCCCCAGCAGTACCCCCTCAAACTACCCAAACACCACTGCACTACCCTAATCCCTAAAACACTACCCCCAGCAGTACCCCCTACACTACCCAAACACCACTGCACTACCCTAAACCCTAAAACACTACCCCCAGCAGTACCCCCTACACTACCCAAACACCACTGCACTACCCTAAACCCTAAACTACTACCCCCAGCACGACATCCTACATTACCCAAACACCACTGCACTACCCTAAACCCTAAAATACTCCCCACAGCACGACTCCCTACACTACCCAAACCCCACTGCATTACCCTAAACCCTAAACTACTACCCCCAGCATGACCCCCTACACTATCCAAACACCACTGCACTGCTCTAAACCCTAAAACACTACCCCAGCACGACCCCCTACATTACCCAAACACCACTGCACTACCCTAAACCCTAAAATACTCCCCAGCACGACCCGCCACACTACACAAACACCAATGCACGACCCTAAACCCTAAAACACTACCCCAGCACGACCCCCTAAACCAGCCAAACACTACTGCACTACCCTATACTCTAAAACACGACCCCCTACACTACACAAACACCACTGAACTACCCTAAACCCTAAAACACTACCCCTAGCATGACCCCCTACACTACACAAACACCACTGCACTACACTAAACCCTAAAACTCTACCCCCTACACTACCCAAAAACCACTGCACTACCCTAAACCCTAAAACACTACCCCCAGCAGTACCCCCTACACTACCTAAATACCACTGCACTACCCTAAACACTAAAACACTACCACCAGCAGTACCCCCTACACGACCCAAATACCACTGCCCTACCCTAAACCCTAAACCACTACCCCCAGCACGACCCCCTACACTACCCAATCACCACTGCACTGCCCTAAACCCTAAAACACTACCCCCAGCATGACCCTCTACACTACCCAAACACCACGGCACTACCCTAAACCCTAAAACACTCCCCCCCAGCAAGACTCCCTACACTACCCAAACACCACTGCACTACCCTAAACCCTAAACCACTACCCCCAGCACGACTCCCTACACTACCCAATCACCACTGTACTGCCCTAAACCCTAAAATACTACCCCCAGCAGTACCACTCAAACTACCCAAACACCACTGCACTACCCTAAATCCTAAAACACTACCCCCAGCAGTACCCCCTACACTACCCAAATACCACTGCACTACCCTAAACCCTAAAACATCACCCCCAGCAGTACCCCGTACACGACCCAAATACCACTGCCCTACCCTAAACCCTAAACCACTATCACCAGCACGACCCCCTACACTACCCAATCCCCACTGCACTGCCCTAAACCCTACAACACTACCCCCAGCATGACCCTCTACACTACCCAAACACCACTGCACTACCCTAAACCCTAAAACACTCCCCCCAGCATGACTCCCTACACTACCCAAACACCACTGCACTACCCTAAACCCTAAATCTACCCCCAGCACGACCCCCTACACTACCCATAACACCACTGCTCTACTCTAAACCCTAAATCTACCCTCAGCACAACCCCCTACACTACTCAAAAACCACTGCACTGCCCTAAACCCTAAAACACTACCTCAGCACGATCCCCTACACTACACAAACACCACTGCACTACCCTAAACCCTAAATCTACCTCAAGCATGACCCCCTACACTACACAAGCACCACTGCACTGCCCTAAACCCTAAAACACTACCCCCAGCACGACCCCCTACACCAGCCAAACACCACTACACTACCCTAAACCCTAAACCACTACCCCCAGCATGACCCTCTACACTACCCAAACACCACTGCACTACCCTAAAACCTAAAACACTCCCCCAGCACGACTCCCTACACTACCCAAACACCACTGCACTACCCTAAACCCTAAATCTACCCCCAGCACGACCCCCTACACTACCCATAACACCACTGCTCTACTCTAAACCCTAAATCTACCCTCAGCACGACCCCCTAAACTACTCGAAACCACTGCACTGCCCTAAACCCTAAAACACTACCCCCAGCACGACCCACTACACCTGCCAAACACCACTGCACTACCCTAAACCCTAAAACACGACACCCTCCACTGCACAAACACCACTGAACTACCCTAAACCCTAAATCACTACCCCTAGCACGGCCCCTACACTACACAAACACTACTGCACTACCCTAAACCCTAAAACACTACCCCCTACAATACCCAAAAACCACTGCACTACCCTAATCCCTAAAACACTACCCAAAGCAGTACCCCCTCAAACTACCCAAACACCACTGCACTACCCTAATCCCTAAAACACTACCCCCAGCAGTACTCCCTACACTATCCAAACACCACTGCACTACCCTAAACCCTCAAACACTACCCCCAGCAGTACCCCCTACACTACCCAAACACCACTGCACTACCCTAAACCCTAAACTACTACCCCCAGCACAACATCCTACATTACCCAAACACCACTGCACTACCCTAAACCCTAAAATACTCCCCACTGCACGACTCCCTACACTACCCAAACACCACTGCACTACCCTAAACCCTTAACTACTACCCCCAGCATGACCCCCTACACTATCAAAACACCACTGCACTGCTCTAAACCCTAAAACACTACCCCAGCACGACCCCCTACATTACCCAAACACCACTGCACTACCCTAAACCCTAAAATACTCCCCCAGCACGACCCGCTACACTACACAAACACCAATGCACTACCCTAAACCCTAAAACACTACCCCCAGCACGATCCCCTACACCAGCCAAACACCACTGCACTACCCTATACTCTAAAACAAGACCCCTACACTACACAAACACCACTGAACTACACGAAACCCTAAAACTCTACCCCCTAAACTACCCAAAAACAACTGCACTACCCTAAACCCTAAAACGCTACCCCCAGCAGTACCCCTCAAACACCAGTGCACTACCCTAAACCCTAAAACACTGCCCCCAGCAGTACCCCCTACACTACCCAAATACCACTGCACTACCCTAAACACTAAAACACTACCCCGAGCAGTACCCCTACACGACCCAAATACCACTGCCCTACACTAAACCCTAAACCACTACCCCCAGCACGACCCCCTACACTACCCAATCACCACTGCACTGCCCTAAACCCTAAAACACTACCCCCAGCATGACCCTCTACACTACCCAAACACCACTGCACTACCCTAAACCCTAAAACACTTCCCCCAGCAAGACTCCCTACACTACCCAAACACCACTGCACCACCCTAAACCACTACCCCTAGCACGACCCCCTACACTACCCAATCACCACTGTACTGCCCTAAACCCCAAAATACTACCCCCAGCAGTACCACTCAAACTACCCAAACACCACTGCACTACCCTAAATCCTAAAACACTACCCCCAGCAGTACCCCCTACACTACCCAAATACCACTGCACTACCTTAAACCCTAAAACACTACCCCCAGCAGTACCCCCTACACGACCCAAATACCACTGCCCTACCCTAAACCCTAAACCACTACCCCCAGCATCACCCTCTACACTACCCAAACACCACTGCACTACCCTAAACCCTAAAACACCCCCCCAGCATAACTCCCTACACTACCCAAACACCACTGCACTACCCTAAACCCTAAATCTACCCCCAGCACGACCCCCTACACTAGCCATAACACCACTGCTCTACTCTAAACCCTAAATCTACCCTCAGCACGACCCCCTACACTACTCAAAAACCACTGCACTGCCCTAAACCCTAAAACACTACCACAGCACGATCCCCTACACTACACAAACACCACTGCACTACCCTAAACCCTAAATCTACCCCCAGCACGACCCCCTACACCAGCCAAACACCACTGCACTACCCTAAACCCTAAAACACTACCCCCAGCATGACCCTCTACACTACCCAAACACCACTGCACTACACTAAAACCTAAAACACTCCCCCCAGCATGACTCCCTACACTACCCAAACACCACTGCACTACCCTAAACCCTAAATCTACCCCGAGCACGACCCCCTGCACTACCCATAACACCACTGCTCTACTCTAAACCTTAAATCTACCCTCAGCACGACCCCCTACACTACTCAAAAACCACTGCCCTGCCTTAAACCCTAAAACACTACCCCAGCATGATCCCCTACAATACCCAAAAACCACTGCACTACCCTAATCCCTAAAACACTACCCCCAGCAGTACCCCCTCAAACTACCCAAACACCACTGCACTACCCTAATCCCTAAAACACAACCCCCAGCAGTACCCCCTACACTACCCAAACACCACTGCACTACCCTAAACCCTAAAACACTACCCCCAGCAGTACCCCCTACACTACCTAAACACCACTGCACTACCCTAAACCCTAAACTACTACCCCCAGCACGACATCCTACATTACCCAAACACCACTGCATTACCCTAAACCCTAAAATACTCCCCACAGCACGACTCCCTACACTACCCAAGCACAACTGCACTACCCAAAACCCTAAACTACTACCCACAGCATGACCCCCTACACTATCCAAACACCACTGCACTGCTCTAAACCCTAAAACACTACCCCAGCACGACCCCCTACATTACTCAAACACCACTGCACTACCCTAAACCCTAAAATACTCCCCCAGCACGACCCGCCACACTACACAAACACCAATGCACTACCATAAACACTAAAACACTACCCCCAGCACGACCCCCTACACCAGCCAAACACCACTGCACTACCCTATACTCTAAAACACGACCCCCTACTCTACACAAACACCACTGAACTACCCTAAACCCTAAAACACTACCCCTAGCATGACCCCCTACACTACACAAACACCACTGCACTACACTAAACCCTAAAACTCTACCCCCTACACTACCCAAAAACCACTGCACTACCCTAAACCCTAAAACACTACCCCCAGCAGTACCCCTCAAACAACTCAAACACCACTGCACTACCCTAAACCCTAAAACACTACCCCCAGCAGTACCCCCTACACTACCCAAATACCACTGCACTACCCTAAACCCTAAAACACTAACCCCAGCAGTACCCCCTACACGACCCAAATACCACTGCCCTACCCTAAACCCTAAACCACTACCCCCAGCACGACCCCCTACACTACCCAATCACCACTGCACTGCCCTAAACCCTAAAACACTAACCCCAGCATGACCCTCTACACTACCCAAACACCACGGCACTACCCTAAACCCTAAAACACTCCCCCCAGCAAGACTCCCTACACTACCCAAACACCACTGCACTACCCTAAACCCTAAACCACTACCCCCAGCACGACCCCCTACACTACCCAATCACCACTGTACTGCCCTAAACCCTAAAATACTACCCTCAGCAGTACCACTCAAACTACCCAAACACCACTGCACTACCCTAAATCCTAAAACACTAACCCCAGCATGACCCTCTACACTACCCAAACACCACTGCACTACCCTAAACCGTAAAACACTCCCCCCAGCATGACTCCCTACACTACCCAAACACCACTGCACTACCCTAAACCCTAAATCTACCCCCAGCACGACCCCCTACACTACCCATAACACCACTGCTCTACTCTAAACCCTAAATCTACCCTCAGCACGACCCCCTACACTACTCAAAAACCACTGCACTGCCCTAAACCCTAAAACACTACCCCAGCACGATCCCCTACACTACACAAACACCACTGCACTACCCTAAACCCTAAATCTACCTCAAGCATGACCACCTACACTACAAAAGCACCACTGCACTGCCGTAAACCAAAAAACACTACCCCCAGCACGACCCCCTACACCAGCCAAACACCACTGCACTACCCTAAACCCTAAAACACTACCCCCAGCATGACCCTCTACACTACCCAAACACCACTGCACTACCCTAAAACCTAAAACACTCCCCCCAGCATGACTCCCAACACTACCCAAACACCACTGCACTACCCTAAACCCTAAATCTACCCCCAGCACGACCTCCTACACTACCCATAACACCACTGCTCTACTCTAAACCCTAAATCTACCCTCAGCACGACCCCCTACACTACTCAAAAACCACTGCACTGCCTTAAACCCTAAAACACTACCCCAGCATGATCCCCTACAATACCCAAAAACCACTGCACTACCCTAATCCCTAAAACACTACCCCCAGCAGTACCCCCTCAAACTACCCAAACACCACTGCACTACCCTAATCCCTAAAACACTACCCCCAGCAGTACCCCCTACACTACCCAAACACCACTGCACTACCCTAAACCCTAAAACACTACCCCCAGCAGTACCCCCTACACTACCCAAACACCACTGCACTACCCTAAACCCTAAACTACTACCCCCAGCACGACATCCTACATTACCCAAACACCACTGCACTACCCTAAACCCTAAAATACTCCCCACAGCACGACTCCCTACACTACCCAAACCCCACTGCATTACCCTAAACCCTAAACTACTACCCCCAGCATGACCCCCTACACTATCCAAACACCACTGCACTGCTCTAAACCCTAAAACACTACCCCAGCACGACCCCCTACATTACCCAAACACCACTGCACTACCCTAAACCCTAAAATACTCCCCAGCACGACCCGCCACACTACACAAACACCAATCCACTACCCTAAACCCTAAAACACTACCCCAGCATGACCCCCTAAACCAGCCAAACACTACTGCACTACCCTATACTCTAAAACACGACCCCCTACACTACACAAACACCACTGAACTACCCTAAACCCTAAAACACTACCCCTAGCATGACCCCCTACACTACACAAACACCACTGCACTACACTAAACCCTAAAACTCTACCCCCTACACTACCCAAAAACCACTGCACTACCCTAAACCCTAAAACACTACCCCCAGCAGTACCCCCTACACTACCTAAATACCACTGCACTACCCTAAACACTAAAACACTACCACCAGCAGTACCCCCTACACGACCCAAATACCACTGCCCTACCCTAAACCCTAAACCACTACCCCCAGCACGACCCCCTACACTACCCAATCACCACTGCACTGCCCTAAACCCTAAAACACTACCCCCAGCATGACCCTCTACACTACCCAAACACCACGGCACTACCCTAAACCCTAAAACACTCCCCCCCAGCAAGACTCCCTACACTACCCAAACACCACTGCACTACCCTAAACCACTACCCCCAGCACGACCCCCTACACTACCCAATCACCACTGTACTGCCCTAAACCCTAAAATACTACCCCCAGCAGTACCACTCAAACTACCCAAACACCACTGCACTACCCTAAATCCTAAAACACTACCCCCAGCAGTACCCCCTACACTACCCAAATACCACTGCACTACCCTAAACCCTAAAACATCACCCCCAGCAGTACCCCGTACACGACCCAAATACCACTGCCCTACCCTAAACCCTAAACCACTATCACCAGCACAATCCCCTACACTACCCAATCCCCACTGCACTGCCCTAAACCCTACAACACTACCCCCAGCATGACCCTCTACACTACCCAAACACCACTGCACTACCCTAAACCCTAAAACACTCCCCCCAGCATGACTCCCTACACTACCCAAACACCACTGCACTACCCTAAACCCTAAATCTACCCCCAGCACGACCCCCTACACTACCCATAACACCACTGCTCTACTCTAAACCCTAAATCTACCCTCAGCACAACCCCCTACACTACTCAAAAACCACTGCACTGCCCTAAACCCTAAAACACTACCTCAGCACGATCCCCTACACTACACAAACACCACTCCACTACCCTAAACCCTAAATCTACCTCAAGCATGACCCCCTACACTACACAAGCACCACTGCACTGCCCTAAACCCTAAAACACTACCCCCAGCACGACCCCCTACACCAGCCAAACACCACTACACTACCCTAAACCCTAAACCACTACCCCCAGCATGACCCTCTACACTACCCAAACACCACTGCACTACCCTAAAACCTAAAACACTCCCCCAGCACGACTCCCTACACTACCCAAACACCACTGCACTACCCTAAACCCACCCCCAGCACGACCCCCTACACTACCCATAACACCACTGCTCTACTCTAAACCCTAAATCTACCCTCAGCACGACCCCCTACACTACTCAAAAACCACTGCACTGCCCTAAACCCTAAAACACTACCCCCAGCACGACCCACTACACCTGCCAAACACCACTGCACTACCCTAAACCCTAAAACACGACACCCTACACTACACAAACACCACTGAACTACCCTAAACCCTAAATCACTACCCCTAGCACGGCCCCTACACTACACAAACACTACTGCACTACCCTAAACCCTAAAACACTACCCCCTACAATACCCAAAAACCACTGCACTACCCTAATCCCTAAAACACTACCCAAAGCAGTACCCCCTCAAACTACCCAAACACCACTGCACTACCCTAATCCCTAAAACACTACCCCCAGCAGTACCCCCTACACTATCCAAACACCACTGCACTACCCTAAACCCTCAAACACTACCCCCAGCAGTACCCCCTACACTACCCAAACACCACTGCACTACCCTAAACCCTAAACTACTACCCCCAGCACAACATCCTACATTACCCAAACACCACTGCACTACCCTAAACCCTAAAATACTCCCCACTGCACGACTCCCTACACTACCCAAACACCACTGCACTACCCTAAACCCTTAACTACTACCCCCAGCATGACCCCCTACACTATCAAAACACCACTGCACTGCTCTAAACCCTAAAACACTACCCCAGCACGACCCCCTACATTACCCAAACACCACTGCACTACCCTAAACCCTAAAATACTCCCCCAGCACGACCCGCTACACTACACAAACACCAATGCACTACCCTAAACCCTGAAACACTACCCCCAGCACGATCCCCTACACCAGCCAAACACCACTGCACTACCCTATACTCTAAAACAAGGTCCCTACACTACACAAACACCACTGAACTACACTAAACCCTAAAACTCTACCCCCTAAACTACCCAAAAACAACTGCACTACCCTAAACCCTAAAACGCTACCCCCAGCAGTACCCCTCAAACACCAGTGCACTACCCTAAACCCTAAAACACTACCCCCAGCAGTACCCCCTACACTACCCAAATACCACTGCACTACCCTAAACACTAAAACACTACCCCGAGCAGTACCCCCTACACGACCCAAATACCACTGCCCTACACTAAACCCTAAACCACTACCCCCAGCACGACCCCCTACACTACCCAATCACCACTGCACTACCCTAAACCCTAAAACACTTCCCCCAGCAAGACTCCCTACACTACCCAAACACCACTGCACCACCCTAAACCACTACCCCTAGCACGACCCCCTACACTACCCAATCACCACTGTACTGCCCTAAACCCCAAAATACTACCCCCAGCAGTACCACTCAAACTACCCAAACACCACTGCACTACCCTAAATCCTAAAACACTACCCCCAGCAGTACCCCCTACACTACCCAAATACCACTGCACTACCTTAAACCCTAAAACACTACCCCCAGCAGTACCCCCTACACAACCCAAATACCACTGCCCTACCCTAAACCCTAAACCACTACCCCCAGCATCACCCTCTACACTACCCAAACACCACTGCACTACCCTAAACCCTAAAACACTCCCCCCAGCATAACTCCCTACACTACCCAAACACCACTGCACTACCCTAAACCCTAAATCTACCCCCAGCACGACCCCCTACACTAGCAATAACACCACTGCTCTACTCTAAACCCTAAATCTACCCTCAGCACGACCCCCTACACTACTCAAAAACCACTGCACTGCCCTAAACCCTAAAACACTACCACAGCACGATCCCCTACACTACACAAACACCACTGCACTACCCTAAACCCTAAATCTACCTCAAGCATGACCCCCTACACTACAAAAGCACCACTGCACTGCCGTAAACCAAAAAACACTACCCCCAGCACGACCCCCTACACCAGCCAAACACCACTGCACTACCCTAAACCCTAAAACACTACCCCCAGCATGACCCTCTACACTACCCAAACACCACTGCACTACACTAAAACCTAAAACACTCCCCCCAGCATGACTCCCTACACTACCCAAACACCACTGCACTACCCTAAACCCTAAATCTACCCCGAGCACGACCCCCTACACTACCCATAACACCACTGCTCTACTCTAAACCTTAAATCTACCCTCAGCACGACCCCCTACACTACTCAAAAACCACTGCCCTGCCTTAAACCCTAAAACACTACCCCAGCATGATCCCCTACAATACCCAAAAACCACTGCACTACCCTAATCCCTAAAACACTACCCCCAGCAGTACCCCCTCAAACTACCCAAACACCACTGCACTACCCTAATCCCTAAAACACAACCCCCAGCAGTACCCCCTACACTACCCAAACACCACTGCACTACCCTAAACCCTAAAACACTACCCCCAGCAGTACCCCCTACACTACCTAAACACCACTGCACTACCCTAAACCCTAAACTACTACCCCCAGCACGACATCCTACATTACCCAAACACCACTGCACTACCCTAAACCCTAAAATACTCCCCACAGCACGACTCCCTAGACTACCCAAGCACCACTGCACTACCCAAAACCCTAAGCTACTACCCACAGCATGACCCCCTACACTATCCAAACACCACTGCACTGCTCTAAACCCTACAACACTACCCCAGCACGACCCCCTACATTACCCAAACACCACTGCACTACCCTAAACCCTAAAATACTCCCCCAGCACGACCCGCCACACTACACAAACACCAATGCACTACCATAAACCCTAAAACACTACCCCCAGCACGACCCCCTACACCAGCCAAACACCACTGCACTACCCTATACTCTAAAACACGACCCCCTACACTACACAAACACCACTGAACTACCCTAAACCCTAAAACACTACCCCTAGCATGACCCCCTACACTACACAAACACCATTGCACTACACTAAACCCTAAAACTCTACCCCCTACACTACCCAAAAACCACTGCACTACCCTAAACCCTAAAACACTACCCCCAGCAGTACCCCTCAAACAACTCAAACACCACTGCACTACCCTAAACCCTAAAACACTACCCCCAGCAGTACCCCCTACACTACCCAAATAGCACTGCACTACCCTAAACACTAAAACACTAACCCCAGCAGTACCCCCTACACGACCCAAATACCACTGCCCTACCCTAAACCCTAAACCACTACCCCCAGCACGACCCCCTACACTACCCAATCACCACTGTACTGCCCTAAACCCTAAAACACTAACCCCAGCATGACCCTCTACACTACCCAAACACCACGGCACTACCCTAAACCCTAAAACACTCCCCCCAGCAAGACTCCCTACACTACCCAAACACCACTGCACTACCCTAAACCCTAAACCACTACCCCCAGCACGACCCCCTACACTACCCAATCACCACTGTACTGCCCTAAACCCTAAAATACTACCCTCAGCAGTACCACTCAAACTACCCAAACACCACTGCACTACCCTAAATCCTAAAACACTACTCCCAGCAGTACCCCCTACACTACCCAAATACCACTGCACTACCCTAAACCCTAAAACACTACCCCCAGCAGTACCCCCTACACGACCCAAATACCACTGCCCTACCCTAAACCCTAAACCACTATCCCCAGCACGACCCCCTACACTACCCAATCACCACTGCACTGCCCTAAACCCTACAACACTACCCCCAGCATGACCCTCTACACTACCCAAACACCACTGCACTACCCTAAACCCTAAAACACTCCCCCCAGCATGACTCCCTACACTACCCAAACACCACTGCACTACCCTAAACCCTAAATCTACCCCCAGCACGACCCCCTACACTACCCATAACACCACTGCTCTACTCTAAACCCTAAATCTACCCTCAGCACAACCCCCTACACTACTCAAAAACCACTGCACTGCCCTAAACCATAAAACACTACCCCAGCACGATCCCCTACACTACACAAACACCACTGCACTACCCTAAACCCTAAATCTACCTCAAGCATGACCCCCTACACTACACAAGCACCACTGCACTGCCCAAAACCCTAAAACACTACCCCCAGCACGACCCCCTACACCAGCCAAACACCACTGCACTACCCTAAACCCTAAACCACTACCCCCAGCATGACTCTCTACACTACCCAAACACCACTGCACTACCCTAAAACCTAAAACACTCCCCCCAGCATGACTCCCTACACTACCCAAACACCACTGCACTGCCCTAAACCCTAAATCTACCCCAGCACGACCCCCTACACTACCCATAACACCACTGCTCTACTCTAAACCCTAAATCTACCCTCAGCACGACCCCCTACACTACTCAAAAAACACTGCACTGCCCTAAACCCTAAAACACTACCCCAGCACGATCCCTTACACTACACAAACACCACTGCACTACCCTAAACCCTAAATCTATCTCAAGCATGACCCCCTACACTACACAAGCACCACTGCACTGCCCTAAACCCTAAAACACTACCCAAGCACGACCCCCTACACTACCCAAACATCACTGCACTACCCTAAACCCTAAAACACTACCCCCAGCACGACCCCCTACACCTGCCAAACACCACTGCACTACCCTAAACCCTAAAACACGACCCCCTACACTACACAAACACCACTGAACTACCCTAAACCCTAAAACACTACCCCCAGCACGACCCGCTAAACTACACAAGCACCAATGCACTACCCTAAACCCTAAAACACTATCCCCAGCACGACCCCCTACACCAGCCAAACACCACTGCACTACCCTAAACCCTAAAACACGACCCCCTACACTACACAAACACCACTGCACTACCCTAAACCCTAAAACACTACCCCCTACACTACCCAAAAACTACTGCACTACCCTAAACCCTAAAACACTGCCCCCAGCAGTACCCCTCAAACTACCCAAACACCCCTGCACTACCCTAAACCTTACAACACTACCCCCAGCAGTACCCCCTACACTACCCAAACACCACTGAACTACCCTAAACCCTAAAACACTACCCCCAGCAGTACCCCCTATACTACCCAAACACCACTGCATTCCTAAACCCTAAACTACTATCCCCAGCATGACCCCCTACACTACCCAAACACCACTGCACTGCCCTAAACAATAAAACACTACCCCAGCACGACCCCCTACATTACCCAAACACCACTGCACTACCCTAAACCCTAAAACACTACCACCAGCACGACCCCCTACACCATCCAAACACCACTGCACTACCCTAAACCCTAAAACACGACCCTCTACACTACACAAACACCACTGAACTACCCTAAACCCTAAAACACTACCCCTAGCACGACCCCCTACACTACACAAACACCACTGCACTACCCTAAACCCTAAAACACTACCCCCTACACTACCCAAAAACTACTGCACTACCCTAAACCCTAAAACACTGCCCCCAGCAGTACCCCTCAAACTACCCAAACACCCCTGCACTACCCTAAACCTTACAACACTACCCCCAGCAGTACCCCCTACACTACCCAAACACCACTGAACTACCCTAAACCCTAAAACACTACTCCCAGCAGTACCCCCTACACTACCCAAACACCACTGCACTCCTAAACCCTAAACTACTACCCCCAGCATGACCCCCTACACTACCCAAACACCACTGCACTGCCCTAAACAATAAAACACTACCCCAGCACGACCCCCTACATTACCGAAACACCACTGCACTACCCTAAACCCTAAAACACTACCACCAGCACAACCCCCTACACCATCCAAACACCACTGCACAACCCTAAACCCTAAAACACGACCCCCTACACTACACAAACACCACTGAACTACCCTAAACCCTAAAACACTACCCCTAGCACGACCCCCTACACTACACAAACACCACTGCACTACCCTAAACCCTAAAACACTACCCCCTACACTATCCAAAAACCACTGCACTACCCTAAACCCTATAACACTACCCCCAGCAGTACCCCCTACACTACCCAAACACCACTGCACTACCCTAAACCCTAAACTACTACCCCCAGCACGACAATCTACATTACCCAAACACCACTGCACTACCCTAAACCCTAAAATACTCTCCACAGCACGACTCCCTACCCTACCCAAACACAACTGCACTACCCTAAACCCTAAACTACTACCCCCAGCATGACCCCTACACTATCCAAACACCACTGCACTGCTCTAAACCCTAAAACACTACCCCAGCACGACCCCCTACATTACCCAAACACCACTGCACTACCCTAAACCCTAAAATACTCCCCCAGCACGACCCGCTACACTACACAAACACCAATGCACTACCCTAAACCCTAAAACACTACCCCCAGCAGGACCCCCTACATCAGCCAAACACCACTGCACTACCCTATACTCTAAAACACGACCCCCTACACTACACAAACACCACTGAACTACCCTAAAACACTACCCCTAGCACGACCCCCTACACTACACAAACACCACTGCACTACACTAAACCCTAAAACTCTACCCCCTACACTACCCAAAAACCACTGCAATACCCTAAACCCTAAAACACTACCCCCAGCAGTACCCCTCAAACAACCCAAACACCACTGCACTACCATAAACCCTAAAACACTACCCCCAGCAGTACCCCCTACACTACCCAAATACCACTGCACTACCCTAAACAGTCAGTCAGTCAAGATAGCTTTATTCGATTTCAAATATAAAATCATAAAAGCAACACAGAAATACATACATGTTTAAAAAAATCTGAATTAAAAATCGAAATTTTTACAACTCAAGTACATCATGGTCGGGGTATCCAACATAAGGGCAGACTCTAAATTAATTCATCGACAATCTGCACGGAATAGCAAATTTTAAAAACTTGGGTAAGGCATTAATGGTTATTTCATCTTGTAGTAAAAGCAGTTTTAGAAAAGCAGGCCTGCACTGCCTCAGTCCCCAGGTCTTCAATAGGGGAATCAAATATTGCCTTCTTCCCCATGAATAAAATTTACAAAAGAGAACACAGTGTATTTGCGATTGCATTGCAAGATTATCACATGGACAGTTAATTAAATTTGGAGACCAATCGTTTCTGTCTGGAAAAGTTATTAATCTATAAAAGGACCCGACTCTCAGACGAGCTAACAACATCCTGTCGTAGCTGGAGTGATCGGGAGACAGATACAACTGTAGGCCAGGGGCCTGTAACAGTAAATTATGTTGGGATACAGATATCTTACTTTTTTCATCACACCATCGTCTACTTTCCAGGAAGTCAAGACACCATTTTTTGAAAGCCTTCCGGGAGATCGAGGTTAAGGAACAAGGGTTTTCAAAAAAAGCTGAATGTCCCATCTTAATCATAAATTCTTTTACATAGCCAATCCAGGGAATGTCCATGCATCTTTCTAATTTGAGGCAGTCAATCAGAATGGTTCTATTAAAAACAGTTTCCTCTGTAGTCCATATCTTGTGCCATAGCAATAAGGGGCTAACTTTAACTAGATCGGAAATATAAACCAGATCTAATTCCTTTTGGCAAATATATGTGGTTGACGAGTTGGGAACCGCTAACAAATAACACAGGAAGGAATTTTCTTTTACTTGAATCTCCTGACAGTCAGCGATACCCCATATGCCGGAACCGTATTATGCAGTTGAAACACATTTGGCATTATAAATATCCATTAAAAACGGACAGGCCTGCCCCCCAGCTTATTGGAAAACTGTTTTATTGCTCCTAGTGCGCGAGCAAAAGCAAGATTCCTGCTCCTAATCGCTGCTTTCCAGGTGCCTTTTTCATTAAAAACAACCCCTAAATATGAGAAAGTACTTGTCCTATCTTAGACTTTTCAATAAAAACATTACAAGGAAGTTTATTCTTCGAAGAGCAGCACATGGAGAACGTTTTCCCTATATTTATTTTTAGGCCTCTAGAGCTCATGAACGATGTAAAACAGGTTAGAGCTTTTTGGAGGCCCAATTGGGTTCTAGCCATGATAACTGCGTCATCCGCATAAAGTAAAATGGGAACCGCCGTGCCATCAATTTGAGGATAATCTACCTTTTGTTTGATTAAAAATTCCGCCACACCATTGATATATAGATTAAAAAGAAATGGTGCCAGGATGCACCCCTGTCGAACCCCTTTCTTTATTGGGAACTTAGTAGAACACTCTCCTTTATTTCCAAAGCGTACCTTTGCCCCTACCCCCCTATATAATTCTTTAAAGAAGTTAAGAATGTTTATGTCAATACCCAGGCCTGTCAAAGTATTCCATAATACCTCATGGTTCAGACAATCGAAAGCTGAGCTTAAGTCGATGAACGTCATAAAAAGATTACCTTTTTTAGCCGTCATATATTTACCGATGATAAGGGCTAAATTAAGTCCTTGTTCGATTGTACCTAAACCTGTCTGAAAACCATATTGGAACTTAGAAAGGATATCCTTTTCCTCGGCCCAGGAGTTTAATCTGTTTAAAATGACTCTACCTGCCACTTTCATCAAAGAATCAAGTAGGGAGATAGGCCTATAGCATTTGGCATCATTACGATCTCCCTTTTTAAAAATAGGCACAACTATGGCTTCTTGCCAGGTCGGTGGAAAACCCATGCTATTAAAACTGTTTAATACGTTGGTCAGCAAATGAGTCCATAAGGAAATTGTATCTTTATATATATCTATAGGCACACCATCGGGCCGGGAGCTTTATTTCTCGAACTTTCTAGTAATGCTAATTCTACTTCGGGGACAGAGAAAAGAATACTTAGAGGGAATGAAGCAGAAGGGGCCCACTCAGTTAAAAGCTGGTAGTTTTGGGAGGTAAAATCTATAGTAGGCAGGACGTCTTCTTTATAAAGCTCGGTAAAATGTTCCACCCAGGTTGGTCCATCAATGGCAAGCTCTACCTTATCGGATTTTCTATCTACGAAAAAGGGAGCATTTACTGCTTTCCAGAAGGCAGTACTATCTCTCAGCAGACTGGCTTTTGTTAGAGTATCCCACGCAATCTCCTTCAACTCCTGTTTCCGTTTTTCAAGCAGGTTTTATAGGCAGTTCTCGCAACTCTAACTGCTAGCGGGTCTTTCGGTATGTTCTTTAAGATCTGCTTTAAGCAAGAATGTGCTTTTGTACAATCAGAGTTAAACCATCCCTCAGCTTTTTCTCTCGCCCCTGTTCGAAATGTTCCTGTCAGTTTTTCGCCAATATACAAAGTAATCTGGTTAAAAGCATTAACAATCATGCCCGGGTCAGGATTTTCCTCCAAACAAATCTTAATATTGTTGTGTTGTTCCTTAATTAAGTTTTGAAGAAAATTTATAGGGTCAACTTTGTTCCATTTTAAGGCGTAACCGTTTTGTCTCGCCAATGAAAGGGCATGGCGATACAAATTTTCGGCTACGTTAGTACCCGATCTAATGCTCATCTCAATGTCAAAGATTGTACTGATCGGATAATGGTCACTCAACACAATGTCCAGTGTTTTAAAAGACAGGACATTATGGTGATAGAAAGTTGAAATCAGTGTGTAGTCTATAACGGACTGTAAACCACGCCCATTAAAAGTGGTTTGGAATAAAACCTGGGGATTACAAAGTTCGTTTGCGAACCCCAAGTTCAAGTCGAAAATTAAGGTATTAAACAAGTTTCCCAAAGAAGTATGCTCAAAATGTGTGCATGGTTCGCCAATCAGGTTAACCATACCACAAATACCTGAATTACTATGATGACACAAATGGCAATTAAAATCACCCATTAGGATGATACAAGGGTCATTATGTTCAGGATTAATACTAGAAGAACATATACAGTCATTTAAATCTTCTAAAACTTTGTGGTGTTCTTCTTTTGGGATGTTGTTATATAAATTGACTAGAATAAGGAGTCGTTTCCCACCTGCTGTTAAGCTGAGAACCTGAAAACTATTATGCCCCCGTGTAGTCTGTTGGTTTATAGACAAAGTAATTGTATTAGAGATGTAAGTGCAAAGGCCCCCAGAACTCCTACCTCTCCTCGACTGGGTGGCAGGGGTAAAATAAGTCCGATAACCTGCCAGATGGATCTCAGTCTGTTCCCAGCATTCCTGGAGGCAAATGATGTCATATTTCGCAATTAAATCGCGAAAAATGGGGTCATTCACCTTATTTGATAATCCCGCTATATTCCATGATAGGAAGGACAGATCCCCTCTTTTATTTTCTCCTTGACATTTTAAATTATGGAGATGGTCAACACAATGATCTGTTTCAATCGAAAACGAATTACTTTCATTTTCTATCTCCATAATAATTTGAGGATTCCGAGTGTTTGGGGCCGTTTACGGGTCCAGGACTGGATGTGTAAATATTTCCTGCTCTAATCCATCTGAATTTTCAATTTGAAATAGACCAACTATTGGAATTGCTATTGGGGTTACTGGTAACTGATTAGCCCTGCCCTCGTCAATATCCCCTAAAGAGCCCGTGGTGCTGTAGTTAAAATTATTATACAATTTATTTGCGCTAGGACAGTAAACATTTAAACTCCGATCTCTCCAATAGAGTCAATCCACCATCTCCAAGCTATTGAATCTATTGGAGATTGGTATACCTCTCCAGGTATCCCTGGGTGTTTGATCCCTAATAGGCTGCCTTTCCCAACGCCTTTTGGCCGCTCCACTAACTTGAGTACCCACCGTAGTCCAATTTTCATCACAATGAAATTGATGGTGATAAGGTCTAGGTGGATAAAAGAAGGAAAGTCGTTTAGGTTCAATACCCTCGTTGTTAAATTGGGTATCCCAGGAGCAGATATAGTCGACCGTGTCTGGGTTATCAAAATTGACCAGAACACAGTCACCCTGTATCGACTTTCTTTCTGGCCCCACCCAGGGTACCCTACGGACCATTAAAATCTTACTACACCTATTTGGTGGAAGGGGTCGGTTGATATTTAACCAGTGTTGTGCCTTATTTTTTAGTGATCCGGTTGACTCTTCATTATCCTCCTTCAATTTAGAAACCCCAGTCAAGATTACCACATATGGCGATGCTTCTGGGGGCAAACTAATGCTCGAGTTTCCTGAGTTGGATCCCCAAGTACAATGTTTGACAGTATTAGCCTCCTGCACCAAATTTATAGGGGGATTTTTAATTTCTACGTTTGTTATGTTCTCAGTCATGATAGATGCCGATTTATTTGCCTTGGTTGCAGGAGCTTGTGGTTTAAGAGTCGAGGAGGTCACTAATGGTGTTTTTGTACGGGTTAGAGTCCCACTCGCAGCCTTTGATACCCCAGAGATAATCGGGATTTTAGAGACATCAGTCATGTCCGTTAACTGTGCCTCAATCCACTTTAACCTAATTTCTAGAGGAGAAAGATAGGTTTTAAAAAGCTCCTTTAAATACTCAAATAAATCATTGTCAGATTCAATAGTTTTATAATTTGTATCAGTAACAGAGGGGACCCCCGCACTAGTCGAATCCAAATTAACTACGGTTTCTAATGGACATTTTCGTGTAGACACATCCTTTGACTGCTTACCTTTATGAGCTGCAGACCTAAGGGAATGTTTACTTTCCCCTTTCTCCCCCAAAGCAGTAGATTTTTGTGGCTTCCTGGTCCTTTTAGCTGTATTATCATTTATCTTTTTCCCAGGATTTTTAGATAATTTTGTTATTTTTGTACCAACTCCCTCGCACACTCTTCGCGACTGATCATTAGCTGAGTCTTGTGACAATAATTCAATACTCAATGACTCTGAAGCAAGGAGCGGAGACCTCTCTAATTGTGTAAGGGATATAGAATCCACCATTGACGGTGACAAATCCACTGTATTTGGGATAGTATGTATGTCTACGTGTGTTAGATTCGTGGTTACCTTGTTACTTTGTGGGACGGGAGTCTTAGCTGTTGCAATGTGGCCCATGGAGGAGCGCCGTGCTAATAGTAAATCTTGCGACACTCTCCGTTCCATAATTGCAATCCCTTGGTCGATAACTGAGTTGGCTCTAACAATAAAATTGTCAAGTGGACCAGTAATGTTAGATACATCCACATTTAGCCTGCTCCTGCTCCCTCGAGTAGTCGCCATTTGTAGCAGTAGTGGGTATAACTATCTACAAGAAAACACTTAAGCGAAAAATATGTTTAAGTTCCTCCTACTAGAAAGACTAACAGACTGAACATTAAGCGTTAGAGGGGGGGCCCGGTCCGGTCTTGCTCGGTCTGGAACGGGCATGAACGGGCCCGCCCTTGGCCCGGGCTTCGCCCGGCGCGCGCCCCGCGCGCGTCCCGCGCTTCGTCAGAAGGTTCTGAATTTATAGTAAAGGCAGGTAAGTAGGAGGGAAGGGGAGTGTCCGGGAAGAGGCAGCAGCTGTTGGCAATCTTCACGCTGCAAGCGCCTCGCAGTCCCTCACACCCAGTTCAAGCGCCCAGCGATGTCCTGACAAGCGAAGAGTCCACAAATCCACTACCCTAAACACTAAAACACTACCCCCAGCAGTACGCCCTACACGGCCCAAATACCGCTGCCCTACACTAAACCCTAAACCACTACCCCCAGCACGACCCCCTACACTACCCAATCACCACTGCACTGCCCTAAACCCTAAAACACTACCCCCAGCATGACCCTCTACACTACTCAAACACCACTGCACTACCCTAAACCCTAAAACACTCCCCCCAGCAAGACTCCCTACACTACCCAAACACCACTGCACTACCCTAAACCCTAAACCACTACCCCCAGCACGACCCCCTACACTACCCAATCACCACTGTACTGCCCTTAACCCTAAAATACTACCCCCAGCAGTACCACTCAAACTACCCAAACACCACTGCACTACCCTAAATCCTAAAACACTACCCCCAGCAGTACCCCTTACACGACCCAAATACCACTGCCCTACCCTAAACCCTAAACCACTACCCCCAGCACGACCCCCTACACTACCCAATCACCACTGCACTGCCCTAAACCCTACAACACTACCCCCAGCATGACCCTCTACACTACCCAAACACCACTGCACTACCCTAAACCCTAAAACACTCCCCCAGCATGACTCCCTACACTACCCAAATACCACTGCACTACCCTAAACCCTAAATCTACCCCCAGCACGACCCCCTACACTACCCATAACACCACTGCTCTACTCTAAACCCTAAATCTACCCTCAGCACGACCCCCTACACTACTCAAAAACCACTGCACTGCCCTAAACCCTAAAACACTAACCCAGCACGATCCCCTATACTACACAAACACCACTGCACTACCCTAAACCTTAAATCTACCTCAAGCATGACCCCCTACACTACACAAGCACCACTGCACTGCCCTAAACCCTAAAACACTACCCCCAGCACGACCCCCTACACCAGCCAAACACCACTGCACTACCCTAAACCCTAAAACACTACCCCCAGCATGACCCTCTACACTACCCAAACACCACTGCACAACCCTAAACCCTCAAACACTCCCCCCAGCATGACTCCCTACACTACCCAAACACCACTGCACTACCCTAAACCCTAAATCTACCCCCAGCACGACCCCCTACACTACCCATAACACCACTGCTCTACTCAAAACCCTAAGTCTACCCTCAGCACGACCCCCTACACTACTCAAAAACCACTGCACTGCCCTAAACCCTAAAACACTACCCCAGCACGATCCCCTATACTACACAAACACCACTGCACTACCCTAAACCCTAAATCTATCTCAAGCATGACCCCCTACACTACACAAGCACTACTGCACTGCCCTAAACCCTAAAACACTACCCCCAGCACGACCCCGTACACTACCCAAACATCACTGCACTACCCTAAACCCTAAAACACTACCCCCAGCACGACCCCCTACACCTGCCAAACACCACTGCACTACCCTAAACCCTAAAACACTACCCACAGCATGACCCCCTACACTACACAAACACCACTGAACTACCCTAAACCCTAAAACACTACCCCTAGCACGACCCCCTACACTACACAAACACCACTGCACTACCCTAAACCCTAAAACACTCCCCCCAGCAAGACTCCCTACACTACCCAAACACCACTGCACTACCCTAAACCCTAAACCACTACCCCCAGCACGACCCCCTACACTACCCAATCACCACTGCACTGCCCTTAACCCTAAAATACTACCCCCAGCAGTACCACTCAAACTACCCAAACACCACTGCACTACCCTAAATCCTAAAACACTACCCCCAGCAGTACCCCTTACACGACCCAAATACCACTGCCCTACCCTAAACCCTAAACCACTACCCCCAGCACGACCCCCTACACTACCCAATCACCACTGCACTGCCCTAAACCCTACAACACTACCCCCAGCATGACCCTCTACACTACCCAAACACCACTGCACTACCCTAAACCCTAAAACACTCCCCCCAGCATGACTCCCTACACTACCCAAATACCACTGCACTACCCTAAACCCTAAATCTACCCCCAGCACGACCCCCTACACTACCCATAACACCACTGCTCTACTCTAAACCCTAAATCTACCCTCAGCACGACCCCCTACACTACTCAAAAACCACTGCACTGCCCTAAACCCTAAAACACTAACCCAGCACGATCCCCTATACTACACAAACACCACTGCACTACCCTAAACCTTAAATCTACCTCAAGCATGACCCCCTACACTACACAAGCACCACTGCACTGCCCTAAACCCTAAAACACTACCCCCAGCACGACCCCCTACACCAGCCAAACACCACTGCACTACCCTAAACCCTAAAACACTACCCCCAGCATGACCCTCTACACTACCCAAACACCACTGCACAACCCTAAACCCTCAAACACTCCCCCCAGCATGACTCCCTACACTACCCAAACACCACTGCACTACCCTAAACCCTAAATCTACCCCCAGCACGACCCCCTACACTACCCATAACACCACTGCTCTACTCTAAACCCTAAGTCTACCCTCAGCACGACCCCCTACACTACTCAAAAACCACTGCACTGCCCTAAACCCTAAAACACTACCCCAGCACGATCCCCTACACTACACAAACACCACTGCACTACCCTAAACCCTAAATCTATCTCAAGCATGACCCCCTACACTACACAAGCACTACTGCACTGCCCTAAACCCTAAAACACTACCCCCAGCACGACCCCGTACACTACCCAAACATCACTGCACTACCCTAAACCCTAAAACACTACCCCCAGCACGACCCCCTACACCTGCCAAACACCACTGCACTACCCTAAACCCTAAAACACTACCCACAGCATGACCCCCTACACTACACAAACACCACTGAACTACCCTAAACCCTAAAACACTACCCCTAGCACGACCCCCTACACTACACAAACACCACTGCACTACCCTAAACCCTAAAACACTACCCCCTACAGTACCCAAAAACTACTGCACTACCCTAAACCCTAAAACACTGCCCCCAGCAGTACCCCTCAAACTACCCAAACACCACTGCACTACCCTAAACCTTACAACACTACCCCAGCAGTACCCCCTTCACTACCCAAACACCACTGAACTACCCTAAACCCTAAAACACTACCCCTAGCACGACCTCCTACACTACCCAAATACCACTGCACTACCCTAAACCCTAAAACACTACTCCCAGCAGTACCCCCTACACTACCCAAATACCACTGCACTACCCTAAACCCTAAACCACTACCCCCAGCACAACCCCCTACACTACCCAAACAACACTGCACTGCCCTAAACCCTAAAACACTACCCCCAGCATGACCCTCCACACTACCCAAACACCACTGCACTACCCTAAACCCTAAAACACTCCCCCCAGCATGACTCCCTACACTACCCAAACACCACTGCACTACCCTAAACCCTAAATCTACCCCAGCACGACCCTCTACACTACCCATAACACCACTGCTCTACTCTAAACCCTAAAGCTACCCTCAGCATGACCCCCTACACTACTCAAAAACCACTGCACTGCCCTAAACCCTAAACACTACCCCAGCACGATCCCCTACACTACAAAAACACCACTGAACTACCATAAACCCAAAAACACTACCCCTAGCACGACCCCCTACACTACACAAATACCACTGAACTACCCTAAACCCTAAAACGCTACCCCCTACACTATCCAAAAACCACTGCACTACCCTAAACCCTAAAACACTACCCCCAGCAGTACCCCTCAAACTACCCAAACACCACTACACTACCCTAAACCTTACAACACTACCCCCAGCAGTACCCCCTACACTACCCAAACACCACTGCACTACCCTAAACCCTAAAACACTACCCCCAGCAGTACCCCCTACACTACCCAAACACCACTGCACTACCCTAAACCCTAAACTACTACCCCCAGCATGACCCCCTACACTACCCAAACACCACTGCTCTGCCCTAAACCCTAAAACACTACCCCAGCACGACCCCCTACATTACCCAAACACCACTGCACTACCCTAAATGCTAAAATACTCCCCCCAGCACGACTCCCTACACTATCCAAACACCACTGCACTACCCTAAACCCTAAATCTACCCCCAGCACAACCTTCTACACTACTGAAACACCACTGCACTACCCTAAAGCCTAAATCTACCCCCAGCACGACCCCCTACACTACCCAAACACCACTGCAGTACCCCAAACCCTAAAACACTACCCCCATCACGACCCCCTACACTACCCAAACACCACTGCACAACCCTAAACCCTAAAACACTACCCCAGCACGACCTCCTACACTACCCAAATACCACTGCACTACCCTAAACCCTAAAACACTACCCCCAGCAGTACCCCCTACACTACCCAAATACCACTGCACTACCCTAAACCCTAAACCACTACCCCCAGCACAACCCCCTACACTACCCAAACAACACTGCACTGCCCTAAACCCTAAAACACTACCCCCAGCATGACCCTCTACATTACCCAAACACCGCTGCACTACCCTAAACCCTAAAACACTCCCCCCAGCATGACTCCCTACACCACCCAAACACCACTGCACTACCCTAAACCCTAAATCTACCCCAGCACGACCCCCTACACTACCCATAACACCACTGCTCTAGTCTAAACCCTAAATCTACCCTCAGCACGACCCCCTACACTACTCAAAAACCACTGCACTGCCCTAAACCCTAAAACACTACCCCAGCACGATCCCCTACACTACACAAACACCATTGCGCTACCCTAAACCCTAAATCTACCTCAAGCATGACCCCCTACACTACACAAGCACCACTGCACTGCCCTAAACCCTAAAACACTACCCCCCAGCACGACCCCCTACACTACCGAAACATCACTGCACTACCCTAAACCCTAAAACACTAACCCCAGCACGACCCGCTACACTACACAAACTCCAATGCACTACCCTAAACCCTAAAACACTACCCCCAGCACGACCCCCTACACCAGCCAAACACCACTGCACTACCCTAAACCCTAAAACACGACCCCCTACACTACACAAACACCACTGAACTACCCTAAACCCTAAAACACTACCCCTAGCACGACCCCCTACACTACACAAACACCCCTGCAATACGCTAAACCCTAAAACACTACCCCCTACACTACCCAAAAACCACTGCACTACCCTAAACCCTAAAACACTACCCCCAGCAGTACCCCTCAAACTACCCAAACACCACTGCACAACCCTAAACCTTACAACACTACCCCCAGCAGTACCCCCTACACTACCCAAACACCACTGCACTACCCTAAACCCTAAAACACTATCCCCAGCAGTACCCCCTACACTACCCAAACACCACTGCACTACCCTAAACCCTAAATCTACCTCAAGCATGACCCCCTACACTACAAAAGCACCACTGCACTGCCGTAAACCAAAAAACACTACCCCCAGCACGACCCCCTACACCAGCCAAACACCACTGCACTACCCTAAACCCTAAAACACTACCCCCAGCATGACCCTCTACACTACCCAAACACCACTGCACTACCCTAAACCCTAAAACACTCCCCCCAGCATGACTCCCTACATTGCCCAAACACCACTGCACTACCCTAAACCCTAAATCTACCCCGAGCACGACCCCCTACACTACCCATAACACCACTGCTCTACTCTAAACCCGAAATCTACCCTCAGCACGACCCCCTACACTACTCAAAAACCACTGCACTGCCTTAAACCCTAAAACACTACCCCAGCATGATACCCTACAATACCCAAAAACCACTGCACTACCCTAATCCCTAAAACACTACCCCCAGCAGTACCCCCTCAAACTACCCAAACACCACTGCACTACCCTAATCCCTAAAACACTACCCCCAGCAGTACCCCCTACACTACCCAAACACCACTGCACTACCCTAAACCCTAAAACACTACCCCCAGCAGTACCCCCTACACTACCCAAACACCACTGCACTACCCTAAACCCTAAACTACTACCCCCAGCACGACATCCTACATTACCCAAACACCACTGCACTACCCTAAACCCTAAAATACTCCCCACAGCACGACTCCCTACACTACCCAAACACCACTGCACTACCCTAAACCCTAAACTACTACCCCCCAGCATGACCCCTACACTATCCAAACACCACTGCACTGCTCTAAACCCTAAAACACTACCCCAGCACGACCCCCTACATTACCCAAACACCACTGCACTACCCTAAACCCTAAAATACTCCCCCAGCACGACCCGCCACACTACACAAATACCAATGCACTACCCTAAACCCTAAAACACTACCCCCAGCACGACCCCCTACACCAGCCAAACACCACTGCACTACCCTATACTCTAAAACACGACCCCCTACACTACACAAACACCACTGAACTACCCTAAACCCTAAAACACTACCCCTAGCATGACCCCCTACACTACACAAACACCACTGCACTGCACTAAACCCTAAAACTCTACCCCCTACACTACCCAAAAACCACTGCAATACCCTAAACCCTAAAACACTACCCCCAGCAGTACCCCTCAAACAACCCAAACACCACTGCACTACCCTAAACCCTAAAACACTACCCCCAGCATTACCCCCTACACTATCGAAATACCACTGCACTACCCTAAACACTAAAACACTAACCCCAGCAGTACCCCCTACACGACCCAAATACCACTGCCCTACCCTAAACCCTAAACCACTACCCCCAACACGACCCCCTACACTACCCAATCACCACTGCACTGCCCTAAACCCTAAAACACTACCCCCAGCATGACCCTCTACACTACCCAAACACCACGGCACTACCCTAAACGCTAAAACACTCCCCCCAGCAAGACTCCCTACACTACCCAAACACCACTGCACTACCCTAAACCCTAAACCACTACCCCCAGCACGACCCCCTACACTACCCAATCACCACTGTACTGCCCTAAACCCTAAAATACTACCCCTAGCAGTACCACTCAAACTACCCAAACACCACTGCACTACCCTAAATGCTAAAACACTACCCCCAGCAGTACCCCCTACACTACCCAAATACCACTGCACTACCCTAAACCCTAAAACACTACCCCCAGCAGTACCCCCTACACGACCCAAATACCACTGCCCTACCCTAAACCCTAAACCACTATCCCCAGCACGACCCCCTACACTACCCAATCACCACTGCACTGCCCGAAACCCCTCAACACTACCCCCAGCATGACCCTCTACACTACCCAAACACCACTGCACTACCCTAAACCCTAAAACACTCCCCCCAGCATGACTCCCTACACTACCCAAACACCACTGCACTACCCTAAACCCTAAAGCTACCCCCAGCACGACCCCCTACACTACCAAAACACCACTGCACTACCCTAAACCCTAAATCTACCCTCAGCACAACCCCCTACACTACTCAAAAACCACTGCACTGCCCTAAACCCTAAAACACTACCCCAGCACGATCCCCTACACTACACAAACACCACTGCACTACCCTAAACCCTAAATCTACCTCAAGCATGACCCCCTACACTTCACAAGCACCACTGCACTGCCCTAAACCCTAAAACACTACCCGCAGCACGACCCCCTACACCAGCCAAACACCACTGCACTACCCTAAACCCTAAACCACTACCCCCAGCATGACCCTCTACACTACCCAAACACCACTGCACTACCCTAAAACCTAAAACACTCCCCCCAGCATGACTCCCTACACTACCCAAACACCACTGCACTACCCTAAACCCTAAATCTACCCCAGCACGACCCCCTACACTACCCAAACAACACTGCACTGCCCTAAACCCTAAAACACTACCCCCAGCATGACCCTCTACATTACCCAAACACCGCTGCACTACCCTAAACCCTAAAACACTCCCCCCAGCATGACTCCCTACACCACCCAAACACCACTGCACTACCCTAAACCCTAAATCTACCCCAGCACGACCCCCTACACTACCCATAACACCACTGCTCTAGTCTAAACCCTAAATCTACCCTCAGCACGACCCCCTACACTACTCAAAAACCCCTGCACTGCCCTAAACCCTAAAACACTACCCCAGCACGATCCCCTACACTACACAAACACCACTGCGCTACCCTAAACCCTAAATCTACCTCAAGCATGACCCCCTACACTACACAAGCACCACTGCACTGCCCTAAACCATAAAACACTACCCCCCAGCACGACCCCCTACACTACCGAAACATCACTGCACTACCCTAAACCCTAAAACACTACCCCCAGCACGACCCGCTACACTACACAAACTCCAATGCACTACCCTAAACCCTAAAACACTACCCCCAGCACGACCCCCTACACCAGCCAAACACCACTGCACTACCCTAAACCCTAAAACACGACCCCCTACACTACACAAACACCACTGAACTACCCTAAACCCTAAAACACTACCCCTAGCACGACCCCCTACACTACACAAACACCCCTGCACTACGCTAAACCCTAAAACACTACCCCCTACACTACCCAAAAACCACTGCACTACCCTAAACCCTAAAACACTACCCCCAGCAGTACCCCTCAAACTACCCAAACACCACTGCACAACCCTAAACCTTACAACACTACCCCCAGCAGTACCCCCTACACTACCCAAACACCACTGCACTACCCTAAACCCTACAACACTACCACCAGCAGTACCCCCTACACTACCCAAACACTACTGCACTACCCTAAACCCTAAATCTACCTCAAGCATGACCCCCTACACTACAAAAGCACCACTGCACTGCCGTAAACCAAAAAACACTACCCCCAGCTCGACCCCCTACACCAGCCAAACACCACTGCACTACCCTAAACCCTAAAACACTACCCCCAGCATGACCCTCTACACTACCCAAACACCACTGCACTACCCTAAAACCTAAAACACTCCCCCCAGCATGACTCCCTACACTGCCCAAACACCACTGCACTACCCTAAACCCTAAATCTACCCCGAGCACGACCCCCTACACTACCCATAACACCACTGCTCTACTCTAAACCCGAAATCTACCCTCAGCACGACCCCCTACACTACTCAAAAACCACTGCACTGCCTTAAACCCTAAAACACTACCCCAGCATGATACCCTACAATACCCAAAAACCACTGCACTACCCTAATCCCTAAAACACTACCCCCAGCAGTACCCCCTCAAACTACCCAAACACCACTGCACTACCCTAATCCCTAAAACACTACCCCCAGCAGTACCCCCTACACTACCCAAACACCACTGCACTACCCTAAACCCTAAACTACTACCCCCAGCACGACATCCTACATTACCCAAACACCACTGCACTACCCTAAACCCTAAAATACTCCCCACAGCACGACTCCCTACACTACCCAAACACCACTGCACTACCCTAAACCCTAAACTACTACCCCCAGCATGACCCCTACACTATCCAAACACCACTGCACTGCTCTAAACCCTAAAACACTACCCCAGCACGACCCCCTACATTACCCAAACACCACTGCACTACCCTAAACCCTAAAATACTCCCCCAGCACGACCCGCCACACTACACAAATACCAATGCACTACCCTAAACCCTAAAACACTACCCCCAGCACGACCCCCTACACCAGCCAAACACCACTGCACTACCCTATACTCTAAAACACGACCCCCTACACTACACAAACACCACTGAACTACCCTAAACCCTAAAACACTACCCCTAGCATGACCCCCTACACTACACAAACACCACTGCACTGCACTAAACCCTAAAACTCTACCCCCTACACTACCCAAAAACCACTGCAATACCCTAAACCCTAAAACACTACCCCCAGCAGTACCCCTCAAACAACCCAAACACCACTGCACTACCCTAAACCCTAAAACACTACCCCCAGCATTACCCCCTACACTATCGAAATACCACTGCACTACCCTAAACACTAAAACACTAACCCCAGCAGTACCCCCTACACGACCCAAATACCACTGCCCTACCCTAAACCCTAAACCACTACCCCCAGCACGACCCCCTACACTACCCAATCACCACTGCACTGCCCTAAACCCTAAAACACTACCCCCAGCATGACCCTCTACACTACCCAAACACCACGGCACTACCCTAAACGCTAAAACACTCCCCCCAGCAAGACTCCCTACACTACCCAAACACCACTGCACTACCCTAAACCCTAAACCACTACCCCCAGCACGACCCCCTACACTACCCAATCACCACTGTACTGCCCTAAACCCTAAAATACTACCCCTAGCAGTACCACTCAAACTACCCAAACACCACTGCACTACCCTAAATGCTAAAACACTACCCCCAGCAGTACCCCCTACACTACCCAAATACCACTGCACTACCCTAAACCCTAAAACACTACCCCCAGCAGTACCCCCTACACGACCCAAATACCACTGCCCTACCCTAAACCCTAAACCACTATCCCCAGCACGACCCCCTACACTACCCAATCACCACTGCACTGCCCGAAACCCCTCAACACTACCCCCAGCATGACCCTCTACACTACCCAAACACCACTGCACTACCCTAAACCCTAAAACACTCCCCCCAGCATGACTCCCTACACTACCCAAACACCACTGCACTACCCTAAACCCTAAATCTACCCCAGGCACGACCCCCTACACTACCGAAACACCACTGCACTACCCTAAACCCTAAATCTACCCTCAGCACAACCCCCTACACTACTCAAAAACCACTGCACTGCCCTAAACCCTAAAACACTACCCCAGCACGATCCCCTACACTACACAAACACCACTGCACTACCCTAAACCCTAAATCTACCTCAAGCATGACCCCCTAAACTTCACAAGCACCACTGCACTGCCCTAAACCCTAAAACACTACCCGCAGCACGACCCCCTACACCAGCCAAACACAACTGCACTACCCTAAACCCTAAACCACTACCCCCAGCATGACCCTCTACACTACCCAAACACCACTGCACTACCCTAAAACCTAAAACACTCCCCCCAGCATGACTCCCTATACTACCCAAACACCACTGCACTACCCTAAACCCTAAATCTACCCCAGCACGACCCCCTACACTACCCATAACACCACTGCTCTACTCTAAACCCTAAATCTACCCTCAGCACGACCCCCTACACTACTCAAAAACCACTGCACTGCCCTAAACCCTAAAACACTACCCCAGCACGATCCCCTACACTACACAAACACCACTGCACTAACCTAAACCCTAAATCTATCTCAAGCATGACCCCCTACACTACACAAGCACCACTGCACTGCCCTAAACCCTAAAACACTACCCCAGCACGACCCCCTACACTACCCAAAGATCACTGCACTACCCTAAACCCTAAAACACTACCCCCAGCACGACCCCCTACACCTGCCAAACACCACTGCACTACCCTAAACCCTAAAACACTACCCCCAGCACGACCCGCTACACTACACAAGCACCAATGCACTACCCTAAACCCTAAAACACTACCCCCAGCACGACCCCCTACACCAGCCAAACACCACTGCACTACCCTAAACCCTAAAACACGAACCCCTACACTACACAAACACCACTGAACTACCCTAAACCCTGAAACACTACCCCTAGCACGACCCCCTACACTACACAAACACCACTGCACTACCCTAAACCCTAAAACACTACCCCCTGCACTACCCAAAAACTACTGCACTACCCTAAACCCTAAAACACTGCCCCCAGCAGTACCCCTCAAACTACCCAAACACCCCTGCACTACCCTAAACCTTACAACACTACCCCCAGCAGTACCCCTACACTACCCAAACACCACTGAACTACCCGAAACCCTAAAACACTACCCCCAGCAGTACCCCCTACACTACCCAAACACCACTGCACTCCTAAACCCTAAACTACTACCCCCAGCATGACCCCCTACACTACACAAACACCACTGCACTGCCCTAAACAATAAAACACTACCCCAGCACGATCCCCTACATTACCCAAACACCACTGCACTACCCTAAACCCTAAAACACTACCACCAGCATGACCCCCTACACCAGCCAAACACCACTGCACAACCCTAAACTCTAAAACACGACCCCCTACACTACACAAACACCACTGAACTACCCTAAACCCTAAAACACTACCCCTAGCACGACCCCCTACACTACAAAAACACCACTGCACTACCCTAAACCCTAAAACACTACCCCCTACACTATCCAAAAACCACTGCACTACCCTAAACCCTATAACACCACCCCCAGCAGTACCCCTCAAACTACCCAAACACCACTGCACTACCGTAAACCTTACAACACTACCCCCAGCAGTACCCCCTACACTACCCAAACACCACTGCACTACCCTAAACCCTAAACTACTACCCCAGCACGACAATCTACATTACCCAAACACCACTGCACTACCCTAAACCCTAAAATACTCTCCACAGCACGACTCCCTACACTACCCAAACACCACTGCACTACCCTAAACCCTAAACTACTACCCCCAGCATGACCCCCTACACTATCCAAACACCACTGCACTGCTCTAAACCCTAAAACACTACCCCAGCACGACCCCCTACATTACCCAAACACCACTGCACTACCCTAAACCCTAAAATACTCCCCCAGCACGACCCGCTACACTACACAAACACCAATGCACTACCCTAAACCCTAAAACACTACCCCCAGCAGGACCCCCTACACCAGCCAAACACCACTGCACTACCCTAAACCCTAAAACACTACCACCAGCATGACCCCCTACACCAGCCAAACACCACTGCACAACCCTAAACTCTAAAACACGACCCCCTACACTACACAAACACCACTGAACTACCCTAAACCCTAAAACACTACCCCTAGCACGACCCCCTACACTACAAAAACACCACTGCACTACCCTAAACCCTAAAACACTACCCCCTACACTATCCAAAAACCACTGCACTACCCTAAACCCTATAACACCACCCCCAGCAGTACCCCTCAAACTACCCAAACACCACTGCACTACCGTAAACCTTACAACACTACCCCCAGCAGTACCCCCTACACTACCCAAACACCACTGCACTACCCTAAACCCTAAACTACTACCCCAGCACGACAATCTACATTACCCAAACACCACTGCACTACCCTAAACCCTAAAATACTCTCCACAGCACGACTCCCTACACTACCCAAACACCACTGCACTACCCTAAACCCTAAACTACTACCCCCAGCATGACCCCCTACACTATCCAAACACCACTGCACTGCTCTAAACCCTAAAACACTACCCCAGCACGACCCCCTACATTACCCAAACACCACTGCACTACCCTAAACCCTAAAATACTCCCCCAGCACGACCCGCTACACTACACAAACACCAATGCACTACCCTAAACCCTAAAACACTACCCCCAGCAGGACCCCCTACACCAGCCAAACACCACTGCACTACCCTATACTCTAAAACATGACCCCCTACAATACACAAACACCACTGAACTACCCGAAAACACTACCCCTAGCACGACCCCCTACACTACACAAACACCACTGCACTACACTAAACCCTAAAACTCTACCCCCTACACTACCCAAAAACCACTGCAATACCCTAAACCCTAAAACACTACCCCCAGCAGTACCCCTCAAACAACCCAAACACCAGTGCACTACCCTAAACCCTAAAACACTACCCCCAGCAGTACCCCCTACACTACCCAAATACCACTGCACTACCCTAAACACTAAAACACTACCCCCAGCAGTACCCCCTACACGACCCAAATACCGCTGCCCTACACTAAACCCTAAACCACTACCCCCAGCACGACCCCCTACACTACCCAATCACCACTGCACTGCCCTAAACCCTAAAACACTACCCCCAGCATGACCCTCTACACTACCCAAACACCACTGCACTACCCTAAACCCTAAAACACTCCCCCCAGCAAGACTCCCTACACTACCCAAACACCACTGCACTACCCTAAACCCTAAACCACTACCCCCCGCACGACCCCCTACACTACCCAATCACCACTGTACTGCCCTAAACCCTAAAATACTACCCCCAGCAGTACCACTCAAACTACCCAAACACCACTGCACTACCCTAAATCCTAAAACACTACCCCCAGCAGTACCCCTTACACGACCCAAATACCACTGCCCTACCCTAAACCCTAAACCACTACCCCCAGCACGACCCCCTACACTACCCAATCACATCTGCACTGCCCTAAACCCTACAACACTACCCCCAGCATGACCCTCTACACTACCCAAACACCACTGCACAACCCTAAACCCTAAAACACTCCCCCCAGCATGACTCCCTACACTACCCAAACACCACTGCACTACCCTAAACCCTAAATCTACCCCCAGCACGACCCCCTACACTACCCATAACACCACTGCTCTACTCTAAACCCTAAATCTACCCTCAGCACGACCCCCTACACTACTCAAAAACCACTGCACTGCCCTAAACCCTAAAAAACTACCCCAGCGCGATCCCCTACACTACACAAACACCACTGCACTACAGTAAACCCTAAATCTATCTCAAGCATGACCCCAAACACTACACAAGCACCACTGCACTGCCCTAAACCCTAAAACACTACCCCCAGCACGACCCCCTACACCAGCCAAACACCACTGCACTACCCTAATCGCTAAAACACTACCCCCAGCATGACCCTCTACACTACCCAAACACCACTGCACAACCCTAAACCCTAAAACACTCCCCCCAGCATGACTCCCTACACTACCCAAACACCACTGCACTACCCTAAACCCTAAATCTACCCCCAGCACGACCCCCTACACTACCCATTACACCACTGCTCTACTCTAAACCCTAAATCTACCCTCAGCACGACCCCTACACTACTCAAAAACCACTACACTGCCCTAAACCCTAAAAAACTACCCCAACACGATCCCCTACACTACACAAACACCACTGCACTACCCTAAACCCTAAATCTATCTCAAGCATGACCCCCTACACTACACAAGCACCACTGCACTGCCCTAAACCCTAAAACACTACCCCCAGCACGACCCCGTACACTACCCAAACATCACTGCACTACCCTAAACCCTAAAACACTACCCCCAGCACAACCCCCTACACCTGCCACACACCACTGCACTACCCTAAACCCTAAAACACTACCCTCAGCATGACCCTCTACACTACCCAAACACCACTGCACTACCCTAAACCCTAAAACACTCCACCCAGCATGACTCCCTACACTACCCAAACACCACTGAACTACCCTAAACCCTAAATCTACCCGTAGCACGACCCCCTAATCTACCCATAACACCACTGCTCTACTCTAAACCCTAAATCTACCCTCAGCACGACCCCCTACACTACTCAAAAACCACTGCACGGCCCTAAACCATAAAACACTACCCCAGCACGATCCCCTACACTACACAAACACCACTGCACTACCCTAAACCCTAAATCTATCTCAAGCATGACCCCCTACACTACACAAGCACCAATGCACTACCCTAAACCCTAAAACACTACCCCCAGCATGACCCCCTACACCAGCCAAACACCACTGCACTACCCTGAACCCTAAAACATGACCCCCTACACTACACAAACACCACTGAACTACCCTAAACCCTAAAACACTACCCCTAGCACGACCCCCTACACTACACAAACACCACTGCACTACACTAAACCCTAAAACACTACCCCCTACACTACCCAAAAACTACTGCACTACCCTAAACCCTAAAACACTGCCCCCAGCAGTACCCCTCAAACTACCCAAACACCACTGCACTACCCTAAACCTTACAACACTACCCCCAGCAGTACCCCCTACACTACCCAAACACCACTGAACTACCCTAAACCCTAAAACACTACCCCCAGCAGTACCCCCTACACTACCCAAACACCACTGCACTACCCTAAACCCTAAACTACTACCCCCAGCATGACCCCCTACACTACCCAAACACCACTGCACTACCCTAAACCCTAAAACACTACCCCCAGCATGACCCCCTACACTACCCAATCACCACTGCACTGCCTTAAACCCTAAAACACTACCCCCAACAGTACCCCTAAAACTACCCAAACACCACTGCAGTACCCTAAACCCTAAAACACTACCCCCAGCAGTACCCCCTACACGACCCAAATACGACTGCCCTACCCTAAACCCTAAACCACTACCCCCAGCACGACCCCCTACACAACCCAATCACCACTGCACTGCCCTAAACCCTAAAACACTACCCCCAGCATGACCCTCTAAACTACCCAAACACCACTGCACTACCCTAAACCCTAAAACACTCCCCCCAGCATGACTCCCTACCCTACCCAAACACCACTGCACTACCCTAAACCCTAAATCTACCCCCAGCACGACCTCCTACACTACCCATAACACCACTGCTCTACTCTAAACCCTAAATCTACCCTCAGCACGACCCCCTACACTACTCAAAAAACACTGCACTGCCCTAAACCATAAAACACTACCCCAGCACGATCCCCTACACTACACAAACACCACTGCACTACCTTAAACCCTAAATCTATCTCAAGCATGACCCCCTACACTACACAAGCACCAATGCACTACCCTAAACCCTAAAACACTACCCCCAGCATGACCCCCTACACCAGCCAAACACCACTGCACTACCCTAAACCCTAAAACATGACCCCCTACACTACACAAACACCACTGAACTACCCTAAACCCTAAAACACTACCCCTAGCACGACCCCCTACACTACACAAACACCACTGCACTACCCTAAACCCTAAAACACTACCCCCTACACTACCCAAAAACTACTGCACTACCCTAAACCCTAAAACACTGCCCCCAGCAGTACCCCTCAAACTACCCAAACACCACTGCACTACCCTAAACCTTACAACACTACCCCCAGCAGTACCGCCTACACTACCCAAACACCACTGAACTACCCTAAACCCTAAAACACTACCCCCAGCAGTACCCCCTACACTACCCAAACACCACTGCACTACCCTAAACCCTAAACTACTACCCCCAGCATGACCCCCTACACTACCCAAACACCACTGCACTGCCCTAAACAATAAAACACTACCCCAGCATGACCCCCTACATTACCCAAACACCACTGCACTACTCTAAACCCTAAAACACTACCACCAGCACGACCCCCTACACCAGCCAAACACCACTGCACAACCCTAAACCCTAAAACACGACCCCTAAACTACACAAACACCACTGAACTACCCTAAACCCCAAAACACTACCTCTAGCACGACCCCCTACACTACACAAATACCACTGCACTACCCTAAACCCTAAAACACTACCCCCTACACTATCCAAAAACAGCTGCACTACCCTAAACCCTAAAACAATACCCCAAGCAGTACCCCTCAAACTACCCAAACACCACTGCACTACCCTAAACCGTACAACACTACCCCCAGCAGTACCCCCTACACTACCCAAACACCACTGCACTACCCTAAACCCTAAACTACTACCCCAGCACGACAATCTACATTACCCAAACAGCACTGCACTACCCTAAACCCTAAAATACTCTCCACAGCACGACTCCCTACACTACCCAAACACCACTGCATTACCCTAAACCCTAAACTACTACCCCCAGCATGACCCCCTACACTATCCAAACACCACTGCACTGCTCTAAACCCTAAAACACTACCCCAGCACGACCCCCTACATTACCCAAACACCACTGCACTACCCTAAACCCTAAAATACTCCCCCAGCACGACCCGCTACACTACACAAACACCAATGCACTACCCTAAACCCTAAAACACTACCCCCAGCAGGACCCCCTACATCAGCCAAACACCACTGCACTACCCTATACTCTAAAACATGACCCCCTACAATACACAAACACCACTGAACTACCCTAAAACACTACCCCTAGCACGACCCCCTACACTACACAAACACCACTGCACTACACTAAACCCTAAAACTCTACCCCCTACACTACCCAAAAACCACTGCAATACCCTAAACCCTAAAACACTACCCCCAGCTGTACCCCTCAAACAACCCAAACACCACTGCACTACCCTAAACCCTAAAACACTACCCCCAGCAGTACCCCTTACACGACCCAAATAACACTGCCCTACCCTAAACCCTAAACCACTACCCCCAGCACGACCCCCTACACTACCCAATCACAACTGCACTGCCCTAAACCCTACAACACTACCCCCAGCATGACCCTCTACACTACCCAAACACCACTGCACAACCCTAAACCCTAAAACACTCCCCCCAGCATGACTCCCTACACTACCCAAACACCACTGCACTACCCTAAACCCTAAATCTACCCCCAGCACGACCCCCTACACTACCCATAACACCACTGCTCTACTCTAAACCCTAAATCTACCCTCAGCACGACCCCCTACACTACTCAAAAACCACTGCACTGCCCTAAACCCTAAAAAACTACCCCAGCACGATCCCCTACACTACACAAACACCACTGCACTACAGTAAACCCTAAATCTATCTCAAGCATGACCCCAAACACTACACAAGCACCACTGCACTGCCCTAAACCCTAAAACACTACCCCCAGCACGACCCCCTACACCAGCCAAACACCACTGCACTACCCTAAACCCTAAAACACTACCCCCAGCATGACCCTCTACACTACCCAAACACCACTGCACAACCCTAAACCCTAAAACACTCCCCCCAGCATGACTCCCTACACTACCCAAACACCACTGCACTACCCTAAACCCTAAATCTACCCCCAGCACGACCCCCTACACTACCCATTACACCACTGCTCTACTCTAAACCCTAAATCTACCCTCAGCACGACCCCTACACTACTCAAAAACCACTACACTGCCCTAAACCCTAAAAAACTACCCCAACACGATCCCCTACACTACACAAACACCACTGCACTACCCTAAACCCTAAATCTATCTCAAGCATGACCCCCTACACTACACAAGCACCACTGCACTGCCCTAAACCCTAAAACACTACCCCCAGCACGACCCCGTACACTACCCAAACATCACTGCACTACCCTAAACCCTAAAACACTACCCCCAGCACGACCCCCTACACCTGCCACACACCACTGCACTACCCTAAACCCTAAAACACTACCCTCAGCATGACCCTCTACACTACCCAAACACCACTGCACTACCCTAAACCCTAAAACACTCCACCCAGCATGACTCCCTACACTACCCAAACACCACTGAACTACCCTAAACCCTAAATCTACCCGTAGCACGACCCCCTAATCTACCCATAACACCACTGCTCTACTCTAAACCCTAAATCTACCCTCAGCACGACCCCCTACACTACTCAAAAACCACTGCACGGCCCTAAACCATAAAACACTACCCCAGCACGATCCCCTACACTACACAAACACCACTGCACTACCCTAAACCCTAAATCTATCTCAAGCATGACCCCCTACACCAGCCAAACACCACTGCACTACCCTGAACCCTAAAACATGACCCCCTACACTACACAAACACCACTGAACTACCCTAAACCCTAAAACACTACCCCTAGCACGACCCCCTACACTACACAAACACCACTGCACTACACTAAACCCTAAAACACTACCCCCTACACTACCCAAAAACTACTGCACTACCCTAAACCCTAAAACACTGCCCCCAGCAGTACCCCTCAAACTACCCAAACACCACTGCACTACCCTAAACCTTACAACACTACCCCCAGCAGTACCCCCTACACTACCCAAACACCACTGAACTACCCTAAACCCTAAAACACTACCCCCAGCAGTACCCCCTACACTACCCAAACACCACTGCACTACCCTAAACCCTAAACTACTACCCCCAGCATGACCCCCTACACTACCCAAACACCACTGCACTACCCTAAACCCTAAAACACTACCCCCAGCATGACCCCCTACACTACCCAATCACCACTGCACTGCCTTAAACCCTAAAACACTACCCCCAACAGTACCCCTAAAACTACCCAAACACCACTGCAGTACCCTAAACCCTAAAACACTACCCCCAGCAGTACCCCCTACACGACCCAAATACGACTGCCCTACCCTAAACCCTAAACCACTACCCCCAGCACGACCCCCTACACAACCCAATCACCACTGCACTGCCCTAAACCCTAAAACACTACCCCCAGCATGACCCTCTAAACTACCCAAACACCACTGCACTACCCTAAACCCTAAAACACTCCCCCCAGCATGACTCCCTACCCTACCCAAACACCACTGCACTACCCTAAACCCTAAATCTACCCCCAGCACGACCTCCTACACTACCCATAACACCACTGCTCTACTCTAAACCCTAAATCTACCCTCAGCACGACCCCCTACACTACTCAAAAAACACTGCACTGCCCTAAACCATAAAACACTACCCCAGCACGATCCCCTACACTACACAAACACCACTGCACTACCTTAAACCCTAAATCTATCTCAAGCATGACCCCCTACACTACACAAGCACCAATGCACTACCCTAAACCCTAAAACACTACCCCCAGCATGACCCCCTACACCAGCCAAACACCACTGCACTACCCTAAACCCTAAAACATGACCCCCTACACTACACAAACACCACTGAACTACCCTAAACCCTAAAACACTACCCCTAGCACGACCCCCTACACTACACAAACACCACTGCACTACCCTAAACCCTAAAACACTACCCCCTACACTACCCAAAAACTACTGCACTACCCTAAACCCTAAAACACTGCCCCCAGCAGTACCCCTCAAACTACCCAAACACCACTGCACTACCCTAAACCTTACAACACTACCCCCAGCAGTACCGCCTACACTACCCAAACACCACTGAACTACCCTAAACCCTAAAACACTACCCCCAGCAGTACCCCCTACACTACCCAAACACCACTGCACTACCCTAAACCCTAAACTACTACCCCCAGCATGACCCCCTACACTACCCAAACACCACTGCACTGCCCTAAACAATAAAACACTACCCCAGCATGACCCCCTACATTACCCAAACACCACTGCACTACTCTAAACCCTAAAACACTACCACCAGCACGACCCCCTACACCAGCCAAACACCACTGCACAACCCTAAACCCTAAAACACGACCCCTAAACTACACAAACACCACTGAACTACCCTAAACCCCAAAACACTACCTCTAGCACGACCCCCTACACTACACAAATACCACTGCACTACCCTAAACCCTAAAACACTACCCCCTACACTATCCAAAAACAGCTGCACTACCCTAAACCCTAAAACAATACCCCAAGCAGTACCCCTCAAACTACCCAAACACCACTGCACTACCCTAAACCGTACAACACTACCCCCAGCAGTACCCCCTACACTACCCAAACACCACTGCACTACCCTAAACCCTAAACTACTACCCCAGCACGACAATCTACATTACCCAAACAGCACTGCACTACCCTAAACCCTAAAATACTCTCCACAGCACGACTCCCTACACTACCCAAACACCACTGCATTACCCTAAACCCTAAACTACTACCCCCAGCATGACCCCCTACACTATCCAAACACCACTGCACTGCTCTAAACCCTAAAACACTACCCCAGCACGACCCCCTACATTACCCAAACACCACTGCACTACCCTAAACCCTAAAATACTCCCCCAGCACGACCCGCTACACTACACAAACACCAATGCACTACCCTAAACCCTAAAACACTACCCCCAGCAGGACCCCCTACATCAGCCAAACACCACTGCACTACCCTATACTCTAAAACATGACCCCCTACAATACACAAACACCACTGAACTACCCTAAAACACTACCCCTAGCACGACCCCCTACACTACACAAACACCACTGCACTACACTAAACCCTAAAACTCTACCCCCTACACTACCCAAAAACCACTGCAATACCCTAAACCCTAAAACACTACCCCCAGCTGTACCCCTCAAACAACCCAAACACCACTGCACTACCCTAAACCCTAAAACACTACCCCCAGCAGTACCCCCTACACTACCCAAATACCACTGCACTACCCTAAACACTAAAACACTACCCCCAGCAGTACCCCCTACACGACCCAAATACCGCTGCCCTACACTAAACCCTAAACCACTACCCCAGCACGACCCCCTACACTACACAATCACCACTGCACTGCCCTAAACCCTAAAACACTACCCCCAGCATGACCCTCTACACTACCCAAACACCACTGCACTACCCTAAACCCTAAAACACTCCCCCCAGCAAGACTCCCTACACTACCCAAACACCACTGCACTACCCTAAACCCTAAACCACTACCCCCCGCACGACCCCCTACACTACCCAATCACCACTGTACTGCCCTAAACCCTAAAATACTACCCCCAGCAGTACCACTCAAACTACCCAAACACCACTGCACTACCCTAAATCCTAAAACACTACCCCCAGCAGTACCCCTTACACAACTAAAATACCACTGCCCTACCCTAAACCCTAAACCACTACCCCAGCACGACCCCCTACACTACCCAATCACCACTGCACTGCCCTAAACCTTACAACACTACCCCCAGCATGACCCTCTACACTACCCAAACACCACTGCACAACCCTAAACCCTAAAACACTCCCCCAGCATGACTCCCTACACTACCCAAACACCACTGCACTACCCTAAACCCTAAATCTACCCCCAGCACGACCCCCTACACTACCCATAACACCACTGCTCTACTCTAAACCCTAAATCTACCCTCAGCACGACCCCCTACACTACTCAAAAACCACTGCACTGCCCTAAACCCTAAAAAACTACCCCAGCACGATCCCCTACACTACACAAACACCACTGCACTACCCTAAACCCTAAATCTATCTCAAGCATGACCCCAAACACTACACAAGCACCACTGCACTGCCCTAAACCCTAAAACACTACCCCCAGCACAACCCCCTACACCAGCCAAACACCACTGCACTACCCTAAACCCTAAAACACTACCCCCAGCATGACCCTCTACACTACCCAAACACCACTGCACAACCCTAAACCCTAAAACACTCCCCCCAGCATGACTCCCTACACTACCCAAACACCACTGCACTACCCTAAACCCTAAATCTACCCCCAGCACGACCCCCTACACTACCCATTACACCACTGCTCTACTCTAAACCCTAAATCTACCCTCAGCACGACCCCTACACTACTCAAAAACCACTGCACTGCCCTAAACCCTAAAAAACTACCCCAACACGATCCCCTACACTACACAAACACCACTGCACTACCCTAAACCCTAAATCTATCTCAAGCATGACCCCCTACACTACACAAGCACCACTGCACTGCCCTAAACCCTAAAACACTACCCCCAGCACGACCCCGTACACTACCCAAACAACACTGCACTACCCTAAACCCTAAAACACTACCCCCAGCACGACCCCCTACACCTGCCACACACCACGGCACTACCCTAAACCCTAAAACACTACCCTCAGCATGACCCTCTACACTACCCAAACACCACTGCACTACCCTAAACCCTAAAACACTCCACCCAGCATGACTCCCTACACTACCCAAACACCACTGCACTACCCTAAACCCTAAATCTACCCCTAGCATGACCCCCTAAACTACCCATAACACCACTGCTCTACTCTAAACCCTAAATCTACCCTCAGCACGACGCCCTACACTACTCAAAAACCACTGCACTGCCCTAAACCATAACACACTACCCCAGCACGATCCCCTACACTACACAAACACCACTGCACTACCCTAAACCCTAAATCTATCTCAAGCATGACCCCCTACACTACACAAGCACCAATGCACTACCCTAAACCCTAAAACACTACCCCCAGCATGACCCCCTACACCAGCCAAACACCACTGCACTACCCTAAACCCTAAAACATGAACCCTACACTACACAAACACCACTGAACTACCCTAAACCCTAAAACACTACCCCTAGCACGACCCCCTACACTACACAAACACCACTGCACTACCCTAAACCCTAAAACACTACCCCCTACACTACCCAAAAACTACTGCACTACCCTAAACCCTAAAATACTGCCCCCAGCAGTACCCCTCAAACTACCCAAACACCACTGCACTACCCTAAACCTTACAACACTACCCCCAGCAGTACCCCCTACACTCCCCAAACACCACTGAACTACCCTAAACCCTAAAACACTACCCCCAGCAGTACCCCCTACACTACCCAAACACCACTGCACTACCCTAAACCCTAAACTACTACCCCCAGCATGACCCCCTACACTACCCAAACACCACTGCACTACCCTAAACCCTAAAACACTACCCCCAGCATGACCCCCTACACTACCCAATCACCACTGCACTGCCTTAAACCCTAAAACACTACCCCCAACAGTACCCCTAAAACTACCCAAACACCACTGCAGTACCCTAAACCCTAAAACACTACCCCCAGCAGTACCCCCTACACGACCCAAATACCACTGCCCTACCCTAAACCCTAAACCACTACCCCCAGCACGACCCCCTACACTACCCAATCACCACTGCACTGCCCTAAACCCTAAAACACTACCCCCAGCATGACCCTCTAAACTACCCAAACACCACTGCACTCCCCTAAACCCTAAAACACTCCCCCCAGCATGACTCCCTACACTACCCAAACACCACTGTACTACCCTAAACCCTAAATCTACCCCCAGCACGACCTCCTACACTACCCATAACACCACTGCTCTACTCTAAACCCTAAATCTACCCTCAGCACGACCCCCTACACGACTCAAAAAACACTGCACTGCCCTAAACCATAAAACACTACCCCAGCACGATCCCCTACACTACACAAACACCACTGCACTACCTTAAACCCTAAATCTATCTCAAGCATGACCCCCTACACTACACAAGCACCAATGCACTACCCTAAACCCTAAAACACTACCCCCAGCATGACCCCCTACACCAGCCAAACACCACTGCACTACCCTAAACCCTAAAACATGACCCCCTACACTACACAAACACCACTGAACTACCCTAAACCCTAAAACACTACCCCTAGCACGACCCCCTACACTACACAAACACCACTTCACTACCCTAAACCCTAAAACACTACCCCCTACACTACCCAAAAACTACTGCACTACCCTAAACCCTAAAACACTGCCCCCAGCAGTACCCCTCAAACTACCCAAACACCACTGCACTACCCTAAACCTTACAACACTACCCCCAGCAGTACCGCCTACACTACCCAAACACCACTGGACTACCCTAAACCCTAAAACACTACCCCCAGCAGTACCCCCTACACTACCCAAACACCACTGCACTACCCTAAACCCTAAACTACTACCCCCAGCATGACCCCCTACACTACCCAAACACCACTGCACTGCCCTAAACAATAAAACACTACCCCAGCACGACCCCCTACATTACCCAAACACCACTGCACTACTCTAAACCCTAAAACACTACCACCAGCACGACCCCCTACACCAGCCAAACACCACTGCACAACCCTAAACCCTAAAACACGACCCCTACACTACACAAACACCACTGAACTACCCTAAACCCCAAAACACTACCCCTAGCACGACCCCCTACACTACACAAATACCACTGCACTACCCTAAACCCTAAAACACTACCCCCTACACTATCCAAAAACAGCTGCACTACCCTAAACCCTAAAACACTACCCCCAGCAGTACCCCTCAAACTACCCAAACACCACTGCACTACCCTAAACCGTACAACACTACCCCCAGCAGTACCCCCTACACTACCCAAACACCACTGCACTACCCTAAACCCTAAACTACTACCACCAGCATGACCCCCTACACTACCCAAACACCACTGCTCTGTCCTAAACCTTAAAACACTACCCCAGCACGACCCCCTACATTACCCAAACACCACTGCACTACCCTAAACCCTAAAATACTCCCCCCAGCACAACTCCCTACACTATCCAAACACCACTGCACTACCCTAAACCCTAAATCTACCCCCAGCACGACCTACTACACTACAGAAACACCACTGCACTACCCTAAAGCCTAAATCTACCCTCAGCACGACCCCCTACACTACCCAAACACCACTGCAGTACCCCAAACCCTAACACACTACCCCCATCACGACCCCCTCCACTACCCAAACACCACTGCACAACCCTAAACCCTAAAACACTACCCCAGCACGACCTCCTACACTACCCAAATACCACTGCACTACCCTAAACCCTAAAACACTACCCCCAGCAGTACCCCCTACACTACCCAAATACCACTGCACTACCCTAAACCCTAAACCACTACCCCAGCACAACCCCCTACACTACCCAAACAACACTGCACTGCCCTAAACCCTAAAACACTACCCCCAGCATGACCCTCTACACTACCCAAACACCACTGCACTACCCTAAACCCTAAAACACTCCCCCCAGCATGACTCCCTACACTACCCAAACACCACTGCACTACCCTAAACCCTAAATCTACCCCAGCACGACCCCCTACACTACCCATAACACCACTGCTCTACTCTAAACCCTAACTCTACCCTCAGCACGACCCCCTACACTACTCAAAAACCACTGCACTGCCCTAAACCCTAAAACACTACCCCAGCACGATCCCCTACACTACACAAACACCACTGCGCTACCCTAAACCCTAAATCTACCTCAAGCATGACCCCCTACACTACACAAGCACCACTGCACTGCCCTAAACCCTAAAACACTACCCCCCAGCACGACCCCCTACACTACCGAAACATCACTGCACTACCCTAAACCCTAAAACACTACCCCCAGCACGACCCGCTACACTACACAAACTCCAATGCACTACCCTAAACCCGAAAACACTACCCCCAGCACGACCCCCTACACCAGCCAAACACCACTGCACTACCCTAAACCCTAAAACACGACACCCTACACTACACACACACCACTGAACTACCCTAAACCCTAAAACACTACCCCTAGCACGACCCCCTACACTACACAAACACCCCTACACTACGCTAAACCCTAAAACACTACCCCCTACACTACCCAAAAACCACTGCACTACCCTAAACCCTAAAACACTACCCCCAGCAGTACCCCTCAAACTACCCAAACACCACTGCACAACCCTAAACCTTACAACACTACCCCCAGCAGTACCCCCTACACTACCCAAACACCACTGCACTACCCTAAACCCTAAAACACTACCCCCAGCAGTACCCCCTACACTACCCAAACACCACTGCACTACCCTAAACCCTAAACTACTACCCCCGGCATGACCCCCTACACTACCCAAACACCATGCACTGCCCTAAACCCTAAAACACTACCCCCAGCATGACCCCCTACACTACCCAATCACCACTGCACTGCCCTAAACCCTAAAACACTACCCCCAGCAGTACCCCTCAAACAACCCAAATACCACTGCAGTACCCTAAACCCTAAAACACTACCCCCAGCAGTACCCCTTAAAACTACCCAAATACCACTGCACTACCCTAAACCCTAAAACACTACCCCCAGCAGTACCCCCTACACGACCCAAATACCACTGCCCTACCCTAAACCAATACCCCCAGCACGACCCCCTACACTACCCAATCACCACTTCACTGCCCTAAACCCTAAAACACTACCCCCAGCACGACCCTCTAAACTACCAAAACACCACTGCACTACCTAAACCCTAAAACACTCCACCCAGCATGACTCCCTACACTACCCAAACACCACTGCACTACCCTAAACCCTAAATCTACCCCCAGCAAGACCCCCTACACTACCCATAACACCACTGCACTACCCTAAACCCTAAATCTACCTCATGCATGACCCCCTACACTACACAAGCACCACTGCACTGCCCTAAACCCTAAAACACTACCCCCAGCACGACCCCCTACACCAGCCAAACACCACTGCACTACCCTAAACCCTAAAACACTACCCCCAGCATGACCCTCTACACTACCCAACCACCACTGCACTACCCTAAAACCTAAAACACTCCCCCAGAATGACTCCCTACACTACCCAAACACCACTGCACTACCTTAAACCCTAAATCTACCCCCAGCACGACCCCCTACACTACCCATAACACCACTGCTCTACTCTAAACCCTAAATCTACCCTCAGCACGACCCCCTACACTACTCAAAAACCACTGCACTGCCCTAACCCCTAAAACACTACCCCAGCACGATCCCCTACACTACACAAACACCACTGCACTACTCTAATCCCTAAATCTACCTCAAGCATGACCCCCTACACTACACAAGCACCACTGCACTGCCCTAAACCCTAAAACACTACCCCCAGCACGACCCCCTACACCTGCCAAACACCACTGCACTACCCTAAACCCTAAAACACGACCCCCTACACTACACAAACACCACTGAACTACCCTAAACCCTAAAACACTACTCCCAGCACGACCCGCTCCACTACACAAGCACCAATGCACTACCCTAAACCCTAAAACACTACCCCCAGCACGACCCCCTACACCAGCCAAACACCACTGCACTACCCTAAACCCTAAAACACTACCCCCAGCACGACCCCCTACACCTGCCAAACACCACTGCACTACCCTAAACCCTAAAACACGACCCCCTACACTACACAAACACCACTGAACTACCCTAAACCCTAAAACACTACCCCCAGCACGACCCGCTACACTACCCAAGCACCAATGCACTACCCTAAACCCTAAAACACTACCCCCAGCACGACCCCCTACAACAGCCAAACCCCACTGCACTACCCTAAACCCTAAAACACGACCCCTACACTACACAAACACCACTGAACTACCCTAAACCCTAAAACACTACACCTAGCACGACCCCCTACACTACACAAACACCACTGCACTACCCTAAACCCTAAAACACTACCCCCTACACTACCCAAAAACTACTGCACTACCCTAAACCCTAAAACACTGCCCCCAGCAGTACCCCTCAAACTACCCAAACACCACTGCACTACCCTAAACCTTACAACACTACCCCCAGCAGTACCCCCTACACTACCCAAACACCACTGAACTACCCTAAACCCTAAAACACTACCCCCAGCAGTACCCCCTACACTACCCAAACACCACTGCACTACCCTAAACCCTAAACTACTAGCCCCAGCATGACCCCCTACACTACCCAAACACCACTGCACTGCCCTAAACAATAAAACACTACCCCAGCACGACCCCCTACATTACCCAAACACCACTGCACTACCCTAAACCCTAAAACACTACCACCAGCACGACCCCCTACACCAGCCAAACACCACTGCACAACCCTAAACCCTAAAACACAACCCCCTACACTACACAAACACCACTGAACTACCCTAAACCCTAAAACACTACCCCTAGCATGACCCCCTACACTACACAAACACCACTGCACTACCATAAACCCTAAAACACTACCCCCTACACTATCCAAAAACCACTGCACTACCCTAAACCCTAAAACACTACCCCCAGCAGTACCCCTCAAACTACCCAAACACCACTGCACTACCCTAAACCTTACAACACTACCCCGAGCAGTACCCCCTACACTACCCAAACACCACAGCACTACGCTAAACCCTAAAACACTACCCCCAGCAGTACCCCCTACACTACCCAAACACCACTGCACTACCCTAAACCTTAAACTACTACCCCCAGCATGACCCCCTACACTACCCAAACACCACTGCTCTACCCTAAACCCTGAAACACTACCCCAGCACGACCCCCTACATTACCCAAACACCACTGCACTACCCTAAACCCTAAAATACTCCCCCCAGCACGACTCCCTACACTACTGAAACACCACTGCACTACCCTAAACCCTAAATCTACCCCCAGCACGACCTTCTACACTACTGAAACACCACTGCACTACCCTAAAGCCTAAATCTACCCTCAGCACGACCCCCTACACTACCCAAACACCACTGCAGTACCCCAAACCCTAAAACACTACCCCTATCACGATCCCCTCCACTACCCAAACACCACTGCACAACCCTAAACCCAAAAACACTACCCCAGCACGACCTCCTACACTACCCAAATACAACTGCACTACCCTAAACCCTAAAACACTACCCCCAGCAGTACCTCCTACACTACCCAAATACCACTGCACTACCCTAAACCCTAAACCACTACCCCCAGCACAACCCCCTATACTACCCAAACAACACTGCACTGCCCTAAACCCTAAAACACTACCCCCAGCATGACCCTCTACACTACCCAAACACCACTGCACTACCCTAAATCCTAAAACACTCCCCCCAGCATGACTCCCTACACTACCCAAACACCACTGCACTACCCTAAACCCTAAATCTACCCCAGCACGACCCCCTACACTACCCATAACACCACTGCTCTACTCTAAACCCTAAATCTACCCTCAGCACGACCCCCTACACTACTCAAAAACCACTGCACTGCCCTAAACCCTAAACACTACCCCAGCACGATCCCCTACACTACACAAACACCACTGCGCTACCCTAAACCCTAAACCTACCTCAAGCATGACCCCCTACACTACACAAGCACCACTGCACTGCCCTAAACCCTAAAACACTACCCCCAGCACGACCCCCTACACTACCGAAACATCACTGCACTACCCTATCCCCTAAAACACTACCCCCAGCACGACCTGCTACACTACACAAACTCCAATGCACTACCCTAAACCCTAAAACACTACCCCCAGCACGACCCCCTACACCAGCCAAACACCACTTCACTACCCTAAACCCTAAAACACGACCCCCTACACTACACAAACACCACAGAACTACCCTAAACCCTAAAACACTACCCCTAGCACGACCCCCTACACTACACAAACACCCCTGCACTACGCTAAACCCTAAAACACTACCCCCTACACTACCCAAAAACCACTGCACTACCCTAAACCCTAATACACTACCCCCAGCAGTACCCCTCAAACTACCCAAACACCACTGCACAACCCTAAACCTTACAAAACTACCCCCAGCAGTACCCCTACACTACCCAAACACCACTGCACTACCCTAAACCCTAAAACACTACCCCCAGCAGTACCCCCTACACTACCCAAACACCACTGCACTACCCTAAACCCTAAACTACTACCCCCAACATGACCCCCTACACTACCCAAACACCACTGCACTGCCCTAAACCCTAAAACACTACCCCCAGCATGACCCTCTACACTACACAAGCACCAATGCACTAACCTAAACCCTAAAACACTACCCCCAGCACGACCCCCTACAAAAGCCAAACACCACTGCACTACCCTAAACCCTAAAACACGACCCCCTACACTACACAAGCACCACTGCACTGCCCTAAACCCTAAAATACTACCCCCAGCACGACCCCCTACACTACCCAAACATCACTGCACTACCCTAAACCCTAAAACACTACCCCCAGCACGACCCCCTACACCTGCCAAACACCACTGCACTACCCTAAACCCTAAAACACGACCCCCTACACTACACAAACACCACTGAACTACCCTAAACCCTAAAACACTACCCCCAGCATGACCTGCTACACTACACAAGCACCAATGCACTAACCTAAACCCTAAAACACTACCCCCAGCACGACCCCCTACACCAGCCAAACACCACTGCACTACCCTAAACCCTAAAACACGACCCCCTACACTACACAAACACCACTGAACTACCCTATACCCTAAAACACTACCCCTAGCACGACCCCCTACACTACACAAACACCACTGCACTACCCTAAACCCTAAAACACTGCCCCCAGCAGTACTCCTCAAACTACCCAAACACCACTGCACTACCCTAAACCTTACAACACTACCCCCAGCAGTACCCCCTACACTACCCAAACACCACTGAACTAGCCTAAACCCTAAAACACTACCCCCAGCAGTACCACCTACACTACCCAAATACCACTGCTCTACCCTAAACCCTAAACTACTACCCCCAGCATGACCCCCTACACTACCCAAACACCACTGCACTGCCCTAAACAATAAAACACTACCCTAGCACGACCCCCTACATTACCCAAACACCACTGCACTACCCTAAACCCTAAAACACTACCACCAGCACGACCCCCTACACCAGCCAAACACGACTGCACAACCCTAAACCCTAAAACACGACCCCCTACACTACACAATCACCACTGAACTACCCTAAACCCAAAAACACTACCCCTAGCAAGACCCCCTACACTACACAAACACCACTGCACTACCCTAAACCCTAAAACACTACCCCCTACACTATCCAAAATCCACTGCACTGCCCTAAACCCTATAACACTACCCCCAGCAGTACCCCTCTAGCTACCCAAACACCACTGCACTACCCTAAACCTTACAACACTACCCCCAGCAGTACCCCCTACACAACCCAAACACCACTGCACTACCCTAAACCCTAAACTACTACCCCCAGCACGACATCCTACATTACCCAAACACCCCTGCACTACCCTAAACCCTAAAATACTCCCCACAGCATGACTCCCTACACTACCCAAACACCACTGCACTACCCTAAACCCTAAACTACTACCCCCAGCATGACCCCCTACACTATCCTAAAACACTACCCCAGCACGACCCCCTACATTACCCAAACACCACTGCACTACCCTAAACCCTAAAATACTCCCCCAGCACGACCCGCTACACTACACAAACAGCAATGCACTACCCTCAACCCTAAAACACTACCCCCAGCACGACCCCCTACACCAGCCAAACACCACTGCACTACCCTATACTCTAAACCACGACCCCCTACACTACACAAACACCACTGAACTACCCTAAACCCTAAAACACTACCCCTAGCACGACCCCCTACACTACACAAACACCACTGCACTACACTAAATCCTAAAACTCTACCCCCTACACTACCCAAAAACCACTGCACTACCCTAAACCCTAAAACACTACCCCCAGCAGTACCCCTCAAACAACCCAAACACCACTGCACTACCCTAAACCCTAAAACACTACCCCCAGCAGTACCCCCTACACTACCCAAACATCACTGCACTACCCTAAACACTAAAACACTACACCCAGCAGTACCCCCTACACGACCCAAATACCACTGCCCTACCCGAAACCCTAAACCACTACCCCCAGCACGACCCCCTACACTACCCAATCACCACTGCACTGCCCTAAACCCTAAAACACTACCCCCAGCATGACCCTCTACACTACCCAAACACCACTGCACTACCCTAAACCCTAAAACACTCCCCCAGCAAGACTCCCTACACTACCCAAACACCACTGCACTACCCTAAACCCTAAACCACTACCCCCAGCACGACCCCCTACACTACCCAATCACCACTGTACTGCCCTAAACCCTAAAATACTACCCCCAGCAGTACCACTCAAACTACCCAAACACCACTGCACTACCCTAAATCCTAAAACACTACCCCCAGCAGTACCCCCTACACTACCCAAATACCACTGCCTTACCCTAAACCCTAAACCACTACACCCAGCACGACCCCCTACACTACCCAATCACCACTGCACTGCCCTAAACCCTACAACACTACCCCCAGCATGACCCTCTACACTACCCAAACACCACTGCACTACCCTAAACCCTAAAACACTCCCCCAGCAAGACTCCCTACACTACCCAAACACCACTGCACTACCCTAAACCCTAAACTACTACCCCCAGCACGACCCCCTACACTACCCAATCACCACTGTACTGCCCTAAACCCTAAAATACTACCCCCAGCAGTACCACTCAAACTACCCAAACACCACTGCACTACCCTAAATCCTAAAACACTACCCCCAGCAGTACCCCCTACACTACCCAAATACCACTACACTACCCTAAACCCTAAAACACTACCCCCAGCAGTACCCCCTACACGACCCAAATACCACTGCCTTACCCTAAACCCTAAACCACTACCCCCAGCACGACCCCCTACACTACCCAATCACCACTGCACTGCCCTAAACCCTACAACACTACCCCCAGCATGACCCTCTACACTACCCAAACACCACTGCACTACCCTAAACCCTAAAACACTCCCCCCAGCATGACTCCCTACACTACCCAAATACCACTGCACTTCCCTAAACCCTAAATCTACCCCCAGCACGACCCCCTACACTACCCATAACACCACTGCTCTACTCTAAACCCTAAATCTACCTCAAGCATGACCCCCTACACTACACAAGCACCACTGCACTGCCCTAAACCCTAAAACACTACCCCAAGCACGACCCCCTACACCAGCCAAACACCACTGCACTACCCTAAACCCTAAAACACTACCCCCAGCATGACCCTCTACCCAAACACCACTGCACAACCCTAAACCCTAAAACACTCCCCCAGCATGACTCCCTACACTACCCAAACACCACTGCACTACCCTAAACCCTAAATCTACCCCCAGCACGACCCTCTACACTACCCATAACACCACTGCTCTACTCTAAACCCTAAATCTACCCTCAGCACGACCCCCTACACTACTCAAAAACCACTGCACTGCCCTAAACCCTAAAACACTACCCCAGCACGATCCCCTACACTACACAAACACCACTGCACTACCCTAAACCCTAAATCTATCTCAAGCATGACCCCCTACACTACACAAGCACCACTGCACTGCCCTAAACCCTAAAACACTACCCCCAGCACGACCCCCTACACTACCCAAACATCACTGCACTACCCTAAACCCTAAAACACTACCCCCAGCACGACCCCCTATACCTGCCAAACACCACTGCACTACCCTAAACCCTAAAACACGACCCCCTACACTACACAAACACCACTGAACTACCCTAAACCCTAAAACACTACCCCCAGCATGACCTGCTACACTACACAAGCACCAATGCACTAACCTAAACCCTAAAACACTACCCCCAGCACGACCCCCTACACCAGCCAAACACCACTGCACTACCCTAAAACCTAAAACACGACCCCCTACACTACACAAACACCACTGAACTACCCTATACCCTAAAACACTACCCCTAGCACGACCCCCTACACTACACAAACACCACTGCACTACCCTAAACCCTAAAACACTGCCCCCAGCAGTACTCCTCACACTACCCAAACACCACTGCACTACCCTAAACCTTACAACACTACCCCCAGCAGTACCCCCTACACTACCCAAACACCACTGAACTAGCCTAAACCCTAAAACACTACCCCCAGCAGTACCACCTACACTACCCAAATACCACTGCTCTACCCTAAACCCTAAACTACTACCCCCAGCATGACCCCCTACACTACCCAAACACCACTGCACTGCCCTAAACAATAAAACACTACCCTAGCACGACCCCCTACATTACCCAAACACCACTGCACTACCCTAAACCCTAAAACACTACCACCAGCACGACCCCCTACACCAGCCAAACACGACTGCACAACCCTAAACCCTAAAACACGACCCCCTACACTACACAATCACCACTGAACTACCCTAAACCCAAAAACACTACCCCTAGCAAGACCCCCTACACTACACAAACACCACTGCACTACCCTAAACCCTAAAACACTACCCCCTACACTATCCAAAATCCACTGCACTGCCCTAAACCCTATAACACTACCCCCAGCAGTACCCCTCTAGCTACCCAAACACCACTGCACTACCCTAAACCTTACAACACTACCCCCAGCAGTAACCCTACACAACCCAAACACCACTGCACTACCCTAAACCCTAAACTACTACCCCCAGCACGACATCCTACATTACCCAAACACCACTGCACTACCCTAAACCCTAAAATACTCCCCACAGCATGACTCCCTACACTACCCAAACACCACTGCACTACCCTAAACCCTAAACTACTACCCCCAGCATGACCCCCTACACTATCCTAAAACACTACCCCAGCACGACCCCCTACATTACCCAAACACCACTGCACTACCCTAAACCCTAAAATACTCCCCCAGCACGACCCGCTACACTACACAAACAGCAATGCACTACCCTCAACCCTAAAACACTACCCCCAGCACGACCCCCTACACCAGCCAAACACCACTGCACTACCCTATACTCTAAACCACGACCCCCTACACTACACAAACACCACTGAACTACCCTAAACCCTAAAACACTACCCCTAGCACGACCCCCTACACTACACAAACACCACTGCACTACACTAAACCCTAAAACTCTACCCCCTACACTACCCAAAAACCACTGCACTACCCTAAACCCTAAAACACTACCCCCAGCAGTACCCCTCAAACAACCCAAACACCACTGCACTACCCTAAACCCTAAAACACTACCCCCAGCAGTACCCCCTACACTACCCAAACATCACTGCACTACCCTAAACACTAAAACACTACACCCAGCAGTACCCCCTACACGACCCAAATACCACTGCCCTACCCGAAACCCTAAACCACTACCCCCAGCACGACCCCCTACACTACCCAATCACCACTGCACTGCCCTAAACCCTAAAACACTACCCCCAGCATGACCCTCTACACTACCCAAACACCACTGCACTACCCTAAACCCTAAAACACTCCCCCAGCAAGACTCCCTACACTACCCAAACACCACTGCACTACCCTAAACCCTAAACCACTACCCCCAGCACGACCCCCTACACTACCCAATCACCACTGTACTGCCCTAAACCCTAAAATACTACCCCCAGCAGTACCACTCAAACTACCCAAACACCACTGCACTACCCTAAATCCTAAAACACTACCCCCAGCAGTACCCCCTACACTACCCAAATACCCCTACACTACCCTAAACCCTAAAACACTAGCCCCAGCAGTACCCCCTACACGACCCAAATACCACTGCCTTACCCTAAACCCTAAACCACTACCCCCAGCACGACCCCCTACACTACCCAATCACCACTGCACTGCCCTAAACCCTACAACACTACCCCCAGCATGACCCTCTACACTACCCAAACACCACTGCACTACCCTAAACCCTAAAACACTCCCCCAGCAAGACTCCCTACACTACCCAAACACCACTGCACTACCCTAAACCCTAAACCACTACCCCCAGCACGACCCCCTACACTACCCAATCACCACTGTACTGCCCTAAACCCTAAAATACTACCCCCAGCAGTACCACTCAAACTACCCAAACACCACTGCACTACCCTAAATCCTAAAACACTACCCCCAGCAGTACCCCCTACACTACCCAAATACCACTACACTACCCTAAACCCTAAAACACTACCCCCAGCAGTACCCCCTACACGACCCAAATACCACTGCCTTACCCTAAACCCTAAACCACTACCCCCAGCACGACCCCCTACACTACCCAATCACCACTGCACTGCCCTAAACCCTACAACACTACCCCCAGCATGACCCTCTACACTACCCAAACACCACTGCACTACCCTAAACCCTAAAACACTCCCCCCAGCATGACTCCCTACACTACCCAAACACCACTGCACTTCCCTAAACCCTAAATCTACCCCCAGCACGACCCCCTACACTACCCATAACACCACTGCTCTACTCTAAACCCTAAATCTACCTCAAGCATGACCCCCTACACTACACAAGCACCACTGCACTGCCCTAAACCCTAAAACACTACCCCAAGCACGACCCCCTACACCAGCCAAACACCACTGCACTACCCTAAACCCTAAAACACTACCCCCAGCATGACCCTCTACCCAAACACCACTGCACAACCCTAAACCCTAAAACACTCCCCCAGCATGACTCCCTACACTACCCAAACACCACTGCACTACCCTAAACCCTAAATCTACCCCCAGCACGACCCTCTACACTACCCATAACACCACTGCTCTACTCTAAACCCTAAATCTACCCTCAGCACGACCCCCTACACTACACAAGCACCACTGCACTGCCCTAAACCCTAAAACACTACCCCCAGCACGACCCCCTACACTACACAAACATCACTGCACTACCCTAAACCCTAAAACACTACCCCCAGCACGACCCCCTACACCTGCCAAACACCACTGCACTACCCTAAACCCTAAAACACTACCCCCAGCATGACCCTCTAAACTACCCAAACACCACTGCACTACCCTAAATCCTAAAACACTCCCCCCAGCATGACTCCCTACACTACCCAAACACCACTGCACTACCCTAAACCCTAAATCTACCCCCAGCTCGACCCCCTACACTACCCATAACACCACTGCTCTACTCTAAACCCTAAATCTACCCTCAGCACAACCCCCTACACTACTCAAAAACCACTGCACTGCCCTACCCCAAAACACTACCCCAGCATGATCCCCTACACTACACAAACACCACTGCACTACCCTAAACCCTAAATCTATCTCAAGCAAGACACCCTAAACTACACAAGCACCAATGCACTACCCTAAACCCTAAAACTCTAACCCCAGCACGACCCCCTACACCAGCCAAACACCACTGCACGACCCTAAACCCTAAAACACGACCCCCTACACTACACAAACACCACTGAACTACCCTAAACCCTAAAACACTACCCCTAGCTCGACCCCCTACACTACACAAACAACACTGCACTACCCTAAACCCTAAAACACTACCCCTACACTACCCAAAAACTACTGCACTACCCTAAACCCTAAAACACTGCCCCCAGCAGTACCCCTCAAACTACCCAAACACCACTGCACTACCCTAAACCTTACAACACTACCCCCAGCAGTACCCCCTACACTACCCAAACACCACTGAACTACCCTAAACCCTAAAACACTACCCCCAGCAGTACCCCCTACACTACCCAAACACCACTGCACTACCCTAAACTACTACCCCCAGCATGACCCCCTACACTACCCAAACACCACTGCACTGCCCTAAACAATACAACACTACCCCAGCACAACCCCCTACATTACCCAAACATCACTGCACTACCCTAAACCCTAAAACACTACCCCCAGCACGACCCCCTACACCTGCCAAACATCACTGCACTACCCTAAACCCTAAAACACTACCCCCAGAATGACCCTCTACACTACCCAAACACCACTGCACTACCCTAAATCCTAAAACACTCCCCCCAGCATGACTCCCTACACTACCCAAACACCACTGCACTACCCTAAACCCTAAATCTACCCCCAGTTCGACCCCCTACACTACCCATAACACCACTGCTCTACTCTAAACCCTAAATCTACCCTCAGCACAACCCCCTACACTACTCAAAAACCACTGCACTGCCCTACCCCAAAACACTACCCCAGCATGATCCCCTACACCACACAAACACCACTGCACTACCCTAAACCCTAAATCTATCTCAAGCAAGACACCCTAAACTACACAAGCACCAATGCACTACCCTAAACCCTAAAACACTAACCCCAGCACGACCCCCTACACCAGCCAAACACCACTGCACGACCCTAAACCCTAAAACACGACCCCCTACACTACACAAACACCACTGAACTACCCTAAACCCTAAAACACTACCCCTAGCTCGACCCCCTACACTACACAAACAACACTGCACTACCCTAAACCCGAAAACACTACCCCTACACTACCCAAAAACTACTGCACTACCCTAAACCCTAAAACACTGCCCCCAGCAGTACCCCTCAAACTACCCAAACACCACTGCACTACCCTAAACCTTACAACACTACCCCCAGCAGTACCCCCTACACTACCCAAACACCACTGAACTACCCTAAACCCTAAAACACTACCCCCAGCAGTACCCCCTACACTACCCAAACACCACTGCACTACCCTAAACTACTACCCCCAGCATGACCCCCTACACTACCCAAACACCACTGCACGGCCCTAAACAATACAACACTACCCCAGCACAACCCCCTACATTACCCAAACACCACTGCACTACCCTAAACCCTAAAACACTACCACCAGCACGACCCCCTACACCAGCCAAACACCACTGCACAACCCTAAACCCTAAAACACGACCCTCTACAGTACACGTACACCACTGAACTACCCTAAACCCAAAAACACTACCCCTAGCACGACCCCCTACACTACACAAATACCACTGCACTACCCTAAACCCTAAAACACTACCCCCTACACTATCCAAAAACCACTGCACTACCCTAAACCCTAAAACACTACCCTCAGCAGTACCCCTCAAACTACCCAAACACCACTGCACTACCCTAAACCTTACAACACTACCTCCAGCAGTACCCCCTACACTACCCAAACACCACTGAACTACCCTAAACCCTAAAACACTACCCCCAGCAGTACCCCCTACACTACCCAAACACCACTGCACTACCCTAAACCCTAAACTACTAGCCCCAGCATGACCCCCTACACTACCCAAACACCACTGCACTGCCCTAAACAATAAAACACCACCCCAGCACGACCCCCTACATTACCCAAACACCACTGCACTACCCTAAACCCTAAAACACTACCACCAGCACGACCCCCTACACCAGCCAAACACCACTGCACAACCCTAAACCCTAAAACACGACCCCCTACACTACACAAACACCACTGAACTACCCTAAACCCTAAAACACTACCCCTAGCACGACCCCCTACACTACACAAACACCACTGCACTACCCTAAACCCTAAAACACTACCCCCTACACTATCCAAAAACCACTGCACTACCCTAAACCCTAAAACACTACCCCCAGCAGTACCCCTCAAACTACCCAAACACCACTGCACTACCCTAAACCTTACAACACTACCCCCAGCAGTACCCCCTACACTACCCAAACACCACTGCACTACCCTAAACCCTAAAACACTACCCCCAGCATTACCCCCTACACTACCCAAACACCACTGCACTGCCCTAAACCTTAAACTACTACCCCCAGCATGACCCCCTACACTACCCAAACACCACTGCTCTGCCCTAAACCCAAAACACTACCCCAGCACGACCCCCTACATTACCCAAACACCACTGCACTACCCTAAACCCTAACATACTCCCCCAGCACGACTCCCTACACTATCCAAACACCACTGCACTACCCTAAACCCTAAATCTACCCCCAGCACGACCTTCTACACTACTGAAACACCACTGCACTACCCTAAAGCCTAAATCTACCCTCAGCACGACCCCCTACACTACCCAAACACCACTGCAGTACCCCAAACCCTAAAACACTACCCCATCACGACCCCCTACACTACCCAAACACCACTGCACAACCCTAAACCCTAAAACACTACCCCAGCACGACCTCCTACACTACCCAAATACCACTGCACTACCCTAAACCCTAAAACACTACCCCCAGCAGTACCCCCTACACTACCCAAATACCACTGCACTACCCTAAACCCTAAACCACTACCCCCAGCACAACCCCCTAAACTACCCAAACAACACTGCACTGCCCTAAACCCTAAAACACTACCCCCAGCATGACCCTCTACACTACCCAAACACCACTGCACTACCCTAAACCCTAAAACACTCCCCCCAGCATGACACCCTACACTACCCAAACACCACTGCACTACCCTAAACCCTAAATCTACCCCCAGCACGACCCCCTACACTACCCGTAACACCACTGCTCTACGCTAAACCCTAAATCTACCCTCAGCACGACCCCCTACACTACTCAAAAACCACTGCACTGCCCTAAACAATAAAACACTACCCCAGCACGACCCCCTACATTACCCAAACACCACTGCACTACCCTAAACCCAAAAACACTACCGCCTACACTATCCAAAATCCACTGCACTACCCTAAACCCTATAACACTACCCCCAGCGGTACCCCTCTAGCTACCCAAACACCACTGCACTACCTTAAACCTTCAACACTACCCCCAGCAGTACCCCCTACACAACCCAAACACCATTGCACTACCCTAAACCCTAAACTACTACTCCCAGCACGACATCCTACATTACCCAAACACCACTGCACTACCCTAAACCCTAAAATACTCCCCACAGCACGACTCCCTACACTACCCAAACACCACTGCACTACCCTAAACCCTAAACTACTACCCCCAGCATGACCCCCTACACTATCCAAACACCACTGCACTGCTCTAAACCCTAAAACACTACCCCAGCACGACCCCCTACATTACCCAAACACCACTGCACTACCCTAAACCCTAAAATACTCCCCCAGCACGACCCGCTACACTACACAAACACCAATGCACTACCCTAAACCCTAAAACACTAACCCCAGCACGACCCCCTACACCAGCCAAACACCACTGCACGACCCTAAACCCTAAAACACGACCCCCTACACTACACAAACACCACTGAACTACCCTAAACCCTAAAACACTACCCCTAGCTCGACCCCCTACACTACACAAACAACACTGCACTACCCTAAACCCGAAAACACTACCCCTACACTACCCAAAAACTACTGCACTACCCTAAACCCTAAAACACTGCCCCCAGCAGTACCCCTCAAACTACCCAAACACCACTGCACTACCCTAAACCTTACAACACTACCCCCAGCAGTACCCCCTACACTACCCAAACACCACTGAACTACCCTAAACCCTAAAACACTACCCCCAGCAGTACCCCCTACACTACCCAAACACCACTGCACTACCCTAAACTACTACCCCCAGCATGACCCCCTACACTACCCAAACACCACTGCACTGCCCTAAACAATACAACACTACCCCAGCACAACCCCCTACATTACCCAAACACCACTGCACTACCCTAAACCCTAAAACACTACCACCAGCACGACCCCCTACACCAGCCAAACACCACTGCACAACCCTAAACCCTAAAACACGACCCTCTACAGTACACGTACACCACTGAACTACCCTAAACCCAAAAACACTACCCCTAGCACGACCCCCTACACTACACAAATACCACTGCACTACCCTAAACCCTAAAACACTACCCCCTACACTATCCAAAAACCACTGCACTACCCTAAACCCTAAAACACTACCCCCAGCAGTACCCCTCAAACTACCCAAACACCACTGCACTACCCTAAACCTTACAACACTACCTCCAGCAGTACCCCCTACACTACCCAAACACCACTGAACTACCCTAAACCCTAAAACACTACCCCCAGCAGTACCCCCTACACTACCCAAACACCACTGCACTACCCTAAACCCTAAACTACTAGCCCCAGCATGACCCCCTACACTACCCAAACACCACTGCACTGCCCTAAACAATAAAACACCACCCCAGCACGACCCCCTACATTACCCAAACACCACTGCACTACCCTAAACCCTAAAACACTACCACCAGCACGACCCCCTACACCAGCCAAACACCACTGCACAACCCTAAACCCTAAAACACGACCCCCTACACTACACAAACACCACTGAACTACCCTAAACCCTAAAACACTACCCCTAGCACGACCCCCTACACTACACAAACACCACTGCACTACCCTAAACCCTAAAACACTACCCCCTACACTATCCAAAAACCACTGCACTACCCTAAACCCTAAAACACTACCCCCAGCAGTACCCCTCAAACTACCCAAACACCACTGCACTACCCTAAACCTTACAACACTACCCCCAGCAGTACCCCCTACACTACCCAAACACCACTGCACTACCCTAAACCCTAAAACACTACCCCCAGCATTACCCCCTACACTACCCAAACACCACTGCACTGCCCTAAACCTTAAACTACTACCCCCAGCATGACCCCCTACACTACCCAAACACCACTGCTCTGCCCTAAACCCAAAACACTACCCCAGCACGACCCCCTACATTACCCAAACACCACTGCACTACCCTAAACCCTAACATACTCCCCCAGCACGACTCCCTACACTATCCAAACACCACTGCACTACCCTAAACCCTAAATCTACCCCCAGCACGACCTTCTACACTACTGAAACACCACTGCACTACCCTAAAGCCTAAATCTACCCTCAGCACGACCCCCTACACTACCCAAACACCACTGCAGTACCCCAAACCCTAAAACACTACCCCATCACGACCCCCTACACTACCCAAACACCACTGCACAACCCTAAACCCTAAAACACTACCCCAGCACGACCTCCTACACTACCCAAATACCACTGCACTACCCTAAACCCTAAAACACTACCCCCAGCAGTACCCCCTACACTACCCAAATACCACTGCACTACCCTAAACCCTAAACCACTACCCCCAGCACAACCCCCTAAACTACCCAAACAACACCACTGCCCTAAACCCTAAAACACTACCCCCAGCATGACCCTCTACACTACCCAAACACCACTGCACTACCCTAAACCCTAAAACACTCCCCCCAGCATGACACCCTACACTACCCAAACACCACTGCACTACCCTAAACCCTAAATCTACCCCCAGCACGACCCCCTACACTACCCGTAACACCACTGCTCTACGCTAAACCCTAAATCTACCCTCAGCACGACCCCCTACACTACTCAAAAACCACTGCACTGCCCTAAACAATAAAACACTACCCCAGCACGACCCCCTACATTACCCAAACACCACTGCACTACCCTAAACCCAAAAACACTACCGCCTACACTATCCAAAATCCATTGCACTACCCTAAACCCTATAACACTACCCCCAGCGGTACCCCTCTAGCTACCCAAACACCACTGCACTACCTTAAACCTTCAACACTACCCCCAGCAGTACCCCCTACACAACCCAAACACCATTGCACTACCCTAAACCCTAAACTACTACTCCCAGCACGACATCCTACATTACCCAAACACCACTGCACTACCCTAAACCCTAAAATACTCCCCACAGCACGACTCCCTACACTACCCAAACACCACTGCACTACCCTAAACCCTAAACTACTACCCCCAGCATGACCCCCTACACTATCCAAACACCACTGCACTGCTCTAAACCCTAAAACACTACCCCAGCACGACCCCCTACATTACCCAAACACCACTGCACTACCCTAAACCCTAAAATACTCCCCCAGCACGACCCGCTACACTACACAAACACCAATGCACTACCCTAAACCCTAAAACACTACCCCCAGCACAACCCCCTACACCAGCCAAACACCACTGCACTACCCTATACTCTAAACCACGACCCCCTACACTACACAAACACCACTGAACTACCCTAAACCCTAAAACACTACCCCTAGCACGACCCCCTACACTACACAAACACCACTGCACTACACTAAACCCTAAAACTCTACCCCCTAAACTACCCAAAAACCACTGCACTACCCTAAACCCTAAAACACTGCCCCCAGCAGTACCCCTCAAACAACCCAAACACCACTGCACTACCCTAAACCCTAAATCTACCCCCAGCACGACCTTCTACACTACTGAAACACCACTGCACTACCCTAAAGCCTAAATCTACCCTCAGCACGACCCCCTACACTACCCAAACACCACTGCAGTACCCCAAACCCTAAAACACTACCCCATCACGACCCCCTACACTACCCAAACACCACTGCACAACCCTAAACCCTAAAACACTACCCCAGCACGACCTCCTACACTACCCAAATACCACTGCACTACCCTAAACCCTAAAACACTACCCCCAGCAGTACCCCCTACACTACCCAAATACCACTGCACTACCCTAAACCCTAAACCACTACCCCCAGCACAACCCCCTAAACTACCCAAACAACACTGCACTGCCCTAAACCCTAAAACACTACCCCCAGCATGACCCTCTACACTACCCAAACACCACTGCACTACCCTAAACCCTAAAACACTCCCCCCAGCATGACACCCTACACTACCCAAACACCACTGCACTACCCTAAACCCTAAATCTACCCCCAGCACGACCCCCTACACTACCCGTAACACCACTGCTCTACGCTAAACCCTAAATCTACCCTCAGCACGACCCCCTACACTACTCAAAAACCACTGCACTGCCCTAAACAATAAAACACTACCCCAGCACGACCCCCTACATTACCCAAACACCACTGCACTACCCTAAACCCAAAAACACTACCGCCTACACTATCCAAAATCCATTGCACTACCCTAAACCCTATAACACTACCCCCAGCGGTACCCCTCTAGCTACCCAAACACCACTGCACTACCTTAAACCTTCAACACTACCCCCAGCAGTACCCCCTACACAACCCAAACACCATTGCACTACCCTAAACCCTAAACTACTACTCCCAGCACGACATCCTACATTACCCAAACACCACTGCACTACCCTAAACCCTAAAATACTCCCCACAGCACGACTCCCTACACTACCCAAACACCACTGCACTACCCTAAACCCTAAACTACTACCCCCAGCATGACCCCCTACACTATCCAAACACCACTGCACTGCTCTAAACCCTAAAACACTACCCCAGCACGACCCCCTACATTACCCAAACACCACTGCACTACCCTAAACCCTAAAATACTCCCCCAGCACGACCCGCTACACTACACAAACACCAATGCACTACCCTAAACCCTAAAACACTACCCCCAGCACAACCCCCTACACCAGCCAAACACCACTGCACTACCCTATACTCTAAACCACGACCCCCTACACTACACAAACACCACTGAACTACCCTAAACCCTAAAACACTACCCTAGCACGACCCCCTACACTACACAAACACCACTGCACTACACTAAACCCTAAAACTCTACCCCCTAAACTACCCAAAAACCACTGCACTACCCTAAACCCTAAAACACTGCCCCCAGCAGTACCCCTCAAACAACCCAAACACCACTGCACTACCCTAAACCCTAAAACACTACCCCCAGCAGTACCCCCTACACTACCCAAACATCACTGCACTACCCTAAACACTAAAACACTACCCCCAGCAGTACCCCCTACACGACCCAAATACCAGTGCCCTACCCGAAACCCTAAACCACTACCCCCAGCACGACCCCCTACACTACCCAATCACCACTGCACTGCCCTAAACCCTAAAACACTACCCCCAGCATGACCCTTTACACTACCCAAACACCACTGCACTACCCTAAACCCTAAAACACTCCCCCAGCAAGACTCCCTACACTACCCAAACACCACTGCACTACCCTAAACCCTAAACCACTACCCCCAGCACGACCCCCTACACTACCCAATCACCACTGTACTGCCCTAAACCCTAAAATACTACCCCCAGCAGTACCACTCAAACTACCCAAACACCACTGCACTACCCTAAATCCTAAAACACTACCCCCAGCCGTACCCCCTACACTACCCAAATACCACTGCACTACCCTAAACCCTAAAACACTACCCCCAGCAGTACCCCCTACACGACCCAAATACCACTGCCCTACCCTAAACCCTAAACCACTACCCCCAGCACGACCCCCTACACTACCCAATCACCACTGCACTGCCCTAAACCCTACAACACTACCCCCAGCATGACCCTCTACACTACCCAAACACCACTGCACTACCCTAAACCCTAAAACACTCCCCCCAGCATGACTCCCTACACTACCCAAATACCACTGCACTACCCTAAACCCTAAATCTACCCCCAGCACGACCCCCTACACTACCCATAACACCACTGCTCTACTCTAAACCCTAAATCTACCTCAAGCATGACCCCCTACACTACACAAGCACCACTGCACTGCCCTAAATCCTAAAACACTACCCCAAGCACGACCCCCTACACCAGCCAAACACCACTGCACTACCCTAAACCCTAAAACACTACCCCCAGCATGACCCTCTACACTACCCAAACACCACTGCACAACCCTAAACCCTAAAACTCTCCCCCAGCATGACTCCCTACACTACCCAAACACCACTGCACTACCCTAAACCCTAAATCTACCCCCAGCACGACCCTCTACACTACCCATAACACCACTGCACTTCCCTAAACCCTAAAACACTACCCCAGCACGATCCCCTACACTACACAAACACCACTGCACTACCCTAAACCCTAAATCTATCTCAAGCATGACCCCCTACACTACACAAGCACCACTGCACTGCCCTAAACCCTAAAACACTACCCCCAGCACGACCCCCTACACTACCCAAACATCACTGCACTACCCTAAACCCTAAAACACTACCCCCAGCACAACCCCCTACACCTGCCAAACACCACTGCACTACCCTAAACCCTAAAACACTACCCCCAGCATGACCCTCTACACTACCCAAACACCACTGCACTACCCTAAACCCTAAAACACTCCCCCCAGCATGACTCCCTACACTACCCAAACACCACTGCACTACCCTAAACCCTAAATCTACCCCCAGCACGACCCCCTACACTACCCATAACACCACTGCTCTACTCTAAACCCTAAATCTACCCTCAGCACAACCCCCTACACTACTCAAAAACCACTGCACTGCCCTACCCCAAAACACTACCCCAGCATGATCCCCTACACTACACAAACACCACTGCACTACCCTAAACCCTAAATCTATCTCAAGCAAGACACCCTAAACTACACAAGCACCAATGCACTACCCTAAACCCTAAAACACTACCCCCAGCACGACCCCCTACACCAGCCAAACACCACTGCACGACCCTAAACCCTAAAACACGACCCCCTACACTACACAAACACCACTGAACTACCCTAAACCCTAAAACACTACCCCTACACTACCCAAAAACTACTGCACTACCCTAAACCCTAAAACACTGCCCCCAGCAGTCCCCCTCAAACTACCCAAAAACCACTGCACTACCCTAAACCTTACAACACTACCCCCAGCAGTACCCCCTACACTACCCAAACACCAATGCACTATCCTAAACCCTAAAACACTACCCCAGCATGACCCTCTACACTACCCAAACACCACTGCACTACCCTAAACCCTAAAACACTCCCCCCAGCATGACTCCCTACACTACCCAAACACCACTGCACTACCCTAAACCCTAAATCACCTCCCCCAGCACGACCCCCTACACTACCCATAACACCACTGCTCTACTCTAAACCCTAAATCTACCCTCAGCACAACCCCCTACACTACTCAAAAACCACTGCACTGCCCTACCCCAAAACACTACCCCAGCATGATCCCCTACACTACACAAACACCACTGCACTACCCTAAACCCTAAATCTATCTCAAGCAAGACACCCTACACTACACAAGCACCAATGCACTAACCTAAACCCTAAAACACTACCTCCAGCACGACCCCCTACACCAGCCAAACACCACTGCACGACCCTAAACCCTAAAACACGACCCCCTACACTACACAAACACCACTGAACTACCCTAAACCCTAAAACACTACCCCTAGCACGACCCCCTACACTACACAAACACCACTGCACTACCCTAAAACACTACACCTACACTACCTAAAAACTACTGCACTACCCTAAACCCTAAAACACTGCCCCCAGTAGTACCCCTCAAACTACCCAAACACCACTGCACTACCCTAAACCTTACAACACTACCCCCAGCAGTACCCCCTACACTACCCAAACACCACTGAACTACCCTAAACCCTAAAACACTACCCCCAGCAGTACCCCCTACACTACCCAAACACCACTGCACTACCCTAAACCCTAAACTACTACCCCCAGCATGACCCCCTACACTACCCAAACACCACTGCACTGCCCTAAACAATAAAACACTACCCCAGCACGACCCCCTACATTACCCAAACACCACTGCACTACCCTAAACCATAAAACACTACCACCAGCACGACCCCCTACACCAGCCAAACACCACTGCACAACCCTAAACCCTAAAACACGACCCTCTACACTACACAAACACCACTGAACTACCCTAAACCCAAAAACACTACCCCTAGCACGACGCCCTACACTACACAAATACCACTGCACTACCCTAAACCCTAAAACACTACCCCCTACACTATCCAAAAACCACTGCACTACCCTAAACCCTAAAACACTACCCCCAGCAGTACCCCTCAAACTACCCAAACACCACTGCACTACCCTAAACCTTACAACACTACCCCCAGCAGTACCCCCTACACTACCCAAACACCACTGCTCTACTCTAAACCCTAAATCTACCCCCAGCACGACCCCCTACACTACCCATAACACCACTGCTCTACTCTAAACCCTAAATCTACCTCAAGCATGACCCCCTACACTACACAAGCACCACTGCACTGCCCTAAACCCTAAAACACTACCCCAAGCACGACCCCCTACACTACCCAAACACCACTGCACTACCCTAAACCCTAAAACACTACCCCCAGCAGTACCCCCTACACTACCCAAACACCACTGCACTACCCTAAAACACTACCCCCAGCAGTACCCCCTACACTACCCAAACACCACTGCACTACCCTAAACCCTAAACTACTACCCCCAGCATGACCCCCTACACTACCCAAACACCACTGCACAACCCTAAACCCTAAAACACTCCCCCCAGCATGACTCCCTACACTACCCAAACACCACTGCACAACCCTAAACCCTAAAACACTCCCCCCAGCATGACTCCCTACACTACCCAAATACCACTGCACTACCCTAAACCCTAAATCTACCCCCAGCACGACCCCCTACACTACCCATAACACCACAGCTCTACTCTAAACCCTAAATCTACCCTCAGCACGACCCCCTACACTACTCAAAAACCACTGCACTGCCCTAAACCCTAAAACACTACCCCAGCACGATCCCCTACACTACACAAACACCACTGCACTACCCTAAACCCTAAATCTATCTCAAGCATGACCCCCTACACTACACAAGCACCACTGCACTGCCCTAACCCCTAAAACACTACCCCCAGCACGACCCCCTACACTACCCAAACATCACTGCACTACCCTAAACCCTAAAACACTACCCCCAGCACGACCCCCTACACCTGCCAAACACCACTGCACTACCCTAAACCTTAAAACACTACCCTCAGCATGACCCTCTACACTACCCAAACACCACTGCACTACCCTAAACCCCTCCCCCCAGCATGACTCCCTACACTACCCAAACACCACTGCACTACCCTAAACCCTAAATCTACCCCCAGCACGACCCCCTACACTACCCATAACACCACTGCTCTACTCTAAACCCTAAATCTACCCTCAGCACGACCCCCTACACTACTCAAAAACCACTGCACTGCCCTACCCCAAAACACTACCCCAGCATGATCCCCTACACTACACAAACACCACTGCACTACCCTAAACCCTAAATCTATCTCAAACATGACACCCTACACTACACAAGCACCAATGCACTACCCTAAACCCTAAAACACTACTCTCAGCACGACCCCCTACACCAGCCAAACACCACTGCACGACCCTAAACCCTAAAACACGACCCCCTACACTACACAAACACCACTGAACTACCCTAAACCCTAAAACACTACCCCTAGCACGACCCCCTACACTACACAAACACCACTGCACTACCCTAAACCCTAAAACACTACCCCACACTACCCAAAAAATACTGCACTACCCTAAACCCTAAAACACTGCCCCCAGCAGTACCCCTCAAACTACCCAAACACCACTGCACTACCCTAAACCTTACAACACTACCCCCAGCAGTACCCCCTACACTACCCAAACACCACTGAACTACCCTAAACCCTAAAACACTACCCCCAGCAGTACCCCCTACACTACCCAAACACCACTGCACTACCCTAAACCCTAAACTACTATCCCCCAGCATGACCCCCTACACTACCCAAACACCACTGCACTGCCCTAAACAATAAAACACTACCCGAGCACGACCCCCTAACATTACCCAAACACCACTGCACTACCCCAAACCCTAAAACACGACCCCCTACACTACACAAACACCACTGAACTACCCTAAACCCAAAAACACTACCCCTAGCATGACCCCCTACACTACACAAATACCACTGCACTACCCTAAACCCTAAAACACTACCCCCAGCACTACCCCTCAAACTACCCAAACACCACTGCACTACCCTAAACCTTACAACACTACCCCCAGCAGTACCCCCTAAACTACCCAAACACCACTGCACTACCCTAAACCCTAAACTATTACCCCCAGCATGACCCCCTACACTACCCAAACACCACTGCTCTGCCCTAAACCCTAAAACACTACCCCAGCACGACCCCCTACATTACCCAAACACCACTGCACTACCCTAAACCCTAAAATACTCCCCCCAGCACGACTCCCTACACTATCCAAACACCACTGCACTACCCTAAACCCTAAATCTACCCCAGCACGACCTTCTACACTACTGAAACACCACTGCACTACCCTAAAGCCTAAATCTACCTTCAGCACGACCCCCTACACTACCCAAACACCACTGCAGTACCCCAAACCCTAAAACACTACCCCCATCACGACCCCCTACACTACCCAAACACCACTGCACAACCCTAAACCCTAAAACACTACCCCAGCACGACCTCCTACACTACCCAAATACCACTGCACTACCCTAAACCCTAAAACACTACCCCCAGCAGTACCCCCTACACTACCCAAATACCACTGCACTACCCTAAACCCTAAACCACTACCCCCAGCACAACCCCCTACACTACCCAAACAACACTGCACTGCCCTAAACCCTAAAACACTACCCCCAGCATGACCCTCTACACTACCCAAACACCACTGCACTACCCTAAACCCTAAAACACTCCCCCCAAAATGACTCCCTACACTACCCAAACACCACTGCACTACCCTAAACCCTAAATCTAGCCTCAGCACGACCCCCTACACTACTCAAAAACCACTGCACTGCCCTAAACCCTAAAACACTACCCCAGCACGATCCCCTACACTACACAAACACCACTGCGCTACCCTAAACCCTAAATCTACCTTAAGCATGACCCCCTACACTACACAAGCACCACTGCACTGCCCTAAACCCTAAAACACTACCCCCAGCACGACCCCCTACACTACCGAAACATCACTGCACTACCCTAAACCCTAAAACACTACCCCCAGCACGACCCCCTACACCTGCCAAACACCACTGCACTACCCTAAACCCTAAAACACGACCCCCTACACTACACAAACACCACTGAACTACCCTAAACCCTAAAACACTACCCCCAGCACGACCCGCTACACTACACAAACTCCAATGCACTACCCTAAACCCTAAAACACTACCCCCAGCACGACCCCCTACACCAGCCAAACACCACTGCACTACCCTAAACCCTAAAACACGACCCCCTACACTACACAAACACCACTGAACTACCCTAAACCCTAAAACACTACCCCTAGCACGACCCCCTACACTACACAAACACCACTGCACTACCCTAAACCCTAAAACACTACCCCCTACACTACCCAAAAACCACTGCACTACCCTAAACCTTACAACACTACTCCCAGCAGTACCCCCTACACTACCCAAATACCACTGCACTACCTTAAACCCTAAAACACTACCCCCAGCAGTACCCCCTACACTACCCAAACACCACTGCACTACCCTAAACCCTAAACTACTACCCCCAGCATGACCCCCTACACTACCCAAACACCACTGCACTGCCCTAAACCCTAAAACACTCCCCCCAGCATGACTCCCTACACTACCCAAACACAACTGCACTAACCTAAACCCTAAATCTACCCCCAGCAAGACCCCCTACACTACCCATAACACCACTGCTCTACTCTAAACCCTAAATCTACCCTCAGCACGCCCCCCTACACTACTCAAAAACAACTGCACTGCCCTAAACCCTAAAACACTACCCCAGCACGATCCCCTACACTACACCAACACCACTGCGCTACACTAAACCGTAAATCTACCTCAAGCATGACCCCCTACACTACACAAGCACCACTGCACTGCCCTAAACCCTAAAACACTACCACCAGCACGACCCCCTGCACTACCGAAACATCACTGCACTACCCTAAACCCTAAAACACTACCCCCAGCACGCCCCCCTACACCTACCAAACACCACTGCACTACCCTAAACCCTAAAACACGACCCCCTACACTACACAAACACGACTGAACTACACTAAACCCTAAAACACTACCCCCAGCACGACCCGCAACACTACACAAACTCCAATGCACTACCCTAAACCCTAAAACACTACCCCCAGCACGACCCCCTACACCAGCCAAACACCACTGCACTACCCTAAACCCTAAAACACGACCCCCTACACTACACAAACACCACTGAACTACCCTAAACCCTAAAACACTACCCCTAGCACGACCCCCTACACTACACAAACACCACTGCACTACCCTAAATCCTAAAACACTACCCCCTACACTACCCAAAAACCACTGCACTACCCTAAACCCTAAAACACTACCCCCAACAGTACCCCTCAAACTACCCTAACACCACTGCACAACCCTAAACCTTACAACACTACCCCCAGCAGTACCCCCTACACTACCCAAACACCACTGCACTACCCTAAACCCTAAAACACTACCCCCAGCAGTACCCCTACACTACCCAAAAACCACTGCACTACCCTAAACCCTAAACTACTAACCCCAGCATGACCCCCTACACTACCCAAACACCACTGCACTGCCCTAAACCCTAAAACACTACCCCCAGCAAGACCCCCTACACTACCCAATCACCACTGCACTGCCCTAAACCCTAAAACACTACCCCCAACAGTACCCCTAAAACTACCCAAACACCACTGCAGTACCTTAAACCCTAAAACACTACCCCCAGCAGTACCCCCTACACTACCCAAATACCACTGCACTACCCTAAATCCTAAAACACTACCCCCAGCAGTACCCCCTACACGACCCAAATACCACTGCCCTACCCTAAACCCTAAACCACTACCCCCAGCACGACCCCCTACACTACCCAATCACCACTGCACTGCCCTAAACCCTAAAACACTACCCCCAGCATGACCCTCTAAACTACCCAAACACCACTGCACTACCCTAAACCCTAAAACACTCCCCCCAGCATGACTCCCTACAATACCCAAACACCACTGCACTACCCTAAACCCTAAATCTACCCCCAGCATGACCCCCTACACTACCCAAACACCACTGCACTGCCCTAAACCCTAAAACACTCCCCCCAGCATGACTCCCTACACTACCCAAACACAACTGCACTAACCTAAACCCTAAATCTACCCCCAGCACGACCCCCTACACTACCCATAACACCACTGCTCTACTCTAAACCCTAAATCTACCCTCAGCACGACCCCCTACACTACTCAAAAACAACTGCACTGCCCTAAACCCTAAAACACTACCCCAGCACGATCCCCTACACTACACAAACACCACTGCGCTACACTAAACCGTAAATCTACCTCAAGCATGACCCCCTACACTACACAAACACCACTGCATTGCCCTAAACCCTAAAACACTACCACCAGCATGACCCCCTACACTACCGAAACATCACTGCACTACCCTAAACCCTAAAACACTACCCCCAGCACGACCCCCTACACCTACCAAACACCACTGCACTACCCTAAACCCTAAAACACGACCCCCTACACTACACAAACACCACTGAACTACCCTAAACCCTAAAACACTACCCCCAGCACGACCCGCTACACTACACAAACTCCAATGCACTACCCTAAACCCTAAAACACTACCCCCAGCACGACCCCCTACACCAGCCAAACACCACTGCACTACCCTAAACCCTAAAACATGACCCCCTACACTACACAAACACCACTGAACTACCCTAAACCCTAAAACACTACCCCTAGCACGACCCCCTACACTACACAAACACCACTGCACTACCCTAAACCCTAAAACACTACCCCCTACACTACCCAATAACCACTGCACTACCCTAAACCCTAAAACATTACCCCCAACAGTACCCCTCAAACTACCCTAACACCACTGCACAACCCTAAACCTTACAACACTACCCCCAGCAGTACCCCCTACACTACCCAAACACCACTGCACTACCCTAAACCCTAAAACACTACCCCCAGAAGTACCCCTACACTACCCAAACACCACTGCACTACCCTAAACCCTAAACTACTACCCCCAGCATGACCCCCTACACTACCCAAACACCACTGCACTGCCCTAAACCCTAAAAAACTACCCCCAGCATGACCCCCTACACTACCCAATCACCACTGCACTGCCCTAAACCCTAAAACACTACCCCCAACAGTACCCCTAAAACTACCCAAACACCATTGCAGTACCCTAAACCCTAAAACACTACCCCCAGCAGTACCCCCTACACTACCCAAATACCACTGCACTACCCTAAACCCTAAAACACTACCCCAGCAGTACCCCCTACACGACCCAAATACCACTGCCCTACCCTAAACCCTAAACCACTACCCCCAGCACGACCCCCTACACTACCCAATCACCACTGCACTGCCCTAAACCCTAAAACACTACCCCCAGCATGACCCTCTAAACTACCCAAACACCACTGCACTACCCTAAACCCTAAAACACTCACCCCAGCATGACTCCCTACAATACCCAAACACCACTGCACTACCCTAAACCCTAAATCTACCCCCAGCATGACCCCCTACACTACCCAAACACCACTGCACTGCCCTAAACCCTAAAACACTCCCCCCAGCATCACTCCCTACACTACCCAAACCAAACTGCACTAACCTAAACCCTAAATCTACCCCCAGCACGACCCCCTACACTACCCATAACACCACTGCTCTACTCTAAACCCTAAATCTACCCTCAGCACGACCCCCTACACTACTCAAAAACAACTGCACTGCCCTAAACCCTAAAACACTACCCCAGCACGATCCCCTACACTACACAAACACCACTGCGCTACACTAAACCGTAAATCTACCTCAAGCATGACCCCCTACACTACACAAGCACCACTGCACTGCCCTAAACCCTAAAACACTACCACCAGCACGACCCCCTACACTACCGAAACATCACTGCACTACCCTAAACCCTAAAACACTATCCCCAGCACGACCCCCTACACCTACCAAACACCACTGCACTACCCTAAACCCTAAAACACGACCCCCTACACTACACAAACACCACTGAACTACCCTAAACCCTAAAACACTACCCCAGCACGACCCGCAACACTACACAAACCCCAATGCACTACCCTAAACCCTAAAACACTACCCCCAGCACGACCCCCTACACCAGCCAAACACCACTGCACTACCCTAAACCCTAAAACACTACCCCCTACCCTACCCAAAAACCACTGCACTACCCTAAACCCTAAAACACTACCCCCAACAGTACCCCTCAAACTACCCTAACACCACTGCACAACCCTAAACCTTACAACACTACCCCCAGCAGTACCCCCTACACTACCCAAACACCACTGCACTACCCTAAACCCTAAAACACTACCCCCAGCAGTACCCCTACACTACCCAAACACCACTGAACTACCCTAAACCCTAAACTACTACCCCCAGCATGACCCCCTACACTACCCAAACACCACTGCACTGCCCTAAACCCTAAAACACTACCCCCAGCATGACCCCCTACACTACCCAATCACCACTGCACTGCCGTAAACCCTAAAACACTACCCCCAACAGTACCCCCTATACTACCCAAATACCACTGCACTACCCTAAACCCTAAAACACTACCCCCAGCAGTACCCCCTACACGACCCTAATACCACTGCCCTACCCTAAACCCTAAACCACTACCCCCAGCACGACCCCCTACACTACCCAATCACCACTGCACTGCCCTAAACCCTAAAACACTACCCCCAGCATGACCCTCTAAACTACCCAAACACCACTGCACTACCCTAAACCCTAAAACACTCCCCCCAGCATGACTCCCTACACTACCCAAACACCACTGCACTACCCTAAACCCTAAATCTACCCCCAGCACGACCTCCTACACTACCCATAACACCACTGCTCTACTCTAAACCCTAAATCTACCCGCAGCACGACCCCCTACACTACTCAAAAACCACTGCACTGCCCTTAACCCTAAAACACTACCCCAGCACGATCCCCTACACTACACAAACACCACTGCACTACCCTAAACCCTAAATCTACCTCAAGCATGACCCCCTACACTACACAAGCACCACTGCACTGCCCTAAACCCTAAAACACTACCCCAGCACGACCCCCTACACTACCGAAACATCACTGCACTACCCTAAACCCTAAAACACTACCCCCAGCACGCCCCCCTACACCTACCAAACACCACTGCACTACCCTAAACCCTAAAACACGACCCCCTACACTACACAAACACCACTGAACTACCCTAAAACACTACCCCCAGAACGACCCGCTACACTACACAAACTCCAATGCACTACCCTAAACCCTAAAACACTACCCCCAGCACGACCCCCTACACCAGCCAAACACCACTGCACTACCCTAAACCCTAAAACACGACCCCCTACACTACACAAACACCACTGAACTACCCTAAACCCTAAAACACTACCCCTAGCACGACCCCCTACACTACACAAACACCACTGCACTACCCTAAACCCTAAAACACTACCCCCTACACTACCCAAAAACCACTGCACTACCCTAAACCCTAAAACACTGCCCCCAGCAGTACTCCTCAAACTACCCAAACACCACTGCACTACCCTAAACCTTACAACACTACCCCCAGCAGTACCCCCTACACTACCCAAACACCACTGAACTAGCCTAAACCCTAAAACACTACCCCCAGCAGTACCCCCTACACTACCCAAATACCACTGCTCTACCCTAAACCCTAAACTACTACCCCCAGCATGACCCCCTACACTACCCAAACACCACTGCACTGCCCTAAACAATAAAACACTACCACCAGCACGACCCCCTACACCAGCCAAACACGACTGCACAACCCTAAACCCTAAAACACGACCCCCTACACTACACAATCACCACTGAACTACCCTAAACCCAAAAACACTACCCCTAGCAAGACCCCCTACACTACACAAACACCACTGCACTACCCTAAACCCTAAAACACTACCCCCTACACTATCCAAAATCCACTGCACTACCCTAAACCCTATAACACTACCCCCAGCAGTACCCCTCTAGCGACCCAAACACCACTGCACTACCCTAAACCTTAAAACACTACCCCCAGCAGTACCCCCTACACAACCCAAACACCACTGCACTACCCTAAACCCTAAACTACTACCCCCAGCACGACATCCTACATTACCCAAACACCACTGCACTACCCTAAACCCTAAAATACTCCCCACAGCACGACTCCCTACACTACCCAAACACCACTGCACTACGCTAAACCCTAAACTACTACCCCCAGCATGACCCCCTACACTATCCTAAAACACTACCCCAGCACGACCCCCTACATTACCCAAACACCACTGCACTACCCTAAACCCTAAAATACTCCCCCAGCACGACCCGCTACACTACACAAACAGCAATGCACTACCCTAAACCCTAAAACACTACCCCCAGCACGACCCCCTACACCAGCCAAACACCACTGCACTACCCTATACTCTAAACCACGACCCCCTACACTACACAAACACCACTGAACTACCCTAAACCCTAAAACACTACCCCTAGCACGACCCCCTACAATACACAAACACCACTGCACTACACTAAACCCTAACACTCTACCCCCTAAACTACCCAAAAACCACTGCACTACCCTAAACCCTAAAACACTACCCCCAGCAGTACCCCTCAAACAACCCAAACACCACTGCACTACCCTAAACCCTAAAACACTACCCCCAGCAGTACCCCCTACACTACCCAAACATCACTGCACTACCCTAAACACTAAAACACTACCCCCAGCAGTACCCCCTACACGACCCAAATACCAGTGCCCTACCCGAAACCCTAAACCACTACCCCCAGCACGACCCCCTACACTACCCAATCACCACTGCACTGCCCTAAACCCTAAAACACTACCCCCAGCATGACCCTCTACACTACCCAAACACCACTGCACTACCCTAAACCCTAAAACACTCCCCCAGCAAGACTCCCTACACTACCCAAACACCACTGCACTACCCTAAACCCTAAACCACTACCCCCAGCACGACCCCCTACACTACCCAATCACCACTGTACTGCCCTAAACCCTAAAATACTACCCCCAGCAGTACCACTCAAACTACCCAAACACCACTGCACTACCCTAAATCCTAAAACACTACCCCCAGCCGTACCCCCTACACTACCCAAATACCACTGCACTACCCTAAACCCTAAAACACTACCCCCAGCAGTACCCCCTACACGACCCAAATACCACTGCCCTACCCTAAACCCTAAACCACTACCCCCAGCACGACCCCCTACACTACCCAATCACCACTGCACTGCCCTAAACCCTACAACACTACCCCCAGCATGACCCTCTACACTACCCAAACACCACTGCACTACCCTAAACCCTAAAACCCTCCCCCAGCATGACTCCCTACACTACCCAAATACCACTGCACTACCCTAAACCCTAAATCTACCCCCAGCACGACCCCCTACACTACCCATAACACCACTGCTCTACTCTAAACCCTAAATCTACCTCAAGCATGACCCCCTACACTACACAAGCACCACTGCACTGCCCTAAACCCTAAAACACTACCCCAAGCACGACCCCCTACACCAGCCAAACACCACTGCACTACCCTAAACCCTAAAACACTACCCCCAGCATGACCCTCTACACTACCCAAACACCACTGCACAACCCTAAACCCTAAAACACTCCCCCAGCATGACTCCCTACATTACCCAAACACCACTGCACTACCCTAAACCCTAAATCTACCCCCAGCACGACCCTCTACACTACCCATAACACCACTGCACTTCCCTAAACCCTAAAACACTACCCCAGCACGATCCCCTACACTACACAAACACCACTGCACTACCCTAAACCCTAAATCTATCTCAAGCATGACCCCCTACACTACACAAGCACCACTGCACTGCCCTAAACCCTAAAGCACTACCCACAGCACGACCCCCTACACTACCCAAACATCACTGCACTACCCTAAACCCTAAAACACTACCCCCAGCACGACCCCCTACACCTGCCAAACACCACTGCACTACCCTAAACCCTAAAACACTACCCCCAGCATGACCCTCTACACTACCCAAACACCACTGCACTACCCTAAACCCTAAAACACTCCCCCCAGCATGACTCCCTACACTACCCAAACACCACTGCACTACCCTAAACCCTAAATCTACCCCCAGCACGACCCCCTACACTGCCCATAACACCACTGCTCTACTCTAAACCCTAAATCTACCCTCAGCACAACCCCCTACACTACTCAAAAACCACTGCACTGCCCTACCCCAAAACACTACCCCAGCATGATCCCCTACACTACACAAACACCACTGCACTACCCTAAACCCTAAATCTATCTCAAGCAAGACACCCTAAACTACACAAGCACCAATGCACTACCCTAAACCCTAAAACACTACCCCCAGCACGACCCCCTACACCAGCCAAACACCACTGCACGACCCTAAACCCTAAAACACGACCCCCTACACTACACAAACACCACTGAACTACCCTAAACCCTAAAACACTACCCCTACACTACCCAAAAACTAATGCAGTACCCTAAACCCTAAAACACTGCCCCCAGCAGTCCCCCTCAAACTACCTAAAAACCACTGCACTACCCTAAACCTTACAACACTACCCCCAGCAGTACCCCCTACACTACCCAAACACCAATGCACTATCCTAAACCCTAAAACACTACCCCCAGCATGACCCTCTACACTACCCAAACACCACTGCACTACCCTAAACCCTAAAACACTCCCCCCAGCATGACTCCCTACACTACCCAAACACCACTGCACTACCCTAAACCCTAAATCACCTCCCCCAGCACGACCCCCTACACTACCCATAACACCACTGCTCTACTCTAAACCCTAAATCTACCCTCAGCACAACCCCCTACACTACTCAAAAACCACTGCACTGCCCTACCCCAAAACACTACCCCAGCATGATCCCCTACACTACACAAACACCACTGCACTACCCTAAACCCTAAATCTATCTCAAGCAAGACACACTACACTACACAAGCACCAATGCACTACCCTAAACCCTAAAACACTACCTCCAGCACGACCCCCTACACCAGCCAAACACCACTGCACGACCCTAAACCCTAAAACACGACCCCCTACACTACACAAACACCACTGAACTACCCTAAACCCTAAAACACTACCCCTAGCACGGCCCCCTACACTACACAAACACCACTGCACTACCCTAAACCCTAAAACACTACACCTACACTACCCAAAAACTACTGCACTACCCTAAACCCTAAAACACTGCCCCCAGTAGTACCCCTCAAACTACCCAAACACCACTGCACTACCCTAAACCTTACAACACTACCCCCTGCAGTACCCCCTACACTACCCAAACACCACTGAACTACCCTAAACCCTAAAACACTACCCCCAGCAGTACTCCCTACACTACCCAAACACCACTGCACTACCCTAAACCCTAAACTATTACCCCCAGCATGACCCCCTACACTACCCGAACACCACTGCTCTGCCCTAAACCCTAAAACACTACCCCAGCACGACCCCCTACATTACCCAAACACCACTGCACTACCCTAAACCCTAAAATACTCCTCCCAGCACGACTCCCTACACTATCCAAACACCACTGTACTACCCTAAACCCTAAATCTACCCCAGCACGACCCCCTACACTACCCAAACACCACTGCACTACCCTAAACCCTAAACTACTAGCCCCAGCATGACCCCCTACACTACCCAAACACCACTGCACTGCCCTAAACAATAAAACACTACCCCAGCACGACCCCCTACATTACCCAAACACCACTGCACTACCCTAAACCCTAAAACACTACCACCAGCACGACCCCCTACACCAGCCAAACACCACTGCACAACCCTAAACCCTAAAACACGACCCCCTACACTACACAAACACCACTGAACTACCCTAAACCCTAAAACACTACCCCTAGCACGACCCCCTACACTACACAAACACCACTGCACTACCCTAAACCCTAAAACACTACCCCCTACACTATCCAAAAACCACTGCACTACCCTAAACCCTAAAACACTACCCCCAGCAGTACCCCTCAAACTACCCAAACACCACTGCACTACCCTAAACCTTACAACACTACCCCCAGCAGTACCCCCTACACTACCCAAACACCACTGCACTACCCTAAACCCTAAAACACTACCCCCAGCAGTACCCCCTACACTACCCAAACACCACTGCACTACCCTAAACCCTAAACTACTACCCCCAGCATGACCCCCTACACTACCCAAACACCACTGCTCTGCCCTAAACCCTAAAACACTACCCCAGCACGACCCCCTACATTACCCAAACACCACTGCACTACCCTAAACCCTAAAACACTCCCCCAGCGAGACTCCCTACACTACCCAAATACCACTGCACTACCCTAAACCCTAAATCTACCCCCAGCACGACCCCCTACACTACCCATAACACCACTGCTCTACTCTAAACCCTAAATCTACCTCAAGCATGACCCCCTACACTACACAAGCACCACTGCACTGCCCTAAACCCTAAAACACTACCCCAAGCACGACCCCCTACACTACCCAAACACCACTGCACTACCCTAAACCCTAAAACACTACCCCCAGCAGTACCCCCTACACTACCCAAACACCACTGCACTACCCTAAACCCTAAAACACTACCCCCAGCAGTACTCCCTACACTACCCAAACACCACTGCACTACCCTAAACCCTAAACTACTACCCCCAGCATGACCCCCTACACTACCCAAACACCACTGCACAACCCTAAACCCTAAAACACTCCCCCCAGCATGACTCCCTACACTACCCAAACACCACTGCACAACCCTAAACCCTAAAACACTCCCCCCAGCATGACTCCCTACACTACCCAAATACCACTGCACTACCCTAAACCCTAAATCTACCCCCAGCACGACCCCCTACACTACCCATAACACCACTGCTCTACTCTAAACCCTAAATCTACCCTCAGCACGACCCCCTACACTACTCAAAAACCACTGCACTGCCCTAAACCCTAAAACACTACCCCAGCACGATCCCCTACACTACACAAACACCACTGCACTACCCTAAACCCTAAATCTATCTCAAGCATGACCCCCTACACTACACAAGCACCACTGCACTGCCCTAACCCCTAAAACACTACCCCCAGCACGACCCCCTACACTACCCAAACATCACTGCACTACCCTAAACCCTAAAACACTACCCCCAGCACGACCCCCTACACCTGCCAAACACCACTGCACTACCCTAAACCTTAAAACACTACCCCCAGCATGACCCTCTACACTAACCAAACACCACTGCACTACCCTAAACCCTAAAACACTCCCCCCAGCATGACTCTCTACACTACCCAAACAGCACTGCACTACCCTAAACCCTAAATCTACCCCCAGCACGACCCCCTACACTACCCTTAACACCACTGCTCTACTCTAAACCCTAAATCTACCCTCAGCACGACCCCCTACACTACTCAAAAACCACTGCACTGCCCTACCCCAAAACACTACCCCAGCATGATCCCCTACACTACACAAACTCCACTGCACTACCCTAAACCCTAAATCTATCTCAAACATGACACCCTACACTACACAAGCACCAATGCACTACCCTAAACCCTAAAACACTACCCTCAGCACGACCCCCTACACCAGCCAAACACCACTGCACGACCCTAAACCCTAAAACACGACCCCCTACACTACACAAACACCACTGAACTACCCTAAACCCTAAAACACTACCCCTAGCACGACCCCCTACACTACACAAACACCACTGCACTACCCTAAACCCTAAAACACTACCCCACACTACCCAAAAAATACTGCACTACCCTAAACCCTAAAACACTGCCCCCAGCAGTACCCCTCAAACTACCCAAACACCACTGCACTACCCTAAACCTTACAACACTACCCCCAGCAGTACCCCCTACACTACCCAAACACCACTGAACTACCCTAAACCCTAAAACACTACCCCCAGCAGTACCCCCTACACTACCCAAACACCACTGCACTACCCTAAACCCTAAACTACTATCCCCGAGCATGACCCCCTACACTACCCAAACACCACTGCACTGCCCTAAACAATAAAACACTACCCGAGCACGACCCCCTAACATTACCCAAACACCACTGCACTACCCCAAACCCTAAAACACGACCCCCTACACTACACAAACACCACTGAACTACCCTAAACCCAAAAACACTCCCCCTAGCATGACCCCCTACACTACACAAATACCACTGCACTACCCTAAACCCTAAAACACTACCCCCTACACTATCCAAAAACCACTGCACTACCCTAAACCCTAAAACACTACCCCCAGCACTACCCCTCAAACTACCCAAACACCACTGCACTACCCTAAACCTTACAACACTACCCCCAGCAGTACCCCCTACACTACCCAAACACCACTGCACTACCCTAAACCCTAAAACACTACCCCCAGCAGTACCCCTACACTACCCAAACACCACTGCACTACCCTAAACCCTAAACTACTACCCCCAGCATGACTCCCTACACTACCCAAACACCACTGCACAACCCTAAACCCTAAAGCACTCCCCCCAGCATGACTCCCTACACTACCCAAACACCACTGCACAACCCTAAACCCTAAAACACTCCCCCCAGCATGACTCCCTACACTACCCAAATACCACTGCACTACCCTAAACCCTAAATCTACCCCCAGCACGACCCCCTACACTACCCATAACACCACTGCTCTACTCTAAACCCTAAATCTACCCTCAGCACGACCCCCTACACTACTCAAAAACCACTGCACTGCCCTAAACCCTAAAACACTACCCCAGCACGATCCCCTACACTACACAAACACCACTGCACTACCCTAAACCCTAAATCTATCTCAAGCATGACCCCCTACACTACACAAGCACCACTGCACTGCCCTAACCCCTAAAACACTACCCCCAGCACGACCCCCTACACTACCCAAACATCACTGCACTACCCTAAACCCTAAAACACTACCCCCAGCATGACCCCCTACACCTGCCAAACACCACTGCACTACCCTAAACCTTAAAACACTACCCCCAGCATGACCCTCTACACTACCCAAACACCACTGCACTACCCTAAACCCTAAAACACTCCCCCCAGCATGACTCCCTACACTACCCAAACACCACTGCACTACCCTAAACCCTAAATCTACCCCCAGCACGACCCCCTACACTACCCATAACACCACTGCTCTACTCTAAACCCTAAATCTACCCTCAGCACGACCCCCTACACTACTCAAAAACCACTGCACTGCCCTACCCCAAAACACTACCCCAGCATGATCCCCTACACTACACAAACACCACTGCACTACCCTAAACCCTAAATCTATCTCAAACATGACACCCTACACTACACAAGCACCAATACACTACCCTAAACCCTAAAACACTACCCTCAGCACGACCCCCTACACCAGCCAAACACCACTGCACGAACCTAAACCCTAAAACACGACCCCCTACACTACACAAACACCACTGAACTACCCTAAACCCTAAAACACTACCCCTAGCACGACCCCCTACACTACACAAACACCACTGCACTACCCTAAACCTTACAACACTACCCCCAGCAGTACCCCCTACACTACCCAAACACCACTGAACTACCCTAAACCCTAAAACACTACCCCACACTACCCAAAAAATACTGCACTACCCTAAACCCTAAAACACTGCCCCCAGCAGTACCCCTCAAACTACCCAAACACCACTGCACTACCCTAAACCTTACAACACTACCCCCAGCAGTACCCCCTACACTACCCAAACACCACTGAACTACCCTAAACCCTAAAACACTACCCCCAGCAGTACCCCCTACACTACCCAAACACCACTGCACTACCCTAAACCCTAAACTACTATCCCCCAGCATGACCCCCTACACTACCCAAACACCACTGCACTGCCCTAAACAATAAAACACTACCCGAGCACGACCCCCTAACATTACCCAAACACCACTGCACTACCCCAAACCCTAAAACACGACCCCCTACACTACACAAACACCACTGAACTACCCTAAACCCAAAAACACTACCCCTAGCATGACCCCCTACACTACACAAATACCACTGCACTACCCTAAACCCTAAAACACTACCCCCTACACTATCCAAAAACCACTGCACTACCCTAAACCCTAAAACACTACCCCCAGCACTACCCCTCAAACTACCCAAACACCACTGCACTACCCTAAACCTTACAACACTACCCCCAGCAGTACCCCCTAAACTACCCAAACACCACTGCACTACCCTAAACCCTAAACTATTACCCCCAGCATGACCCCCTACACTACCCAAACACCACTGCTCTGCCCTAAACCCTAAAACACTACCCCAGCACGACCCCCTACATTACCCAAACACCACTGCACTACCCTAAACCCTAAAATACTCCCCCCAGCACGACTCCCTACACTATCCAAACACCACTGTACTACCCTAAACCCTAAATCTACCCCAGCACGACCTTCTACACTACTGAAACACCACTGCACTACCCTAAAGCCTAAATCTACCTTCAGCACGACCCCCTACACTACCCAAACACCACTGCAGTACCCCAAACCCTAAAACACTACCCCCATCACGACCCCCTACACTACCCAAACACCACTGCACAACCCTAAACCCTAAAACACTACCCCAGCACGACCTCCTACACTACCCAAATACCACTGCACTACCCTAAACCCTAAAACACTACCCCCAGCAGTACCCCCTACACTACCCAAATACCACTGCACTACCCTAAACCCTAAACCACTACCCCCAGCACAACCCCCTACACTACCCAAACAACACTGCACTGCCCTAAACCCTAAAACACTACCCCCAGCATGACCCTCTACACTACCCAAACACCACTGCACTACCCTAAACCCTAAAACACTCCCCCCAAAATGACTCCCTACACTACCCAAACACCACTGCACTACCCTAAACCCTAAATCTACCCTCAGCACGACCCCCTACACTACTCAAAAACCACTGCACTGCCCTAAACCCTAAAACACTACCCCAGCACGATCCCCTACACTACACAAACACCACTGCGCTACCCTAAACCCTAAATCTACCTTAAGCATGACCCCCTACACTACACAAGCACCACTGCACTGCCCTAAACCCTAAAACACTACCCCCAGCACGACCCCCTACACTACCGAAACATCACTGCACTACCCTAAACCCTAAAACACTACCCCCAGCACGACCCCCTACACCTGCCAAACACCACTGCACTACCCTAAACCCTAAAACACGACCCCCTACACTACACAAACACCACTGAACTACCCTAAACCCTAAAACACTACCCCCAGCACGACCCGCTACACTACACAAACTCCAATGCACTACCCTAAACCCTAAAACACTACCCCCAGCACGACCCCCTACACCAGCCAAACACCACTGCACTACCCTAAACCCTAAAACACGACCCCCTACACTACACAAACACCACTGAACTACCCTAAACCCTAAAACACTACCCCTAGCACGACCCCCTACACTACACAAACACCACTGCACTACCCTAAACCCAAAAACACTACCCCCTACACTACCCAAAAACCACTGCACTACCCTAAACCTTACAACACTACCCCCAGCAGTACCCCCTACACTACCCAAATACCACTGCACTACCTTAAACCCTAAAACACTACCCCCAGCAGTACCCCCACCACTACCCAAACACCACTGCACTACCCTAAACCCTAAACTACTACCCTCAGCATGACCCCCTACACTACCCAAACACCACTGCACTGCCCTAAACCCTAAAACACTCCCCCCAGCATGACTCCCTACACTACCCAAACACAACTGCACTAACCTAAACCCTAAATCTACCCCCAGCACGACCCCCTACACTACCCATAACACTACTGCTCTACTCTAAACCCTAAATCTACCCTCAGCACGCCCCCCTACACTACTCAAAAACAACTGCACTGCCCTAAACCCTAAAACACTACCCCAGCACGATCCCCTACACTACACAAACACCACTGCGCTACACTAAACCGTAAATCTACCTCAAGCATGACCCCCTACACTACACAAGCACCACTGCACTGCCCTAAACAATACAACACTACCCCAGCACAACCCCCTACATTACCCAAACACCACTGCACTACCATAAACCCTAAAACACTACCACCAGCACGACCCCCTACACCAGCCAAACACCACTGCACAACCCTAAACCCTAAAACACGACCCTCTACAGTACACGTACACCACTGAACTACCCTAAACCCAAAAACACTACCCCTAGCACGACCCCCTACACTACACAAATACCACTGCACTACCCTAAACCCTAAAACACTACCCCCTACACTATCCAAAAACCACTGCACTACCCTAAACCCTAAAACACTACCCCCAGCAGTACCCCTCAAACTACCCAAACACCACTGCACTACCCTAAACCTTACAACACTACCTCCAGCAGTACCCCCTACACTACCCAAACACCACTGAACTACCCTAAACCCTAAAACACTACCCCCAGCAGTACCCCCTACACTACCCAAACACCACTGCACTACCCTAAACCCTAAACTACTAGCCCCAGCATGACCCCCTACACTACCCAAACACCACTGCACTGCCCTAAACAATAAAACACTACCCCAGCACGACCCCCTACATTACCCAAACACCACTGCACTACCCTAAACCCTAAAACACTACCACCAGCACGACCCCCTACACCAGCCAAACACCACTGCACAACCCTAAACCCTAAAACACGACCCTCTACACTACACAAACACCACTGAACTACCCTAAACCCAAAAACACTACCCCTAGCACGACGCCCTACACTACACAAATACCACTGCACTACCCTAAACCCTAAAACACTACCCCCTACACTATCCAAAAACCACTGCACTACCCTAAACCCTAAAACACTACCCCCAGCAGTACCCCTCAAACTACCCAAACACCACTGCACTACCCTAAACCTTACAACACTACCCCCAGCAGTACCCCCTAAACTACCCAAACACCACTGCACTACCCTAAACCCTAAACTATTACCCCCAGCATGACCCCCTACACTACCCGAACACCACTGCTCTGCCCTAAACCCTAAAACACTACCCCAGCACGACCCCCTACACTACCCAAATACCACTGCACTGCCCTAAACAATAAAACACTACCCGAGCACGACCCCCTAACATTACCCAAACACCACTGCACTACCCCAAACCCTAATACACGACCCCCTACACTACACAAACACCACTGAACTACCCTAAACCCAAAAACACTACCCCTAGCATGACCCCCTACACTACACAAATACCACTGCACTACCCTAAACCCTAAAACACTACCCCCTACACTATCCAAAAACCACTGCACTACCCTAAACCCTAAAACACTACCCCCAGCACTACCCCTCAAACTACCCAAACACCACTGCACTACCCTAAACCTTACAACACTACCCCCAGCAGTACCCCCTAAACTACCCAAACACCACTGCACTACCCTAAACCCTAAACTATTACCCCCAGCATGACCCCCTACACTACCCAAACACCACTGCTCTGCCCTAAACCCTAAAACACTACCCCAGCACGACCCCTACATTACCCAAACACCACTGCACTACCCTAAACCCTAAAATACTCCCCCCAGCACGACTCCCTACACTATCCAAACACCACTGTACTACCCTAAACCCTAAATCTACCCCAGCACGACCTTCTACACTACTGAAACACCACTGCACTACCCTAAAGCCTAAATCTACCTTCAGCACGACCCCCTACACTACCCAAACACCACTGCAGTACCCCAAACCCTAAAACACTACCCCCATCACGACCCCCTACACTACCCAAACACCACTGCACAACCCTAAACCCTAAAACACTACCCCAGCACGACCTCCTACACTACCCAAATACCACTGCACTACCCTAAACCCTAAAACACTACCCCCAGCAGTACCCCCTACACTACCCAAATACCACTGCACTACCCTAAACCCTAAACCACTACCCCCAGCACAACCCCCTACACTACCCAAACAACACTGCACTGCCCTAAACCCTAAAACACTACCCCCAGCATGACCCTCTACACTACCCAAACACCACTGCACTACCCTAAACCCTAAAACACTCCCCCCAAAATGACTCCCTACACTACCCAAACACCACTGCACTACCCTAAACCCTAAATCTACCCTCAGCACGACCCCCTACACTACTCAAAAACCACTGCACTGCCCTAAACCCTAAAACACTACCCCAGCACGATCCCCTACACTACACAAACACCACTGCGCTACCCTAAACCCTAAATCTACCTTAAGCATGACCCCCTACACTACACAAGCACCACTGCACTGCCCTAAACCCTAAAACACTACCCCCAGCACGACCCCCTACACTACCGAAACATCACTGCACTACCCTAAACCCTAAAACACTACCCCCAGCACGACCCCCTACACCTGCCAAACACCACTGCACTACCCTAAACCCTAAAACACGACCCCCTACACTACACAAACACCACTGAACTACCCTAAACCCTAAAACACTACCCCCAGCACGACCCGCTACACTACACAAACTCCAATGCACTACCCTAAACCCTAAAACACTACCCCCAGCACGACCCCCTACACCAGCCAAACACCACTGCACTACCCTAAACCCTAAAACACGACCCCCTACACTACACAAACACCACTGAACTACCCTAAACCCTAAAACACTACCCCTAGCACGACCCCCTACACTACACAAACACCACTGCACTACCCTAAACCCAAAAACACTACCCCCTACACTACCCAAAAACCACTGCACTACCCTAAACCTTACAACACTACCCCCAGCAGTACCCCCTACACTACCCAAATACCACTGCACTACCTTAAACCCTAAAACACTACCCCCAGCAGTACCCCCACCACTACCCAAACACCACTGCACTACCCTAAACCCTAAACTACTACCCCCAGCATGACCCCCTACACTACCCAAACACCACTGCACTGCCCTAAACCCTAAAACACTCCCCCCAGCATGACTCCCTACACTACCCAAACACAACTGCACTAACCTAAACCCTAAATCTACCCCCAGCACGACCCCCTACACTACCCATAACACTACTGCTCTACTCTAAACCCTAAATCTACCCTCAGCACGCCCCCCTACACTACTCAAAAACAACTGCACTGCCCTAAACCCTAAAACACTACCCCAGCACGATCCCCTACACTACACAAACACCACTGCGCTACACTAAACCGTAAATCTACCTCAAGCATGACCCCCTACACTACACAAGCACCACTGCACTGCCCTAAACAATACAACACTACCCCAGCACAACCCCCTACATTACCCAAACACCACTGCACTACCATAAACCCTAAAACACTACCACCAGCACGACCCCCTACACCAGCCAAACACCACTGCACAACCCTAAACCACGACCCTCTACAGTACACGTACACCACTGAACTACCCTAAACCCAAAAACACTACCCCTAGCACGACCCCCTACACTACACAAATACCACTGCACTACCCTAAACCCTAAAACACTACCCCCTACACTATCCAAAAACCACTGCACTACCCTAAACCCTAAAACACTACCCCCAGCAGTACCCCTCAAACTACCCAAACACCACTGCACTACCCTAAACCTTACAACACTACCTCCAGCAGTACCCCCTACACTACCCAAACACCACTGAACTACCCTAAACCCTAAAACACTACCCCCAGCAGTACCCCCTACACTACCCAAACACCACTGCACTACCCTAAACCCTAAACTACTAGCCCCAGCATGACCCCCTACACTACCCAAACACCACTGCACTGCCCTAAACAATAAAACACTACCCCAGCACGACCCCCTACATTACCCAAACACCACTGCACTACCCTAAACCCTAAAACACTACCACCAGCACGACCCCCTACACCAGCCAAACACCACTGCACAACCCTAAACCCTAAAACACGACCCTCTACACTACACAAACACCACTGAACTACCCTAAACCCAAAAACACTACCCCTAGCACGACGCCCTACACTACACAAATACCACTGCACTACCCTAAACCCTAAAACACTACCCCCTACACTATCCAAAAACCACTGCACTACCCTAAACCCTAAAACACTACCCCCAGCAGTACCCCTCAAACTACCCAAACACCACTACACTACCCTAAACCTTACAACACTACCCCCAGCAGTACCCCCTAAACTACCCAAACACCACTGCACTACCCTAAACCCTAAACTATTACCCCCAGCATGACCCCCTACACTACCCGAACACCACTGCTCTGCCCTAAACCCTAAAACACTACCCCAGCACGACCCCCTACATTACCCAAACACCACTGCACTACCCTAAACCCTAAAATACTCCCCCCCAGCACGACTCCCTACACTATCCAAACACCACTGTACTACCCTAAACCCACCCCAGCACGACCCCCTACACTACCCAAACACCACTGCACTACCATAAACCCTAAACTACTAGCCCCAGCATGACCCCCTACACTACCCAAACACCACTGCACTGCCCTAAACAATAAAACACTACCCCAGCACGACCCCCTACATTACCCAAACACCACTGCACTACCCTAAACCCTAAAACACTACCACCAGCACGACCCCCTACACCAGCCAAACACCACTGCACAACCCTAAACCCTAAAACACGACCCCCTACACTACACAAACACCACTGAACTACCCTAAACCCTAAAACACTACCCCTAGCACGACCCCCTACACTACACAAACACCACTGCACTACCCTAAACCCTAAAACACTACCCCTACACTATCCAAAAACCACTGCACTACCCTAAACCCTAAAACACTACCCCCAGCAGTACCCCTCAAACTACCCAAACACCACTGCACTACCCTAAACCTTACAACACTACCCCCAGCAGTACCCCCTACACTACCCAAACACCACTGCACTACCCTAAACCCTAAAACACTACCCCCAGCAGTACCCCCTACACTACCCAAACACCACTGCACTACCCTAAACCCTAAACTACTACCCCCAGCATGACCCCCTACACTACCCAAACACCACTGCTCTGCCCTAAACCCTAAAACACTACCCCAGCATGACCCCCTACATTACCCAAACACCACTGCACTACCCTAAACCCTAAAACACTCCCCCAGCGAGACTCCCTACACTACCCAAATACCACTGCACTACCCTAAACCCTAAATCTACCCCCAGCACGACCCCCTACACTACCCATAACACCACTGCTCTACTCTAAACCCTAAATCTACCTCAAGCATGACCCCCTACACTACACAAGCACCACTGCACTGCCCTAAACCCTAAAACACTACCCCAAGCACGACCCCCTACACTACCCAAACACCACTGCACTACCCTAAACCCTAAAACACTACCCCCAGCAGTACCCCCTACACTACCCAAACACCACTGCACTACCCTAAACCCTAAAACACTACCCCCAGCAGTACCCCCTACACTACCCAAACACCACTGCACTACCCTAAACCCTAAACTACTACCCCCAGCATGACCCCCTACACTACCCAAACACCACTGCACAACCCTAAACCCTAAAACACTCCCCCCAGCATGACTCCCTACACTACCCAAACACCACTGCACAACCCTAAACCCTAAAACACTCCCCCCAGCATGACTCCCTACACTACCCAAATACCACTGCACTACCCTAAACCCTAAATCTACCCCCAGCACGACCCCCTACACTACCCATAACACCACTGCTCTACTCTAAACCCTAAATCTACCCTCAGCACGACCCCCTACACTACCCAAACACCACTGCACTACCCTAAACCCTAAACTACTATCCCCGAGCATGACCCCCTACACTACCCAAACACCACTGCACTGCCCTAAACAATAAAACACTACCCGAGCACGACCCCCTAACATTACCCAAACACCACTGCACTACCCCAAACCCTAAAACACGACCCCCTACACTACACAAACACCACTGAACTACCCTAAACCCAAAAACACTACCCCTAGCATGACCCCCTACACTACACAAATACCACTGCACTACCCTAAACCCTAAAACACTACCCCCTACACTATCCAAAAACCACTGCACTACCCTAAACCCTAAAACACTACCCCCAGCACTACCCCTCAAACTACCCAAACACCACTGCACTACCCTAAACCTTACAACACTACCCCCAGCAGTACCCCCTACACTACCCAAACACCACTGCACTACCCTAAACCCTAAAACACTACCCCCAGCAGTACCCCCTACACTACCCAAACACCACTGCACTACCCTAAACCCTAAACTACTACCCCCAGCATGACTCCCTACACTACCCAAACACCACTGCACAACCCTAAACCCTAAAGCACTCCCCCCAGCATGACTCCCTACACTACCCAAACACCACTGCACAACCCTAAACCCTAAAACACTCCCCCCAGCATGACTCCCTACACTACCCAAATACCACTGCACTACCCTAAACCCTAAATCTACCCCCAGCACGACCCCCTACACTACCCATAACACCACTGCTCTACTCTAAACCCTAAATCTACCCTCAGCACGACCCCCTACACTACTCAAAAACCACTGCACTGCCCTAAACCCTAAAACACTACCCCAGCACGATCCCCTACACTACACAAACACCACTGCACTACCCTAAACCCTAAATCTATCTCAAGCATGACCCCCTACACTACACAAGCACCACTGCACTGCCCTAACCCCTAAAACACTACCCCCAGCACGACCCCCTACACTACCCAAACATCACTGCACTACCCTAAACCCTAAAACACTACCCCCAGCATGACCCCATACACCTGCCAAACACCACTGCACTACCCTAAACCTTAAAACACTACCCCCAGCATGACCCTCTACACTACCCAAACACCACTGCACTACCCTAAACCCTAAAACACTCCCCCCAGCATGACTCCCTACACTACCCAAACACCACTGCACTACCCTAAACCCTAAATCTACCCCCAGCACGACCCCCTACACTACCCATAACACCACTGCTCTACTCTAAACCCTAAATCTACCCTCAGCACGACCCCCTACACTACTCAAAAACCACTGCACTGCCCTACCCCAAAACACTACCCCAGCATGATCCCCTACACTACACAAACACCACTGCACTACCCTAAACCCTAAATCTATCTCAAACATGACACCCTACACTACACAAGCACCAATACACTACCCTAAACCCTAAAACACTACCCTCAGCACGACCCCCTACACCAGCCAAACACCACTGCACGAACCTAAACCCTAAAACACGACCCCCTACACTACACAAACACCACTTAACTACCCTAAACCCTAAAACACTACCCCTAGCACGACCCCCTACACTACACAAACACCACTGCACTACCCTAAACCCTAAAACACTACCCCACACTACCCAAAAAATACTGCACTACCCTAAACCCTAAAACACTGCCCCCAGCAGTACCCCTCAAACTACCCAAACACCACTGCACTACCCTAAACCTTACAACACTACCCCCAGCAGTACCCCCTACACTACCCAAACACCACTGAACTACCCTAAACCCTAAAACACTACCCCCAGCAGTACCCCCTACACTACCCAAACACCACTGCACTACCCTAAACCCTAAACTACTATCCCCCAGCATGACCCCCTACACTACCCAAACACCACTGCACTGCCCTAAACAATAAAACACTACCCGAGCACGACCCCCTAACATTACCCAAACACCACTGCACTACCCCAAACCCTAAAACACGACCCCCTACACTACACAAACACCACTGAACTACCCTAAACCCAAAAACACTACCCCTAGCATGACCCCCTACACTACACAAATACCACTGCACTACCCTAAACCCTAAAACACTACCCCCTACACTATCCAAAAACCACTGCACTACCCTAAACCCTAAAACACTACCCCCAGCACTACCCCTCAAACTACCCAAACACCACTGCACTACCCTAAACCTTACAACACTACCCCCAGCAGTACCCCCTAAACTACCCAAACACCACTGCACTACCCTAAACCCTAAACTATTACCCCCAGCATGACCCCCTACACTACCCAAACACCACTGCTCTGCCCTAAACCCTAAAACACAACCCCAGCACGACCCCCTACATTACCCAAACACCACTGCACTACCCTAAACCCTAAAATACTCCCCCCAGCACGACTCCCTACACTATCCAAACACCACTGTACTACCCTAAACCCTAAATCTACCCCAGCACGACCTTCTACACTACTGAAACACCACTGCACTACCCTAAAGCCTAAATCTACCTTCAGCACGACCCCCTACACTACCCAAACACCACTGCAGTACCCCAAACCCTAAAACACTACCCCCATCACGACCCCCTACACTACCCAAACACCACTGCACAACCCTAAACCCTAAAACACTACCCCAGCACGACCTCCTACACTACCCAAATACCACTGCACTACCCTAAACCCTAAAACACTACCCCCAGCAGTACCCCCTACACTACCCAAATACCACTGCACTACCCTAAACCCTAAACCACTACCCCCAGCACAACCCCCTACACTACCCAAACAACACTGCACTGCCCTAAACCCTAAAACACTACCCCCAGCATGACCCTCTACACTACACAAACACCACTGCACTACCCTAAACCCTAAATCTATCTCAAACATGACACCCTACACTACACAAGCACCAATACACTACCCTAAACCCTAAAACACTACCCTCAGCACGACCCCCTACACCAGCCAAACACCACTGCACGAACCTAAACCCTAAAACACGACCCCCTACACTACACAAACACCACTTAACTACCCTAAACCCTAAAACACTACCCCTAGCACGACCCCCTACACTACACAAACCCCACTGCACTACCCTAAACCCTAAAACACTCCCCCCAAAATGACTCCCTACACTACCCAAACACCACTGCACTACCCTAAACCCTAAATCTACCCTCAGCACGACCCCCTACACTACTCAAAAACCACTGCACTGCCCTAAACCCTAAAACACTACCCCAGCACGATCCCCTACACTACACAAACACCACTGCGCTACCCTAAACCCTAAATCTACCTTAAGCATGACCCCCTACACTACACAAGCACCACTGCACTGCCCTAAACCCTAAAACACTACCCCCAGCACGACCCCCTACACTACCGAAACATCACTGCACTACCCTAAACCCTAAAACACTACCCCCAGCACGACCCCCTACACCTGCCAAACACCACTGCACTACCCTAAACCCTAAAACACGACCCCCTACACTACACAAACACCACTGAACTACCCTAAACCCTAAAACACTACCCCCAGCACGACCCGCTACACTACACAAACTCCAATGCACTACCCTAAACCCTAAAACACTACCCCCAGCACGACCCCCTACACCAGCCAAACACCACTGCACTACCCTAAACCCTAAAACACGACCCCCTACACTACACAAACACCACTGAACTACCCTAAACCCTAAAACACTACCCCTAGCACGACCCCCTACACTACACAAACACCACTGCACTACCCTAAACCCAAAAACACTACCCCCTACACTACCCAAAAACCACTGCACTACCCTAAACCTTACAACACTACCCCCAGCAGTACCCCCTACACTACCCAAATACCACTGCACTACCTTAAACCCTAAAACACTACCCCCAGCAGTACCCCCACCACTACCCAAACACCACTGCACTACCCTAAACCCTAAACTACTACCCCCAGCATGACCCCCTACACTACCCAAACACCACTGCACTGCCCTAAACCCTAAAACACTCCCCCCAGCATGACTCCCTACACTACCCAAACACAACTGCACTAACCTAAACCCTAAATCTACCCCCAGCACGACCCCCTACACTACCCATAACACTACTGCTCTACTCTAAACCCTAAATCTACCCTCAGCACGCCCCCCTACACTACTCAAAAACAACTGCACTGCCCTAAACCCTAAAACACTACCCCAGCACGATCCCCTACACTACACAAACACCACTGCGCTACACTAAACCGTAAATCTACCTCAAGCATGACCCCCTACACTACACAAGCACCACTGCACTGCCCTAAACAATACAACACTACCCCAGCACAACCCCCTACATTACCCAAACACCACTGCACTACCATAAACCCTAAAACACTACCACCAGCACGACCCCCTACACCAGCCAAACACCACTGCACAACCCTAAACCCTAAAACACGACCCTCTACAGTACACGTACACCACTGAACTACCCTAAACCCAAAAACACTACCCCTAGCACGACCCCCTACACTACACAAATACCACTGCACTACCCTAAACCCTAAAACACTACCCCCTACACTATCCAAAAACCACTGCACTACCCTAAACCCTAAAACACTACCCCCAGCAGTACCCCTCAAACTACCCAAACACCACTGCACTACCCTAAACCTTACAACACTACCTCCAGCAGTACCCCCTACACTACCCAAACACCACTGAACTACCCTAAACCCTAAAACACTACCCCCAACAGTACCCCCTACACTACCCAAACACCACTGCACTACCCTAAACCCTAAACTACTAGCCCCAGCATGACCCCCTACACTACCCAAACACCACTGCACTGCCCTAAACAATAAAACACTACCCCAGCACGACCCCCTACATTACCCAAACACCACTGCACTACCCTAAACCCTAAAACACTACCACCAGCACGACCCCCTACACCAGCCAAACACCACTGCACAACCCTAAACCCTAAAACACGACCCTCTACACTACACAAACACCACTGAACTACCCTAAACCCAAAAACACTACCCCTAGCACGACGCCCTACACTACACAAATACCACTGCACTACCCTAAACCCTAAAACACTACCCCCTACACTATCCAAAAACCACTGCACTACCCTAAACCCTAAAACACTACCCCCAGCAGTACCCCTCAAACTACCCAAACACCACTACACTACCCTAAACCTTACAACACTACCCCCAGCAGTACCCCCTAAACTACCCAAACACCACTGCACTACCCTAAACCCTAAACTATTACCCCCAGCATGACCCCCTACACTACCCGAACACCACTGCTCTGCCCTAAACCCTAAAACACTACCCCAGCACGACCCCCTACATTACCCAAACACCACTGCACTACCCTAAACCCTAAAATACTCCCCCCAGCACGACTCCCTACACTATCCAAACACCACTGTACTACCCTAAACCCTAAATCTACCCCAGCACGACCCACTACACTACCCAAACACCACTGCACTACCATAAACCCTAAACTACTAGCCCCAGCATGACCCCCTACACTACCCAAACACCACTGCACTGCCCTAAACAATAAAACACTACCCCAGCACGACCCCCTACATTACCCAAACACCACTGCACTACCCTAAACCCTAAAACACTACCACCAGCACGACCCCCTACACCAGCCAAACACCACTGCACAACCCTAAACCCTAAAACACGACCCCCTACACTACACAAACACCACTGAACTACCCTAAACCCTAAAACACTACCCCTAGCACGACCCCCTACACTACACAAACACCACTGCACTACCCTAAACCCTAAAACACTACCCCCTACACTATCCAAAAACCACTGCACTACCCTAAACCCTAAAACACTACCCCCAGCAGTACCCCTCAAACTACCCAAACACCACTGCACTACCCTAAACCCTAAAACACTACCCCCAGCAGTACCCCCTACACTACCCAAACACCACTGCACTACCCTAAACCCTAAACTACTACCCCCAGCATGACCCCCTACACTACCCAAACACCACTGCTCTGCCCTAAACCCTAAAACACTACCCCAGCACGACCCCCTACATTACCCAAACACCACTGCACTACCCTAAACCCTAAAACACTCCCCCAGCGAGACTCCCTACACTACCCAAATACCACTGCACTACCCTAAACCCTAAATCTACCCCCAGCACGACCCCCTACACTACCCATAACACCACTGCTCTACTCTAAACCCTAAATCTACCTCAAGCATGACCCCCTACACTACACAAGCACCACTGCACTGCCCTAAACCCTAAAACATTACCCCAAGCACGACCCCCTACACTACCCAAACACCACTGCACTACCCTAAACCCTAAAACACTACCCCCAGCAGTACCCCCTACACTACCCAAACACCACTGCACTACCCTAAACCCTAAAACACTACCCCCAGCAGTACCCCCTACACTACCCAAACACCACTGCACTACCCTAAACCCTAAACTACTACCCCCAGCATGACCCCCTACACTACCCAAACACCACTGCACAACCCTAAACCCTAAAACACTCCCCCCAGCATGACTCCCTACACTACCCAAACACCACTGCACAACCCTAAACCCTAAAACACTCCCCCCAGCATGACTCCCTACACTACCCAAATACCACTGCACTACCCTAAACCCTAAATCTACCCCCAGCACGACCCCCTACACTACCCATAACACCACTGCTCTACTCTAAACCCTAAATCTACCCTCAGCACGACCCCCTACACTACCCAAACACCACTGCACTACCCTAAACCCTAAACTACTATCCCCGAGCATGACCCCCTACACTACCCAAACACCACTGCACTGCCCTAAACAATAAAACACTACCCGAGCACGACCCCCTAACATTACCCAAACACCACTGCACTACCCCAAACCCTAAAACACGACCCCCTACACTACACAAACACCACTGAACTACCCTAAACCCAAAAACACTACCCCTAGCATGACCCCCTACACTACACAAATACCACTGCACTACCCTAAACCCTAAAACACTACCCCCTACACTATCCAAAAACCACTGCACTACCCTAAACCCTAAAACACTACCCCCAGCACTACCCCTCAAACTACCCAAACACCACTGCACTACCCTAAACCTTACAACACTACCCCCAGCAGTACCCCCTACACTACCCAAACACCACTGCACTACCCTAAACCCTAAAACACTACCCCCAGCAGTACCCCCTACACTACCCAAACACCACTGCACTACCCTAAACCCTAAACTACTACCCCCAGCATGACTCCCTACACTACCCAAACACCACTGCACAACCCTAAACCCTAAAGCACTCCCCCCAGCATGACTCCCTACACTACCCAAACACCACTGCACAACCCTAAACCCTAAAACACTCCCCCCAGCATGACTCCCTACACTACCCAAATACCACTGCACTACCCTAAACCCTAAATCTACCCCCAGCACGACCCCCTACACTACCCATAACACCACTGCTCTACTCTAAACCCTAAATCTACCCTCAGCACGACCCCCTACACTACTCAAAAACCACTGCACTGCCCTAAACCCTAAAACACTACCCCAGCACGATCCCCTACACTACACAAACACCACTGCACTACCCTAAACCCTAAATCTATCTCAAGCATGACCCCCTACACTACACAAGCACCACTGCACTGCCCTAACCCCTAAAACACTACCCCCAGCACGACCCCCTACACTACCCAAACATCACTGCACTACCCTAAACCCTAAAACACTACCCCCAGCATGACCCCATACACCTGCCAAACACCACTGCACTACCCTAAACCTTAAAACACTACCCCCAGCATGACCCTCTACACTACCCAAACACCACTGCACTACCCTAAACCCTAAAACACTCCCCCCAGCATGACTCCCTACACTACCCAAACACCACTGCACTACCCTAAACCCTAAATCTATCTCAAACATGACACCCTACACTACACAAGCACCAATACACTACCCTAAACCCTAAAACACTACCCTCAGCACGACCCCCTACACCAGCCAAACACCACTGCACGAACCTAAACCCTAAAACACGACCCCCTACACTACACAAACACCACTTAACTACCCTAAACCCTAAAACACTACCCCTAGCACGACCCCCTACACTACACAAACACCACTGCACTACCCTAAACCCTAAAACACTACCCCACACTACCCAAAAAATACTGCACTACCCTAAACCCTAAAACACTGCCCCCAGCAGTACCCCTCAAACTACCCAAACACCACTGCACTACCCTAAACCTTACAACACTACCCCCAGCAGTACCCCCTACACTACCCAAACACCACTGAACTACCCTAAACCCTAAAACACTACCCCCAGCAGTACCCCCTACACTACCCAAACACCACTGCACTACCCTAAACCCTAAACTACTATCCCCCAGCATGACCCCCTACACTACCCAAACACCACTGCACTGCCCTAAACAATAAAACACTACCCGAGCACGACCCCCTAACATTACCCAAACACCACTGCACTACCCCAAACCCTAAAACACGACCCCCTACACTACACAAACACCACTGAACTACCCTAAACCCAAAAACACTACCCCTAGCATGACCCCCTACACTACACAAATACCACTGCACTACCCTAAACCCTAAAACACTACCCCCTACACTATCCAAAAACCACTGCACTACCCTAAACCCTAAAACACTACCCCCAGCACTACCCCTCAAACTACCCAAACACCACTGCACTACCCTAAACCTTACAACACTACCCCCAGCAGTACCCCCTAAACTACCCAAACACCACTGCACTACCCTAAACCCTAAACTATTACCCCCAGCATGACCCCCTACACTACCCAAACACCACTGCTCTGCCCTAAACCCTAAAACACTACCCCAGCACGACCCCCTACATTACCCAAACACCACTGCACTACCCTAAACCCTAAAATACTCCCCCCAGCACGACTCCCTACACTATCCAAACACCACTGTACTACCCTAAACCCTAAATCTACCCCAGCACGACCTTCTACACTACTGAAACACCACTGCACTACCCTAAAGCCTAAATCTACCTTCAGCACGACCCCCTACACTACCCAAACACCACTGCAGTACCCCAAACCCTAAAACACTACCCCCATCACGACCCCCTACACTACCCAAACACCACTGCACAACCCTAAACCCTAAAACACTACCCCAGCACGACCTCCTACACTACCCAAATACCACTGCACTACCCTAAACTCTAAAACACTACCCCCAGCAGTACCCCCTACACTACCCAAATACCTCTGCACTACCCTAAACCCTAAACCACTACCCCCAGCACAACCCCCTACACTACCCAAACAACACTGCACTGCCCTAAACCCTAAAACACTACCCCCAGCATGACCCTCTACACTACCCAAACACTACTGCACTACCCTAAACCCTAAAACACTCCCCCCAAAATGACTCCCTACACTACCCAAACACCACTGCACTACCCTAAACCCTAAATCTACCCTCAGCACGACCCCCTACACTACTCAAAAACCACTGCACTGCCCTAAACCCTAAAACACTACCCCAGCACGATCCCCTACACTACACAAACACCACTGCGCTACCCTAAACCCTAAATCTACCTTAAGCATGACCCCCTACACTACACAAGCACCACTGCACTGCCCTAAACCCTAAAACACTACCCCCAGCACGACCCCCTACACTACCGAAACATCACTGCACTACCCTAAACCCTAAAACACTACCCCCAGCACGACCCCCTACACCTGCCAAACACCACTGCACTACCCTAAACCCTAAAACACGACCCCCTACACTACACAAACACCACTGAACTACCCTAAACCCTAAAACACTACCCCCAGCACGACCCGCTACACTACACAAACTCCAATGCACTACCCTAAACCCTAAAACACTACCCCCAGCACGACCCCCTACACCAGCCAAACACCACTGCACTACCCTAAACCCTAAAACACGACCCCCTACACTACACAAACACCACTGAACTACCCTAAACCCTAAAACACTACCCCTAGCACGACCCCCTACACTACACAAACACCACTGCACTACCCTAAACCCAAAAACACTACCCCCTACACTACCCAAAAACCACTGCACTACCCTAAATCTTACAACACTACCCCCAGCAGTACCCCCTACACTACCCAAATACCACTGCACTACCTTAAACCCTAAAACACTACCCCCAGCAGTACCCCCACCACTACCCAAACACCACTGCACTACCCTAAACCCTAAACTACTACCCCCAGCATGACCCCCTACACTACCCAAACACCACTGCACTGCCCTAAACCCTAAAACACTCCCCCCAGCATGACTCCCTACACTACCCAAACACAACTGCACTAACCTAAACCCTAAATCTACCCCCAGCACGACCCCCTACACTACCCATAACACTACTGCTCTACTCTAAACCCTAAATCTACCCTCAGCACGCCCCACTACACTACTCAAAAACAACTGCACTGCCCTAAACCCTAAAACACTACCCCAGCACGATCCCCTACACTACACAAACACCACTGCGCTACACTAAACCGTAAATCTACCTCAAGCATGACCCCCTACACTACACAAGCACCACTGCACTGCCCTAAACAATACAACACTACCCCAGCACAACCCCCTACATTACCCAAACACCACTGCACTACCATAAACCCTAAAACACTACCACCAGCACGACCCCCTACACCAGCCAAACACCACTGCACAACCCTAAACCCTAAAACACGACCCTCTACAGTACACGTACACCACTGAACTACCCTAAACCCAAAAACACTACCCCTAGCACGACCCCCTACACTACACAAATACCACTGCACTACCCTAAACCCTAAAACACTACCCCCTACACTATCCAAAAACCACTGCACTACCCTAAACCCTAAAACACTACCCCCAGCAGTACCCCTCAAACTACCCAAACACCACTGCACTACCCTAAACCTTACAACACTACCTCCAGCAGTACCCCCTACACTACCCAAACACCACTGAACTACCCTAAACCCTAAAACACTACCCCCAGCAGTACCCCCTACACTACCCAAACACCACTGCACTACCCTAAACCCTAAACTACTAGCCCCAGCATGACCCCCTACACTACCCAAACACCACTGCACTGCCCTAAACAATAAAACACTACCCCAGCACGACCCCCTACATTACCCAAACACCACTGCACTACCCTAAACCCTAAAACACTACCACCAGCACGACCCCCTACACCAGCCAAACACCACTGCACAACCCTAAACCCTAAAACACGACCCTCTACACTACACAAACACCACTGAACTACCCTAAACCCAAAAACACTACCCCTAGCACGACGCCCTACACTACACAAATACCACTGCACTACCCTAAACCCTAAAACACTACCCCCTACACTATCCAAAAACCACTGCACTACCCTAAACCCTAAAACACTACCCCCAGCAGTACCCCTCAAACTACCCAAACACCACTGCACTACCCTAAACCTTACAACACTACCCCCAGCAGTACCCCCTAAACTACCCAAACACCACTGCACTACCCTAAACCCTAAACTATTACCCCCAGCATGACCCCCTACACTACCCGAACACCACTGCTCTGCCCTAAACCCTAAAACACTACCCCAGCACGACCCCCTACATTACCCAAACACCACTGCACTACCCTAAACCCTAAAATACTCCCCCCAGCACGACTCCCTACACTATCCAAACACCACTGTACTACCCTAAACCCTAAATCTACCCCAGCACGACCCCCTACACTACCCAAACACCACTGCACTACCATAAACCCTAAACTACTAGCCCCAGCATGACCCCCTACACTACCCAAACACCACTGCACTGCCCTAAACAATAAAACACTACCCCAGCACGACCCCCTACATTACCCAAACACCACTGCACTACCCTAAACCCTAAAACACTACCACCAGCACGACCCCCTACACCAGCCAAACACCACTGCACAACCCTAAACCCTAAAACACGACCCCCTACACTACACAAACACCACTGAACTACCCTAAACCCTAAAACACTACCCCTAGCACGACCCCCTACACTACACAAACACCACTGCACTACCCTAAACCCTAAAACACTACCCCCTACACTATCCAAAAACCACTGCACTACCCTAAACCCTAAAACACTACCCCCAGCAGTACCCCTCAAACTACCCAAACACCACTGCACTACCCTAAACCTTACAACACTACCCCCAGCAGTACCCCCTACACTACCCAAACACCACTGCACTACCCTAAACCCTAAAACACTACCCCCAGCAGTACCCCCTACACTACCCAAACACCACTGCACTACCCTAAACCCTAAACTACTACCCCCAGCATGACCCCCTACACTACCCAAACACCACTGCTCTGCCCTAAACCCTAAAACACTACCCCAGCACGACCCCCTACATTACCCAAACACCACTGCACTACCCTAAACCCTAAAACACTCCCCCAGCGAGACTCCCTACACTACCCAAATACCACTGCACTACCCTAAACCCTAAATCTACCCCCTGCACGACCCCCTACACTACCCATAACACCACTGCTCTACTCTAAACCCTAAATCTACCTCAAGCATGACACCCTACACTACACAAGCACCACTGCACTGCCCTAAACCCTAAAACACTACCCCAAGCACGACCCCCTACACTACCCAAACACCACTGCACTACCCTAAACCCTAAAACACTACCCCCAGCAGTACCCCCTACACTACCCAAACACCACTGCACTACCCTAAACCCTAAAACACTACCCCCAGCAGTACCCCCTACACTACCCAAACACCACTGCACTACCCTAAACCCTAAACTACTACCCCCAGCATGACCCCCTACACTACCCAAACACCACTGCACAACCCTAAACCCTAAAACACTCCCCCCAGCATGACTCCCTACACTACCCAAACACCACTGCACAACCCTAAACCCTAAAACACTCCCCCCAGCATGACTCCCTACACTACCCAAATACCACTGCACTACCCTAAACCCTAAATCTACCCCCAGCACGACCCCCTACACTACCCATAACACCACTGCTCTACTCTAAACCCTAAATCTACCCTCAGCACGACCCCCTACACTACTCAAAAACCACTGCACTGCCCTAAACCCTAAAACACTACCCCAGCACGATCCCCTACACTACACAAACACCACTGCACTACCCTAAACCCTAAATCTATCTCAAGCATGACCCCCTACACTACACAAGCACCACTGCACTGCCCTAACCCCTAAAACACTACCCCCAGCACGACCCCCTACACTACCCAAACATCACTGCACTACCCTAAACCCTAAAACACTACCCCCAGCACGACCCCCTACACCTGCCAAACACCACTGCACTACCCTAAACCTTGAAACACTACCCCCAGCATGACCCTCTACACTACCCAAACACCACTGCACTACCCTAAACCCTAAAACACTCCCCCCAGCATGACTCTCTACACTACCCAAACACCACTGCACTACCCTAAACCCTAAATCTACCCCCAGCACGACCCCCTACACTACCCATAACACCACTGCTCTACTCTAAACCCTAAATCTACCCTCAGCACGACCCCCTACACTACTCAAAAACCACTGCACTGCCCTACCCCAAAACACTACCCCAGCATGATCCCCTACACTACACAAACACCACTGCACTACCCTAAACCCTAAATCTATCTCAAACATGACACCCTACACTACACAAGCACCAATGCACTACCCTAAACCCTAAAACACTACCCTCAGCACGACCCCCTACACCAGCCAAACACCACTGCACGACCCTAAACCCTAAAACACGACCCCCTACACTACACAAACACCACTGAACTACCCTAAACCCTAAAACACTACCCCTAGCATGACCCCCTACACTACACAAATACCACTGCACTACCCTAAACCCTAAAACACTACCCCCTACACTATCCAAAAACCACTGCACTACCCTAAACCCTAAAACACTACCCCCAGCACTACCCCTCAAACTACCCAAACACCACTGCACTACCCTAAACCTTACAACACTACCCCCAGCAGTACCCCCAAACTACCCAAACACCACTGCACTACCCTAAACCCTAAAACACTACCCCCAGCAGTACCCCCTACACTACCCAAACACCACTGCACTACCCTAAACCCTAAACTACTACCCCCAGCATGACTCCCTACACTACCCAAACACCACTGCACAACCCTAAACCCTAAAGCACTCCCCCCAGCATGACTCCCTACACTACCCAAACACCACTGCACAACCCTAAACCCTAAAACACTCCCCCCAGCATGACTCCCTACACTACCCAAATACCACTGCACTACCCTAAACCCTAAATCTACCCCCAGCACGACCCCCTACACTACCCATAACACCACTGCTCTACTCTAAACCCTAAATCTACCCTCAGCACGACCCCCTACACTACTCAAAAACCACTGCACTGCCCTAAACCCTAAAACACTACCCCATCACGATCCCCTACACTACACAAACACCACTGCACTACCCTAAACCCTAAATCTATCTCAAGCATGACCCCCTACACTACACAAGCACCACTGCACTGCCCTAACCCCTAAAACACTACCCCCAGCACGACCCCCTACACTACCCAAACATCACTGCACTACCCTAAACCCTAAAACACTACCCCCAGCATGACCCCCTACACCTGCCAAACACCACTGCACTACCCTAAACCTTAAAACACTACCCCCAGCATGACCCTCTACACTACCCAAACACCACTGCACCACCCTAAACCCTAAAACACTCCCCCCAGCATGACTCCCTACACTACCCAAACACCACTGCACTACCCTAAACCCTAAATCTACCCCCAGCACGACCCCCTACACTACCCATAACACCACTGCTCTACTCTAAACCCTAAATCTACCCTCAGCACGACCCCCTACACTACTCAAAAACCACTGCACTGCCCTACCCCAAAACACTACCCCAGCATGATCCCCTACACTACACAAACACCACTGCACTACCCTAAACCCTAAATCTATCTCAAACATGACACCCTACACTACACAAGCACCAATACACTACCCTAAACCCTAAAACACTACCCTCAGCACGACCCCCTACACCAGCCAAACACCACTGCACGAACCTAAACCCTAAAACACGACCCCCTACACTACACAAACACCACTGAACTACCCTAAACCCTAAAACACTACCCCTAGCACGACCCCCTACACTACACAAACACCACTGCACTACCCTAAACCCTAAAACACTACCCCACACTACCCAAAAAATACTGCACTACCCTAAACCCTAAAACACTGCCCCCAGCAGTACCCCTCAAACTACCCAAACACCACTGCACTACCCTAAACCTTACAACACTACCCCCAGCAGTACCCCCTACACTACCCAAACACCACTGAACTACCCTAAACCCTAAAACACTACCCCCAGCAGTACCCCCTACACTACCCAAACACCACTGCACTACCCTAAACCCTAAACTACTATCCCCCAGCATGACCCCCTACACTACCCAAACACCACTGCACTGCCCTAAACAATAAAACACTACCCGAGCACGACCCCCTAACATTACCCAAACACCACTGCACTACCCCAAACCCTAAAACACGACCCCTACACTACACAAACACCACTGAACTACCCTAAACCCAAAAACACTACCCCTAGCATGACCCCCTACACTACACAAATACCACTGCACTACCCTAAACCCTAAAACACTACCCCCTACACTATCCAAAAACCACTGCACTACCCTAAACCCTAAAACACTACCCCCAGCACTACCCCTCAAACTACCCAAACACCACTGCACTACCCTAAACCTTACAACACTACCCCCAGCAGTACCCCCTAAACTACCCAAACACCACTGCACTACCCTAAACCCTAAACTATTACCCCCAGCATGACCCCCTACACTACCCAAACACCACTGCTCTGCCCTAAACCCTAAAACACTACCCCAGCACGACCCCCTACATTACCCAAACACCACTGCACTACCCTAAACCCTAAAATACTCCCCCCAGCACGACTCCCTACACTATCCAAACACCACTGTACTACCCTAAACCCTAAATCTACCCCAGCACGACCTTCTACACTACTGAAACACCACTGCACTACCCTAAAGCCTAAATCTACCTTCAGCACGACCCCCTACACTACCCAAAAACCACTGCAGTACCCCAAACCCTAAAACACTACCCCCATCACGACCCCCTACACTACCCAAACACCACTGCACAACCCTAAACCCTAAAACACTACCCCAGCACGACCTCCTACACTACCCAAATACCACTGCACTACCCTAAACCCTAAAACACTACCCCCAGCAGTACCCCCTACACTACCCAAATACCACTGCACTACCCTAAACCCTAAACCACTACCCCCAGCACAACCCCCTACACTACCCAAACAACACTGCACTGCCCTAAACCCTAAAACACTACCCCCAGCATGACCCTCTACACTACCCAAACACCACTGCACTACCCTAAACCCTAAAACACTCCCCCCAAAATGACTCCCTACACTACCCAAACACCACTGCACTACCCTAAACCCTAAATCTACCCTCAGCACGACCCCCTACACTACTCAAAAACCACTGCACTGCCCTAAACCCTAAAACACTACCCCAGCACGATCCCCTACACTACACAAACACCACTGCGCTACCCTAAACCCTAAATCTACCTTAAGCATGGCCCCCTACACTACACAAGCACCACTGCACTGCCCTAAACCCTAAAACACTACCCCCAGCACGACCCCCTACACTACCGAAACATCACTGCACTACCCTAAACCCTAAAACACTACCCCCAGCACGACCCCCTACACCTGCCAAACACCACTGCACTACCCTAAACCCTAAAACACGACCCCCTACACTACACAAACACCACTGAACTACCCTAAACCCTAAAACACTACCCCCAGCACGACCCGCTACACTACACAAACTCCAATGCACTACCCTAAACCCTAAAACACTACCCCCAGCACGACCCCCTACACCAGCCAAACACCACTGCACTACCCTAAACCCTAAAACACGACCCCCTACACTACACAAACACCACTGAACTACCCTAAACCCTAAAACACTACCCCTAGCACGACCCCCTACACTACACAAACACCAATGCACTACCCTAAACCCAAAAACACTACCCCCTACACTACCCAAAAACCACTGCACTACCCTAAACCTTACAACACTACCCCCAGCAGTACCCCCTACACTACCCAAATACCACTGCACTACCTTAAACCCTAAAACACTACCCCACACTACCCAAAAAATACTGCACTACCCTAAACCCTAAAACACTGCCCCCAGCAGTACCCCTCAAACTACCCAAACACCACTGCACTACCCTAAACCTTACAACACTACCCCCAGCAGTACCCCCTACACTACCCAAACACCACTGAACTACCCTAAACCCTAAAACACTACCCCCAGCAGTACCCCCTACACTACCCAAACACCACTGCACTACCCTAAACCCTAAACTACTATCCCCCAGCATGACCCCCTACACTACCCAAACACCACTGCACTGCCCTAAACAATAAAACACTACCCGAGCACGACCCCCTAACATTACCCAAACACCACTGCACTACCCCAAACCCTAAAACACGACCCCTACACTACACAAACACCACTGAACTACCCTAAACCCAAAAACACTACCCCTAGCATGACCCCCTACACTACACAAATACCACTGCACTACCCTAAACCCTAAAACACTACCCCCTACACTATCCAAAAACCACTGCACTACCCTAAACCCTAAAACACTACCCCCAGCACTACCCCTCAAACTACCCAAACACCACTGCACTACCCTAAACCTTACAACACTACCCCCAGCAGTACCCCCTAAACTACCCAAACACCACTGCACTACCCTAAACCCTAAACTATTACCCCCAGCATGACCCCCTACACTACCCAAACACCACTGCTCTGCCCTAAACCCTAAAACACTACCCCAGCACGACCCCCTACATTACCCAAACACCACTGCACTACCCTAAACCCTAAAATACTCCCCCCAGCACGACTCCCTACACTATCCAAACACCACTGTACTACCCTAAACCCTAAATCTACCCCAGCACGACACTACTGAAACACCACTGCACTACCCTAAAGCCTAAATCTACCTTCAGCACGACCCCCTACACTACCCAAAAACCACTGCAGTACCCCAAACCCTAAAACACTACCCCCATCACGACCCCCTACACTACCCAAACACCACTGCACAACCCTAAACCCTAAAACACTACCCCAGCACGACCTCCTACACTACCCAAATACCACTGCACTACCCTAAACCCTAAAACACTACCCCCAGCAGTACCCCCTACACTACCCAAATACCACTGCACTACCCTAAACCCTAAACCACTACCCCCAGCACAACCCCCTACACTACCCAAACAACACTGCACTGCCCTAAACCCTAAAACACTACCCCCAGCATGACCCTCTACACTACCCAAACACCACTGCACTACCCTAAACCCTAAAACACTCCCCCCAAAATGACTCCCTACACTACCCAAACACCACTGCACTACCCTAAACCCTAAATCTACCCTCAGCACGACCCCCTACACTACTCAAAAACCACTGCACTGCCCTAAACCCTAAAACACTACCCCAGCACGATCCCCTACACTACACAAACACCACTGCGCTACCCTAAACCCTAAATCTACCTTAAGCATGACCCCCTACACTACACAAGCACCACTGCACTGCCCTAAACCCTAAAACACTACCCCCAGCACGACCCCCTACACTACCGAAACATCACTGCACTACCCTAAACCCTAAAACACTACCCCCAGCACGACCCCCTACACCTGCCAAACACCACTGCACTACCCTAAACCCTAAAACACGACACACTACACAAACACCACTGAACTACCCTAAACCCTAAAACACTACCCCCAGCACGACCCGCTACACTACACAAACTCCAATGCACTACCCTAAACCCTAAAACACTACCCCCAGCACGACCCCCTACACCAACCAAACACCACTGCACTACCCTAAACCCTAAAACACGACCCCCTACACTACACAAACACCACTGAACTACCCTAAACCCTAAAACACTACCCCTAGCACGACCCCCTACACTACACAAACACCACTGCACTACCCTAAACCCAAAAACACTACCCCCTACACTACCCAAAAACCACTGCACTACCCTAAACCTTACAACACTACCCCCAGCAGTACCCCCTACACTACCCAAATACCACTGCACTACCTTAAACCCTAAAACACTACCCCCAGCAGTACCCCCACCACTACCCAAACACCACTGCACTACCCTAAACCCTAAACTACTACCCCCAGCATGACCCCCTACACTACCCAAACACCACTGCACTGCCCTAAACCCTAAAACACTCCCCCCAGCATGACTCCCTACACTACCCAAACACAACTGCACTAACCTAAACCCTAAATCTACCCCCAGCACGACCCCCTACACTACCCATAACACTACTGCTCTACTCTAAACCCTAAATCTACCCTCAGCACGCCCCCCTACACTACTCAAAAACAACTGCACTGCCCTAAACCCTAAAACACTACCCCAGCACGATCCCCTACACTACACAAACACCACTGCGCTACACTAAACCGTAAATCTACCTCAAGCATGACCCCCTACACTACATAAGCACCACTGCACTGCCCTAAACAATACAACACTACCCCAGCACAACCCCCTACATTACCCAAACACCACTGCACTACCATAAACCCTAAAACACTACCACCAGCACGACCCCCTACACCAGCCAAACACCACTGCACAACCCTAAACCCTAAAACACGACCCTCTACAGTACACGTACACCACTGAACTACCCTAAACCCAAAAACACTACCCCTAGCACGACCCCCTACACTACACAAATACCACTGCACTACCCTAAACCCTAAAACACTACCCCCTACACTATCCAAAAACCACTGCACTACCCTAAACCCTAAAACACTACCCCCAGCGGTACCCCTCAAACTACCCAAACACCACTGCACTACCCTAAACCTTACAACACTACCTCCAGCAGTACCCCCTACACTACCCAAACACCACTGAACTACCCTAAACCCTAAAACACTACCCCCAGCAGTACCCCCTACACTACCCAAACACCACTGCACTACCCTAAACCCTAAACTACTAGCCCCAGCATGACCCCTACACAACCCAAACACCACTGCACTGCCCTAAACAATAAAACACTACCCCAGCACGACCCCCTACATTACCCAAACACCACTGCACTACCCTAAACCCTAAAACACTACCACCAGCACGACCCCCTATACCAGCCAAACACCACTGCACAACCCTAAACCCTAAAACACGACCCCCTACACTACACAAACACCACTGAACTACCTTAAACCCTAAAACACTACCCCTAGCACGACCCCCTACACTACACAAACACCACTGCACTACCCTAAACCCTAAAACACTACCCCCTACACTATCCAAAAACCACTGCACTACCCTAAACCCTAAAACACTACCCCCAGCAGTACCCCTCAAACTACCCAAACACCACTGCACTACCCTAAACCTTACAACACTACCCCCAGCAGTACCCCCTACACTACCCAAACACCACTGCACTACCCTAAACCCTAAAACACTACCCCCAGCAGTACCCCCTACACTACTCAAACACCACTGCACTGCCCTAAACCTTAAACTACTACCCCCAGCATGACCCCCTACACTACCCAAACACCACTGCTCTGCCCTAAACCCGAAACACTACCCCAGCACGACCCCCTACATTACCCAAACACCACTGCACTACCCTAAACCCTAACATACTCCCCCAGCACGACTCCCTACACTATCCAAACACCACTGCACTACCCTAAACCCTAAATCTACCCCCAGCACGACCTTCTACACAACTGAAACACCACTGCACTACCCTAAACCCTAAACCACTACCCCCAGCACAACCCCCTAAACTACCCAAACAACACTGCACTGCCCTAAACCCTAAAACACTACCCCCAGCATGACCCTCTACACTACCCAAACACCACTGCACTACCCTAAACCCTAAAACCCTCCCCCCAGCATGACACCCTACACTACCCAAACACCACTGCACTACCCTAAACCCTAAATCTACCCCCAGCACGACCCCCTACACTACCCATAACACCACTGCTCTACGCTAAACCCTAAATCTACCCTCAGCACGACCCCCTACACTACTCAAAAACCACTGCACTGCCCTAAACAATAAAACACTACCCCAGCACGACCCCCTACATTACCCAAACACCACTGCACTACCCTAAACCCTAAAACACTACCGCCTACACTATCCAAAATCCACTGCACTACCCTAAACCCTATAACACTACCCCCAGCAGTACCCCTCTAGCTACCCAAACACCACTGCACTACCCTAAACCTTCAACACTACCCCCAGCAGTACCCCCTACACAACCCAAACACCACTGCACTACCCTAAACCCTAAACTACTACCCCCAGCACGACATCCTACATTACCCAAACACCACTGCACTACCCTAAACCCTAAAATACTCCCCACAGCACGACTCCCTACACTACCCAAACACCACTGCACTACCCTAAACCCTAAACAACTACCCCCAGCATGACCCCCTACACTATCCAAACACCACTGCACTGCTCTAAATCCTAAAACACTACCCCAGCACGACCCCCTACATTACCCAAACACCACTGCACTACCCTAAACCCTAAAATACTCCCCCAGCACGACCCGCTACACTACACAAACACCAATGCACTACCCTAAACCGTAAAACACTACCCCCAGCACGACCCCCTACACCAGCCAAACACCACTGCACTACCCTATACTCTAAACCACGACCCCCTACACTACACAAACACGACTGAACTACCCTAAACCCTAAAACACTACCCCTAGCACGACCCCCTACACTACACAAACACCACTGCACTACACTAAACCCTAAAACTCTACCCCCTAAACTACCCAAAAACCACTGCACTACCCTAAACCCTAAAACACTACCCCCAGCAGTACCCCTCAAACAACCCAAACACCACTGCACTACCCTAAACCCTAAAACACTACCCCCAGCAGTACCCCCTACACTAACCAAACATCACTGCACTACCCTAAACACTAAAACACTACCCCCAGCAGTACCCCCTACACGACCCAAATACCAGTGCCCTACCCGAAACCCTAAACCACTACCCCCAGCACGACCCCCTACACTACCCAATCACCACTGCACTGCCCTAAACCCTAAAACACTACCCCCAGCATGACCCTCTACACTACCCAAACACCACTGCACTACCCTAAACCCTAAAACACTCCCCCAGCAAGACTCCCTACACTACCCAAACACCACTGCACTACCCTAAACCCTAAACCACTACCCCCAGCACGACCCCCTACACTACCCAATCACCACTGTACTGCCCTAAACCCTAAAATACTACCCCCAGCAGTACCACTCAAACTACCCAAACACCACTGCACTACCCTAAATCCTAAAACACTACCCCCAGCCGTACCCCCTACACTACCCAAATACCACTGCACTACCCTAAACCCTAAAACACTACCCCCAGCAGTACCCCCTACACGACCCAAATACCACTGCCCTACCCTAAACCCTAAACCACTACCCCCAGCACGACCCCCTACTCTACCCAATCACCACTGCACTGCCCTAAACCCTACAACACTACCCCCAGCATGACCCTCTACACTACCCAAACACCACTGCACTACCCTAAACCCTAAAACACTCCCCCCAGCATGACTCCCTACACTACCCAAATACCACTGCACTACCCTAAACCCTAAATCTACCCCCAGCACGACCCCCTACACTACCCATAACACCACTGCTCTACTCTAAACCCTAAATCTACCTCAAGCATGACCCCCTACACTACACAAGCACCACTGCACTGCCCTAAACCCTAAAACACTACCCCAAGCACAACCCCTACACCAGCCAAACACCACTGCACTACCCTAAACCCTAAAACACTACCCCCAGCATGACCCTCTACACTACCCAAACACCACTGCACAACCCTAAACCCTAAAACACTCCCCCAGCATGACTCCCTACACTACCCAAACACCACTGCACTACCCTAAACCCTAAATCTACCCCCAGCACGACCCTCTACACTACCCATAACACCACTGCACTTCCCTAAACCCTAAAACACTACCCCAGCACGATCCCCTACACTACACAAACACCACTGCACTACCCTAAACCCTAAATCTATCTCAAGCATGACCCCCTACACTACACAAGCACCACTGCACTGCCCTAAACCCTAAAACACTACCCCCAGCACGACCCCCTACACTACCCAAACATCACTGCACTACCCTAAACCCTAAAACACTACCCCCAGCACGACCCCCTACACCTGCCAAACACCACTGCACTACCCTAAACCCTAAAACACTACCCCCAGCATAACCCTCTACACTACCCAAACACCACTGCACTACCCTAAACCCTAAAACACTCCCCCCAGCATGACTCCCTACACTACCCAAACACCACTGCACTACCCTAAACCCTAAATCTACCCCCAGCACGACCCCCTACACTGCCCATAACACCACTGCTCTACTCTAAACCCTAAATCTACCCTCAGCACAACCCCCTACACTACTCAAAAACCACTGCACTGCCCTACCCCAAAACACTACCCCAGCATGATCCCCTACACTACACAAACACCACTGCACTACCCTAAACCCTAAATCTATCTCAAGCAAGACACCCTACACTACACAATCACCAATGCACTACCCTAAACCCTAAAACACTACCTCCAGCACGACCCCCTACACCAGCCAAACACCACTGCACGACCCTAAACCCTAAAACACGACCCCCTACACTACACAAACACCACTGAACTACCCTAAACCCTAAAACACTACCCCTAGCACGGCCCCCTACACTACACAAACACCACTGCACTACCCTAAACCCTAAAACACTATACCTACACTACCCAAAAACTACTGCACTACCCTAAACCCTAAAACACTGCCCCCAGTAGTACCCCTCAAACTACCCAAACACCACTGCACTACCCTAAACCTTACAACACTACCCCCTGCAGTACCCCCTACACTACCCAAACACCACTGAACTACCCTAAACCCTAAAACACTACCCCCAGCAGTACCCCCTACACTACCCAAACACCACTGCACTACCCTAAACCCTAAACTACTACCCCCAGCATGACCCCCTACACTACCCAAACACCACTGCACTGCCCTAAACAATAAAACACTACCCCAGCACGACCCCCTACATTACCCAAACACCACTGCACTACCCTAAACCCTAAAACACTACCACCAGCACGATCCCCTACACCAGCCAAACACCACTGCACAACCCTAAACCCTAAAACACGACCCTCTACACTACACAAACACCACTGAACTACCCAAAAACACTACCCCTAGCACGACGCCCTACACTACACAAATACCACTGCACTACCCTAAACCCTAAAACACTACCCCCTACACTATCCAAAAACCACTGCACTACCCTAAACCCTAAAACACTACCCCCAGCAGTACCCCTCAAACTACCCAAACACCACTGCACTACCCTAAACCTTACAACACTACCCCCAGCAGTACCCCCTAAACTACCCAAACACCACTGCACTACCCTAAACCCTAAACTATTACCCCCAGCATGACCCCCTACACTACCCAAACACCACTGCTCTGCCCTAAACCCTAAAACACTACCCCAGCACGACCCCCTACATTACCCAAACACCACTGCACTACCCTAAACCCTAAAATACTCCCCCCAGCACGACTCCCTACACTATCCAAACACCACTGTACTACCCTAAACCCTAAATGTACCCCAGCACGACCCCCTACACTACCCAAACACCACTGCACTACCCTAAACCCTAAACTACTAGCCCCAGCATGACCCCCTACACTACCCAAACACCACTGCACTGCCCTAAACAATAAAACACTACCCCAGCACGACCCCCTACATTACCCAAACACCACTGCACTACCCTAAACCCTAAAACACTACCACCAGCACGACCCCCTACACCAGCCAAACACCACTGCACAACCCTAAACCCTAAAACACGACCCCCTACACTACACAAACACCACTGAACTACCCTAAACCCTAAAACACTACCCCTAGCACGACCCCCTACACTACACAAACACCACTGCACTACCCTAAACCCTAAAACACTACCCCCTACACTATCCAAAAACCACTGCACTACCCTAAACCCTAAAACACTACCCCCAGCAGTACCCCTCAAACTACCCAAACACCACTGCACTACCCTAAACCTTACAACACTACCCCCAGCAGTACCCCCTACACTACCCAAACACCACTGCACTACCCTAAACCCTAAAACACTACCCCCAGCAGTACCCCCTACACTACCCAAACACCACTGCACTACCCTAAACCCTAAACTACTACCCCCAGCATGACCCCCTACACTACCCAAACACCACTGCTCTGCCCTAAACCCTAAAACACTACCCCAGCACGACCCCCTACATTACCCAAACACCACTGCACTACCCTAAACCCTAAAACACTCCCCCAGCGAGACTCCCTACACTACCCAAATACCACTGCACTACCCTAAACCCTAAATCTACCCCCAGCACGACCCCCTACACTACCCATAACACCACTGCTCTACTCTAAACCCTAAATCTACCTCAAGCATGACCCCCTACACTACACAAGCACCACTGCACTGCCCTAAACCCTAAAACACTACCCCATGCACGACCCCCTACACTACCCAAACACCACTGCACTACCCTAAACCCTAAAACACTACCCTCAGCAGTACCCCCTACACTACCCAAACACCACTGCACTACCCTAAACCCTAAAACACTACCCCCAGCAGTACCCCCTACACTACCCAAACACCACTGCACTACCCTAAACCCTAAACTACTACCCCCAGCATGACCCCCTACACTACCCAAACACCACTGCACAACCCTAAACCCTAAAACACTCCCCCCAGCATGACTCCCTACACTACCCAAACACCACTGCACAACCCTAAACCCTAAAACACTCCCCCCAGCATGACTCCCTACACTACCCAAATACCACTGCACTACCCTAAACCCTAAATCTACCCCCAGCACGACCCCCTACACTACCCATAACACCACTGCTCTACTCTAAACCCTAAATCTACCCTCAGCACGACCCCCTACACTACTCAAAAACCACTGCACTGCCCTAAACCCTAAAACACTACCCCAGCACGATCCCCTACACTACACAAACACCACTGCACTACCCTAAACCCTAAATCTATCTCAAGCATGACCCCCTACACTACACAAGCACCACTGCACTGCCCTAACCCCTAAAACACTACCCCCAGCACGACCCCCTACACTACCCAAACATCACTGCACTACCCTAAACCCTAAAACACTACCCCCAGCACGACCCCCTACACCTGCCAAACACCACTGCACTACCCTAAACCTTAAAACACTACCCCCAGCATGACCCTCTACACTACCCAAACACCACTGCACTACCCTAAACCCTAAAACACTCCCCCCAGCATGACCCTCTACACTACCCAAACACCACTGCACTACCCTAAACCCTAAAACACTCCCCCCAGCATGACTCTCTACACTACCCAAACACCACTGCACTACCCTAAACCCTAAATCTACCCTCAGCACGACCCCCTACACTACTCAAAAACCACTGCACTGCCCTACCCCAAAACACTACCCCAGCATGATCCCCTACACTACACAAACACCACTGCACTACCCTAAACCCTAAATCTATCTCAAACATGACACCCTACACTACACAAGCACCAATGCACTACCCTAAACCCTAAAACACTACCCTCAGCACGACCCCCTACACCAGCCAAACACCACTGCACGACCCTAAACCCTAAAACACGACCCCCTACACTACACAAACACCACTGAACTACCCTAAACCCTAAAACACTACCCCTAGCACGACCCCCTACACTACACAAACACCACTGCACTACCCTAAACCCTAAAACACTACCCCACACTACCCAAAAAATACTGCACTACCCTAAACCCTAAAACACTGCCCCCAGCAGTACCCCTCAAACTACCCAAACACCACTGCACTACCCTAAACCTTACAACACTACCCCCAGCAGTACCCCCTACACTACCCAAACACCACTGAACTACCCTAAACCCTAAAACACTACCCCCAGCAGTACCCCCTACACTACCCAAACACCACTGCACTACCCTAAACCCTAAACTACTATCCCCGAGCATGACCCCCTACACTACCCAAACACCACTGCACTGCCCTAAACAATAAAACACTACCCGAGCACGACCCCCTAACATTACCCAAACACCACTGCACTACCCCAAACCCTAAAACACGACCCCCTACACTACACAAACACCACTGAACTACCCTAAACCCAAAAACACTACCCCTAGCATGACCCCCTACACTACACAAATACCACTGCACTACCCTAAACCCTAAAACACTACCCCCTACACTATCCAAAAACCACTGCACTACCCTAAACCCTAAAACACTACCCCCAGCACTACCCCTCAAACTACCCAAACACCACTGCACTACCCTAAACCTTACAACACTACCCCCAGCAGTACCCCCTACACTACCCAAACACCACTGCACTACCCTAAACCCTAAAACACTACCCCCAGCAGTACCCCCTACACTACCCAAACACCACTGCACTACCCTAAACCCTAAACTACTACCCCCAGCATGACTCCCTACACTACCCAAACACCACTGCACAACCCTAAACCCTAAAACACTCCCCCCAGCATGACTCCCTACACTACCCAAACACCACTGCACAACCCTAAACCCTAAAACACTCCCCCCAGCATGACTCCCTACACTACCCAAATACCACTGCACTACCCTAAACCCTAAATCTACCCCCAGCATGACCCCCTACACTACCCATAACACCACTGCTCTACTCTAAACCCTAAATCTACCTCAAGCATGACCCCCTACACTACACAAGCACCACTGCACTGCCCTAAACCCTAAACTACTAGCCCCAGCATGACCCCCTACACTACCCAAACACCACTGCACTGCCCTAAACAATAAAACACTACCCCAGCACGACCCCCTACATTACCCAAACACCACTGCACTACCCTAAACCCTAAAACACTACCACCAGCACGACCCCCTACACCAGCCAAACACCACTGCACAACCCTAAACCCTAAAACACGACCCCCTACACTACACAAACACCACTGAACTACCCTAAACCCTAAAACACTACCCCTAGCACGACCCCCTACACTACACAAACACCACTGCACTACCCTAAACCCTAAAACACTACCCCCTACATTATCCAAAAACCACTGCACTACCCTAAACCCTAAAACACTACCCCCAGCAGTACCCCTCAAACTACCCAAACACCACTGCACTACCCTAAACCTTACAACACTACCCCCAGCAGTACCCCCTACACTACCCAAACACCACTGCACTACCCTAAACCCTAAAACACTACCCCCAGCAGTACCCCCTACACTACCCAAACACCACTGCACTACCCTAAACCCTAAACTACTACCCCCAGCATGACCCCCTACACTACCCAAACACCACTGCTCTGCCCTAAACCCTAAAACACTACCCCAGCACGACCCCCTACATTACCCAAACACCACTGCACTACCCTAAACCCTAAAACACTCCCCCAGCGAGACTCCCTACACTACCCAAATACCACTGCACTACCCTAAACCCTAAATCTACCCCCAGCACGACCCCCTACACTACCCATAACACCACTGCTCTACTCTAAACCCTAAATCTACCTCAAGCATGACCCCCTACACTACACAAGCACCACTGCACTGCCCTAAACCCTAAAACACTACCCCATGCACGACCCCCTACACTACCCAAACACCACTGCACTACCCTAAACCCTAAAACACTACCCCCAGCAGTACCCCCTACACTACCCAAACACCACTGCACTACCCTAAACCCTAAAACACTACCCCCAGCAGTACCCCCTACACTACCCAAACACCACTGCACTACCCTAAACCCTAAACTACTACCCCCAGCATGACCCCCTACACTACCCAAACACCACTGCACAACCCTAAACCCTAAAACACTCCCCCCAGCATGACTCCCTACACTACCCAAACACCACTGCACAACCCTAAACCCAAAAACACTACCCCTAGCATGACCCCCTACACTACACAAATACCACTGCACTACCCTAAACCCTAAAACACTACCCCCTACACTATCCAAAAACCACTGCACTACCCTAAACCCTAAAACACTACCCCCAGCACTACCCCTCAAACTACCCAAACACCACTGCACTACCCTAAACCTTACAACACTACCCCCAGCAGTACCCCCTACACTACCCAAACACCACTGCACTACCCTAAACCCTAAAACACTACCCCCAGCAGTACCCCCTACACTACCCAAACACCACTGCACTACCCTAAACCCTAAACTACTACCCCCAGCATGACTCCCTACACTACCCAAACACCACTGCACAACCCTAAACCCTAAAACACTCCCCCCAGCATGACTCCCTACACTACCCAAACACCACTGCACAACCCTAAACCCTAAAACACTCCCCCCAGCATGACTCCCTACACTACCCAAATACCACTGCACTACCCTAAACCCTAAATCTACCCCCAGCACGACCCCCTACACTACCCATAACACCACTGCTCTACTCTAAACCCTAAATCTACCTCAAGCATGACCCCCTACACTACACAAGCACCACTGCACTGCCCTAAACCCTAAACTACTAGCCCCAGCATGACCCCCTACACTACCCAAACACCACTGCACTGCCCTAAACAATAAAACACTACCCCAGCACGACCCCCTACATTACCCAAACACCACTGCACTACCCTAAACCCTAAAACACTACCACCAGCACGACCCCCTACACCAGCCAAACACCACTGCACAACCCTAAACCCTAAAACACGACCCCCTACACTACACAAACACCACTGAACTACCCTAAACCCTAAAACACTACCCCTAGCACGACCCCCTACACTACACAAACACCACTGCACTACCCTAAACCCTAAAACACTACCCCCTACACTATCCAAAAACCACTGCACTACCCTAAACCCTAAAACACTACCCCCAGCAGTACCCCTCAAACTACCCAAACACCACTGCACTACCCTAAACCTTACAACACTACCCCCAGCAGTACCCCCTACACTACCCAAACACCACTGCACTACCCTAAACCCTAAAACACTACCCCCAGCAGTACCCCCTACACTACCCAAACACCACTGCACTACCCTAAACCCTAAACTACTACCCCCAGCATGACCCCCTACACTACCCAAACACCACTGCTCTGCCCTAAACCCTAAAACACTACCCCAGCACGACCCCCTACATTACCCAAACACCACTGCACTACCCTAAACCCTAAAACACTCCCCCAGCGAGACTCCCTACACTACCCAAATACCACTGCACTACCCTAAACCCTAAATCTACCCCCAGCACGACCCCCTACACTACCCATAACACCACTGCTCTACTCTAAACCCTAAATCTACCTCAAGCATGACCCCCTACACTACACAAGCACCACTGCACTGCCCTAAACCCTAAAACACTACCCCATGCACGACCCCCTACACTACCCAAACACCACTGCACTACCCTAAACCCTAAAACACTACCCCCAGCAGTACCCCCTACACTACCCAAACACCACTGCACTACCCTAAACCCTAAAACACTACCCCCAGCAGTACCCCCTACACTACCCAAACACCACTGCACTACCCTAAACCCTAAACTACTACCCCCAGCATGACCCCCTACACTACCCAAACACCACTGCACAACCCTAAACCCTAAAACACTCCCCCCAGCATGACTCCCTACACTACCCAAACACCACTGCACAACCCTAAACCCTAAAACACTCCCCCCAGCATGACTCCCTACACTACCCAAATACCACTGCACTACCCTAAACCCTAAATCTACCCCCAGCACGACCCCCTACACTACCCATAACACCACTGCTCTACTCTAAACCCTAAATCTACCCTCAGCACGACCCCCTACACTACTCAAAAACCACTGCACTGCCCTAAACCCTAAAACACTACCCCAGCACGATCCCCTACACTACACAAACACCACTGCACTACCCTAAACCCTAAATCTATCTCAAGCATGACCCCCTACACTACACAAGCACCACTGCACTGCCCTAACCCCTAAAACACTACCCCCAGCACGACCCCCTACACTACCCAAACATCACTGCACTACCCTAAACCCTAAAACACTACCCCCAGCACGACCCCCTACACCTGCCAAACACCACTGCACTACCCTAAACCTTAAAACACTACCCCCAGCATGACCCTCTACACTACCCAAACACCACTGCACTACCCTAAACCCGAAAACACTCCCCCCAGCATGACTCTCTACACTACCCAAACACCACTGCACTACCCTAAACCCTAAATCTACCCCCAGCACGACCCCCTACACTACCCATAACACCACTGCTCTACTCTAAACCCTAAATCTACCCTCAGCACGACCCCCTACACTACTCAAAAACCACTGCACTGCCCTACCCCAAAACACTACCCCAGCATGATCCCCTACACTACACAAACACCACTGCACTACCCTAAACCCTAAATCTATCTCAAACATGACACCCTACACTACACAAGCACCAATGCACTACCCTAAACCCTAAAACACTACCCTCAGCACGACCCCCTACACCAGCCAAACACCACTGCACGACCCTAAACCCTAAAACACGACCCCCTACACTACACAAACACCACTGAACTACCCTAAACCCTAAAACACTACCCCTAGCACGACCCCCTACACTACACAAACACCACTGCACTACCCTAAACGCTAAAACACTACCCCACACTACCCAAAAAATACTGCACTACCCTAAACCCTAAAACACTGCCCCCAGCAGTACCCCTCAAACTACCCAAACACCACTGCACTACCCTAAACCTTACAACACTACCCCCAGCAGTACCCCCTACACTACCCAAACACCACTGAACTACCCTAAACCCTAAAACACTACCCCCAGCAGTACCCCCTACACTACCCAAACACCACTGCACTACCCTAAACCCTAAACTACTATCCCCGAGCATGACCCCCTACACTACCCAAACACCACTGCACTGCCCTAAACAATAAAACACTACCCGAGCACGACCCCCTAACATTACCCAAACACCACTGCACTACCCCAAACCCTAAAACACGACCCCCTACACTACACAAACACCACTGAACTACCCTAAACCCAAAAACACTACCCCTAGCATGACCCCCTACACTACACAAATACCACTGCACTACGCTAAACCCTAAAACACTACCCCCTACACTATCCAAAAACCACTGCACTACCCTAAACCCTAAAACACTACCCCCAGCACTACCCCTCAAACTACCCAAACACCACTGCACTACCCTAAACCTTACAACACTACCCCCAGCAGTACCCTCTACACTACCCAAACACCACTGCACTACCCTAAACCCTAAAACACTACCCCCAGCAGTACCCCCTACACTACCCAAACACCACTGCACTACCCTAAACCCTAAACTACTACCCCCAGCATGACTCCCTACACTACCCAAACACCACTGCACAACCCTAAACCCTAAAACACTCCCCCCAGCATGACTCCCTACACTACCCAAACACCACTGCACAACCCTAAACCCTAAAACACTCCCCCCAGCATGACTCCCTACACTACCCAAATACCACTGCACTACCCTAAACCCTAAATCTACCCCCAGCACGACCCCCTACACTACCCATAACACCACTGCTCTACTCTAAACCCTAAATCTACCCTCAGCACGACCCCCTACACTACTCAAAAACCACTGCACTGCCCTAAACCCTAAAACACTACCCCAGCACGATCCCCTACACTACACAAACACCACTGCACTACCCTAAACCCTAAATCTATCTCAAGCATGACCCCCTACACTACACAAGCACCACTGCACTGCCCTAACCCCTAAAACACTACCCCCAGCACGACCCTCTACACTACCCAAACATCACTGCACTATCCTAAACCCTAAAACACTACCCCCAGCACGACCCCCTACACCTGCCAAACACCACTGCACTACCCTAAACCTTAAAACACTACCCCCAGCATGACCCTCTACACTACCCAAACACCACTGCACTACCCTAAACCCTAAAACACTCCCCCCAGCATGACTCCCTACACTACCCAAACACCACTGCACTACCCTAAACCCTAAATCTACCCCCAGCACGACCCCCTACACTACCCATAACACCACTGCTCTACTCTAAACCCTAAATCTACCCTCAGCACGACCCCCTACACTACTCAAAAACCACTGCACTGCCCTACCCCAAAACACTACCCAAGCATGATCCCCTACACTACACAAACACCACTGCACTACCCTAAACCCTAAATCTATCTCAAACATGACACCCTACACTACACAAGCACCAATGCACTACCCTAAACCCTAAAACACTACCCTCAGCACGACCCCCTACACCAGCCAAACACCACTGCACGACCCTAAACCCTAAAACACGACCCCCTACACTACACAAACACCACTGAACTACCCTAAACCCTAAAACACTACCCCTAGCACGACCCCCTACACTACACAAACACCACTGCACTACCCTAAACCCTAAAACACTACCCCACACTACCCAAAAAATACTGCACTACCCTAAACCCTAAAACACTGCCCCCAGCAGTACCCCTCAAACTACCCAAACACCACTGCACTACCCTAAACCTTACAACACTACCCCCAGCAGTACCCCCTACACTACCCAAACACCACTGAACTACCCTAAACCCTAAAACACTACCCCCAGCAGTACCCCCTACACTACCCAAACACCACTGCACTACCCTAAACCCTAAACTACTATCCCCCAGCATGACCCCCTACACTACCCAAACACCACTGCACTGCCCTAAACAATAAAACACTACCCGAGCACGACCCCCTAACATTACCCAAACACCACTGCACTACCCCAAACCCTAAAACACGACCCCCTACACTACACAAACACCACTGAACTACCCTAAACCCAAAAACACTACCCCTAGCATGACCCCCTACACTACACAAATACCACTGCACCACCCTAAACCCTAAAACACTACCCCCAGCACTACCCCTCAAACTACCCAAACACCACTGCACTACCCTAAACCTTACAACACTACCCCCAGCAGTACCCCCTAAACTACCCAAACACCACTGCACTACCCTAAACCCTAAACTATTACCCCCAGCATGACCCCCTACACTACCCAAACACCACTGCTCTGCCCTAAACCCTAAAACACTACCCCAGCACGGCCCCCTACATTACCCAAACACCACTGCACTACCCTAAACCCTAAAATACTCCCCCCAGCACGACTCCCTACACTATCCAAACACCACTGTACTACCCTAAACCCTAAATCTACCCCAGCACGACCTTCTACACTACTGAAACACCACTGCACTACCCTAAAGCCTAAATCTACCTTCAGCACGACCCCCTACACTACCCAAACACCACTGCAGTGCCCCAAACCCTAAAACACTACCCCCATCACGACCCCCTACACTACCCAAACACCACTGCACAACCCTAAACCCTAAAACACTACCCCAGCACGACCTCCTACACTACCCAAATACCACTGCACTACCCTAAACCCTAAAACACTACCCCCAGCAGTACCCCCTACACTACCCAAATACCACTGCACTACCCTAAACCCTAAACCACTACCCCCAGCACAACCCCCTACACTACCCAAACAACACTGCACTGCCCTAAACCCTAAAACACTACCCCCAGCATGACCCTCTACACTACCCAAACACCACTGCACTACCCTAAACCCTAAAACACTCCCCCCAAAATGACTCCCTACACTACCCAAACACCACTGCACTACCCTAAACCCTAAATCTACCCTCAGCACGACCCCCTACACTACTCAAAAACCACTGCACTGCCCTAAACCCTAAAACACTACCCCAGCACGATCCCCTACACTACACAAACACCACTGCGCTACCCTAAACCCTAAATCTACCTTAAGCATGACCCCCTACACTACACAAGCACCACTGCACTGCCCTAAACCCTAAAACACTACCCCCAGCACGACCCCCTACGCTACCGAAACATCACTGCACTACCCTAAACCCTAAAACACTACCCCCAGCACGACCCCCTACACCTGCCAAACACCACTGCACTACCCTAAACCCTAAAACACGACCCCCTACACTACACAAACACCACTGAACTACCCTAAACCCTAAAACACTACCCCCAGCACGACCCACTACACTACACAAACTCCAATGCACTACCCTAAACCCTAAAACACTACCCCCAGCACGACCCCCTACACCAGCCAAACACCACTGCACTACCCTAAACCCTAAAACACGACCCCCTACACTACACAAACACCACTGAACTACCCTAAACCCTAAAACACTACCCCTAGCACGACCCCCTACACTACACAAACACCACTGCACTACCCTAAACCCTAAAACACTACCCCCTACACTACCCAAAAACCACTGCACTACCCTAAACCTTACAACACTACCCCCAGCAGTACCCCCTACACTACCCAAATACCACTGCACTACCTTAAACCCTAAAACACTACCCCCAGCAGTACCCCCTACACTACCCAAACACCACTGCACTAGCCTAAACCCTAAACTACTACCCCCAGCATGACCCCCTACACTACCCAAACACCACTGCACTGCCCTAAACCCTAAAACACTCCCCCCAGCATGACTCCCTACACTACCCAAACACAACTGCACTAACCTAAACCCTAAATCTACCCCCAGCACGACCCCCTACACTACCCATAACACTACTGCTCTACTCTAAACCCTAAATCTACCCTCAGCACGCCCCCCTACACTACTCAAAAACAACTGCACTGCCCTAAACCCTAAAACACTACCCCAGCACGATCCCCTACACTACACAAACACCACTGCGCTACACTAAACCGTAAATCTACCTCAAGCATGACCCCCTACACTACACAAGCACCACTGCACTGCCCTAAACCCTAAAACACTACCACCAGCATGACCCCCTGCACTACCGAAACATCACTGCACTACCCTAAACCCTAAAACACTACCCCCAGCACGCCCCCTACACCTACCAAACACCACTGCACTACCCTAAACCCTAAAACACGACCCCCTACACTACACAAACACCACTGAACTACACTAAACCCTAAAACACTACCCCCAGCACGACCCGCAACACTACACAAACTCCAATGCACTACCCTAAACCCTAAAACACTACCCCCAGCACGACCCCCTACACCAGCCAAACACCACTGCACTACCCTAAACCCTAAAACACGACCCCCTACACTACACAAACACCACTGAACTACCCTAAACCCTAAAACACTACCCCTAGCACGACCCCCTACACTACACAAACACCACTGCACTACCCTAAACCCTAAAACACTACCCCCTACACTACCCAAAAACCACTGCACTACCCTAAACCCTAAAACACTACCCCCAACAGTACCCCTCAAACTACCCTAACACCACTGCACAACCCTAAACCTTACAACACTACCCCCAGCAGTACCCCCTACACTACCCAAACACCACTGCACTACCCTAAACCCTAAAACACTACCCCCAGCAGTACCCCTACACTACCCAAACACCACTGCACTACCCTAAACCCTAAACTACTAACCCCAGCATGACCCCCTACACTACCCAAACACCACTGCACTGCCCTAAACCCTAAAACACTACCCCCAGCAAGACCCCCTACACTACCCAATCACCACTGCACTGCCCTAAACCCTAAAACACTACCCCCAACAGTACCCCTAAAACTACCCAAACACCACTGCTGTACCCTAAACCCTAAAACACTACCCCCAGCAGTACCCCCTACACTACCCAAATACCACTGCACTACCCTAAACCCTAAAACACTACCCCCAGCAGTACCCCCTACACGACCCAAATACCACTGCCCTACCCTAAACCCTAAACCCTAAACCACTACCCCCAGCACGACCCCCTACACTACCCAATCACCACTGCACTGCCCTAAACCCTAAAACACTACCCCCAGCATGACCCTCTAAACTACCCAAACACCACTGCACTACCCTAAACCCTAAAACACTCCCCCCAGCATGACTCCCTACAATACCCAAACACCACTGCACTACCCTAAACCCTAAATCTACCCCCAGCATGACCCCCTACACTACCCAAACACCACTGCACTGCCCTAAACCCTAAAACACTCCCCCCAGCATGACTCCCTACACTACCCAAACACAACTGCACTAACCTAAACCCTAAATCTACCCCCAGCACGACCCCCTACACTACCCATAACACCAATGTTCTACTCTAAACCCTAAATCTACCCTCAGCACGACCCCCTACACTACTCAAAAACAACTGCACTGCCCTAAACCCTAAAACACTACCCCAGCACGATCCCCTACACTACACAAACACCACTGCGCTACACTAAACCGTAAATCTACCTCAAGCATGACCCCCTACACTACACAAGCACCACTGCACTGCCCTAAACCCTAAAACACTACCACCAGCACGACCCCCTACACTACCGAAACATCACTGCACTACCCTAAACCCTAAAACACTACCCCCAGCACGACCCCCTACACCTACCAAACACCACTGCACTACCCTAAACCCTAAAACACGACCCCCTACACTACACAAACACCACTGAACTACCCTAAACCCTAAAACACTACCCCCAGCACGACCCGCTACACTACACAAACTCCAATGCACTACCCTAAACCCTAAAACACTACCCCCAGCACGACCCCCTACACCAGCCAAACACCACTGCACTACCCTAAACCCTAAAACATGACCCCCTACACTACACAAACACCACTGAACTACCCTAAACCCTAAAACACTACCCCTAGCACGACCCCCTACACTACACAAACACCACTGCACTACCCTAAACCCTAAAACACTACCCCCTACACTACCCAAAAACCACTGCACTACCCTAAACCCTAAAACACTACCCCCAACAGTACCCCTCAAACTACCCTAACACCACTGCACAACCCTAAACCTTACAACACTACCCCCAGCAGTACCCCCTACACTACCCAAACACCACTGCACTACCCTAAACCCTAAAACACTACCCCCAGAAGTACCCCTACACTACCCAAACACCACTGCACTACCCTAAACCCTAAACTACTACCCCCAGCATGACCCCCTACACTACCCAAACACCACTGCACTGCCCTAAACCCTAAAACACTACCCCCAGCATGACCCCCTACACTACCCAATCACCACTGCACTGCCCTAAACCCTAAAACACTACCCCCAACAGTACCCCTAAAACTACCCAAACACCACTGCAGTACCCTAAACCCTAAAACACTACCCCCAGCAGTACCCCCTACACTACCCAAATACCACTGCACTACCCTAAACCCTAAAACACTACCCCCAGCAGTACCCCCTACACGACCCAAATACCACTGCCCTACCCTAAACCCTAAACCACTACCCCCAGCACGACCCCCTACACTACCCAATCACCACTGCACTGCCCTAAACCCTAAAACACTACCCCCAGCATGACCCTCTAAACTACCCAAACACCACTGCACTACCCTAAACCCTAAAACACTCACCCCAGCATGACTCCCTACAATACCCAAACACCACTGCACTACCCTAAACCCTAAATCTACCCCCAGCATGACCCCCTACACTACCCAAACACCACTGCACTGCCCTAAACCCTAAAACACTCCCCCCAGCATGACTTCCTACACTACCCAAACCAAACTGCACTAACCTAAACCCTAAATCTACCCCCAGCACGACCCCCTACACTACCCATAACACCACTGCTCTACTCTAAACCCTAAATCTACCCTCAGCACGACCCCCTACACTACTCAAAAACAACTGCACTGCCCTAAACCCTAAAACACTACCCCAGCACGATCCCCTACACTACACAAACACCACTGCGCTACACTAAACCGTAAATCTACCTCAAGCATGACCCCCTACACTACACAAGCACCACTGCACTGCCCTAAACCCTAAAACACTACCACCAGCACGACCCCCTACACTACCGAAACATCACTGCACTACCCTAAACCCTAAAACACTATCCCCAGCACGACCCCCTACACCTACCAAACACCACTGCACTACCCTAAACCCTAAAACACGACCCCCTACACTACACAAACACCACTGAACTACCCTAAACCCTAAAACACTACCCCCAGCACGACCCGCAACACTACACAAACTCCAATGCACTACCCTAAACCCTAAAACACTACCCCCAGCACGACCCCCTACACCAGCCAAACACCACTGCACTACCCTAAACCCTAAAACACGACCCCCTACACTACACAAACACCACTGAACTACCCTAAACCCTAAAACACTACCCCTAGCACGACCCCCTACACTACACAAACACCACTGCACTACCCTAAACCCTAAAACACTACCCCCTACACTACCCAAAAACCACTGCACTACCCTAAACCCTAAAACACTACCCCCAACAGTACCCCTCAAACTACCCTAACACCACTGCACAACCCTAAACCTTACAACACTACCCCAAGCAGTACCCCCTACACTACCCAAACACCACTGCACTACCCTAAACCCTAAAACACTACCCCCAGCAGTACCCCTACACTACCCAAACACCACTGCACTACCCTAAACCCTAAACTACTACCCCCAGCATGACCCCCTACACTACCCAAACACCACTGCACTGCCCTAAACCCTAAATCACTACCCCCAGCATGACCCCCTACACTACCCAATCACCACTGCACTGCCCTAAACCCTAAAACACTACCCCCAACAGTACCCCTAAAACTACCCAAACACCACTGCAGTACCCTAAACCCTAAAACACTACCCCCAGCAGTACCCCCTACACTACCCAAATACCACTGCACTACCCTAAACCCTAAAACACTACCCCCAGCAGTACTCCCTACACGACCCTAATACCACTGCCCTACCCTAAACCCTAAACCACTACCCCCAGCACGACCCCCTACACTACCCAATCACCACTGCACTGCCCTAAACCCTAAAACACTACCCCCAGCATGACCTTCTAAACTACCCAAACACCACTGCACTACCCTAAACCCTAAAACACTCCCCCCAGCATGACTCCCTACAGTACCCAAACACCACTGCACTACCCTAAACCCTAAATCTACCCCCAGCACGACCTCCTACACTACCCATAACACCACTGCTCTACTCTAAACCCTAAATCTACCCGCAGCACGACCCCCTACACTACTCAAAAACCACTGCACTGCCCTAAACCCTAAAACACTACCCCAGCACGATCCCCTACACTACACAAACACCACTGCACTACCCTAAACCCTAAATCTACCTCAAGCATGACCCCCTACACTACACAAGCACCACTGCACTGCCCTAAACCCTAAAACACTACCCCAGCACGACCCCCTACACTACCGAAACATCACTGCACTACCCTAAACCCTAAAACACTACCCCCAGCACGCCCCCCTACACCTACCAAACACCACTGCACTACCCTAAACCCTAAAACACGACCCCCTACACTACACAAACACCACTGAACTACCCTAAACCCTAAAACACTACCCCCAGAACGACCCGCTACACTACACAAAATCCAATGCACTACCCTAAACCCTAAAACACTACCCCCAGCACGACCCCCTACACCAGCCAAACACCACTGCACTACCCTAAACCGTAAAACTCGACCCCCTACACTACACAAACACCACTGAACTACCCTAAACCCTAAAACACTACCCCTAGCACGACCCCCTACACTACACAAACACCACTGCACTACCCTAAACCCTAAAACACTACCCCCTACACTTCCCAAAAACCACTGCACTACCCTAAACCCTAAAACACTACCCCCAACAGTACCCCTCAAACTACCCTAACACCACTGCACAACCCTAAACCTTACAACACTACCCCCAGCAGTTTCCCCTACACTACCCAAACACCACTGCACTACCCTAAACCCTAAAACACTACCCCCAGCAGTACCCCTACACTACCCAAACACCACTGCACTACCCTAAACCCTAAACTACTACCCCCAGCATGACCCCCTACACTACCCAAACACCACTGCACTGCCCTAAACCCTAAAACACTACCCCCAGCATGACCCCCTACACTACCCAATCACCACTGCACTAAACCCTAAAACACTACCCCCAACAGTACCCCTAAAACTACCCAAACACCACTGCAGTACCCTAAACCCTAAAACACTACCCCCAGCAGTACCCCCTACACTACCCAAATACCACTGCACTACCCTAAACCCTAAAACACTACCCCCAGCAGTACTCCCTACACGACCCTAATACCACTGCCCTACCCTAAACCCTAAACCACTACCCCCAGCACGACCCCCTACACTACCCAATCACCACTGCACTGCCCTAAACCCTAAAACACTACCCCCAGCATGACCCTCTAAACTACCCAAACACCACTGCACTACCCTAAACCCTAAAACACTCCCCCCAGCATGACTCCCTACACTACCCAAACACCACTGCACTACCCTAAACCCTAAATCTACCCCCAGCACGACCTCCTACACTACCCATAACACCACTGCTCTACTCTAAACCCTAAATCTACCCGCAGCACGACCCCCTACACTACTCAAAAACCACTGCACTGCCCTAAACCCTAAAACACTACCCCAGCACGATCCCCTACACTACACAAACACCACTGCACTACCCTAAACCCTAAATCTACCTCAAGCATGACCCCCTACACTACACAAGCACCACTGCACTGCCCTAAACCCTAAAACACTACCCCAGCACGACCCCCTACACTACCGAAACATCACTGCACTACCCTAAACCCTAAAACACTACCCCCAGCACGCCCCCCTACACCTACCAAACACCACTGCACTACCCTAAACCCTAAAACACGACCCCCTACACTACACAAACACCACTGAACTACCCAAAACCCTAAAACACTACCCCCAGAACGACCCGCTACACTACACAAACTCCAATGCACTACCCAAAACACTAAAACACTACCCCCAGCACGACCCCCTACACCAGCCAAACACCACTGCACTACCCTAAACCCTAAAACTCGACCCCCTACACTACACAAACACCACTGAACTACCCTAAACCCTAAAACACTACCCCTAGCACGACCCCCTACACTACACAAACACCACTGCACTACCCTAAACCCTAAAACACTACCCCCTACACTACCCAAAAACAACTGCACTGCCCTAAACCCTAAAACACTACCCCAGCACGATCCCCTACACTACACAAACACCACTGCGCTACACTAAACCGTAAATCTACCTCAAGCATGACCCCCTACACTACACAAGCACCACTGCACTGCCCTAAACCCTAAAACACTACCACCAGCACGACCCCCTACACTACAGAAACATCACTGCACTACCCTAAACCCTAAAACACTACCCCCAGCACGACCCCTACACCTACCAAACACCACTGCTCTACCCTAAACCCTAAAACACGACCCCCTACACTACACAAACACCACTGAACTACCCTAAACCCTAAAACACTACCCCCAGCACGACCCGCAACACTACACAAACTCCAATGCACTACCCTAAACCCTAAAACACTACCCCCAGCACGACCCCCTACACCAGCCAAACACCACTGCACTACCCTAAACCCTAAAACACGACCCCCTACACTACACAAACACCACTGAACTACCCTAAACCCTAAAACACTACCCCTAGCACGACCCCCTACACTACACAAACACCACTGCACTACCCTAAACCCTAAAAACACTACCCCCTACTCTACCCAAAAACCACTGCACTACCCTAAACCCTAAAACACTACCCCCAACAGTACCCCTCAAACTACCCTAACACCACTGCACAACCCTAAACCTTACAACACTACCCCCAGCAGTACCCCCTACACTACCCAAACACCACTGCACTACCCTAAACCCTAAAACACTACCCCCAGCAGTACCCCTACACTACCCAAACACCACTGCACTACCCTAAACCCTAAACTACTACCCCCAGCATGACCCCCTACACTACCCAAACACCACTGCACTGCCCTAAACCCTAAAACACTACCCCCAGCATGACCCCCTACACTACCCAATCACCACTGCACTAAACCCTAAAACACTACCCCCAACAGTACCCCTAAAACTACCCAAACACCACTGCAGTACCCTAAACCCTAAAACACTACCCCCAGCACGACCCCCTACACTACCCAATCACCACTGCACTGCCCTAAACCCTAAAACACTACCCCCAGCATGACCCTCTAAACTACCCAAACACCACTGCACTACCCTAAACCCTAAAACACTCCCCCCAGCATGACTCCCTACACTACCCAAACACCACTGCACTACCCTAAACCCTAAATCTACCCCCAGCACGACCTCCTACACTACCCATAACACCACTGCTCTACTCTAAACCCTAAATCTACCCGCAGCACGACCCCCTACACTACTCAAAAACCACTGCACTGCCCTAAACCCTAAAACACTACCCCAGCACGATCCCCTACACTACACAAACACCACTGCACTACCCTAAACCCTAAATCTACCTCAAGCATGACCCCCTACACTACACAAGCACCACTGCACTGCCCTAAACCCTAAAACACTACCCCAGCACGACCCCCTACACTACCGAAACATCACTGCACTACCCTAAACCCTAAAACACTACCCCCAGCACGCCCCCCTACACCTACCAAACACCACTGCACTACCCTAAACCCTAAAACACGACCCCCTACACTACACAAACACCACTGAACTACCCAAAACCCTAAAACACTACCCCCAGAACGACCCGCTACACTACACAAACTCCAATGCACTACCCAAAACACTAAAACACTACCCCCAGCACGACCCCCTACACCAGCCAAACACCACTGCACTACCCTAAACCCTAAAACTCGACCCCCTACACTACACAAACACCACTGAACTACCCTAAACCCTAAAACACTACCCCTAGCACGACCCCCTACACTACACAAACACCACTGCACTACCCTAAACCCTAAAACACTACCCCCTACACTACCCAAAAACAACTGCACTGCCCTAAACCCTAAAACACTACCCCAGCACGATCCCCTACACTACACAAACACCACTGCGCTACACTAAACCGTAAAACTACCTCAAGCATGACCCCCTACACTACACAAGCACCACTGCACTGCCCTAAACCCTAAAACACTACCACCAGCACGACCCCCTACACTACCGAAACATCACTGCACTACCCTAAACCCTAAAACACTACCCCCAGCACGACCCCTACACCTACCAAACACCACTGCTCTACCCTAAACCCTAAAACACGACCCCCTACACTACACAAACACCACTGAACTACCCTAAACCCTAAAACACTACCCCCAGCACGACCCGCAACACTACACAAACTCCAATGCACTACCCTAAACCCTAAAACACTACCCCCAGCACGACCCCCTACACCAGCCAAACACCACTGCACTACCCTAAACCCTAAAACACGACCCCCTACACTACACAAACACCACTGAACTACCCTAAACCCTAAAACACTACCCCTAGCACGACCCCCTACACTACACAAACACCACTGCACTACCCTAAACCCTAAAAACACTACCCCCTACACTACCCAAAAACCACTGCACTACCCTAAACCCTAAAACACTACCCCCAACAGTACCCCTCAAACTACCATAACACCACTGCACAACCCTAAACCTTACAACACTACCCCCAGCAGTACCCCCTACACTACCCAAACACCACTGCACTACCCTAAACCCTAAAACACTACCCCCAGCAGTACCCCTACACTACCCAAACACCACTGCACTACCCTAAACCCTAAACTACTACCCCCAGCATGACCCCCTACACTACCCAAACACCACTGCACTGCCCTAAACCCTAAAACACTACCCCCAGCATGACCCCCTACACTACCCAATCACCACTGCACTAAACCCTAAAACACTACCCCCAACAGTACCCCTAAAACTACCCAAACACCACTGCAGTACCCTAAACCCTAAAACACTACCCCCAGCAGTACCCCCTACACTACCCAAATACCACTGCACTACCCTAAACCCTAAAACACTACCCCCAGCAGTACTCCCTACACGACCCTAATACCACTGCCCTACCCTAAACCCTAAACCACTACCCCCAGCACGACCCCCTACACTACCCAATCACCACTGCACTGCCCTAAACCCTAAAACACTACCCCCAGCATGACCCTCTAAACTACCCAAACACCACTGCACTACCCTAAACCCTAAAACACTCCCCCCAGCATGACTCCCTACACTACCCAAACACCACTGCACTACCCTAAACCCTAAATCTACCCCCAGCACGACCTCCTACACTACCCATAACACCACTGCTCTACTCTAAACCCTAAATCTACCCGCAGCACGACCCCCTACACTACTCAAAAACCACTGCACTGCCCTAAACCCTAAAACACTACCCCAGCACGATCCCCTACACTACACAAACACCACTGCACTACCCTAAACCCTAAATCTACCTCAAGCATGACCCCCTACACTACACAAGCACCACTGCACTGCCCTAAACCCTAAAACACTACCCCAGCACGACCCCCTACACTACCGAAACATCACTGCACTACCCTAAACCCTAAAACACTACCCCCAGCACGCCCCCCTACACCTACCAAACACCACTGCACTACCCTAAACCCTAAAACACGACCCCCTACACTACACAAACACCACTGAACTACCCTAAACCCTAAAACACTACCCCCAGAACGACCCGCTACACTACACAAACTCCAATGCACTACCCTAAACCCTAAAACACTACCCCCAGCACGACCCCCTACACCAGCCAAACACCACTGCACTACCCTAAACCCTAAAACTCGACCCCCTACACTACACAAACACCACTGAACTACCCTAAACCCTAAAACACTACCCCTAGCACGACCCCCTACACTACACAAACACCACTGCACTACCCTAAACCCTAAAACACTACCCCCTACACTACCCAAAAACCACTGCACTACCCTAAACCCTAAAACACTACCCCCAACAGTACCCCTCAAACTACCCTAACACCACTGCACAACCCTAAACCTTACAACACTACCCCCAGCAGTACCCCCTACACTACCCAAACACCACTGCACTACCCTAAACCCTAAAACACTACCCCCAGCAGTACCCCTACACTACCCAAACACCACTGCACTACCCTAAACCCTAAACTACTACCCCCAGCATGACCCCCTACACTACCCAAACACCACTGCACTGCCCTAAACCCTAAAACACTACCCCCAGCAAGACCCCCTACACTACCCAATCACCACTGCCCTAAACCCTAAAACACTACCCCCAACAGTACCCCTAAAACTACCCAAACACCACTGCAGTACCCTAAACCCTAAAACACTGCCCCCAGCAGTACCCCCTACACTACCCAAATACCACTGCACTACCCTAAACCCTAAGACACGACCCCCAGCAGTACCCCCTACACGACCCAAATACCACTGCCCTACCCTAAACCCTAAACCACTACCCCCAGCACGACCCCCTACACTACCCAATCACCACTGCACTGCCCTAAACCCTAAAACACTACCCCCAGCATGACCCTCTAAACTACCCAAACACCACTGCACTACCCTAAACCCTAAAACACTCCCCCCAGCATGACTCCCTACAATACCCAAACACCACTGCACTACCCTAAACCCTAAATCTACCCCCAGCATGACCCCCTACACTACCCAAACACCACTGCACTGCCCTAAACCCTAAAACACTCCCCCCAGCTTGACTCCCTACACTACCCAAACACAACTGCACTAACCTAAACCCTAAATCTACCCCCAGCACGACCCCCTACACTACCCATAACACCACTGCTCTACTCTAAACCCTAAATCTACCCTCAGCACGACCCCCTACACTACTCAAAAACAACTGCACTGCCCTAAACCCTAAAACACTACCCCAGCACGATCCCCTACACTACACAAACACCACTGCGCTACACTAACCCGTACATCTACCTCAAGCATGACCCCCTACACTACACAAGCACCACTGCACTGCCCTAAACCCTAAAACACTACCACCAGCACGACCCCCTACACTACCGAAACATCACTGCACTACCCTAAACCCTAAAACACTACCCCCAGCACGACCCCCTACACCTACCAAACACCACTGCACTACCCTAAACCCTAAAACACGACCCCCTACACTACACAAACACCACTGAACTACCCTAAACCCTAAAACACTACCCCCAGCACGGCCCGCTACACTACACAAACTCCAATGCACTACCCTAAACCCTAAAACACTACCCCCAGCACGACGCCCTACACCAGCCAAACACCACTGCACTACCCTAAACCCTAAAACACGACCCCCTACACTACACAAACACCACTGAACTACCCTAAACCCTAAAACACTACCCCTAGCACGACCCCCTACACTACACAAACACCACTGCACTACCCTAAACCCTAAAACACTACCCCCTACACTACCCAAAAAACACTGCACTACCCTAAACCCTAAAACACTACCCCCAACAGTACCCCTCAAACTACCCTAACACCACTGCACAACCCTAAACCTTACAACACTACCCCGAGCAGTACCCCCTACACTACCCAAACACCACTGCACTACCCTAAACCCCAAAACACTACCCCCAGCAGTACCCCCTACACTACCCAAACACCACTGCACTACCCTAAACCCTAAACTACTACCCCCAGCATGACCCCCTACACTACCCAAACACCACTGCACTGCCCTAAACCCTAAAACACTACCCCCAGCATGACCCCCTACACTACCCAATCACCACTGCACTGCCCTAAACCATAAAAACACTACCCCCAACAGTACCCCTAAAACTACCCAAACACCACTGCAGTACCCTAAACCCTAAAACACTACCCCCAGCAGTACCCCCTACACTACCCAAATACCACTGCACTACCCTAAACCCTAAAACACTACCCCAGCAGTACCCCCTACACGACCCAAATACCACTGCCCTACCCTAAACCCTAAACCACTACCCCCAGCACGACCCCCTACACTACCCAATCACCACTGCACTGCCCTAAACCCTAAAACACTACCCCCAGCATGACCCTCTAAACTACCCAAACACCACTGCACTACCCTAAACCCTAAAACACTCCCCCCAGCATGACTCCCTACACTACCCAAACACCACTGCACTACCCTAAACCCTAAATCTACCCCCAGCACGACCTCCTACACTACCCATAACACCACTGCTCTACTCTAAACCCTAAATCTACCCTCAGCACGACCCCCTACACTACTCAAAAACCACTGCACTGCCCTAAACCCTAAAACACTACCCCAGCACGATCCCCTACACTACACAAACACCACTGCCCTACCCTAAACCCTAAATCTACCTCAAGCATGACCCCCTACACTACACAAGCACCACTGCACTGCCCTAAACCCTAAAACACTACCCCCAGCACGACCCCCTACACTACCCAAACATCACTGCACTACCCTAAACCCTAAAACACGACCCCCTACACTACACAAACACCACTGAATTACCCTAAACCCTAAAACACTACCCCTAGCACGACCCCCTACACTACACAAACACCACTGCCTTACCCTAAACCCTAAAACACTACCCCCTACACTACCCAAAAACCACTGCACTACCCTAAACCCTAAAACACTACCCCCAGCAGTACCCCTCAAACTACCCAAACACCACTGCACTACCCTAAACCCTAAAACACTACCCCCAAGGGGCGGAGTCAAGATGGCGGAGTGAGCAGACGTGTTGGTTTACTGCTCCCGCCGGCGATTTCAATAGCACCGGTCCTCGGACCGCCATCGGCGCATACAGGATAAATCTTCGTGGTCAGTTGACCCGTGACTGTTGTGGACGTCGGATCACCGATTCCCGGCCCGGCAGGGTCGGTGGCGGAAGTAGCAAGGGTGCTGCCGGGTCCGGCTGTGCAGGAGGCCGGCAGCCGATCGGAGCGTGAGGACGGTGGCCTAGCGCCGCAGGTTGGAGAGATGAAGTGGTGAAGCTGGCAGCGCTGGGGCGCCGGGGGACTGCTCCTGCCGCAGAACTGCTCCCGCCGCAGATACAGAGAGGTGGCGGCCTCGGGGGTGATACGAGAGGAAGAACGGAGCCCGGCCGGGCAGCGGCTGTGGAGCTAAGATGACGCGGTGGGCGGTGGAGGGGCCGGTGAGTGAGGCCCGCGCTCCCTTCCTCCCCCTTCCCCCCCCCCACCCTGCTGCACGTGCTGTGACTGCCACAGAGTCGGTGGCGCTGACCTTCCCCGGGGGGGGGATTGGATGACTGGGGCCCCGGAGGGGACCGGCGAGTGGACCCTGGAGATTGAGGAAGCGATGCCGAGGGGTCGGCGGCGGCTGGCCGGGACCCCGCGGCAGCACTGGGAGTGAGCGAGGTACGCCCGTTGGAAAGGGCTGGACGGCCTGCAGGGAGCTGGAGGAGACGGTCCCCGTCGTACCTAAAGAGGCCGGACTGGGAGCCTTTGCTGCGAGGGGGAGGTGAGGCTGGAGGAGACGTCCCAGAGCGGAGGACTGGGGATCAGACCCCGGTGGGTGATCCCGCCCTGAGGTAGGCCGCAGAGAGAGGGAAGGACTGTGCGGCGACGGGATCTACAGGTGCACAGCAGTTACCGGAGCCCCATATTACGATCGGGACGGGTGGCGGCTGGTATTGCTGCTACGTGGCCCGACGCCCGTCCTAGAGATGCTGCTGCCTGTGGGTCGGAGCGGGTGCGGAGCTGCCGCTCGAGACCAGGAGAGGGTCGGGCCGACCTCCTGGCGCCTGGAGACTGACGCCCCACGTCGGATCGGTGGATTGAGCCGGAGGGTGCCCGCTGTGAAGGAGGGGAGGCGGCGGAGCCGGGTCCGGCACGCTCCGGGCGGCTCAAACGGAGTAGGCTATGCCCACAACTAAGAAGAGGCAAGGTCGGTCAATTAAGGATTTGTTTGCCCAAGGCTCGACAGATCAGATGGCTTTGGGCACGGAGGCGGGTGCCGCCGGGGGAGCGTCGTCGCAGGCGGAGGAGTCAGGACCGGTCACCAGGGCATTCCTTGAGTCAATGTTCGGTGCTTTGAGAGAGGACATCCGCACACTCAAGCACGAATTTGCTTCAGAGTTAAAAGAGGTGCGTCGTGACGTGGATTCCATTGGTGACAGGGTAGCGGATTTGGAAGGCAAGGGCGGTGGCCGAGATGTGGAGATCTCTGAGTTACAGCAAGAGATCATCCGGCTCCATGATCAGCAGGTGGACCTCCAAACTCACCTCGAGGATATGGAAAACCGCTCCCGTCGCCAAAATATACGGATTAGAGGGGTGAAAGCGGATGACGTCTCGAAAGACTTGTTTGCCTACGCACAGAAGCTCTTTAATCACATTTTGGGCAATCCGTCTGAGACTGAGATCCGGAGAGATCACGCTCATAGAGTGGGACCCCCGAGAGCGCCAACGGCTCCTCCGTCAGACATCTTGGTATGTGTCCAGGACTATCGCACTAAAGAAACCATCCTTCAGAATGCACGCCATCTACACCCCATACATTTTCAGGGTCAGGCCCCGGTTCTGTTTCAGGACTTATCCGCACTCACACTACAAAAGCGGCGAACATTCAGGCCTGTCACGGCACACCTGCAACAGCATGGCATCCCTTACAGCTGGGGCCATCCTTTCCGGCGAGTGTTTCGTAAGGACAACAAACTGTTTCAATTACGCTCCTTGTCGGAGGCCTGCACGATCCTGGGTCTTGACCCTCCGGAGGAGGGGTCTAGCGGAGAGCCCCGCAAGGTGGAAGCTTAGAAACTTGGGGCTCGATGGCGCCAACAGGGCTGTAGGCGTCGCCACAGGAAGCCCCCAGCGGCAGACATCGTGGAGAGCCAGAGATCCGCTCTGGAGGCCGTCTCCGTGGGCTTGTCGGGTCCTGACCCGGTCTGATCTCGTGCACCCATTTGCTTAGTAACTGCTGTCTGTCTTTTATTACAAGGATCGCCGGCGGGAGGAGGGCTCCTGTTCCATGGGGATAATTCTCACCCAAATGGTTTACTACCAATCACTGACGAGTGATGGACTAAGTGTTCTTTGTGTTGGTTGTGAATTGTTTTTGATTATGCGTTGTTGGGGGTTTGTTGAGGGAGGGATTCCGATGCCCCGCGCTCACCCTCTCTGTGTAACACAAGGGTCTGATGGTGCCCGAATGTGTCTCCGCCGACTGTCTGGGGTGTGGTTGGGAGGAGCATCGGGGGGGTGCTTGCTTATTGTCGCTCAGATCGGGGGCTCATGCATATGCCTGTCACCACATTTAAAGTCCTTACCCTCAATGTGAGGGGTCTTAATAATCCTGTGAAGCGTAGGGCTGTCTTGTCCTGTCTGGAAAACTCCCAAGCGGACCTGTGCCTTTTACAGGAAACCCATTTATTGCTGAGAGATTGCTACCGTCTTTGGTCGTGGAAATTCCCCACCCAGTTTTTTTCTTCTGCCCCTACTAAGACGGTGGGAGTGGCGATATTGGTGGCGCGGAAGTTCCGAGGGAAATCCTCCATAAGGTGGCCGAGATCCGGGGACGTTTATTAGTCTTCCGCTTTGCCCTGGGGGGTCAGATATTCACGGTCGGCTCCATATATGGCCCGAACGAGGACCAGGAACGATTTCTGCACTCCGTTCTGATAGAGGCTACAGCCACGACAGACCAGAATATCATTCTATGGGGCGATTTGAACTTGGTGTTTGACAATCATAGGGACAGGTCTAGTCAACGCACCCACCACAAAGGGGCCCTATCAGCGGAGGGGATTGCACATATAAAAGACCTGGGGCTGTGTGACCTATGGCGTAGCTTTCACCCTCACTCTAGGGAATACTCATTTTACTCTAATGCCCACAAGACATACGCACGCCTAGATCACTTCTTAGTTTCTGACTCGATACGCTCCTTTACAAAGACAGTGGAGATTGGAGTGGCAGCTTTTTCGGACCATGCCCCGGTTTTAGCTACTCTGGCCCTCCCACCCACATCACGCCCAACCAGGGTTTGGCGGCTCAGGGACACTCTCCTACACCGACCAGAGGTGGTCCGACATATAAGACGCACCATAGCCGAATACATCTCACACAATGCAAATTCCGACACCACATTGGCAATACAATGGGCGGCCATGAAGACAGTAATTCGAGGGGAATTTATAGCTTTGGCGGTGGCGGAAAACAAAGAACGGGGTCGGAAACGGGAAGATCTCATGCAGCGGACCCGGGAATTAGAGCAGATCCACCAAAGAACAGGGGCTCCTAAGGTGTGGAGACAGCTTAAAGCCGTGCGCCACCAGTTGGCCGCGCTAGATCAGGACAGAGCGGAATATGCGGCATTGCGACTGAAGAATGCATATTACACCGGGGGGGACAGGTGTGGGCGTCTCCTTGCTCACAAACTGCGAGAAGTACATCAGCAGCGTGGGGTCCAGACTATCGACCGATTGGACGGCACCCGTGTATCCGAGGACGAGGCCATTGCGGAGGCGTTCCGTGACTTCTATGCCAAACTGTATGCAGGGGACTCGTTGGAGGACTCGGGAGTGGCCCTCCTTGATTCTGTTGATTTACCCACATTGACTGTGGATCAGGCGAACCACTTAGACAGGGAAATCCAGCAAGAGGAGGTCATAGCAGCTATATCTCGTCTTAAGTTGGGGAAAGCCCCCGGCCCGGACGGCTTCTCCCCGTTTTTTTACAAGACTTACTGCGCCGTGCTTGCCCCAATCCTCACCCGGTTGTTTAATTCCTTTGCCACCCAGGGGGCGATACACAAGGACCTATTGGAAGCCTCTATAGCGGTAATCCCCAAGCCTGGGAAGGATAGATCCTGTTGCGGTTCATATTGCCCGATCTCCCTCCTCAACACAGATCTCAAGTTGTACACAGGGATTTTGGCCTCTCGGCTCGGTCCCTATATGTCTAGCCTCATTGATCTGGACCAAGTTGGATTTATCCCGGAACGGCAAACGGCAGATCACACCAAAAGGGTCCTGCACCTTATCGAGAAAGCTACTCGGGTGTCCGGCGAGTATATGATGTTGGCCATTGATGCCGAAAAGGCATTTGACCACGTACACTGGCCTTATTTGGAACAAGTGCTGGGGAAAGTCGGAATGGGGGAACGATTCCGCACGTACTTATTTAATTGCTATAAATTTCCCACCGCAACAGTTAGAGTAAATGGCTATACCTCCTCTCGCTTCCGAATTGAAAGAGGCACGAGACAGGGATGTCCTTTGTCCCCCCTTCTTTTTGCCCTCTACATGGAGCCCCTAGCTCAAAGAATACGGCAGAACCCAGAGGTACAGGGGATCAAATTCGGGGGGTTTACCCACACCGTTAGCTTATATGCAGACGACGTGCTGATCTCGCTTGCTGAGCCGAGATCTGCGCTACCGGCGTGTATGGAAGAGCTAGCAGCATTTGCCCGCGTCGCAGGATTCAAAGTGAACACTGATAAGTCTTTGGCCCTCGATCTGTCCTTGTCAATACCCACGAGGGAGTATTTACAGTCAACACTCCCCATACAGTGGGCGACAGACACGATCCCCTACTTGGGGATCCAGTTGTCTCCCTCTCTCCCAGCGGTGGTCGATGTTAACTATGCTACATTACGCGGGAAAATTCGCCGGGAACTGAGCCGATGGAAACACTACCCCCTGTCATGGCTGGGAAGGGTGGCGGCGGTCAAAATGACCATTCTGCCACAGATTCTCTATCTTTTCCGTACCATACCCCTGCGACCACCGACCGACTGGATTCGCCAGACCCAATTCGAGCTAGCTCAATTCATTCGGAATGGCCGGAAACCACGAATGCGACGTGCCTTAGTGGTGGTCACTCCAGAGGGCGGGGGGCTGGGCGTACCGGATCTCCAGCTCTATTTCCAGGCGGCGCAGCTTCGGTATCTGGTGGAATGGAGTAAATGGGAATCAGATAAACATTGGTTATTCCAAGATCAGGCGGTAGCGGCTCGTGCCCTGCAGGACATCCCGTTTCTGCGTCGGCCTCATAGACCTCCTAACTTATATGCCTCATATATCACACGTGTCCCCTTAGAAGTGTGGTATGCCACTAACACTAAGCATACACTCACAACCTTCCCATCCCCGCTCACTCCTTTGATAGACAATCCTGATTTTGTCCCAGGGATGGACAAGGTAGCTTTTTTGAAATGGAAAGCGGTGGGGTGTCGGATTTTGTATCACGTCTATGGCCCTGAAGGGGTTCACTCGTTTACCCAAATGCAGCAGGAATTTGGGTTTTAGGAAGCGGAAAGGCATCGGTACTTGCAGGTGAGGCACTGGGCGCTCCAGCCACAGATACGCTCTGGGGCGGATAGGAGCTTTTCCCCCTATGAAAGATGGCTTCTAACACGAACGTCAGACCGGAAACTCATATCAGACATCTACAAGAAACTACAGTTGACATAAGCGCACACTCACAACCCCAGCAGAGAACGGTGGGAACGGGAGTTGGGTAGAACCCTAACACACAAGGCATGGGAGGATATATACTACAGAGCCAGGCCCTCAGCATACCATATGGGACTCACGGAAACACTTACAAAAATAGCAACATATTGGTACTATGCCCCGGAGCGAATACATGACATGGACCATACCCGAGAGGCGGTGTGTTGGCGAGGCTGCGGCCAGGTAGGCAACCTAGTGCATATTCTCTGGGAGTGCGCGCATATTCAGCCATACTGGACGCAGGTGTTGGATGAGGTGGATAAGCGCTTTGAGACGGAGATACCGCGCTTCCCGGCCTACGTCCTCTTGGGTCTTCCTAATCCTTTGACTTACCCACTGAAATCACGTAGAGGCAGGCAGATTGCGATAGCGATGGGGTCCGCGACACAAAACATTCTAGCACACTGGCGCACTCCCGTCCTTCCAGCTTTCATAGGTTGGCTACACCGCTTGTGGTACGTCCTGGGGATGGAAAAGTTAGCACTCACCCTGGCCGGGGAGGGGACTAAGTATGGGGAACTATGGCGCCCATTCCTGTCATTGTTAGCGACTGAATGCCGAGAAGTCACATACCCTAGATATTTGAGACTGCTGCGGCTTGCGGAGGTGGATCGAGCCGAAGGTTAGGGGCATGATTGGAAGGCCCACACATAACTCCGATGGGAGGCGCGGGGTGGGATAGGGGGAGGGGGAGAGGTTTCATGGTTTGTTTTTGTATATTGTTGCGCTGGGACTCTGTACAGCTAAGTAATATTCATGTCCACCGCTTAAGGAGGTTATATATCCCATCTTATGTTCACAGATGTTTGTATGTGGCTATGTTTCTTGGTGCTTGGAAAATTAATAAAAACATTTAAACCATAAAACACTACCCCCAGCAGTACCCCCTACACTACCCAAACACCACTGCACTACCCTAAACCCTAAAACACTACCCCCGGCAGTCCCCCCTACACTATCCAAACACCACTGCACTACCCTAAACCCTAAACTACTACCCCCAGCACGACCCTCTACATTACCCAAACACCACTGCACTACCCTAAACCCTAAAATACTCCCCACAGCACGACTTCCTACACTACCCAAACACCACTGCACTACCATAAACCCTAAAACACTACCCCCTACACTACCCAAAAACCACTGCACTACCCTAATCCCTAAAACACTACCCCCAGCAGTACCCCTCAAACTACCCAAACACCACTGCACTACCCTAAACCATAAAACACTACCCCCAGCAGTACCCCCTACACTACCCAAACACCACTGCACTACCCTAAACCCTGAAACACTACCCCCAGCAGTACCCCCTACACTACCCAAACACCACTGCACTACCCTAAACCTAAACTACTACCCCCAGCACGACCCAATACATTACCCAAACACCACTGCACTACCCTAAACCCTAAAATACTCCCCACAGCACGACTCCCTACACTACCCAAACACCACTGCACCACCATAAACCCTAAAACGCTACCCCCTACACTACCCAAAAACCACTGCACTACCCTAAACCCTAAACTACTACCCCCAGCATGACCCCCTACACTACCCAAACACCACTGCACTGCTCTAAACCCTAAAACACTAACCCAGCACGCCCCCTACATTACCCAAACACCACTGCACTACCCTAAACCCTAAAATACTCCCCCCAGCACGACCCGCTACACTACACAAACACCAATGCACTACCCTAAACCCTAAAACACTACCCCCAGCACGACCCCCTACACCAGCCAAACACCATTGCACTACACTATACCCTAAAACACGACCCCCTACACTACACAAACACCACTGAACTAACCTAAACCCTAAAACACTACCCCTAGCACGACCCCCTACACTACACAAACACCACTGCACTACCCTAAACCCTAAAACACTACCGCCTACACTACCCAAAAACCACTCCACTACCCTAAACCCTAAAACACTACCCCCAGCAGTACCCCTCAAGCTACCCAAACACCACTGCACTACCCTAAACCCTAAAACACTACCCCCAGCAGTACCCCCTACACTACCCAAACACCACTGCACTACCCTAAACCACTACCCCCAGCAGCACCCCCTACACTACCCAAACACCACTGCACTACCCTAAATCCTAAACTACTACCCCCAGCATGACCCTCTATACTACCCAAACACCACTGCACTGCCCTAAACCCTAAAACACTACCCCAGCACAACCCGCTACATTACCCAAACACCACTGCACTACCCTAAACCCTATATCAACCCCCAGCACGGCCCTCTACACTACCGAACCACCGCTGCAGTACCCTAAAGCCTAAATCTACCCTCAGCACGACCCCCTACACTACCCAAACACCACTGCAGTACCCTAAACCCTAAAACACTACCCCCAGCACGACCCCCTACACTACACAAACACCACTGCACTACCCTAAACCCTAAAACACTAACCCCTACACTACCCAAAAACCACTGCACTACCCTAAATCCTAAAACACTACCCCCAGCAGTACCCCTCAAACTACAAAAACACCACTGCACTACCCTAAACCCTAAAACACTACCCCCAGCAGTACCCCCTACACTACCCAAATACCACTGCACTACCCTAAACCCTAAAACACTACCCCCAGCAGTACCCCCTACACTACCCAAATACCACTGCACTACCCTAAACCACTACCCCAAGCACGACCCCCTACACTACCCAATCACCACTGCACTGCCCTAAACCCTAAAACACTACCCCCATCATCACCCTCTACACTACCCAAACACCACTGCACTACCCTAAACCCTAAAACACTCCCCCCAGCATGACTCCCTACACTACCCAAACACCACTGCACTACCATAAACCCGAAAACACTACCCCCTACACTACCCAAAAACCACTGCACTACCCTAATCCCTAAAACACTACCCCCAGCAGTACCCCTCAAACTATCCAAACACCACTGCACTACCCTAAACCATAAAACACTACCCCCAGCAGTACCCCCTACACTACCCAAACTCCACTGCACTACCCTAAACCCTGAAACACTACCCCCAGCAGTACCCCCTACACTACCCAAACACCACTGCACTACCCTAAACCCTAAACTACTACCCCCAGCACGACCCCCTACATTACCCAAACACCACTGCACTACCCTAAACCCTAAAATACTCCCCACAGCACGACTCCCTACACTACCCAAAAACCACTGCACTACCATAAACCCTAAAACACTACCCCCTACACTACCCAAAAACCACTGCACTACCCTAATCCCTAAAACACTACCCCCAGCAGTACCCCTCAAACTATCCAAACACAACTGCACTACCCTAAACCATAAAACACTACCCCCAGCAGTACCCTCTACACTACCCAAACACTACTGCACTACCCTAAACCCTGAAACACTACCCCCAGCAGTACCCCCTACACTACCCAAACACCACTGCACTACCCTAAACCCTAAACTACTACCCCCAGCACGACCCACTACATTACCCAAACACCACTGCACTACCCTAAACCCTAAAATACTCCCCACAGCACGACTCCCTACACTACCCAAACACCACTGCACTACCATAAACCCTAAAACACTACCCCCTACACTACCCAAAAACCACTGCACTGCCCTAAACCCTAAAACACTACCCCCAGCAGTACCCCTCAAATTACCCAAACACCACTGCACTACCCTAAACCATAAAACACTACCCCCAGCAGTACACCCTACACTACCCAAACACCACGCGGGGTGGGATAGGGGGAGGGGGGAGAGGTTTCATAGTTTGTTTTTGTATATTGTTGCGCTGGGACCCTGTACAGCTAAGTAATATTCACGTCCACCGCTTAAGGTGGTTTTATATCGCATCTTATGTTCACAGATGTTTGTATGTGGCTATGTTTCTTGGTGCTTGGAAAATTAATAAAAACATTTAAACCATAAAGCACTACCCCCAGCAGTACCCCCTACACTACCCAAACACCACTGCACTACCCTAAACCCTAAAACACTACCCCCAGCAGTCCCCCCTACACTATCCAAATACCACTGCACTACCGTAAACCCTAACCTACTACCCCCAGCACGACCCTCTACATTACCCAAACACCACTGCACTACCCTAAACCCTAAAATACTCCCCACAGCACGACTCCCTACACTACCCAAACACCACTGCACTACCATGAACCCTAAAACACTACCCCCTACACTACCCAAAAACCACTGCACTACCCTAATCCCTAAAACACTACCCCCAGCAGTACCCCTCAAACTACCCAAACACCACTGCACTACCCTAAACCATAAACACTACCCCCAGCAGTACCCCCTACACTACCCAAACCCCACTGCACTACCCTAAACCCTAAACTACTACCCCCAGCACGACCCACTACATTACCCAAACACCACTGCACTACCCTAAACCCTAAAATACTCCCCACAGCACGAATCCCTACACTACCCAAACACCACTGCACTACCATAAACCCTAAAACACTACCCCCTACACTACCCAAAAACCACTTCACTACCCTAAACCCTAAAACACTACCCCCAGCAGTACCCCTCAAATTACCCAAACACCACTGCACTACCCTAAACCATAAAACACTACCCCCAGCAGTACCCCCTACACTACCCAAACACCACGCGTGGTGGGATAGGGGGAGGGGAGAGAGGTTTCATGGTTTGTTTTTGTATATTGTTGCGCTGGGACTCTGTACAGCTAAGTAATATTCACGTCCACCGCTTAAGGTGGTTTTATATCGCATCTTATGTTCAAAGATGTTTGTATGTGGCTATGTTTCTTGGTGCTTGGAAAATTAATAAAAACATTTAAACCATAAAACACTACCCCCAGCAGTACCCCCTACACTACCCAAACACCACTGCACTACCCTAAACCCTAAAACACTACCCCCAGCAGTACCCCCTACACTACCCAAACCCCACTGCACTACCCTAAACCCTAAACTACTACCCCCAGCACGACCCACTACATTACCCAAACACCACTGCACTACCCTAAACCCTAAAATACTCCCCACAGCACGAATCCCTACACTACCCAAACACCACTGCACTACCATAAACCCTAAAACACTACCCCCTACACTACCCAAAAACCACTGCACTACCCTAATCCCTAAAACACTACCCCCAGCAGTACCCCTCAAACTACCCAAACACCACTGCACTACCCTAAACCATAAAACACTACCCCCAGCAGTACCCCCTACACTACCCAAACACCACTGCACTACCCTAAACCCCGAAACACTACCCTCAGCAGTACCCCCTACACTACCCAAACACCACTTCCCTACCCTAAACCCTAAACTACTACCCCCACCACGACCCACTACATTACCCAAACACCACTGCACTACCCTTAACCCTAAAATACTCCCCACAGCACGACTCCCTACACTACCCAAACACCACTGCACTACCATAAACCCTAAAACACTACCCCCTACACTACCCAAAAACCACTGCACTACCCTAAACCCTAAAACACTACCCCCAGCAGTACCCCTCAAATTACCCAAACACCACTGCACTACCCTACACCATAAAACACTACCCCCAGCAGTACCCCCTACACTACCCAAACACCACTGCACTACACTAAACCCTGAAACACTACCCCAGCAGTACCCCCTACACTACCCAAACACCACTGCACTACCCTAAACCCTATACTACTACCCCCAGCATGACCCCCTACACTACCCAAACACCACTGCACTGCCCTAAACCCTAAAACACTACCCCAGCACGACCCCCTACATTACCCAAACACCACTGCTCTACCCTAAACCCTAAAACACTACCACCAGCACGACCCCCTACACCAGCCAAACACCACTGCACAACCCTAAACCACGACCCCCTACACTACACAAACACCACTGAACTAACCTAAACCCTAAAACACTACCCCTAGCACGACCCCCTACACTACACAAACACCACTGCACTACCCTAAACCCTAAAACACTACCGCCTACACTACCCAAAAACCACTCCACTACCCTAAACCCTAAAACACTACCCCCAGCAGTACCCCTCAAACTACCCAAACACCACTGCACTACCCTAAACCCTAAAACACTACCCCCAGCAGTACCCCCTACACTACCCAAACACCACTGCACTACCCTAAACCACTACCCCCAGCAGCACCCCCTACACTACCCAAACACCACTGCACTACCCTAAATCCTAAACTACTATCCCCAGCATGACCCCCTACACTACCCAAACACCACTGCCCTACCCTAAACCCTAAATCAACCCCCAGCACGACCCTCTACACTACCGAACCACCGCTGCACTACCCTAAAGCCTAAATCTACCCTCAGCACGACCCCCTACACTACCCAAACACCACTGCAGTACCCTAAACCCTAAAACACTACCCCCAGCACAACCCCCTACACTACACAAACACCACTGCACTACCCTAAACCCTAAAACACTACCCCCTACACTACCCAAAAACCACTGCACTACCCTAAATCCTAAAACACTACCCCCAGCAGTACCCCTCAAACTACAAAAACACCACTGCACTACCCTAAACCCTAAAACACTACCCCCAGCAGTACCCCCTACACTACCCAAATACCACTGCACTACCCTAAACCACTACCCCAAGCACGACCCCCTACACTACCCAATCACCACTGCACTGCCCTAAACCCTAAAACACTACCCCCATCATCACCCTCTACACTACCCAAACACCACTGCACTACCCTAAACCCTAAAACACTCCCCCCCAGCATGACTCCCTACACTACCCAAACACCACTGCACTACCATAAACTCTAAAACACTACCCCCTACACTACCCAAAAACCACTGCACTACCCTAATCCCTAAAACACTACCCCAGCAGTACCCCTCAAACTACCCAAACACCACTGCACTACCCTAAACCATAAAACACTACCCCCAGCAGTACCCCCTACACTACCCAAACACTACAGCACTACCCTAAACCCTGAAACACTACCCCCAGCAGTACCCACTACACTACCAAAACACCACTGCACTACCCTAAACCCTAAACTACTACCCCCAGCACGACCCACTACATTACCCAAACACCACTGCACTACCCTAAACCCTAAAACACTACCCCCAGCAGTACCCCTCAAATTACCCAAACACCACTGCACTACCCTAAACCATAAAACACTACCCCCAGCAGTACCCCCTACACTACCCAAACCCCACTGCACTACCCTAAACCCTAAACTACTACCCCCAGCACGACCCACTACATTACCCAAACACCACTGCACTACCCTAAACCCTAAAATACTCCCCACAGCACGAATCCCTACACTACCCAAACACCACTGCACTACCATAAACCCTAAAACACTACCCCCTACACTACCCAAAAACCACTGCACTACCCTAATCCCTAAAACACTACCCCCAGCAGTACCCCTCAAACTACAAAAACACCACTGCACTACCCTAAACCCTAAAACACTACCCCCAGCAGTACCCCCTACACTACCCAAATACCACTGCACTACCCTAAACCCTAAAACACTACCCCCAGCAGTACCCCCTACACTACCCAAATACCACTGCACTACCCTAAACCACTACCCCAAGCACGACCCCCTACACTACCCAATCACCACTGCACTGCCCTAAACCCTAAAACACTACCCCCATCATCACCCTCTACACTACCCAAACACCACTGCACTACCCTAAACCCTAAAACACTCCCCCCCAGCATGACTCCCTACACTACCCAAACACCACTGCACTACCATAAACCCGAAAACACTACCCCCTACACTACCCAAAAACCACTGCACTACCCTAATCCCTAAAACACTACCCCCAGCAGTACCCCTCAAACTATCCAAACACCACTGCACTACCCTAAACCATAAAACACTACCCCCAGCAGTACCCCCTACACTACCCAAACTCCACTGCACTACCCTAAACCCTGAAACACTACCCCCAGCAGTACCCCCTACACTACCCAAACACCACTGCACTACCCTAAACCCTAAAACACTACCCCCAGCAGTCCCCCCTACACTATCCAAATACCACTGCACTACCGTAAACCCTAACCTACTACCCCCAGCACGACCCTCTACATTACCCAAACACCACTGCACTACCCTAAACCCTAAAATACTCCCCACAGCACGACTCCCTACACTACCCAAACACCACTGCACTACCATGAACCCTAAAACACTACCCCCTACACTACCCAAAAACCACTGCACTACCCTAATCCCTAAAACACTACCCCCAGCAGTACCCCTCAAACTACCCAAACACCACTGCACTACCCTAAACCATAAACACTACCCCCAGCAGTACCCCCTACACTACCCAAACACCACTGCACTACCCTAAACCCTGAAACACTACCCCCAGCAGTACCCCCTACACTACCCAAACCCCACTGCACTACCCTAAACCCTAAACTACTACCCCCAGCACGACCCACTACATTACCCAAACACCACTGCACTACCCTAAACCCTAAAATACTCCCCACAGCACGAATCCCTACACTACCCAAACACCACTGCACTACCATAAACCCTAAAACACTACCCCCTACACTACCCAAAAACCACTGCACTGCCCTAAACCCTAAAACACTACCCCCAGCAGTACCCCGCAAATTACCCAAACACCACTGCACTACCCTAAACCATAAAACACTACCCCCAGCAGTACACCCTACACTACCCAAACACCACGCGGGGTGGGATAGGGGGAGGGGGGAGAGGTTTCATAGTTTGTTTTTGTATATTGTTGCGCTGGGACCCTGTACAGCTAAGTAATATTCACGTCCACCGCTTAAGGTGGTTTTATATCGCATCTTATGTTCACAGATGTTTGTATGTGGCTATGTTTCTTGGTGCTTGGAAAATTAATAAAAACATTTAAACCATAAAGCACTACCCCCAGCAGTACCCCCTACACTACCCAAACACCACTGCACTACCCTAAACCCTAAAACACTACCCCCAGCAGTCCCCCCTACACTATCCAAATACCACTGCACTACCGTAAACCCTAACCTACTACCCCCAGCACGACCCTCTACATTACCCAAACACCACTGCACTACCCTAAACCCTAAAATACTCCCCACAGCACGACTCCCTACACTACCCAAACACCACTGCACTACCATGAACCCTAAAACACTACCCCTACACTACCCAAAAACCACTGCACTACCCTAATCCCTAAAACACTACCCCCAGCAGTACCCCTCAAACTACCCAAACACCACTGCACTACCCTAAACCATAAACACTACCCCCAGCAGTACCCCCTACACTACCCAAACACCACTGCACTACCCTAAACCCTGAAACACTACCCCCAGCAGTACCCCCTACACTACCCAAACCCCACTGCACTACCCTAAACCCTAAACTACTACCCCCAGCACGACCCACTACATTACCCAAACACCACTGCACTACCCTAAACCCTAAAATACTCCCCACAGCACGAATCCCTACACTACCCAAACACCACTGCACTACCATAAACCCTAAAACACTACCCCCTACACTACCCAAAAACCACTGCACTACCCTAAACCCTAAAACACTACCCCCAGCAGTACCCCTCAAATTACCCAAACACCACTGCACTACCCTAAACCATAAAACACTACCCCCAGCAGTACCCCCTACACTACCCAAACACCACGCGTGGTGGGATAGGGGGAGGGGAGAGAGGTTTCATGGTTTGTTTTTGTATATTGTTGCGCTGGGACTCTGTACAGCTAAGTAATATTCACGTCCACCGCTTAAGGTGGTTTTATATCGCATCTTATGTTCAAAGATGTTTGTATGTGGCTATGTTTCTTGGTGCTTGGAAAATTAATAAAAACATTTAAACCATAAAACACTACCCCCAGCAGTACCCCCTACACTACCCAAACACCACTGCACTACCCTAAACCCTAAAACACTACCCCCAGCAGTACCCCCTACACTACCCAAACCCCACTGCACTACCCTAAACCCTAAACTAAAATACTCCCCACAGCACGAATCCCTACACTACCCAAACACCACTGCACTACCATAAACCCTAAAACACTACCCCCTACACTACCCAAAAACCACTGCACTACCCTAATCCCTAAAACACTACCCCCAGCAGTACCCCTCAAACTACCCAAACACCACTGCACTACCCTAAACCATAAAACACTACCCCCAGCAGTACCCCCTACACTACCCAAACACCACTGCACTACCCTAAACCCCGAAACACTACCCTCAGCAGTACCCCCTACACTACCCAAACACCACTTCCCTACCCTAAACCCTAAACTACTACCCCCACCACGACCCACTACATTACCCAAACACCACTGCACTACCCTTAACCCTAAAATACTCCCCACAGCACGACTCCCTACACTACCCAAACACCACTGCACTACCATAAACCCTAAAACACTACCCCCTACACTACCCAAAAACCACTGCACTACCCTAAACCCTAAAACACTACCTCCAGCAGTACCCCTCAAATTACCCAAACACCACTGCACTACCCTACACCATAAAACACTACCCCCAGCAGTACCCCCTACACTACCCAAACACCACTGCACTACACTAAACCCTGAAACACTACCCCAGCAGTACCCCCTACACTACCCAAACACCACTGCACTACCCTAAACCCTATACTACTACCCCCAGCATGACCCCCTACACTACCCAAACACCACTGCACTGCCCTAAACCCTAAAACACTACCCCAGCACGACCCCCTACATTACCCAAACACCACTGCTCTACCCTAAACCCTAAAACACTACCACCAGCACGACCCCCTACACCAGCCAAACACCACTGCACAACCCTAAACCCTAAAACACGACCCCCTACACTACACAAACACCACTGAACTAACCTAAACCCTAAAACACTACCCCTAGCACGACCCCCTACACTACACAAACACCACTGTACTACCCTAAACCCTAAAACACTACCGCCTACACTACCCAAAAACCACTCCACTACCCTAAACCCTAAAACACTACCCCCAGCAGTACCCCTCAAACTACCCAAACACCACTGCACTACCCTAAACCCTAAAACACTACCCCCAGCAGTACCCCCTACACTACCCAAACACCACTGCACTACCCTAAACCACTACCCCCAGCAGCACCCCCTACACTACCCAAACACCACTGCACTACCCTAAATCCTAAACTACTATCCCCAGCATGACCCCCTACACAACCCAAACACCACTGCCCTACCCTAAACCCTAAATCAACCCCCAGCACGACCCTCTACACTACCGAACCACCGCTGCACTACCCTAAAGCCTAAATCTACCCTCAGCACGACCCCCTACACTACCCAAACACCACTGCAGTACCCTAAACCCTAAAACACTACCCCCAGCACAACCCCCTACACTACACAAACACCACTGCACTACCCTAAACCCTAAAACACTACCCCCTACACTACCCAAAAACCACTGCACTACCCTAAATCCTAAAACACTACCCCCAGCAGTACCCCTCAAACTACAAAAACACCACTGCACTACCCTAAACCCTAAAACACTACCCCCAGCAGTACCCCCTACACTACCCAAATACCACTGCACTACCCTAAACCACTACCCCAAGCACGACCCCCTACACTACCCAATCACCACTGCACTGCCCTAAACCCTAAAACACTACCCCCATCATCACCCTCTACACTACCCAAACACCACTGCACTACCCTAAACCCTAAAACACTCCCCCCCAGCATGACTCCCTACACTACCCAAACACCACTGCACTACCATAAACTCTAAAACACTACCCCCTACACTACCCAAAAACCACTGCACTACCCTAATCCCTAAAACACTACCCCAGCAGTACCCCTCAAACTACCCAAACACCACTGCACTACCCTAAACCATAAAACACTACCCCCAGCAGTACCCCCTACACTACCCAAACACTACAGCACTACCCTAAACCCTGAAACACTACCCCCAGCAGTACCCACTACACTACCAAAACACCACTGCACTACCCTAAACCCTAAACTACTACCCCCAGCACGACCCACTACATTACCCAAACACCACTGCACTACCCTAAACCCTAAAACACTACCCCCAGCAGTACCCCTCAAATTACCCAAACACCACTGCACTACCCTAAACCATAAAACACTACCCCCAGCAGTACCCCCTACACTACCCAAACACCACTGCACTACCCTAAACCCTGAAACACTACCCCAGCAGTACCCCCTACACTACCCAAACACCACTGCACTACCCTAAACCCTAAACTACTACCCCCAGCATGACCCCCTACACTACCCAAACACCACTGCACTGCTCTAAACCCTAAAACACTACCCCAGCATGCCCCCTACATTACCCAAACACCACTGCACTACCCTAAACCCTAAAATACTCCCCCCAGCACAACACGCTACACAACACAAACACCAATGCACTACCCTAAACCCTAAAACACTACCCCCAGCACGACCCCCTTCAACAGCCAAACACCATTGCACAACACTATACCCTAAAACACGACCCCCTACACTACACGAACACCACTGAACTAACCTAAACCCTAAAACACTACTCCCTAGCACGACCCCCTACACTACACAAACACCACTGCACTACCTTAAACCCTAAAACACTACCTCCTACACTACACAAAAACCACTCCACTACCCTAAACCCTAAAACACTACCCCCAGCAGTACCCCTCAAACTACCCAAACACCACTGCACTACCCTAAACCCTAAAACACTACCCCCAGCAGTACCCCCTACACTACCCAAACACCACTGCACTACCCTAAACCACTATCCCCAGCAGCACCCCCTACACTACCCAAACACCACTGCACTACCCTAAACCCTAAACTACTACCCCCAGCATGACCCCCTACACTACCCAAACACCACTGCACTGCCCTATAACCTAAAACACTACCCCAGCACGACCCGCTACATTACCCAAACACCACTGCACTACCCTAAACCCTAAATCAATCCCCAGCACGACCCTCTACACTACCGAACCACCGCTGCACTACCCTAAAGCCTAAATCTACCCTCAGCACAACCCCTTACACTACCCAAACACCACTGCAGTACCCTCAACCCTAAAACACTACCCCCAGCACGACCCCCTACACTACACAAACACCACTGCACTACCCTAAACCCTAAAACACTACCCCCAGCAGTACCCCTCAAACTACAAAAACACCACTGCACTACCCTAAACGCTAAAACACTACCCCCAGCAGTACCCCCTACACTACCCAAATACCACTGCACTACCCTAAACCCTAAAACACTACCCCCAGCAGTACCCCCTACACTACCCAAATACCACTGCACTACCCTAAACCACTACCCCAAGCACGACCCCCTACACTACCCAATCACCACTGCACTGCCCTAAACCCTAAAACACTACCCCCAGCATGACCCTCTACACTACCCAAACACCACTGCACTACCCTAAACCCTAAAACACTCCCCCCAACATGACTCCCTACACTACCCAAACACCACTGCACTATCCTAAACCCTATATTTACCCCCAGCACGACCCCCTACACTACCCATAACACCACTGCTCTACTCTAAACCCTAAATCTACCCTCAGCACGACCCCCTACACTACTCAAAAACCACTGCACTGCCCTAAACCCTAAAACACTACCCCAGCAAGATCCCCTACACTACACAAACACCACTGCACTACCCTAAACCCTAAATCTACCTCAAGCATGACCCCCTAAACTACACAAGCACCACTGCACTGCCCCAAACCCTAAAACACTACCCCCAGCACGACCCCCTACACTACCCAATCACTGCACTACCCTAAACCCTAAAACACTACCCCCAGCACGACCCCCTACACCAGCCAAACACCACTGTACTACCCTAAACCCTAAACACGACCCCCTACACTACACAAACACCACTGAACTACCCTAAACCCTAAAACACTACCCCTAGCACGACCCCCTACACTACCCAATCACCACTGCACTACCCTAAACCCTACAACACTGCCCCCTACACTACCCAAAAAACACTGCACTACCCTAAACCCTAAAACACTACCCCCAGCAGTACCCCTCAAACTACCCAAACACCACTGCACTACCCTAAATTCTAAAACACTACCCCCAGCTGTACCCCCTACACTACCCAAACACCACTGCACTACTCTAAACCCTAAAACACTAACCCCAGCAGTACCCCCTACACTACCCAAACACCACTGCACTACCCTAAACCCTAAACTACTACCCCCAGCATGACCCCCTACACTACCCAAACACCACTGCACTGCTCTAAACCCTAAAACACTACCCCAGCACGACCCCCTACATTACCCAAACACCACTGCACTACCCTAAACCCTAAAATACTCCCCCCAGCACGACCCGCTACACTACACAAACACCAATGCACTACCCTAAACCCTAAAACACTACCCCCAGCACGACCCCCTACACCAGCCAAACACCACTGCACTACCCTATACCCTAAAACACGACCCCCTACACTACACAAACACCACTGAACTAACCTAAACTCTAAATCACTACCCCTAGCACGACCCCCTACACTACACAAACACCACTGCACTACCCTAAACCCCAAAACACTACTCCCTACACTACCCAAAAAGCACTGCACTACCCTAAACCCTAAAACACTACCCCAGCAGTACCCCTCAAACTACCCAAACACCACTGCACTACCCTAAACCCTAAAACACTACCCCCAGCAGTACCCCCTACCCTACCCAAACCCCACTGCACTACCCTAAACCACTACCCCCAGCAGTACCCCCTACACTACCCAAACACCACTGCACTACCCTAAACCCTAAACTACTACCCCAGCATGACCCCCTACACTACCCAAACACCACTGCACTGCCCTAAACTCTAAAACACTACCCCAGCACGACCCCCTACATTACCCAAACACCACTGCACTACCCTAAACCCTAAAATACTCCCCCCAGCACAACTCCCTACACTACCCAAACACCACTGCACTACCATAAACCCTAAATCTACCCCCAGCACGACCCCCTACTGAACCACCACTGCACTACCCTAAAGCCTAAATCTACCCTCAGCACGACCCCCTACACTACCCAAACACCACTGCAGTACCCTACACCCTAAAACACTACCCCCAGCACGACCCCCCACACTACCCAAACACCACTGCACAACCCTAAACCCTACAACACTACCCCAGCACGACCCCCTACACTTCCCAAATACCACTGCACTACCCTAAACACTAAACCACTACCCCCAGCAGGACCCTCTACACTACCCAAACACCACTGCGCTGCCCTAAACCCTAAAACACTACCCCCAGCATGACCCTCTACACTACCCAAACCACTGCACTACCCTAAACCCTAAAACACTCCCCCAGCATGACTCCCTACACTACCCAAACACCACTGCACTACCCTAAACCCTAAATCTACCCCAGCACGACCCCCTACACTACCCATAACACCACTGCACTACTCTAAACCCTAAATCTACCCTCAGCACGACCCCCTACACTACTCAAAAACCACTGCACTGCCCTAAACCCTAAAACACTCCCCCAGCACGATCCCCTACACTACACAAACACCACTGCACTACCCTAAACCCTAAATCTACCTCAAGCATGACCCCCTACACTACACAAACACCACTGCACTACCCTAAACCCTAATCCACTACCCCCAGCACGACCCCTACACTACCCAAACACCACTGCACTGCCCTAAACACTACCCCCAGCATGACACCCTACACTACCCAAACACCACTGCACTACCCTAAACCCTAAAACACTCCCCCCAGCACGACTCCCTACACTCCCCAAACACCACTGCACTACCCTAAACCTACCCCCAGTACGACCCCCTACACTACACAAACACCACTGCACTACCCTAAACCCTAAATCTACCTCAAGCATGACCCCCTACACTACACAAACACCACTGCACTACCCTAAACCCTAAACCACTACCCCCAGCACAACCCCTACACTACCCAATCACCACTGCACTGCCCTAAACACTACCCCCAGCATAACACCCTACAATAGCCAAACACCACTGCACTACCCTAAACCCTAAAACACTCCCCCCAGCACGACTCCCTGCACTCCCCAAACACCACTGCACTACCCTAAACCCTAAATCTACCCCCAGTACAACCCCCTACACTACCGAAACACCACTGCACTACCCTAAACCCTAAATCTACCCTCAGCACGACCCCCTACACTACTCAAAAAACCACTGCAGTACCCTAAACCCTAAAACACTACCCCAGCACGACCCCCTACACTACCCAAACACCACTGCACTACCCTAAACCCTAAAACACTACCCCCTACACTACCCAAAAAACACTGCACTACCCTAAACCCTAAAACACTACCCCCACATTACCCAAACACCACTGCACTACCCTAAACCCTAAAATACTCCCCCCAGCACAACTCCCTACACCACCCAAACACCACTGCACTACCATAAACCCTAAATCTACCCCAGCACGACCCCCTACCGAACCACCACTGCACTACCCTAAAGCCTAAATCTACCCTCAGCACGACCCCCTACACTACCCAAACACCACTGCAGTACCCTAAACCCTAAAACATTACCCCCAGCACGACCCCCCACACTACCCAAACACCACTGCACAACCCTAAACCCTAAAACACTACCCCAGCACGACCCCCTACACTTCCCAAATACCACTGCACTACCCTAAACCCTAAACCACTACCCCCAGCACGACCCTCTACACTACCCAAACACCACTGCGCTGCCCTAAACCCTAAAACACTACCCCCAGAATGACCCTCTACACTACCCAAACCACTGCACTACCCTAAACCCTAAAACACTCCCCCCAGCATGACTCCCTACACTACCCAAACACCACTGCACTACCCTAAACCCTAAATCTACCCCAGCACGACCCCCTACACTACCCATAACACCACTGCACTACTCTAAACCCTAAATCTACCCTCAGCACGACCCCCTATACTACTCAAAAACCACTGCACTGCCCTAAACCCTAAAACACTCCCCCCAGCACGATCCCCTACACTACACAAACACCACTGCACTACCCTAAACCCTAAATCTACCTCAAGCATGACCCCCTACACTACACAAACACCACTGCACTACCCTAAACCCTAATCCACTACCCCCAGCACGACCCCTACACTACCCAAACACCACTGCACTGCCCTAAACACTACCCCCAGCATGACACCCTACACTACCCAAACACCACTGCACTACCCTAAACCCTAAAACACTCCCCCCAGCACGACTCCCTACACTCCCCAAACACCACTGCACTACCCTAAACCCTAAATCTACCCCCAGTACGACCCCCTACACTACACAAACACCACTGCACTACCCTAAACCCTAAATCTACCTCAAGCATGACCCCCTACACTACACAAACACCACTGCACTACCCTAAACCCTAAACTACTACCCCCAGCACAACCCCTACACTACCCAATCACCACTGCACTGCCCTAAACACTACCCCCAGCATAACACCCTACAATAGCCAAACACCACTGCACTACCCTAAACCCTAAAACACTCCCCCAGCACGACTCCCTGCACTCCCCAAACACCACTGCACTACCCTAAACCCTAAATCTACCCCCAGTACAACCCCCTACACTACCGAAACACCACTGCACTACCCTAAACCCTAAATCTACCCTCAGCACGACCCCCTACACTACTCAAAAAACCACTGCAGTACCCTAAACCCTAAAACACTACCCCAGCACGACCCCCTACACTACCCAAACACCACTGCACTACCCTAAACCCTAAAACACTACCCCCTACACTACCCAAACACCACTGCACTAACCTACACCCTAAAACACTCACCCCAGCACGACTCCCTACACTACCCAAACACCACTGCACTACCCTAAACCCTAAATCTACCCCAACACGACCCCCTACACTACCCAAACACCACTGCTGTACCCTAAACCCTAAATCTACCCTCAGCACGACCCCCTACACTACTCAAAAACCACTGCAGTACCCTAATCCCTAAAACACTACCCCAGCACAACCACCTACACTACCCAAACACCACTGCACTACCCTAAACCCTAAAACACTACCCCCAGCACGACCCCCTACACTACACAAACACCACAGCACTGCCCTAAACCCTAAAACACTACCCCAGCACGATCCCCTACACTACACAAACACCACTGCACTACCCTAAACCCTAAATCTACCCCAAGCACGACCCCCTACACTACAGAAACACCACTGCACTACCCTAAACCCTAAAACCCTACCACCAGCACGACCCCCTACACTACACAAACACCACTGCACTACCCTAAACCCTAAAACAATACCCCCAGCATGACCCCCTACACCACACAAACACCACTGTACTACCCTAAACCCTAAAACACTACCCCCAGCACAACCCCCTACTCTACCCAAACACCACTGCACTACCCTAAACCCTAGAGAAGTAACCACCACCCCATGCCCAATCCCCTTACCACTCACTCCTCATGGATCCTCTCTCCTCGTGGTTCCTGCTTCATGTCGTCTCTGAGGGGTGGTGCACGGCATTGTGAGGAAACGGAACAGCCTCTGTTTCCTTACAACAACATGGATCGTCTACATTTTTTTTTAGAACTCATGGTCATTTACCATAAATACCTTTACAACAAAATTAGTTGTAAAGGCAAGCGTGGTAAAGGACCATGCGTTCTAAAAAAATGCGTAGTAATGACTTCACGATGTACAACGCATGCGTGGTAATGTATGCATTGTGATGGTATCGCGAAGCAAAAAAGTCGTTGTAACTGCTGTTTACCGATCGAAGCTGGCCCCTGTTCTTCGGTGAGTCGTTTATTTGATAAATTAGGAGGAATTTATGTGTGTTTTTTACCGAAAAGTGCATACCCGGCTGTTGTATTGTGAAAGGTCCACGTGGCCTGGTTTCAATTCCGGTGAGAGAGTGGAAGAGTCTGTTTGGATCTAAAGGGGTTCTGCTGTTGGACGGGCCGGCACGACGTGTCATCAAAAAACACAGCTAATGGAAAGCGTTGCCCCCGAAGTGTGGAGCAGTGCCATGAGAGGTCAACGAGTGTGCGTCCCACCACAGAATGACCGTACCGTGTGACCCATGTGCCGCCTCCAGTGTACGGAAAGCAGAAGTGGCATCCATCGCAGGATTGTTAAAGGATCTCTCCATTGTTATACGCTCTTACCTGTGGTTTGGGTATATAACTCAGGAAGGGGCACTATAACAATCGCTATAGCCCTCTCCTGACATATTGCCAATAAATTACTGCCACAAGTCTTTCAAATCTTTTCTTCATTTTTAGGCAATGAGACATTTACCAGCTGCTAGGTGTAGGATACTGGTGTACTGGAAACTAAAGAGGTTTTGAACATTGTTTTTACCATCAAATAAAAATCACACAACACTTGGAGTTAATAAAGTGATTGTGGAAGATAATATATGGGAGGTGAGATTCTTAATCCAACGCAAAGACATGTACAGTGAACTTTGATTGATTTCAAACCACACACACATAAATTCAAAATGTGTAAAAGACTACGGGCTGTATCACAGGTCTTCAAACTTTTTGATACTGAGACCCCACTGTCAATCAACATTTTTTAGGCGTAAGGACGCCCTCCTGACAAACATTTCGAGAACCTGGTACTCCTCATAACAACAACCTTAAACGCCCCCAATTCCCACAGCAAATACTTTTTATGGTGGGGAAATAATATTAAATAGTGTATAGCAAACCACAGGTTTGTGGGTGGATGTGGTTCGGTGTGAGAGGCTTATCACACAGTTCAAACAAAAAGTCTCCAAAATGTATTAACTAAAAATGCACAATGGTACTTTATTTTTCACAAACAAAACATATTTTGACAAAATCTATGCGGATGATAACACCTCTTTGAACTAATGTGATGGGTGTGCCTGTTTTCCTCCAGCAAAACTGTCAATCTGTGGTTACACCTCATTAGTACCAGTTTAATACCCAAATATAGCAATAAGCAACGAAAAAGTGACCAGTCCAGCTTTGCAAAGGGCCTTCTACTGCGCGGCAATGCGTGTCGCTGCTTTTTAGTGAGTTTTGAACCGTATGAGTAATAAAAAAAAAATGGGTTAAAATCAGCAGATTATGCAGCAGATTGTGGGTTATGTGGCAAATGTGGTAAATCTATAATTATGCTGAAATCACAGCAGCCACACAATGGCATATTTGCAGTGGCTCTGGGTATAATGGCTGTAATGCATGGACTGCAATTTTAGTGCAAAGCATCCGAGTAGAACCATACTATATTTCATGGGATGCTGACGGCTTGGCTTTTACAGCTGCATGGAACTGGAGATTGCTGAACATCATTCATCACAATTAATACATGCCATTTACTAGCATTATTGATGAACTGTAAGGTCCAAGTAGGATGCTTTCTTTAATTACCGGGAAGGAAGTGGTACCTTAATTTTCTTTCATACTGTTTTTCTAAAAAGGTTTTTATTTAAAACATTATAAAAACAGACGCTACTATATTAGCAAAAATTGACTCCTGGTTGACTTCAGTCATGTTTAGGGGGAGCTAGAGAGCCTAGAGAGTCTGAACATGGGGGGGTCCATAAACAAAATATTCTGTACGTTTTTTAGGTCTTTCACCATCAGGTAGCTACATATAAAATAACGGGCGGCTAATATGAAAAATAAATTAATATAAAAAGTTGTTACTCAGTGGGAAATGCACTATGGTATATTACGAAACCTCCTTTAGTTAATGCACTGCAGAGGTCTGTGTGTAACCAGAGAACCACAGAATTAAATCTTGGTTGGTGCAGTGGGGAATAGTGACTTGTGTATTTTTAGTGCTGCGAGGTCACAGCCTGTGACAGAGAGCACTATGAATATGTAAGTCATTTTTTTATACTTGCATTACACACAATATAATATAGACTGCTACAAAATGTGCAAAACGTTTTACGATAAAATGGTGCTTCAAAGATATAGATTTTAGTAATACCCAGGCCGTACGTAATGCTATTTTGTTTTTTGCATAACTGTCCCTTCAACATCCTCAGGGATAGTAAGCGCTATGTAATACGACAATTAAAAGCACACACTTCACAGCTCAGTTGTTAACTATTTGCACTACCACTCAAAAAGAATAAATATTTGTCATTACAAAGCTTCAAGTGATTTGATCAATTAAAGCCAGTACAGGCTCCCAAGCAACCTTTACATTTGCCGATTTCAATTCACAATTGCAGATTAAGTCGTTGTGTACATATGCATTTTTTTTAGGTAAGCAACACAGTGGCAGAAAGGTGTGTTTCAAAGCAATTAGAGTGGCTGGGAGAATGGGCGCACACTACCACAATATATCGCAGATCAAGTAGAAATGACCAGTCTTTTTTGTTTAATACCCAAATATTGTCTGGTGCTCAGGAGGAAGAAGAGCAACCTATTCTTCCTCAACTGGAATTGTCCAGAAAATTCAATAGCAAAGTTCTTCAGGCACACAGAAATCCAATAGTTGAGGTCGTGGTTTCAACAGTTCTTTATTTCCCAGGGCGTATGTTGGAACAATGGAAATATAGAACTGTTGAAACCACGACCTCAACATTTGGATTTCTGTGTGCCCGGAGAACTTTGCTATAGAAAGGTGTGTTTGGCTGTCTGCCCGGCTTAGGGTTTACATCACAGGAGAGTCCCTGAATGACACACCAGCTGAAGAGGCTGAGGAAAACGTGCTCTCCACGGCCCTACTGGGGGTCGTGCCCCACAGATTGAAGACCTCTGGGTCAGATGTACAAAATGATTTGTGCGATTGCAAACCCTGCAATTCTCAAGACCACTTGATTCGCAACCACAAAATGCCCTTCTCTAATGTACAAAACCCATTTGATGTGTTGGAACAGTTTTTCCGACTTGTAAAAGGGGTTTTGTGACTCATACTGAATCAAAGTTTGGAAGGAACGTAAAAGAGGCATTCCTTCCAAACTGCATATTGAATGTATCAGTGGTTTGCAACTGCGAATCCAGTCACAAACCATGGAACAATTACTGACAGCTCAAAGGAGAAGGTAACTGATTCACAAAGGTGAAAAGGTCCCTTTGGAATCCCTTCTCCTTTGGGATTTATGTTGGCAGTCTTGAGGTCAATAGACCCAAAATGGGGAACAGCCATTACAACGCGGTTTTTACCACGCGCAGCTTTTACATCGCATGCGTTACAACGCATGCGATGGTACAACGGAATTCCCTTTACAACGCAAGTCTTTACATCGACTTGCGCTAGATGGCGTGCTAACATTACAAATAGTGTAGTTTACTATCCCAACACCTTCCCTACTGTTACGTGGACTGGAGTTGGAATAGTAAATTACACTTTTCTAATGTTAGCACGCCATCTAGTGCAAGTCGATGAAAAGACTTGCGTTGTAATGGCATAGCGTTGTAACATCGCATGCGTTGTAACGCATGCGATGTAACTGCACACGTTGTAATGACACGCGTTGTAATGTCATACATCCAACCCAAAATCCATCAGTTCCTTTAAAGAACACAGGCTCCTTTAAAAAACGTTTTCCATTTGCAAGTGCAAAAACATGGATGGTGGTCTGCTGTCCCTTGCAGGCCACCATCTCTGTGTTTATGGCCAATCACAGGGGATTGTTACACTTTGTGGACCGTGAAGTGTGGCGCATGCGACTTCCATGGTGCATGGGATCCGTGGACACCAAGCGATTGACTGCATTTCCTAAAAGCTTTGGGGTGCATAATTGACAACAAGGCAAGATATGTTGTACATACCTGTGGCCCATTAGGTAAGAGAAGATGCTCCACCCTTTGATTCTTGGCAAATTGAGATATTAAAACATGAAGGAGTTTTAGGGTATCTAGTGGTTGGAGGTCTGTATGACACTGACCATTTTGTTACAGGAAGTACAATTAATTCCTAAGGCGCGCGTTACTACAAGATGGCTGTAATTTGTTTCAAGGTCATGCTTGGGGTTGTCAACACTTGTTACTATATAAGGTCCTTAGGTACATAGCAACACTTTGGGGATTCTCCCTTCATTGTCCTCCACACTCATTGCACTCCAGTGCCTTTTTTAGGTCTCGGCTAGCAGCGCGCATGCGCTGCTCTGCGAGACTTATTGTAAGGGGCTTTCAAAAGCTCACCAAACGCGGATAACCGCAAGCAATAGGCCACACACGCACAAGCGTGGCCTATTGCTTGCGGTTACCCGCGTGTGGTGACCTTTTGAAAGCCCCTTACACCGTATGTTTTGAATTATCATATGATAATTCAAAACATATGGCCTGGTGCTCGCTCTCGTGCGTGCGCCACTCGCAGGACGCTGCATTCCTTTTTGTTTTTTACCCTTCTAGCGCTTGTTTTTTTGTTGATACTGAAGGAAGACCTAAGTGACCACCCGGAAGCCAGGATGTGATACTACGTGCATTACATCTTTGTAGAAAAGATACGCTGGCATATTGCTTACGAATATGTCCTTTTAATCACTGTAAAAGATGAAAAATTAATTAGCCCCTTTTAGTGAAAAGATATATTAGAGTGAACCATAGTTTTACATTAATTTCTGTGTTTCACCAATTTGCAAATAATATGTGCTCACTCATCAGATACAGTTCGGTGGTACACAAATGGTTAAACTAAGCAGTCTGAAATTCAGCAAGAATCAAATGGATTGCAACTGTACTTTGTGCATATACGTGTAACTTGCAGGCCCTTGTCCAAAGTTCTTAGAAATGCCCCACTAGCCTTCAACCATGTACAGAAGCCAGTTCAGCGAGTTCATTTTAGAAATGGCCCTCTGAACTAGAGCATGTCAACCTGCTCTGCTCTTGCTTGGGTAAAGTGTTTGTTCATGGCAAATATCATGTATGGAAATAGTGCGTAGAAGGCAGAAAGCACAAGCATCTGTTGACTAGATCAAACAGTGCTTATTTGACAAAAACAAGATAACAAACTAGAGCTCTAGGTCAGGAGGCAGTAACGTAAAGAGTTGGCTAAATATTAGCACAACCATGTACGTCATGTATAAAGTAATGTACACATGGACATATTTGTGAAATGCTCACACCATGGTCTTGGTATTAATGATTAACATGTCTGAAGGTACTGAAAATTGTATATAAGGACTGGTTTTCCTTTCTGTAATCAGATCTCTTTGCAGTCCTACTTGCAAATTGTCTCAACTGCAATTCATTGGCAATAAAGCCATCTTTGAAGCCTTTGTGTGTGCTCTTCTTGTCCCTACTTACGAATTTGTGCTTTTACATCACGAACTGAGAAAATTACATCTCAAGAGAGCTGAATTAAAGTTGTGTGTTTTTATCTTCTATACATCATCACTCGATTGCATTTGTCAGGTGCAAAATTCTTGCATGACTTTGCTAAATTTAATGTTTGAGCCTGTTGTATAATAACGAAAATGAAAATGTTTTTCTCTTTTTTATGCATTTTACTGTTATGTTAATAATGACACTTTTAGTCTAATGAACTATTTATTTAGGCAAGTTTGAAAAAACGCAGATGCACTGAGACATGGGATAAAACAAATATAATTTTAAAAGTGGGCGTTACATCTTTAATAACAGCATGCGTGATGTACAGTGCTTGGAAGCTGCAGGTGTCTAACCGCTATATAACTTCAAACATATTTCGAGTACCTTTATGTGCATTGGATCAAATAGTAAAGCGTTCATGAGTTGCACCAAAGATTGGCCCCTCTATTTAAGGTGGAAGCTGCCGAGCATTTAGGCAAAAGTTAACATGCTTCAATTTTTTTACTTTTTATCTCAAAACATGTATTGTTCCGTCTACTGCAAGTCACTGAGAAAACGCAACACCCTCTTTCTGCTGCCGGGTCTCCCTGAGTGCCCAGATACTGGCCTGTGCGGAGATGCTGTTTGTTTTCCCCCTGCCTCTTTCGCCTATTTATGGCTTTTCCTCTATATTTGCCTTCTTCCATTTCCCTCCCCCCATCCACCGCCCAAGAAAACTTGGTAAACAAAAGGGGCCATTTTCACAGCAATTGGGCCTAAATGCAATTATTAGGCAGGAGGTCGTGGGTCAGAGGGCAAGGGGGGAGGTGAGAAGGGAGTATGGAAGGCGTGGAAGAGGTGATGGGGAGGAGAGGGGAAACATGTTACCTCCTGCAAAAAAGCTCTCAACGTGACGCGTTCTCTTCTGTTTGTGTATACTTTCATTTTCAGTAGCAGTGATCTAAGCGCTTACATTGGCATTTCTGCCTATGATAAAACATATGGGATTTTTTAACCCTGATTACAATGAGCGCTACCCAATGGCTTATTCCATATGTGATCAAAGGGCAGGCAGAGGCCACAACAAATGTTATTTTGATGGGTTTTAGTCTAGTAATGATTTATGGAATCTATGAAGTTAGAGAACAGTGCAATATGTGAAGTGGCTGTTTTTTTCACGAGGCCAGTGATTGTAAGGCGGTTTAATACATTTTTATGAAAAGGAGGGGGGCGGTTTTAATCGTTCTTTTAAACCTTGGCCTAGTTTTTCCCTCGCATGGAGCAACGCAGGTCGTACTTATTAGAAAAAAATGATGCGATTCATAATATTGGGCTGGTCTAGCCCCGTCCTTCTTGGTGGATGGTCAGAGAAGGCAACAGCCTCCACCCTCCCTTAATCACGTGCACTATTTCCTCCCCGTTATAAAACAAGCATTGGCATAGCCAATAGATCTCGCCTTTGGGGCCTTATAAGTGTTTAGCCAGAGCTATTGACTTTGCCAATGTCTTCAAGCTGTGCTGTAGAGAAGTATGGCTGATGTGCAGCATGCTGAAAAGTTATAATAAAAAAGTGTCAGAAGCATTTTTGTTACCTTATATATGACCCAAGAAGGCATTATGTACAACTGAACGACCATATTAAAAAAAGTATTTACAATAAAAAATGTCCTCAGTTTTCTTTTGTTCTTGCAATGCTGGCAACTTGTTTCTGCCTATTCCAATGGTTGTTTGTTAAAGCTTTTTTTTGAGGGGGCATAAACAATCGGAGGGTGAAGGTTGGGAACTAGTACCTGTATTATAACACTATCAGCGGCCAGACGCTAGGGGAGAATCAACAGATGCCAGATTCCGAGAGCAGGCTGAGGTGGTGCTGAGTGATGCTGAAGTGGTAGTGGTGGTGGTGGAGGTGACTGGTGTGGAGACGATGCTGAGGTGATGCTGAATGATACTCAGGTCTTGCTGAGTGATGATGATGTGGTGGTGTACTAGTGCAAAGGCGATGCTGAGTGATACTGATGTGGCGCTGAGTGATGCTGTGGTGGTGTTGAGTGATGCTGTGGTGGCACTAAGTGATGCTGTGGTGGCGCTGAGTGATGCTGTGGTGACGCTGAGGGATGCTGTGGTGGTGCCTAGTGATGCTGTAGTGACGTTGAGTGATGCAGTGGTGACGCTGAGTGATGCAGTGGTGACGATGAGTGATGCTGTGGTGGCACTGAGTGATGCTGTGGTGGTGCTGAGTGATGCTGTGGTGGTGCTGAGTGATGCTGTGGTGATGCTGAGTGATGCAGTGGTGGTGCTGAGTGATGCTGTGGTGGTGCTGAGTGATGCTGTGGTGGCGATGAGTGATGTTGTGGTGGCGCTGAGTGATGCTGTGGTGGTGCTGAGTGATGCAGTGGTGGCGTTGAGTGATGCTGTGGTGGTGATGCAGTGGTGGCGCTGAGTGATGCTGTTGTGGTGCTGAGTGATGCTGTGGTGACGCTGAGTGATACAGAGGTGACGCTGAGTGATGCTGCTGTTGCGCTGAGTGATGCTGCGGTGGCACTGAGTAATGCAGTGGTGGTGCTGAGTGATGCTGTGGTGACACTGAGTGATGCAGTGGTGACGCTGAGTGATGCAGTGGTGGCGCTGAGTGATGCAGTGGTGGCGCTAAGTGATGCTGTGGTGGTGCTGAGTGATGCTGTGGTGGCGCTGAGTGATGCTGTGGTGGCGCTGAGTGATGCTGTGGTGGCGCTGAGTGATGCTGTGGTGGTGCTGAGTGATGCTGTGGTGGTGCTGCGTGATGCTGTGGTGGTGCTGAGTGATGCTGTGAAGCACTGTAAAACCTCACCTAATCAATACTCATTTCATCATCTCGAAATGGTGAAAGCCTGAGTCAGTACACTGCGGTTTAAACATGTCAGCTGCACGTGTCTAAAAATACCTGCAGCAGGCTAACTAAGCTCTCTTCTGTGTAATAAAATTAGATACATTTGGAGAACAGGTATGCTTTGTAGTGGGCTGTAATTAAGAAAGGGTACACTCATGGGTTGCAGAGCTTCGCTGCCATAGCTACTCATGTCTACCTACAGCACAACAGAAAATGGCCTAGACATAATCTTTTTCTGCAGACTATCACACCACAATGAATGTGTAAATAAATGAAAACATGTTCATTGAGATTTGCTAACAGTAAAGGTAGAGGTTAGCCCCGATGAAGGAGCCCTTGTAATATTATTACTACCGTGATTAATAGGTTTTGTGAATTAGAAGAAGAACTTATAGCCCCTTCACTTCGCAGGGAATCATTTTGAAAGTGACTGGTGGGGTCGACGCCTGAAAATGATCTACAAACCCTAGCATTTGTTTTAAACCAGGAGTAGGGTGTTTTTCTAGTAGCATGTTGACAATAACCTACTGACGTTTTTATTTATCTAAGCTCAGTCTGAGACCAACCCTGGCATGGGGGGCCTGTTAGAGGCGATACCCCAAAATCATGCTGTTTCAAAGGCCTTCAGGGGTAAGGCTATCCCCGACAGCCACGCAGGAGTAAAATCAGCCCAGGCAGGGATATGCGTCTTTAGGGACACAGGGACGAGCTTCCACCAGGTGCTGCTTTTTATGGCCTGACTTATAAACCATGGCTTGTGTTCCCTTCTTATATGAGGTTTCCATTGGCGAACACCAAGCAGCTCCAGCAACATACCTTGAACTGCTCACTGTGAGCACCCCCCCCCCCCCCCCCCCCGCCGGACGCTGCCCCATCCCTTAGGCCATTAGCAGGAGTTCAAACACTTAAGCAGTATATAATGGGAAAGCTACCTGACAAGGTGGAAGCGTGAAGAGCCCCTCGCACATAACAGAGGGAAGTGATTGGATGTGTGCATTACAAGAGCAGGTGTCAGACAAGCACTCGACATTATCACATGAATGGGGGGGGTTCTTCACTTGCAAAGGTACGCTTTCCCAAGTCCCCATTCAGCCGCATCTTATCACAATACCCAATGTGAGCGCTCATTATCACAGGTGTTGTGTAATATTTGTGGTATCCCCTCGGGATCCGGGAAACCCTGGTGTTCGGCAGACTTCGGAGGTCCTGCCTATTGGACAGCTTGGACGAGCCCCCAGCAGCCCCGCCCACTCCATGAGAGGAGAACCTCTGCTCCAGCAGGCAAAGGGAGCAGCGCGCCGAGCAGAGCTGCTGGTAGAAATGCACGCATTAAATAAAGATCGGTGATTCTTAAACAGCCATTGTATCCCTCACGTCTTGGAGACAGGAGAAGAAACAAAGAAAGAATGCGTGTGAAATTAGCTCATATTACAATTCTTATCTGGGCCGTCTCCTACCACTGGCTAAACATATTTTTATTACGTTCATGGAGAGTTATTTTAGGAAGCACGATTTAAAAGTGATTTACAGTAAAATATTTCTTGAAATGTTATTCAAGTTTATGTGCGCTAATATGTCTGTGGTGTGTGAGCATATATTTGTGTTTGTGCGTCTGAGAAAAAGCATGTATGCCTTATTTGTGCCACTTTCATCGTGAGCTGTGGAGAGCACACGTTTGTATATCTACTTACTTTTGTTCAAGCACCTGCCTTTGCTTGTTTCTGTAAGTGTCTGTGCCTTTGTCTTTCATGGCACATTTCTGTGTGTTTGCATGTGTGCATGCTTGTGGGTGCATTTGTTAGGGCATGCATTATGTGGATGTTCATGTGTTTGGACAACTGCATGCTTTTTTGTTTGTTTGTGTGAGTGTATGTGTGTGCCCTTATCTTCCACGGCAGGTCTCTGTGTTCATGTTCGTGTTTGCATCTGTGTGGGCATGCAATGTGAGTGTGTGTGGTTGCATGTATGCCTCGTGTACAGACTTGATTGCTGCAATGTATCTTTCAAAGTTAAAATATAAGATTCTGAATTATATCCTGAACTGCCTAGTTCTGGTAAATAAGAGCAAATAACAGTCTAAACCAGGGTTACTCACAAACTTTCTCTTGGGGGCCAAATTTACAGTGTGGTTTGTGGCCGAGGGCCGCACCTTGGGGGCGGGGTCATTGGGGGAGGGGGCGGGGCTAGAGCAACAAAAAAAACTGTGACCATGAGGTGGAACACAGTTCCCTGCAGCGGACGCCTTCTTCCACTGAGCCACCGGACCCGGCATACACATATCTCTCTCTCTCTATCTCCCTCCCTCCCTCCTCCGTCTCCCTCCCTCCTCCGTCTCCCTCCGTCTCCCTCCCTCCTTCGTCTCCCTCCCTTCTCCATCTCCCTCCCTCCTCCGTCTCCCTCCCTCTCTCCTTCTATCCATCTCTCTCCCTCTCTGTCTCTCTCTCTCTCCCTCCCTTTCTGTCTCTCTCCCTCCCTCCCCGTCTCCCTCCCTCTCCCCGTCTCCCTCTCTCTCTGTCACCCTCCCTCTCCGTCTCCCTCTCCGTCTGTCTCTTTGCCTCTCTGTCTGTCTCTGCCTCTATCTGTCTGTCCCTGTCTCTGCCTATCTGACTCTGTCTACCCTGTCTCTGTTAGTCTCTATCTCTGTCTGTTTCTGTCTCTCTCTACTGCCCTCTGTCACCCTCTGTCCCCTTATCCGACTCTCACACCCTGCTGTTCTCTTCTCATTCTTTGTCACCTCTCAGGACCCCCCGGCCCTCCCCCCCTCCTCCGCTTGTGTGGCAGCTGAGGCAGCTTCCCTTCCAGGGCACACACACAAACGATTATCATTCAAAGGACGCTGGACTGTGCATCAACACTGTAGTAATACGATGTTGGGACTTGCGCCTGCATTTGATCTGAAAGCCTGAAATAGAAAAGTATAATGTTCCGTGTTACTACCGTTAGTGCATGTGTTAGGGAAAGATAATACAAATTTATTTCGATTTGATTCAAAGGATAATAGCTGAAAGCCTAAAATAGAAAACTGTAATGTTGTTCGGTGTTATTCTAATAACAATTAGTGCTGCTGCTAAGAAAAGATAAATAAGGGTTATTTTTTTTTTCCGTGATTCACAGAAAAAAATTTATGATCTTTTCCTCGCAAGTGGAACGTTAAAATAACACAGAACGACATTCTACTTTTGTATTTTAAGCCTTAAGCTAATATTCTGTGGAACACACCATAATAAATAATGCGTATTATCTCATCCTTGCAAGTGCACTAACTGTAATAACAGAACATTACACTTTTCTATTTTCAAGACGAGGCGTGTTTGTAAGTAAGGCATAACGACTACAGAGACCAATTAAAAAAATCAGCTTGCCTCGCCCTGCCGGCCCCACCCATAAAGAAAGGTTAAATGAAATCCAGCTTTTTAAATAACATTTTCTGAAAAAGCGATAGCCGTCCCAATAACGTATCTTGGAATCGCTTGAGGGAAGGCCTGTCCTTCTCTCTGGAGTCCGATGGCAGGAAGCTGGCAGGAGTCCGCCTGTGTCCTGGGCACTGCTATCCGACAACACCCAAACCCCATAGTCGCAGCCCCAGGCCAAGACTCCGGTGTTCGATTGCTGCGAGGGAAGGCCTGTGTCTGAATGCTCAGGTCCCAGAAAACGGCATGCCAGAGTCTGAGCAAGTTGTTGCTGCACGGAACCTTTGTCACCTCTCCCCCCACCCCCACCCCCCCCCCCCCACCCCTCCAGGGCACACACACAGCCCCACCCGAGTACTTAACAGGTCTTTAAGAGACCATTTGATGATAACGAGGCTTTGTTGTATTTCACCTCTTAGCGCCCCAGCAGCTCCCAGCCCCCACAGAGCAGAGTCTGTGTTTGCGGACACTGTTAAAAAAAAAAAAACACTGGTACGATGTCTGAAAGGTCCGCGGACCGCCAAGAAAGGCTAGCCGGGCCGCTGGCGGCCCGCGGGCCGTACTATGAGTGCCCCTGGTCTAAACAGTAGGAGCCTTATTTTAAGTTTTTAAATTGATGGAGACCTGCAGGTTCATGCTCTCCTAACAAGCATTTGCAATGCCATAGGTCTCACATTTGCAAGGGTTAGTGCTATTGGCGTTGTAAATTACAATGTCTTTTACCTATGTATTTTGGTATGGAGCGTTATGGGTGCATGTAAGGTTGTGACTGAGTCAGTTACCTATAAAATAGTTTGCTTATAAACAACCAGTTAAGGTGAAGCAGCCAGTGTTATGGGCCATACTGGGTCTGCAAGAATAGTTAACCAAGTGTTAGATGTTAATGGTAGACTGGTGGATGATAGGCTTGGTTGGTGGAGATAATCAAACTTGCGACTGCACCGTAAGAACCTTATTTGTGTTATTATACCTTGTGACAAACCGATGGTGAGAGCAACAGAAATTACACAAATTCACATATGCGCACTGGGATTACCTGACAGCAATTGTATTATTGGTAAATCCAATCAACAAGTACTGTATTTTCCAATAAATTAAAATATAATACAAATGGAAAAAATAGAGCTGCTATTGGCTGAGCACGTTTTTAGTAAATGAAGGTAAATACAATTTCGTATTTGAAATAAACCTATCGGATGAGCTTGTTTTAGGTAGACTGCAAAGAAATAGCTTTTCAAAATCAGATTTTGGGGTGGAGTCCACAATGTAAGAAAAGAGTGCTTTTTTAAAAGACTGTTACGGTTGGGACGACCATCATGTGCTGCCTAGGAGGCTTGCATATAAAAGTACAAATACCATAAAGAATTTTATAAAGCTTCTAAATGAAGGTAATTACAATACCAAATTTAAAAGAAAGCTTCAGTTGTTTATTTTACAGAGTTTTATATAGCGCGAACTTGACCCAAAGGTATAGGGTATCAGAGCGCTTTACATAGCACCAGTTGCATTACATGATTACACATTCATTTTTGTTAGGCATGGGGAGATTTCGTGATTTGCCCAGAATTTTAGGATGATGAGCTTCTTTGCCGAGACTCGAACCCAGTTCCCCAGATCCGAGGTTGAACGCCCTAGCCGTTAGGCCAACTCCTCTTCCTTTCTGTTCTGTGTTCTAAAGGTGGATAACGGGAAGACAGCAGGTGTGGTTGGTATGCTGGGTTGCACACACTTTTGTTTGACCTGTGTGCAATGCTTGAAAGGTGGCTCATTCTGTAGGTCCTACAAAACTAGCCCGTTCATGTTATCCATAACTGGAATGAAGACTGTCTGCTTATGGATACATTTTTTTTAAAAAGAAGATATAGAATATATATGTATATATATATATATTTTCACTGAAAAAAACATAGGTTTCAGGCACGTTATAGTTAGGAATTAGCATTTAAAAAACCTTAGAAATTCACTGAAAAAACCATAGGTTTCAGGGGCGTTATAGTTAGCTGGACTTTTCACTCGTACAAAACCATTGAATTTCCCCCGTTATAGTTAGTTCAGCTAACTATAACTCGCGTGCCCGCAATGCACTGCTGATGACGTCACATATTACAACACTCATGACATGATCAGTGACATCACTCATGACATCACTGATGACATCTCAAATGACATCACTGATGACATCATCCAGTGAATGTGTGTTTTTCTGGAAATTACATATGTTTTATATATGTATATCTCAAGGTCGATGGAAGAATAAATGGGTATATAAGTGTCTAAATGGATGATTTGTTTTTGAAAAATTGATTGTATAACTGACTGATTAAGTGTATCTTAGTGAATACATGGCTTAGTGAGTAATGTTTAAATATGTAAATATCTGTATCAGTCTCTCACTTTGTGTATAAGTGGCTGCATGGGTTGGTGAGTAGCTACATGAGTGTCTATATAGGTTATTAGTTGGTTTTTTGAGTATCAGCATGAGTGTCTGAGTGTCTGTATGGTTCGGTGGGGGGTATTACGTAGTGCATAGGTGCATGAATGAGTGACTCACTGTTTGTATGTGTTGAAGACAGCATATGTGCAGGACTGTATGGGTGGATGAGTGTGTGCATGGGTGTGTTAGTTAGTGAATGACTGTCTCAATAGTGTCTTTATGAGTAACTACATATGTTTTAAACTAGTATATGTGACTATTGGTGTATATAAGTGAGTACATGTGAGAGTGAGAGATTGAAAGAGTTTCTGTATGAATAAGTATGTGTATCTATAAGTGATTGTTTAAAAGACTAAGTATGTGTAAGTTTCTGTAGAAGTAAGTGTGGTGGTGTGTGTATAACTGTATATGCAAGTAAATGGATGTTTGATTCTTTATTAACATGAGTGTGTGTGTGTGTGAGTAACTCTATGGATGAGTGGCATTGTGTAACAGGATGTATAGGTGTATGAGTACATATGATGAGTGAGTACATGTATGAGTGACTGTATAGGACTGTTGGTGAATGAGTGGATGTGTATGTGGATCTTAGAATTACTGAATAGGTTGTGGTAACTGATATTGGTATGTCCATTGTTTTGAAAATTTTAGTTTCTATTTTTGAATGTGTGTATCAAAGGTTAAATTAGGGGGAGAGGAGGTCTGCCACTCTATCACAAGGATGATGTCATCAGTGATGTCATCAGTGATGTCATTTGAGGTGTCATCAGTGATGTCATGAGTGATGTCACTGACCATGTCATGAGTGATGTAATATGTGACGTCATCAGCAGTGCATTGCAGGCGCGCGAGTTATAGTTAGCTGAACTAACTATAACGGGGGAATTTCAATGGTTTTGTACGAGTGAAAAGTCCAGCTAACTATAACGCCCCTGAAACCTATGGTTTTTTCAGTGAATTTCTAAGGTTTTTTAAATGCTAATTCCTAACTATAACGTGCCTGAAACCTATGGTTTTGTCAGTGAATTTCAAAGGTTTTTTAAATGCTAATTTCTAACTATGCCTACAGAGATAGGACATGTGAAGAAAGAAGAAAAAACGCACAGAAAGAAAAAAAAGAAATGCAGAAAGAAGCAACAGAAGTGCTCAAAGATGAAGAAAAGTGCAGGAAGAAGGATAACGTGCAGAAAGAACAAACAGAAGAGCAGAAAGAAGTCTTGTTGTAAAATCATCCTGTACCCTCAACTTTTTCAGACGGATACTGATGGTAACTGAGTCTGACTAATCAATCCTAGAGCCAGTGCTATGTTAAAAGACACTCAGAATACAGTGAAAACACCTACATACACCAGGGAACACTATGCGTTGGGGTCCCCCTGTGATCAGCATGACCTCCTCTGTAAGCCCCTAGTATATAATAGGGCAGGGGATTAAAACTACCTCTTAAAACGCGCCACAGGGCGGGTTTGCACACGTCACCTCAGGCCCCGTCCCCTCACTTCCCCACTGTGTAAACACGCCCTGTGGCCATTTTAAATTGGGAGATTAAGTCCCCTTGATTCCTGAGGGTCCCTAGGGTCCAACTAGACCACTAGGTACCTCCAGTAAGCGCCACAGAACTGCGTTGCAGAGAGGTGTAAAAAGTGGCACGGCCTGGACCACTTCTCTGCAACGCAGCTCAGTGACGCTTACTGGAAGCACCTGGTGGGCTAGTTAGCCCCCAGGGGCCCTCAGGATTGAAGGGGAATTATTTCCCCAACTTAACACGCGCCATAGGGCGTGTTTGCACACGTCACCTCAGGCCCCGTCCCCTCCCTTCCCCACTGTGTAAACACGCCCTGTGGCCGTTTTTTAAGTTGGGAGATTAAGTCCCCTTGAATCCTGAGGATCCCTAGGGGCAAAATAGCTCACTAGGTACGTCCAGTAAGCGCCATTGCAGAGAGGTGTAAAAAGGGGCACGGCCTGCACCACCTCTCTAAAACGCAGAGCAGTGGCGCTTACTGGAAGCACCTGGTGGGCTAGTTGGCCCCCAGGGTCCCTCAGGATTGAAAGGGAATTATTTCCCCAACTTAAAACGCGCCACAGGGCGTGTTTGCACACGTCACCTCAGGCCCCGTCCCCTCCCTTCACCACTGTGTAAACGCGCCCTGTGGCGTTCTAAATTGAGAGATTAAGTCCCCTTGAATCCTAAGGGTCCCTAGGGTCAAACTAGCCCACTAGGTACCTCCAGTAGGCACCACAGAGCTGCGTTGCATAGAGGTGTAAAAAGGGGCGTGGCCTCAGAACACCTGTCTGCAATGCAGCTCCCTGGCACATACTGGAGATACCTGTTGGGCTAGTTGGCCCTCAGGGACCCTCAATATTGAAGGGAATTAATTCCCCAACTTACAACTGGCCAGGGGGCGCGTTTGCAGAGTGCTGCAAGGAGGGGGCGTGGCCTCTGGCGCGATGCCGGTCTTTTATTTATTTTATTTTTTTAAGAAGGAGGGCTGTGTGGCCCCCCTTCTTTTTCTAATTTACTGGCCCTGGGGACCCCATCCCCTAGGGCCTGCACCCTAATTTTTTGTGTTGAAAAAAATTAATTTGGCCCTCCCAAGGCCTAATCGGCCCCGGGGACCCCAACCCCCGGGTCATGGCCTTTTTTAAAATTATTTATTATTATTTTTTTTAATTCTTTAGGAGGGGCTGCGTTGCCCCCCTCCTCAGGCCACTTAGGGCCCCGGGGACCCCATCCCCGGGGCCGGCCTTTGTTTTTTATTATTTAAAAAAACTATATATTTATAGAAAAACCTAGGACATGCTGGACAAACCGTATGTACCTATCACCATGACGATTTGCGTGATATTCATTAAAAGGCGACTATGCATAGAATGAATCCACATGGAATGTATTTACACCGCTAGTGAAGCCCTGACGTGTCTGACGCCCTACCGTGCCTAATCCCGGCGCCCCCGCCGGTGGGTCCTCTCCAAGTAGACACCCTTGTCGTTTATTTATACAAACATGGGTAGCTATTGACGGGCACATTTAATATACACGCACACCAAGCCATTCAAAGGGGATTCGACAAAAATTCGACCAAACTATGCAAGAAACCCCCCTCACGGTTAATAAAACACACATCCACCGCCGGGGGTGTAATACTTTTTATTTTACTCTCTGGAAAGGAGACGAACCTCACTTGAGACTCACAGCGTGCTCCTGGCTGAGCCCAATGCTGTGTTACACCCACCAGTGCCCGCCGAGTGCCTCACACCTCTGTGTTGTATTCCACCAGCTAGTGCGTATGCTATGACACTCTCTAGCCCATGTGCACTGTAACACCACCCCGTGAATATGTCATGCCACACTTGCCTTCGCACGGGTTATATTGCCCCATCTAACGTGCCTTCCTCGATGCCTATGTTATAACGCACAGCGCTATGCCATACATATTACAATCTGGGATCCATATCTTTGTCACAGTGCATATGCAATGTTACACTCCCCAGCACATATTTTATATTACAACTTTAGAGACTAGTTTGGTTACACAACACTGCCCTGTGCATATTACACTCCAAGGCGCATATCGCATAGCACGCGCTAGTGTCTGTGCTATCTCGCGCTCTCCAATGAATCTGTAATTGTGCACAATGCATTGCATATTATATTTCACGCCCCGGTTCATCTTATATCACACTTTTTGGTGCATAGTTTATACCATATACTATATCTAGTTTTCATTTTCAATCGTGCTCTCAGGACTATGTTCTATATAACACTGCGTCCACCTACCCTTTTCACGGGCATTACATTTTGCGATGGGGGTGGAGGGTCAGGGGGTGTTTCAGCCAAGTGAGCCCGGAGTCACAGTCACAAACGTCCTCTTCTTCCTGAATAAAAGTGAGATTATGCTGCATACTTGTTCATATTTTAAGTAGTTCGCACAGACACACATTTTAAAAACAATAAAGTTCCTAATACCCACTTTCTCTAAATAGTTAACTTGCTGCCCCATCCACCTCCTCCCTATCCTCTGTTGTCTGAATCCATGGACTAGCCTCCTCCCTCCTGCCATGCATGGTCTGATGTGCTGCCACTGCCCTCCATTTAGCATGATGTACCAGTCCACTCCTCCTGCCCTCCATTGCCCAATTCTATGGCCCATCATTGACCTCCTGCTTAGCCTCTGTGCTTAGCTTGCTGCCCCTATTCTCCTTCCCCCTGCCCTCCGATGTCTTTGTGAATGCCCCTGCTCCATCCTTTTTGCCCACCATGTTCCATGGACCTGCCACTCCTATCTACTCTGAGTGTTCTGTTGAGCTGCCACTCCCCTCCCACCTGCCTAGCATTGTCAGATGACTGTAACCTGTCCCTGCCACCTCCACCCTGCCTGTCCACATGCCATGTCCCTATCCGCTTCCTCCTGTCCTCCACAGTCCATTTTACTGCCACACCCTTCTGCCCTCCCTGGTCTGTTGTGCTGCAACTGCTCCTCCTGCCTGCCCCGCGCAATCTGTTGTGAGGCCCCTTTCCCTGAACTCTCTTGTCTGTGCCCAGGTCCTGACCCTCCCTTCTATCCTCCATGGTCCTTTGTGCATGCCCCTGCACCCTTTTTCTTGCCCATCATAGCCATTGTGCTGCCACTAACCCTCCCGCTTGCCATGCATGGTCTTCTGTGCTGCCATGGCCCCTCCCACCTTCCCTGTGTGGTCAGCTAGCTGCCCCTGACCCCCTCCCACCTTCCCTCCATGGTCTGTGTGTATGCCATCATAGTCTCATTGTTGCTCTCCATGGTGTGTCTTGTTTCTAGTGCCCATCCTGCCTGACCTCCATGGTCATCTTGCTGCTCCTGCCCTGCCCCCTTGCCCCCAGCCCTCTGTTTCCATGTGCAGACCCCTATTCCCTCCCTCCTGGCTTGTCTGTTCCATTGTAATGCCCCTGATCCGTCCCTCCTGCCCTTTATGGTCTGTTATGCTGCAGCTTTCTCTCCTGTCTGTCCATTATGGTCAGCTAGCTACCATTGCATCTTTCCCCTCTGTTCTCTGTTGTCCATGTGCATGGTCCTGTCCCCTCCCTATTGCTATCTATGGATTGTTGTGCTGTACTCCCGTCCCGCATGCGCTGTGTGGTGTATTGTGCTGCTGCAAACCCTGATGCCTGCCCTGTAGGGTCAGTTTGGTGCACCTCTCCATGTCCCTCCTGTCCTCTGTTATCCGAGTCCATGTCCCTACCCCAATTCCTCCTGTCTACCATGATCCAATGTACCATACTTGCGAACATTTTGAACTTGGTAAGAGGGAGATTTTGAAAAAAAACTGGGGTATTGATTTTCCCCTTTGAGTTACATTGAAAAAGAGGAGATTGTAGATAGGAGACAGATCAAATAAAGCCCATTTGAGCTTAAAAACATTGGACGTTTCCTGGCTGAAACGGGTCTGTTGGCATGTATGGTTGTACTACCACTGCCTCTTCCTTCAGCCCACAATGGTCTATTATATTGCCATAGCCTCTCTTGCCAGTCCTGTATTGTTGGTTTGTTGCCCCTGCCCCCCTTTCCACTGCCCTCCATAGTCTGTTGTGCTGCCACTGCCCTTCCTGCCTGCCCAGTGTGGTCAAATTGTTGCATCTGCACTCTCCTACCTGCCTTCAATTTTCAGAGTCCGTGCCCCTGGCCTCTGCCTCTCAACAGTATCCCAATGAACAACTAGATTGCTAACATTCTATATTTATTACAAAAGTGTGGCACGCCTGACGTCATCTTGATGTAATCAAAACTGTAATACCTAGAGCATTTCCTTTAGAAATTACATATATGAGAGGGTCTTATTTGCATCAAAATATGGTTAGTGCTCTAAAAAACTAAAATGAGGACATATTTTCTGAGTTTTCAAATAGCGACAAAGAACTTTTAAATTATTTGTAATCTTTATGTTTTTTTATCCAGTTGACCACTTGATTAAATGTTGCACCTAGGGGAGAGGATGTGGTGTTACTTCCAGAGCTGCAGACTTTGTAACTGGGGAACTAGGTTGGAGTTTCTGCTTCAGCTCAACATTCTGTGATTCTGGTCAAATTACTTAATCTCCCCATGTCTACAACCAAAATGAATTTGATCTTGTGTGATGTAACCAATGCTCATGTAAAGCACTCCAATACCTGACAAGTCTGCACTATATAAAACTGCAAATACACAAAAAAATAAGTGTTTTGCACACTTCTGTCATTGGGCTACATGTGGGCTACATCTGGGTGATATTTGGGCTTCATTTGGGCTCTTTTGTCTCTGGTGGCCATCTTGGGAGATTTATTTGTTACGAAGTTTCCTAATTTCCTCATTTACTGCAGTCTCCTCAGTAGGAAATACTTTCAGTTTTTTTCTTTGGTTCCATGAAGAAGGCATTCAGATGTGTCACACATTTGCCATAAATTCTGAATGTTAGCACTCTAGTTGCTCATTAGATCACTGTAGCAAAGCTACTGCTCACCAGGGAAGTCTGCTGCTGGTATTCAAAGTGCATGTTTCAGTCTGCATGTCAGAATTGTTTTATGAAATAGAAGAGGATTTGAGAAGTCAAAATGTGCCCTAATTTTTCTTTCTGCAGCACTAATCATACTTTCTATGGCAAAATGAACCCCCTCTTTTTGTTCCTTTGTAAATTAAATGTTTTAAGTGTTACCACTTTATTCCAATCAAGATGGCTTCAGGTGTGCCATACTTTTGTCATAAGTAAGACTGTTAGCGCTCTAGTTGTTCATTAGAACACTCTGGGACATTCTGTCATTGGGCTATACTTGGGCTACATCTGGGTGATATTTGGGCTACATTTGGGCTCTTTTGTCTCTTGTGGCCATTTTGGGAGACTTATTTGTTATGATGTTTCCTAATTTCCTCATTTACTACAGTCTCCTCAGTAGGAAATACTTTCAGTTTTTTACTTTGATTCCATCAAGAAGGTATTCAGATGTGTCACACATTTGCCATAAATTCAGAATGTTAGCACTCTAGTTGCTTATTAGATCACTGTAGTAAAGCTATTGCTCACCAGGGAAGTCTGCTGCTGGTATTGAAAGTGCATGTTTCAGTCTGCATGTCAGAATATTTTAATGAAATAGAAGAGGATTTGAGAAGTCACTCAAAATGTGCCCTAATTGTTCTTTCTGCAGCACTAATCATACTTTCTATGGCAAAATGAACCCCCTCATTTTGTTCCTTTTTAAATTAAATGTTTTAAGAGTTACCACTTTATTCCAATCAAGATGGCTTCAGGTGTGCAATACGTTTGTCATAAGTAGGACTGTTAGCGCTCTAGTTGTTCTTTAGAACACTCTGGGAAGCTGCAGTAGAACACAAAGGAATCAAGTGACAGTCTCTGCCCTTGTTGGATGTACATGTTTTACTGAGAATGTCAGACTTCATTCTCACATGACTAAGAAAGATAATGTCCTTGACTTTGCCGTCCTACCACGACACGACAGCGACCATAACGCATTGGTGTTGTTTTTAAAGGTGCCGGATTCAGGCATTGCCCCAGTTGATGGTCCACTTCTTGAGAACAGGTTATTACTTACTAATAACAGAAGAAGAGTTAAGTGGGGGGCAATAAAGCAAACACCTGAGAAGCTGAGCGCTCTTTATGAAGTAGTTATACCAGTTTTGCAAAAACTTAGCAGTATTTCTGCTAATGGGGATAATTTAGTCCCCATCAATCAAGTCAGAGAACTCCATAAGAGCCTGTCAACTAAACTAGCTGATATTTTCTACCCGATAGTGTGCCCCAAAAAAACAAAAGCTGTAACCCAGTCATGGTTTAATGATAAATGCCGAAAGGCAAAACGGGCATTGATAGTGGCTATCAAAGCAAAAAATAAGCTCCTAACGAAAACTACGAGGGCTTTATATAAAGAGGCTGTTTGCCAAACAAAGCACTCCTGGGAAGAGAATAAATGGGAGGATATAAAAACTGCCCTATTGAACCGGGACATGAAAGAATTCTGGACCATAGTTAGAACAGGTACACAGGAAGGCAATTCAGCCTTAGAGCCGAATATTCCAGCAGAAAAGTGGGCAGACCACTTCCAGGCACTATATAGAATGGAATTCGATCCCGGTACCCACACTGGCAGCCACATGGCCACTCAAGGGGACTTGAGTATAGACAGCGACTGGGTAGCTGAGGTGAGTATTTCCTCACCTAGGCATTCTGATGGGGTGCCTGTTGGGATTACCCTTCTGGAGGTTTATAAAGCAATCAAGAAACTCCCTGCGGGCAAAGCACCTGGATTAGACAGGCTACCAGGGGATTTGTTTCAAGAAGAGCCAACAATCTGGGGCCCCTACCTGTGGGTACTATTTAATGCAATAATGAACGGCATGTCGATCCCTGATACCTGAGCTGGGGCAGAAATTGTCCCAGTCTTTAAAAAGGGCTCTCCACTACTCCCTGCAAACTATAGACCGATCAGTTTGATCGATGCCACCCAAAAATTGTTTGCACGGATTCTTCTAGACCGGATCCAGGGATGGATCCAAGATAATGACATTATAAGCCCCTATCAAGCCGGATTCAGGAAGAACACCTCCACCGTTGACCAAATATATAGACTCCAACTTATACTTTGGAAAACGGAGAAAATGGAGGGTGGCAGCCTCTATTGAATTTTCGTGGACCTGAAATCGGCTTTTGATCTGGTGCCCAGAGATAAACTATGGGGGGTACTAAGAGATATGGGGATTCCCTTTAACCTTCTAAGTATGCTTATTAAGCTGCATGAAGCTAATTATGCCCGAGTAAGATGTGGTAGAGGGGGAGAACTAACCTCAAGTCTCCCAGTTGACAGAGGGGTGAGGCAGGGCTGTGTGCTTGCACCGACTCTGTTTTGCCTCTTTGTCAACGCACTCATTGCCCAATTAACTGAGGTTAAGGACAACGATACCCCCAAGCTAGCAAACTCAAAGGTTCCAGCATTGATGTTTGCTGACGACACCCTATTGATGTCTAAGTCTAAGTCGCCAATGGGTATCCAGAGGATATTGGACAGTTTCGCAATTTTCTGCAATAACAGGGGGCTGGAGATTAATACTACAATAACCAAGTTTATGGTTGTTAATCCACCCAAGAAAACACGTCCAAACCCCCATTTAGATGGTATAGCACTGGAAAGGGTACCTGTATTCGACTATTTGGGTGTCACCCTTACTGAAAACATGGACTGGGGGCCACAAATGGCCAAAGCTAAGCTTAAATTGGCACAGACTGCCAAAGGGATCGCTAAATTACTGAGGGAATCCACCTTTAAACCAACTGGGCCTATCTTTGAAATATAGAGGGCACAAGCAAGGGGAGCCACGTTGTATGGGGCTGAACTTTGGGGACATTGTCCATGTAGTCTTCTGAGTAAAGCTGACAACAGTTTCTTAAGACAAATTCTGGGTCTCCCTCCTAGCACTCCGCTAACCCCCCTGCGGCTAGATTTAGGTATAAGGCCGATTGAAAATGAGGTTACTTTTAGACCTCTAGCTTTCTGGCACAGGATGTGGGTGACCCCGGAACTGGTAGATTATCAGGTAGAAACCAAAGAGCTACTAGGCCTTCCCGGGGCAGAAAAAAAATCGCCTAGTTTGCACATATAAGGAAAGAGTACATAAGGATAGGCAAACCAACCCTCTGGAGCAACCCTGAAGAAACTTGCTCTACAGTTTCACGAACTGAACTGGCGAGAATCTATCGAACTCACAAACTGGAAGTCTTACATGGGAATCCGAACCTAGGTGTTCTGACAGTAGAATTTCTCGCTGTGAAAGACAAGTTTAAATTAGAACCCTTTTTGGATGACATTTTACCGTTCCCAGCAAGAAAATTATACCTTCAGTTTAGATTTAGTACCCTCCCTTTGCGGGCCTTCACCTCCAAATGGTTTGCAACGGGTCATGGTGGGTGCCCCGCTTGTAACCATCAGGAGGAGACCGAGCTGCATGTCTTATTTTTCTGCCCTGGCTATAAATTGGCAAGACAGTGTTGGCTTATTCAGATGTGTAGGAATATGGGGTTCGTGCGATGTCTGGAGGCATTTAGAGTTTTGAAGTACGATACCTCCAAGCCCATTGTCTTTGCTGTTTCTCGGTTCTTAAACGTAATGTGGCGCAGGCGTTGGGCCTTCTTAGAAAAAGAAAAAAAGATAATAATAACCACCCCTGCTGCTAGTGTATAGATCATTCTACTGTGCATATTAAGGAGCGAGGAAACATTTCTCTTATTCTTTTAATTATTTTAGACTTTTTTAACCATGAAATGATTATTTCTACATTGAGATATCTTATGTATAACCCTCTCCAGACATATCATCAATAGTATCGATTTTACTAATTTTTTTCAGCATTGGATGGTTATTGCAATTGACTTCTTTCCTATTGTATTTATGCCTGTGCTTTTTAATTTTTGTTATTATTGCACTTGCACTTTTTCGAACTTACAGGTGTGCTCACTGGTCAGTGCAGCGAAATCTTCTTTCGCACTTGAAGATGTAGCACCCTGATTCTTATATCTTTGTTCGATGTGTCCTAACCACATACTGTTACGATTTGGATTACATTGTCACGTTTCCGATTATATTGTATACAAACTTTTAAGGTCATATAGACCAAAACAAAGGTATTTTGAAGATACAAATTTAACTCAACTACTACCGTATGAGTAATTATAAGATTTCTAACGCTGTTTAAAATTAATTAACTGTTTTTGTATTGATTTTATTGAAACTTCCTATATAGTGTTGGTATCTATTAGCTCTTGCCTTTTGCACAGTATACATTTTTTACATGCACTTTATTGGCTTACTGGATTTGGATTTGTGACAGTTTTGAATTTCAGGGCTGGATGTCATTTTACCTTTTTATTCTCTTATTCTAATGAATTGTATGCTGTCTATTTTGTATACTTTTATGGTCATAAAAGACCGAAATAAAGTTTTTGACTGAATAATGTGAATTTACAGAAAATATGCTCTCAGTTTAGCTTATAGATCACCTTCCAAACCTCTGTGGGAAAAGCATGAGAAAATAGTTTTCTCTCAAACATGATTCATGATATCATAGCAGAAGGCTTTTTCACATGGCAAAATCACCTTAGAACACACCACAATTCCTAAAATGAGTATGGTACCATCAACAAATGATTTATAATGTAACTAAAGTCTTAAAACCTTCTATTAACTGCAATGCTTTTTAATGAGGTGCTATCATGTATATTGGTCCCAAGATGGCTGCCAACACTTCTTGGATGAAGTGCTGACAGCCAATCAGATCTCACGATGAGATGTGTGGTTAGGTTCCGCCCAGATATATATGTGATTTTACTTTTGATTTTCTCAGGAACTACTGAACGGATTTACACCATTTAAGAAAAAGGCACGAGTCTGAACTGAGGACTACCTCTTTGCCAAATTTGGTGTAATTCCGTTCAGCACTTTGGGCTGTAGCTGCGTCAACAGGTCCTATGGGAAAATGCATGGGGAAAACGTGTTTTGGGACCCCCCTTTTTTCTCGGCCCCCGCTTGACGAATCACCGTGAAATATTCAGGATAGGAGCGGACCGGAGCTGGCCAAAAGTTTGGAAAATGTAGCGAAGATTCATCAATCGACGCCAACGTTATTCCAAAGAGAATGTTGTGGATTTCCTATGGAAAATAGGTCCTAACTATAACTACCTACTGGCGACTGCCAGTAGATAATATATATATATATGCAGTACACCTCTAAGAGCACAACATGTAGACCAGTAGCTCCAGCAGTAAGCATTTATACTACGAACTTAACAAATAGAGCAAGTACACTGAATATGTTGATGTCACTGCACTCCTCTTGGCATCACAACAATGACAACATCCAACACTCCACATTATACTGTATGCTGCAAACTCTTCAAAAATAGCTCAAACATTTCTTATAACTCGGTAATCAAAGATCTCTCAATAACATGCACAACAATTAACAATGCATACGGAAGAGGCTTCACATGAGTGCAGAGCTGTGTAGATGCAACATCCTCTTGGATGTCACTGTGCAAACAACATCAACTTTCACTAGCAAACAGAGCACTCAACTTGAGCACAGAACAATGAGCACATATCCAACACAAGTGAGATATACCAAGCTCAATACAATTGTGCACAGTTCAGATGATTCACCTAGGAGTGCAGAGCTCTGCGGATGTGTCTAGTACTTAAGGTCACCATGTACACTATAGTCCATACCACTAGAAAACAGACAACAGTCAACAGGACACACTAGGTAGAACATTAAACACAAATATAGCACAGCTTAAAGATCCCCCATGTACCTGGTGATCACAAAGCCCACAACTGTAACCATAATGAACAATCACAATCCTCAACAGAACACTTCTGCCAGTAATATGCCCTTGCGTCCAAAACGGCTGAGCTGCATCAGGTACCTGGAGCTCTCTGACCCAACAACAGTAGTTCACTCTGTAGAAAATAAACGAATTTCTTACACATATACATATTTTTGCAAATGTAACGCCTTTTAGAGTCAAATGCTGTGAATTATTAAATCATCTAGTGGTTGAAGTCTGAAATTTTCATTTCAACAAACCAAAGTTTTATTTTTGTGTGTCAATCATAAGTTAGAGGGAATAAGAGTCACCGATGAGCATATAGGTCCAAAATGTCAAGCCTCAAGCAGAAGCAGTAGAAGCTGTTCTGTGACACATCAATGGGTGCCGCAGTTCTTTTGTATTCTGCGCCTAGCTGGTTTGTGAGTGCCGGCTTGGATTCTGTAATCCGTCATACATCCCTTCAAATGTGGACAGGAGGGGAAGGCGCTTGTGATGCTTACGGACTGACCCTGATACTTTGGGCATTTATTGCTTTTCCTAAGAGCTCATCTTCTAGAAACCAGTGGCCCATGCAGCAGGGGGAAGATACTTACCGTTCCATCAAGAGCAAAATCAGTGAAGGCTTGCACCTCTTATGCCATGCAAAGGAGGCTATTGTCAACTGCCTACAAGCCAATGCTAGACACTAGCAGTGGTGAAAGCCCACCTAGCGATACCACAGAAACTGCCTGGGGCTATTCACAGGTCTTGGTGTAGGAAGCTGGCTCTTTATATGATATTCCACTAAGTGGTTATAGAGTGCAAAGAGTCCAGAGATTCCTCCAGAAGTGTACAGGCTCAATGTAAACCCAAAGTGCTCAATTGGTGGTAGAGTGGTCGAACAGACATTTGTTATACACACAGTGATTCATAAATGACACACGACTAAAAAAAGAGATCCACACCAATTCTATAAAAATAAGCTTCTTTCAAGATTTATTTTAAGACCAAGAAATACGTAAAAAGATAAAGAAAATGCTACTTACCAGTATGCATCTGTTCTTGGCATGTAGAGCTGCAGAGTTGTACACCATGCATAGATTGCCATCCAGTGCTGGGCTCGGATGCCTGCACCCTGCCGCTGTCCTGGAAAAGTCCCCCGCAGTCTCGAGACAGGTGACTCCACCCCTGGACGACAGCGCACATGGGCATCGACTCCATCCGCAGATTGTTTTTCGCCGTGATGGGAAATGATGGAGTCAGTAAGAAGTAAGAGATGTCCATGTGAATGTATCTAATTAAGATAACATTGGAACAGATACAGTAGTCTGTGCATATTTTAATGTGAAAGGGCTAGGACTGAGTCAGCTAGTCATGAAATAGTTTAATGGGTATGGATAACCAGTTATAGTGAAGCAGCAAGTGTTAGAGGCCGTACGTTACTGTCTTTGCAAAGATAGTTAAGCATGTGGTAAATGTTAGTGGAAGACTGGTGGCCGAGAGTTTTAGTTGAGGGAAGATGGTCATACCTGGGACAGCAGCATAAGTGGGTTATTTGTTCATACCTAGTGAAAACCCCCGAGATAGCATGAAATCACTGGTGTTACAGGAGAGTGCTTTGATCACTGTCAATTCCAAACATGATGTATTGTATTTCCCCGCCCCCAAAAAAATCTAAAACACACGAAAAACAAAGGAAAGCTTTAAACATGCTGACTCAGTAAATGAAGGTAACTACAGTTCTGCTTTTAAAATAAACCTCCTGTTGTCTGAGTGCCTTTTGTGCAGAAAGGACAGCTAAGCCTGTTATTGATTCGGTTACTGATAAAATAGTCTGACGGTTATAAAAAAAACAGGGTGAAGCAGCCAGTGTTGAAAGCCATGCTTTACCATCTGTGCTAGGATAGCTAAACATGTTAGATGTTAATAACAAACTGTTGGCAGATAGGTTGGACAGTCTTCAACGGCAGCATAACGATGCAGGGACATGCTGCAAGTACTGCAGCATAATGAACTACAGGGGGAAACGCAAAAGGAAGCCAGTGCCTGACAAAACAAGTAATGCAGGAGGTGGATGGAATTTTATGAATTTCGTGCAGCGGACAGTAGACAGTATCTGAAGGGCAAGAGGATCCTTGTGCCTTCTGCACGTCGGCATGGGCTGGATTGAAGTGGGCTGAACTCAGTGTTCAGAATGAAACCGGAGGGATAGATACATTACATGGTGTCTTAAGAAACACTTCTGAATATGTTTTACAGACTACAGAACACCAAAAAAACTGAGATCCTTCAATTTTGAGCAGATCAGTCCCTGGCGAGTATACATCTGAAGTTGTCCAATACAAGTTGTAAAACTATGCATTTAGCTCGGTTTTGGTGCACTTTCGTTCACCCAGTCCCACATATCCTAAGCATCTCAATGCAAACAAAAAGAAAATAGTTATTGAAATCACAATTTGGAGTGTACCTTCTTTCGACCTAGAGACATTCCATCCGTGAGGATAAATGCGTTTATAAATCTCTAATCGTGCTTTCATCCATAATGACAATCGCTTGTGGTTTGGGTTAACCCCTTCAGCGCGGCGCAGATTACCGCGCCGTGCTGAAGGTTCCGTGCGCGGGCGGGGCCGTGACGGAGCGGTTCCGTCATGCGCACAGCGCGACCGACGCGCATGACGGAACCGCTCCGTCACACGCATCGAAGGGGTTAAACATAGCAGGTGTTTTTAGCAACAAGATAACGTGATTGTTTGGTGTAGAATTCACCGGTAGCCTTTTAATTCACAGTTACTTATGTAAAACACTTACACACCCGCAGCTTTGCTTCCAAACCCAATTTGTGCATTAAACACAGCTGTAAATACTTTATGAAATATTTAAAAATGTAAGAACTCATAAAAAAAATTGTACTATTAATTTTAATTACTTTTATTTGAGTCTAAACATTAGTCTCCTATTTCTCGTACTTGGTCGAAGCAGCTTTAGACAGGCATCCCGAGACTTAGCATCTACTTTGCCAATGGTAGTGCTGGTAAATACAGGCAAATGCAGCGGCCATCTTGGAATAGTATTGATTTTACTTTTTTAAATTCATAAACTCGTTTAAGAAAATTTTTGCTCGTATTAATTAAAAACAACCATGGTTCTAAGATGACCTTTATTTGCAAATAATGAGAAAATGACCATGACCTGACCATTTAGCGACATGCTCGGGTGTATTCACTCCTTTCTGTTTACATGGCAATATAAGGGCTACTTGAGCTTGACACTGAACTGCTTGCTGCACACCAGCAAGTAGGCCCATCACCTGAAAACTTTAACATGTCCTGGCTTTTTAGCCAGCAGTATTGTGCATGTGCCATGCACGGAATTTTGAGTTGTATCTCCAGTGCTTAATGGGTAAAACAATGAGGGCCGGTGCCCAAAACTCGCCTCAGAAGCCCTCGTTCTGCACTATTAAATGTTAGCTCGCCGAAAATTAAAGTCGCATGGTCTTCAATCTGCCTCATACCTCGTTAATCCTCTACCAGACACCGTCTTCCCCTTTATCTCATCCTTGAAGGTTCCTGCTTTCTCGTCCGTGCTGCAGTTCCAGTGCCCTAAAGCAGAGTATGATGGGAGCATGTCCATCACTACAGTTAAAAAACAAGCCTAATCCCCCTTAAAAGGAAGCCAAAATCTAACTAGTTCCTACTAAAAGAAGCTGCAATGACAGTCGACATTGACATTTGCAAAAAGACAGATAATAATAAGAAAACAGGCAGAGAAGCAGGAGGCAGCACTAACACAACTGTGGCATAAAGAGAAGGTGGAAGGGAGGAATGATATATTAAAATGTAAGCAGGTATCACGCCAAAGCAGTACACAGGCAAACAGCAACAGGGCAGGAAACCAAGAAGAAAACAGTCCCCCAGAGATCAGATAAAGAACCTTAATGTAATACAACAGTACTTAGTCCCTTCTGCGTGGGAGGAACGGGAGAGAAAAAGGAGGGGCAAAGATGCAGGACTGACCACTAACAATCAAGAATTTAAGGACACTGAAACAAACAAATCAAAAGTAGGGGGATGCCTTTAAGCACACAAGAGAAGTTACAACAGGTTTCGAATGCTCGACCTAAATATGAGCTGTTACACACAAAACCAAATGAGATGCATATTAAATGTTTCATAGGGAAATGATTTAGATGATTTGTATGAAAAGAGTTGAAAAGGAGAGCTTCCTTTTTATCAAATATGTTAGTGGCTCCAGGTGTTGTGGTCCCAAAGGCAAGACCTATTGGCTATGCCAATGCTTGTTTCTTTTTCTGGTCTCCTCTTTATTCCCATATGTCACCCGATGTCCCCTTCGCTCTGGTAGCAGCAGATAGACGACCACAGCAGCTTATTCTTTGTGAGCCAAGCAAGCTTCATGCCTGCCTCTGGCCAGATGGCTGGCTCTGACCCGTCCCTGGTCTCTTGGGAATAGCGAACTAAAGTAGAGCCAGGCTCAGCATCACAGGTCATGCCCTTTCCTTCCCTTTTAAATGACAAAACCTGTTAAACACAGAACAGCTTTGTCCATGAAATCTAAAAAAGTGTTTTTTCTTTGCAAACAATGTACAAATTTGCATCTCATTGAAGACCTGTAATCTCTGTCAACGTTTATTGGGTGTCCAAATCCTCTTTGTTTTGCTAATCTTCACTACAGTCATTGTTATTGCTTAGGCTCCTAATCCTAGGTGCTTTGTACAGGAATTTTAGATTCTTTTAAAGTTTTCATGTTGTATGGATTATTTTAAGTTGCACCACTGCACATTTATTGAATGTTAGTGTATTTGGATCCTTGCCAGACGAGAGGATATAGGGGAGAGAGTATGAGGGATGACAGACAGGAGGAGAGAAAGCGACAGACGAGAGGGTGAAAGGAAGAGAGAAGGAGGGGCGACATACAGGAGGAGAGAAAGTGACAGACAAGAGGATGTAGGGGAGAGAGAGTGAGAAGCGACAGACAGGAGGAGAGGAGATAAAAGTGACAGACGAGAGGAGAGAAAGCGATAGACGAAAGGGTAAAGGGAAGGGTGAGAGATGGAGGGGTTTCGAGAGGAGAGGCGAGAACGAGTGAGGTAGGGAGGCTGACAGGCAGGAGGCAGAGGACGGAAAGTGAGCAAGGAGAGGGTGGCTGCGCCGCAGGCTGGGAGGACGTACCCAGGTGAGGAGCCCGCGGAGTGGGCTCTGTGGGACTAGGGGAGCCCGGGGAGGAGGAGGGAATCCCCCGCATCTGCTTCTCTATTTCCAGACACAATCGCGGGGTAATTTGCGAATATTGGCACATGCCGTGTGGAAGGAAGTACCACAGCCGCTCGGGGGTGGGGCGTGTGGGCAAAGAGGGGGGAAGAGTGAGAGTGAAAGGGATAAAGTAGGAGAGAACAAAGCGGGCAGACGTAAGAAACAGGTATATATTTAAATTTTTAAAAAAATTCCAGTATATTTTATGCACTTAACTAAAAATAAATGTTATTGGTTCAATAAAAAAAGACTCACTTAGAAACTGTGGGAGAAAGGTAGGAAATAAGAGACAAATGAAGGACAAAGAAAAGGGGGAAAAAAGCGACCTAAAAGGAGGAAAATAAATGTAAAAATACAAAGACAACTGTGACAGAGAAGTTAGAAGAAGATGGGGGCACGAGGGGTGAATAGGGAGTGGGTAGTAGAAAGGTGGAAAGGGCGAGGTATGGTACAGAGACGGGGGGAAAAAAGAACAGAAAGAGGCCACTAAAAGAGACGCCGCCGAGGATCGGAAAGAGACGAAAAAGGGAGATAAAGATAAAGGGGCCACACCAGCAAGTTCAAACACACAACAGCTGATGTTTAAATAAAAATAGACAAGGGGCGAAAAGAAGATGAAAGGGAGAGACTCAGAATGTGAAATAAAGAAAGCAGACCTCAAAAAGAGAGCGGAGGGACAGAGAAAGAAAACATAGAGATGAAGGGAGAAGAAGGGACGAGGAGAGACAACGGTGGCGGAGAGTGGGAGGCAGACACACAGAGGGAGGCGGCACGGGAGAAAGAGGGAGTGAGAAGGACAACCAGGGAGTGAGATAAAACTGTGGGAGTCTGCGATAGTGATGGGAAAACTAAGACATCCCCAAAGACAACAAGCAACAAAAAGACGCGCGGCCGCGAGACGCGCTCTGTGGTGGGGGAGGGGGAGGGGCATTGAGGCGCAAAAGTGAAAGCAGGCTGGCTGGCGAGTGGTGTGCGATGTGCGCGCACCATGACGAGAGAGGAAAGCCATATGGCGCCTCTGCTCGTCATTGTGCGCATAACCGCATGCCCGTCGCCAGTGCACGCGCCAGTGGGCTGAAGCGCATCCCCAAACGGATTGCATGGCGGCACGATGAACGTGATTGTGCGTGTGCTCGCCATGCAATCCACTTTTGGGAGCCCTTTACTAGAATCTCGCATTGCGATTGCTACGCAATAGCTAGGCGAGACCTAAAAATGAAATCAAAGCGATTTAGATCAGTGGTTCTTAGCCTGTGGTCCCAGGACCCCTGGGGATCAGCGAGGCCAACTCAGGGGGTCCATGATTGTGTTACGAAATGAAATAACATTAAAATAAATACATTAAAAATAATAAAGTGTATACAAAAAAGGAAGCACAATTGAAAATGTTAAAGTTTATATTGGTTGTGAATTAAACAAAATATTTCAATATTTGAGAATTTGTTTGGTATATGTTTGTTTTTGTATTTTTGTGCATTGTTTTGAGATTCAAATCATGAAAATTGCTTAGGCTGGGGGGACCCCGTCTTCCATTAATGATTTAGTGGGGGTCCACAGAAGTCAAAAGGCTAGGAACCTCTTATCCTAATAACTTAAAAACGGTTTGTTTCACACATAAAACAAAAAGTAAATTCTGCTCACATATTTTGTGAGGGTTCACTCACATCATGCATTAAAACAAGTATAGGCAATATAAATCATTTTGTCCTTTGTGTAGTGGAAAGTATAATACTAAGCTTCATAACGCAATGAAGGTCCCACATGGACAGCAGCAGCTCAACCTTTCCTAAATCTGGAAGAAACTGGCATGATATCCCTTTATAGAGGGGGTACTGTATTTTGATGCTACTTTATAAATTAGTTAGATTGTTGTTGTGACCATTTTTAGGTCTTGCAGTCCTAGCGTTGCAGTGCACATGCGCTTCACGCTCTGCGAGGCATATTTTAGTAGGGTAGGTTTTAGAAGTGGAGTTGAATCCCCGCACATCTTTTTTATTGGCTGGTGTCATTGTTTATGGTAAACGCAGGCTTCTTTGTTACCTCCCTGTCTCCTTTTGGGACCTCCCATCCGGACTGGATCGTTTACTTGCCGTGTTACACGGTGGGCTTTATCTTGTGGGTGAGCACTGTTTTTGAAATGGACACTGATAGGGACAATGGCGGGTGCAGCGCTATGAGCTCTAAACTGTATGTTTTTAATTACTTTAATGAGCGTGGTGCCCACTAGGGACACCACACTCACTTTAATTATTTATATTTTACATTTATGTTGAGCGCGCCATCCACTACAAGGACACCACGCTCTGCTTGTGTTTTTTGTTACTTTAAAACTAAGCGTGGCGCCGGTTCAAGGACACTGCGCCCGGTTTCTTTATATTTTTTTTAACTTTAGCAGTGAGCGAAGTGCCCGCTTCAAGGACACCGTGCTCAGTGTTAAAGTTATATAAACACATTTTTTTAAACGAGCGGGGTGTCCTTGAAGCGTCGCCGAGCTCAGTTTTAAACCTAACCATTTGCAATTCAATTGGACCTATTGCATTGCAAATGCTTGTTAACTTTAGTAATGCGTGGCGCCTGCTTCACGGACACCGTGCTCTTTTATTTTTATTTTTTACTTTAATGAGCGTGGCACCTAGACACAGCACGTGCCCTTGGCACAGCAATTCGCAGCTGCACTTCCCCGCCTTCCGTCGGTGGGCCAGCCCCAGCGAAAGGGGTGCAGAGATGCTGACTCTTTACTAGTGGTTAACTGTGGGCATCCAGAAGACCTCAGTGGCTGGTGTGGAAGAGATTATCGCTGGTAAGTAGGTTCGTCACTAAGGCAGACTCACGTGGAAGGGACTATCAGCCACACACTTGGTTCTTTAGTGTGATCTGCTGCCGAGAACCACCTGCTCTTCACCTTTGTCACGAGTTGTCTTCATGTCCAGAGCTGGCTCTCCAGCTCCCCTTGTGCTTGCATCGCGGCTTCCGTGAGCATAGGGAACAGGCCAACCTCCCTGTCTGTAAAGTGCTGTCTCGGTCACGCTTTCCCCAACCACCTGCTTCATGGCCTGCGCCACTTATACAAGAACTACGCATTTCCGTGCAAGTGCTGCCGTTGTATAACCCGCTTAAAAAATAAAATTCCCTCTATAGTTTAGCATGGTACCCTATTTGTTGTAATTTATTTTGTATACCGCAGACTTCAGATCTAGTATTCTGTGTGTATTCATTGGAAGGAACTCAAATGCACGTGACCTAATCTTCTAGCTTTACAAAGAATTTGGTCCCTAAGGTGAAACGTGCGTTTTGGGTAGTCCTTGCCATTTACTACTAGCCTGGTTCTACTCCAAGGCGATGTTACGAATTTGAACGCGTTTACGTCTTATGCTAACCCGGCCCAAAGTACCATCTTGATGATTCCTCGATTTCACAATATTGTCTGTAATACTGAACATGGTATACACTAATTTGACTGGTTGGGGCTGTTTTTTTGTTTTCTCCAAGGGTCACGAGGAGTAGTAATACTGAACAGTGGCAGGTATTCCCAGATAAATTCTTCTACGCACCTGGGACTGTAAAAGCTGGTTACTTGTGTGTGCCAGTGTGTATCTGTGTGCATGCATGTCTGTTTGTCTGTGTGTTACAGTCCATACCCATGAAATGTTTCTCTCTTCCAACGAGGGGCCCAGGCAGGACAGAAACAGCCCCACAGCTTCACCTGCCAGTTGAGCTTTACACCTCTTTTGCTTCTTTTCACTGGAGGTTAAATGCTCTGGAAATGTAAGTGTTTGGGCAATGCACAGGTAGACATGATTTTTTTTTTACAATAGATTACCCTTATAAACTCCTACGAATTGATTTTTACCTCTATAGGTGGGGTGAGTAAACTGGGATTAAAACTCCCTCTCTCATGCCAGGGCAGCCATTCCTCGGCTTCATTCATCACTGTAACTTCCCATTTTGCCCTCTCTTGGGCACCGCCATTCCCTCGCTGGCGAATAACTATATCGACTTGCTTCCACTGCAGTGCCTCTCTCACCTTTCCTCCTTTCCGTCTCTCCTTCCTCTACACAGCCATCTGCACCCCCTCTCCCTTCTTCTCAATCCAGTCACCCTTTTTGCTTCCTTCTACTTCCCGTGGGTTTGATAGCTCAGCGAACTAATGCGTGCACCGACTGCAGGGATGTGTGTTAGACCCGATGGTCACAGGCTCAAATCTGTGTGGGTCCCCTCGGTTCATCAGCCTCCCAATGTCAATAAATCCTCTGTAATTAATCAAACACGGCACTTAACCCCCCATTGTCCAACAGACATATATATCACTGTATTCAAATCCTGTGTGTTCCTATAAGACTATGTATTGAAGGAAATATTTGCTTTGTCTTAAAGTCAACTCATGGTCGACTTCTGCCTGGTGTTTTTTTCACACATACCTATGTACAGCGCCCTGAAACCCCACAGTGATGTCAGTGCTATAGTAAATACAAATATAATAACCGCCGTTAAGTGGAATTAGAATAAACATCTGTTATGCGGCGCCTGGATACCCAGGGGTGAACATATGCTACATCCTTCCCTTTTACTTTCCCTTACTACTCTCTCCTGTTTGTCTTCTGCTTTTAGTTCGTCCCAACCCACCTTAGCCACTCAATTTCTGCTTTCTCATTCTTATGCCTTTCTTTTCATAATTCTTTCAGTGTTTACTTAATCCTTCCTTACCCCCGCCAGCCCTCCTTCACCACCTACTCCCGCCTTCATTACCCTCTGTAGCAATTCTCTCCTCACCACATGTTCTTTCCTTTTTGAGTCCCTGCCCCCCCCTTTCACACACGCCTCCCCTCCTTCTCTGTGCCCTCCCGTTCCATGCAGTGCACTCTACCTGGGCCGCCCCTCCCTCCCCGGCAGGTGTGGTCTGGGGGGGCGGGCTCTCTTACAAGCTGTGGTGATCCCAGGTGCTTAGTCACGCTGATGAAGCTTCATTGTGCTGTAATGAACGTGGCACTGTGTCCCATCTGAGGCCTGCACACACCGGTGCACCAGGGATAGGCGTGATCTCACTTTCCAGGTTTATTGTTGTGGTGACAATGCACAGAAGTGGCTCCTGCAGGAGTGGAGTAGGGTAAACTGTGTGTGTGGGGGTGTAGTGATATGCCCCCGCCCCTCTGATAACCCAGGCAGCCTAGGCATGTGTATTGTAAACTTGGCGGGGGAGATGAAGAGATACCTCCCCGCCCCCTGTGATAACTCAGGCACCCTGGGCATGTGTTATTTATAGTTGGCGGGAGGGGGGGTGTAGTGATACTTCACCGCATCTTTGAGGTACCTATGAGGCAAACTGTGTGTGTGGGGGTGTAGTGATACTCCCCGCCCCTCTGATAACCCAGGCAGCCTGGGCACGTGTAGTGTAAACTTGGCAGGGGGTAGATGAAGAGATACCTCCCCGCCCCCTGTGATAACCCAGGCATCCTGGGCATGTGTTGTTTACAGTTGGCGGGAGGGGGGGATGGGATGTAATGATACTTCCCTGCGTCTTTGAGGTACATATGAGGAAATATGCTGCAATCTTTTTTACAAAACACTTCACTCAGGGCATTAAGTGGGCCAAGGTGTTTTCTGTGCTCAGCTCCAGCAGTTTTAAAGAGCAGGTGCTGAGACGATCTCCTATCGGGCTCGCCACTTTTGTCGTCACCCTCAGTGAGAAAAAAAAAGTCTTTAACTCTGCAGCAGTACCGCCCTTTACTGTCTTTGATGTAACTTCGAAGACACTCGTTGTAGTTCTTTCATAGTCTCATCATGTCAGCATTTTCAATATTATATACAACGAAGCAATAGGTCTCACATTTGTGAAAGACTGAGCTATTGGCATTGTAAATAACAATGCCTTTTATTTATTTATGTGTGGGTTTTAAAAGAGAGAAATAAAAGGCATTGTCATTTACAATGCCAATAGCTTAAACTCTCGCATATGCGAGACCTATTGCATTGAAAATGCTTGTTCGTAATATATGCAGGGGTTTTTACGCCAGTGGACTGTCATGTTTTGTGTATTCGCAGCTTTACAGGGCATTTCTGCGTTGTGTGTCTATGTGGCGTACAATCCTATTGTGTAGTGCAGAGCCAGTGTTCTGTAGTCAGCTGTGGATGGACAGTGTAATAGCAGCCTTGCTGATTGTGTTCCAGTTTCACAGTGAGATCTGTGTATGTGTATATGTGTTGCGTGTTATGCATACTTTATCGGTCGGGTAGATGCGTGTTTTGTGTGGTTGCACAGTGAAACTTATCTTAGAGATCCTCTTCTTTCATTCCCCGTCCCTGTTCTCTTCCATCATTTCATCTGTTTGCTTCCTAGCCGCGTAGTGGCCCTTCTTCTGCTTGCCTCCCGAACCCCTTGCTTTCGTCTCTGTTTTTAAATATTTTTATTGCACGTTTTCTATCAATACAAACACACTGAACCCACCCCCCTCCCTGCCCCATACTTTCAGAGTTAATCACTATACATGAAGAGCATAAAAAAAATCCCATTCATATAACCAAAAATACAATATTTTCTATTTTACCACAACATAGAGTTGGAGCAGACCAACCTGGGGCAGATTTACCCCTAACTAAGTCATCTGTCCTACTTTAATGTGTATTGTGCAAGAATAAACATTGAAGATAAACACAACCCTCTAAAAATACCAATAAAAGTGACAGACACACTCCCCTCAACTTGAGGGTGTTATACACCATTTGCATTCAATTTGTCCACAGGACATACAAACAGTGGAGCAATCCTTATATACGTATACAAATTCCTAACCGTCTTGCTATCCACACAATAGAACCTTTAAAGCTAGTTTGGCTATTTTAAAAAGACATAGAAAAGGCTATAGCCTGACCTCATGGGTCCCCCACGGCCATATATAGTAAATACAAATCCCCCCAAGAGCTCTTTACATATATAGTTATTTACCCAATCACTTTGGGGTGTCCACATTTTACTTCCCCAATTCTTTGCTTGTCTGCCTTTCCTAGCATAAATAGCCTTCTCCAGATTGTGGCACGCCAATAGCCAGCTCAACCATTGTTGGAATGATGGGGGATTCGGATATAGCCAGGCTGATGCTATAGTCAGTCTTAAAAAAGCCATTGCCAATCCAAAAAAGGCTTTGCCTTCAATAACCGTCCCTCTTTTTGAACTCCCAATAAAATAAGTCTTGTGGTCAGACTGACTTTTATCTCTAGTTTATATTCAAGAAAACAGGTGATGTTGTCTTTTAAAAGGCTCAGGGCACTACAAGTGGCAAACGTGCACTAGATCAGCACAAAACATGGAACAGCGAGGACAGTTTGTACATCTGCCGCGCCCCATTTTGATATCCTAGCGAGCGTGTAGTATAAAACAAAGCAGGTCTTAAAGAATTGAGCTTGCAAATAAACTGGCATAAAAATGGATTGCAAGAAATTAACAGCTTTATAGAAATCCGAATCCGATAACAATACTTTCTCTTGCCATTTTGACGAGAAGCTTTCAAGATCATCTTTCATCTCTGAGAATATGATATAAATTCCCAATTCTGCTTTCGCCTCATGCTGTTATTTTCTCAACCAGCTCAATTCTACCAAAGCCCACCTAGCCACCACCCTTACGCTGCAGATTGTCCCTGACTTGCAGATCTTTAACCCCTTCTGTGCCACGCCCTTTCCCCCTCCTGTGCCGGGCGTTACATTAGTGGGTGGGGTTCATGACGAGATAGTCTCGTCATGGGCACAGCGCTACCGTGCTCCATGACGAGACTATCTCGTCATGGGCACTGAAGAGGTTAAAAAAGTCTCTGTGGTTAATACTAAACTTATGTTTTAACTCATCAAACGAGACAAATCCAGTGGAGGGATAAAAGGCCCCTAGACTGTTGATACCTAATTGCAACCATCTTTGTATACACTGATCCTCAAAAATTAAGGGCAGATTTTAATTAGTCAGCAACGGTGTGTAAAAGTTCATTCTTCCTATTTTCAGCAGTTTGCGTACCCCGGCCCAGACTTTATAGGCACCCAAAATGCACTTGAATCTAACTTTCTTGTAATAGCTAAACTCTAGTTGTCTCCAGAAGCAACCCCAGGAATCATTGCCAATCAATAACTCATATGTTGAAGGTATACCCTCTTGAGGCTTAATAATGTGCGGTTTCCCAAGTAATATAGAGCTATAATGCAACATAGTAGCCCAATAATATAATTTGAGGTTTGGTAATTCTCACCCTCCTTTTTCTTTTAGAAGTGAAAAGTATTTCAATGCCCTTCTAGGTTTGGAGTAGGCCCATAAAAACCTTGAGAACACTGCCTCGAGTGGATGTATGACATTACAACGCGTGTCATTACAGCGCGTGCAGTTACATCGCATCCGTTACAACGCATGCGATGTTACAACGCTATGCCGTTACAACGCAAGTCTTTACATCGACTTGCACTAGATGGCGTGCTAACATTAGAAAAGTGTAATTTACTATTCCAACTCCAGTCCACGTAACAGTAGGGAAGGTGTTGGGATAGTAAACTACACTATTTGTAATGTTAGCACGCCATCTAGCGCAAGTCGATGTAAAGACTTGCGTTGTAATGGCATTGCGTTGTAACATCGCATGCGTTGTAACGCATGCGATGTAAAAGCTGCGTGTGGTAAAAACCGCGTTGTAATGGCTGTTCCCCGTCTCGAGTGTCTTCAACCAATGGTTTGAGAATTCTGAAGGGGTTGACCTAAACAAATAAAGAACTTTAGGGCAAAAAATGATTTCGATTAAATTACATCTCACCGCAATTGTAAAATGTAAATTGTCTAATCTGCCTAGATCTTTTTTCATCTTTCCTATGAGAGGGTCCAGATTGTCTTATGGTTTAAATGTATTTATTGTATATCCAACATAAATATATGCATGTTACAACTCCCATACATGGTTATTAAGCGAGCCCCCGCTAGACAGGTCAACATCGTTTCTCGTGTGAGCAGCATGTACTGAGTCTGATCATCACTTTGAGGAGACACCGCTCTTGCATATATAACACAAAACAAAACATATCCCCCCCGAAAATGAAAACCCTCACCCCCTCCCCTCAACCCCCGTGCTCCGCGTCATTCCTAACCCTCCTGTCAAGCTGCTAGTGCCCTCCACCTTCCGAGGTCTCAGTAATACGTAGCAGTCTTAGATATCTGGGACAAGTGACTTCCCTGAATTCAGAGGCCAAGATCGACAGGAAGGGTCGCCATAACTCTCCAAATCTCTCCCCTTCCCCCGCCATGGTCAGTGCTAATTTTTCCATACCCAAGACATACCACAAACGATACAACCACCCTGTGAAAGTCGGCCCCTGAGGAGTACTCCAGTGACTGAGGATGTTTTGGATAGCGGACCCTAGTGCAATGGTCATCAGCCGACCCCTGCGGGACCGCAGTGGGTAAGTCAAAGGGTTGGGTAGTCCGAGAAGTACATATGCCGGGAAACGTGGTACCTCCGTCTCAAAATGCCTATCAATTTCATCTAATACTTGCTTCCAATAAGATCGGAGATGGGTACATTCCCACAGTACATGGGTGAGGCTGCCCACAACGCCAAATCCCCTCCAGCACAGCGCCTCCCGGGCACGATCCATCATATGCAAACGCTCTGGGGTGTAATACCAGTATGTCACAATCTTCGTTAGAGTCTCCGTGAGTCCCATGTGGTATGCAGAGTGCCTCGCCCTATAATATATGTCCTCCCATTCCTTATGACTCTGTGTTCTTCCCAGCTCCCGTTCCCACCTATTCCTGCTAGAGTCATATGAGTGTTTATATTTAACCTGCAAATACTTATAAAGGTTAGAAATGAGGTGTTTATCTGATGTACGTGTAATGAGCCATCGCTCATAGAGGGAGAGGCGCCTCTCCGCCCCAGAGCGAACCTGTGGCTGAAGCGCCCAGTGTCTCACCTGCATATATCACAGCCTCTCCGTCTCCTGCAGCCCAAAGTCCTCCCGCAGCTGAGCGAACGAGTGTACCCCCCTTCCCCCCCATATACATGGCAAAGGGACCGGCAGCCTGCCGCTCTCCACACTACAAAGGCGGTTTCCTCCAGACCAGGGGTGAAGTCGGGATTGCCCGTCAGCGGGGTAAGCGGAGACGGAAAGGTGGACAACTCGTGCGAAAGATTGGTGGCATCCCAGACTTCAAGAGGGACACGCGTGATATAAGAAGCGTATACATTTGGGGGCCTATGGGGTTTACGCAAGAAGGGGATTTCCTGCAGGGGACGCGCTGCAATAACCTGGTCTTGAAACAGCCAGTGTTTCTCCGATTCCCATTTGCTCCATTCTAACAGATATCTCAATTGGGCAGCTTGGAAGTAGAGTCTCAAGTCCGGGACCCCAAGGCCCCCCGCCTCCGGGCCCAGCATCGTCAGTGCTCGCCGCATGGGCGGCTTCCTCCCTTTCCAGACAAACCGGGACAACTCAGACTGCATCGCACGAATCCATCCTACCGGGGGACGGAGAGGGATAGTACGAAAGAGGTACCGAATCTGCGGGAGGATGGTCATCTTCACCGCTGCGATCCTACCCAACCAGGAAAGGGGGCAGTGCCTCCACCGGTCAAGCTGACGACGGATCCTGTCACGCAATAAAGTATAGTTCAAGTCGACCACTGCAGGCAGCGAGGGAGCCAATTGGATCCCCAAGTACGAGATTGCGGTTACAGCTAATGGGAAGTCGGGTCTGCAGGCCCGCTTGAGTGGAACTAGATAACGATAAGTCCAGAGCTAAGGATTTCTCCGCATTTACTTTAAACCCGGCCGCCCGGGCAAACCCATCCAGCTCCTCCCAGGAAGCCGGGAGAGCGGAGAGTGGGTCAGATAATGATAACAGTACATCATCCGCGTATAAACTTATTGTGTGGACATATCCCCCGAACCGAATCCCAGTGACCTCTGGGTTCTGTCTCAGCCTCTGGGCCAAGGGTTCCATATAGAGGGCAAAAAGGAGGGGGGATAGCGGACACCCCTGCCTCGTGCCTCTCTCGATTCGGAAGCGGGAGGACGTGAAGCCATTCACCCTAACAACCGCGGTGGGAGACCTATAACAATTAAGGATGTGTGTGCGAAACTGTGCGCCTATTCCCACTCTCTCCAACACCTGTTCCAAGAATGGCCAGTGGACGCGGTCAAAAGCTTTTTCAGCGTCGATGGCCAACATCATAAATTCCCTCCGAACCCGAGTAGCCTTTTCAATAAGATGCAAAATCCGTTTCGTGTTATCTGCCGTTTGTCGTTCGCGGATAAAGCCCGCCTGGTCCGGGTCTACGAGGAGCGGCATCTGGGGGCCCAGGCGGCCAGCTAGTATCCCGGTGTACAGTTTAAGATCCACATTAAGGAGGGATATTGGACGATAAGATCCGCACTGCGAGCAATCTTTCCCAGGTTTAGGAATAACCGCGATCGAGGCCTCTAGGAGGTCGCCTGGGATAGCTCCCTGAGTGGCAAAAGAATTAAAGAGCCGGGTGAGGATCGGGGCCAACCGAGGGCAGAATTTCTTGTAAAATATGGCAGGAAAGCCGTCAGGGCCAGGGGCCTTTCCCAACTTTAGACGAGAAATGGCGGACACGACCTCCTCCAGTTGAATGCTCCTATCTCAATGATCTGCTTGCGCCTTCGATAGAGCCGGCAGAGTAACCGAATCCAAGAAAGCCGTTCCATCAGAAAGGTCCAGGGGGGCCTCCGCATACAATGCCTCGTAGAACTCTCGAAATGCTTCTGCAATGTCCCTGTCGTCCGTTGCCTCCGCACCGTTCGCCCGAGAGATCCTCTTAACTCCCTGTCTTTGACGAGTCTCACGAAGCTTGTGGGCCAAAAGGCGTCCACACTTGTCCCCCCCGCATAATAGGCGTGTCGCAGCCTTAATGCCGCAAACTCTGCCCTATCTTGGTCAAGGGCCGTTAGCTGTTGGCGAGCGGCCTTGAGCTGCCGCCAAACTCTCGGAGCTCCCGTCCGCTGATGTATCCGTTCCAGTTCCCTGACTTGTTGCGTGAGCTCACCCCGTTTGCTCTCTCGCTCCCTATTGTCCACCACCGAGATCGAGATGATCTCCCCCCGCAAAACCGTCTTCAACGCCGACCACTGCGTAGCCGTTGTAGTGTCTGTGTTATCGTTATGTTGAAGGAAGTCCCGTATCTGATACTGGATTTTTTGGAGCACTGCCTCCCGATGCAGTAAGGCATCCTGTAGACGTCACACCCTAGATGGACGCGACGTGGGCGGAAGGGTGAAAGTCGCAGTCACCGGAGCGGGGTCCGACAAGGACGCCACTCCGATATCCACTGCCGTCGAGATCGCACGGGCCGACGAAGATACCAGAAAATGATCGAGTCTGGCATAGGTCTTATGCGCGTTAGAATAAAAGGAGTATTCCCTATCCCGTGGATGCATACTGCGCCATAAATCGCAGAACCCCAGCTCCTGCAGGTACATGAGCCCCTCCTTAGAAATTGCTCCGGTTTGGTGAGAGCGCTGCCTGGATCTATCCTGAGCATTATCAAAAACCAAATTAAGGTCCCCCCCAATTACAACATTGCGGTCGGATGTAGCCGTGGCCTCCATAAGTGCTGCACGTAAAAATCGCTCAGCCCCCTCGTTCGGGGCATACAAAGAGCCAATCGTGAACGACACACCCCCGAGGGCAAAGCGGTATGCCAATAATCGTCCCCTGATCTCCGCCACCTTGTGTAAAATCTCCCCCCGAAACCGCTGTGCAACTAGGATCGCCACCCCAGCTGTTTTGGCAGGTCCCGAGGAGAAGAATTGCGTGGGAAACTTCCGGGACTTAAGCCGATGACAGTCCCGCCCTATTAGATGGGTTTCCTGCAACAAACAAAGATCCATCATTCGTCCGTGATTGGTAATAAGGCATTGGGGAATGTCCACTAAAAGTGGAAAGAAGCCCTTCCTCCCGCCAGGGTCTGGATACAAAAAACAGAGTTTCTCAGATACCTCGCTTAACCAGTTCAGCCATTGTTAGCACCAGAAAGGTCCGAGGAAACAGCCTCCAACGCCGATAGTCGTCCCTTTGTGATCTCCGCTGCCGGCGGCTTCTTGGAACGGCGTTTACATCCCTGTTGACGCCAGCGAGGCCCAGTGTTCTCTGCTCCCACCGCGGGGGTTTCTTCAGCTCCCGCCTTGCCTGGGGGGTCCACCCCAAGCAGCTTGCAAGCTTCCGACAAAGAGCGCAACTGGTAGAGCTTGTCATCCTTCCGAAACACCAAGCGAAAGGGGTGACCCCAGCTGTAGGGAATGTTATTCTGCTGGAGGTGTGTCGTAATGGGTCTGAAGAGACGCCGCTTCTGCAGCGTGAGGGCGGACAAGTCCTGATACAGCACCGGGCTGTGGCCGCGAAACTGCAAGGGGTGCTGCTTTCTCGCTCTTTGCATGATCAACTCCTTGGTGCGGTAATCTTGCACACACACCAGAATGTCCGATGGGGGGGCCGACGGCGCCCTGGGGGGCCCCGCCCTATGGGCCCGATCTATCACCAACTCCGTGTCTAGAGGGCGTTCCAAGATGTGATTGAAGAGTTCCCTCGCGTTGGCAAAAAGATCTTTTGAGGAGTCGTCCATCGTCACCCCCCTGACACGGATGTTGTGGCGACGGGAGCGATTTTCAAGATCCTCCAGATGGACCTGGAGGTCCACTTGCTGGTCGTGCAGTCGAATGATCTCCTGCTGCAGAGTCGCTACTTCCTCATCCCTGCCATCGCTCTTGCCCTCCAGCTCCGCGACCCTCTCCCCGATGCCGTCCACGTCTTGGTGGACCTCCTGGAGTTCCAACTTGAACTCTTGCTTGAAGGACTGTATGTCCGCCCGTAACGCGGCAAATATCGACTCCATGAAGGCCTTAGTAATGGGCTCCGACCCTCTGTCTTCCGGCGCCGTCCCCCCGGAGCCCCCGAGATCCGAGGCCGCGGGCATCTTCCCGTCCGGGCCCCTAGAAAACAGGTCTTTAATGGTTTTGTCCTGTCGCTTCCTGTGGTTGGACATAACTCTGTGCCCGGTGACCTGGGCTATCGTATGGGGGCCCTCGCCCTTCCTCACCACTCCTCCGCCGGGGAGCCGCTTTCTGGCGGGCCTCCATGCCTCGAAAATCTCTATCTCCACAACCAGCTGTACCAACTCTCTCAGCTGCCGGCAGGGACCTCCAACTCCACAGTGCCCACCGAATGCTCCTCCTACCCAGCTCGGTCTGTCTACGCTCTCCGGCTGCCGTCGTCATGGTCCTTACCCCCGGCACTCGGTGTCCGCCCCGGTATTCAGGCTCTATTTGCCCCTTATGCTCTGTAGTGGCGCTCTCCGTTGTACAGCTGAAATCCGGCTCAGAGCCTCTGAACCCAAGAACCTCGACTGCCAGAGTGTCCAACTTGCCACGACCTGACCCCAGCCAGTCTCTCCGGTATCCCGGGGGGGGGGGGGGGGGCACCGCTCACTGCCTGCGGCCGACCACCAGTGACCCAGCCTCTACTCGACACACCAAAGGCCGCTCCACCAGGCTCTCTGCCGCTGCCCTCGGAGTCCCCGTCCAGCCCTCCGTCAATGCAGCACTCCAGCAGCGAGGGCCACGCCTCGAACCCCAGGCACAATGGACTGCCAATCCTCCAGCCCCAGGCTCCCAGGCGGCAACCAACTCGAGAGACCAGATCGGGGCGTCTCCACCGCAAGGGAGAGAGCGTACAGCCGGCCCCAGTCTCTGCCAACACCGTCCCTATATACTGGGTGCGACTCGCTCTCCTGGGCTGCCCCTCAGCTCGCTGCTCCTCACCTCCACTGCCGCCTCAGCTCGATGTACGTGGGGGGGGCAGGGCACCACCCGCCACCTCGAGCTCCCCCGGGCCCCGATCCCACCACAGCTCAAGGTCCGAGCCATGTGGCACGCCGCGGGTCACAGATCTCCCTGACTCAGTTCCTGCGCCACTCCCGGCCGTCCAAGATGGCGGTTCGGGCTCCGATGCAGCAGCGGCGCCGCTTCACCGGTCTCCGGGACTCTCACCTCTGTCCAGGCGGCCCTCTTTGTTGTGCGGGTGTTCGCCACTCTGGGGGCCAGGAATTTCCACCACCGCAACTCCGCCCTCCGATCTCCCCGCCGGGAACAGCCTCTTCCGCGCGGCCTCAGCTCTTCCGCGCGGCCTCAGCGCTTCCTCGCACCGCCTCTCTCCTCTCGCTCCAGAATCCGTTCCCGGTCGCCAACCTCCGCTCTGCTGCCAGGAATTCCAATCCCGGGAGTCTGGGAGTGCCACTCGAGTATCTTGAGTGCTGATGTCGACCTTGCGGCCGGTGCTAGATCCGACCTCGGCAGGAGCTCCGGAGCAGGACGACTGCTCACTCCGCCATCTTGGCTCCGCCCCGTCCAGATTGTCTTAAACAATTTTTCTACCTCAGAGTTGATGCTAACACCCAAATAGATAGCTTTTTTACCACCCTTTTAGCCACCATCTTTATCTTCTCATTTATCACCACTTGGGTCTTATGTTTATTCAACGAGTATCCGGAAACCTCCTCAAAGAGTACCGCCTCCCTGTCGATTGTTTTAAGGGCCATTTCAGGTTTAGGGGTCACAATGGCTACATCGTCTGTATATGCTAAGATTTTGTTTTCGTACCCTTGTACTACCGCTTGTGCAATTGTTAAATTTAGCTCTAATTTATGTATCAGAGGGTCTATATATAGTGCAAACAGCAAGGGGGAGCAGGGACACTCTTGCCGTGATCCCCTTGTGATCTCTATATTTTCCAACAAATCACTTGAGATCAAAATATTAGCTCCGGGTTTGTAATATAGGGCCTTAACCGCTTGTATGAACTATGTCCCAAATTCCATAATCTGCATCTTCTCCCAGAGAAAGTGCCAGGAGACCCTATCAAAGGCTTTCTCTGCATCCAATAAGACCAGATCCATAGGGTCCCCTGACATTTGTACTGCATTGAACAGCGTGACCACTCTTCTGATATGATCTGTCGTGTCCCGCCCCACTATAAAGCCATGTTGTCGGCTGGACACTATCTGTGGCATAACCTGTGCCGACCATGCAGCTAAAATCTTAGTAAAAACCTTTGCATCCACTTTCATTAAAGTTATTGTTCCGTATGAACTAAGAACTATGGCTTTTTTTTAAGAAAACAACCATTTTGGCCGTAGACCATGATCCTGGAGGGGGAGTTCCTCTATAAATTTGGTTCACTAAATCAGTCAGATGTTCTTTCAATTGGGGTGTAATTGGGGTGCAAACCTTTTATAAAATTCCACTGGGATCGAATCAGGCCTAACGGCCTTACTTTTAGCCATACCAGCTAAAGCGGTATAAATCTACTCCCAACATATTTGCCCTTCCAGAGACTCTCTAACTTCTGGGGACAATTTCCTTAGCGGCACTCCTCTAAAAAATCGGCTATCTGATCTGAGCTGGCTGTTGTACTCTAAGTATATAGCTGTTGCTAATATGCCCGAAATGCCTCCCTGATGCTCCTGGTCTCAGAAAATACCCCGAAAGTAGGATAACATATTTCTCTCACTTCATTTGCTGAGCTTTTCTGTCTAGCTCTTACAGTGAGATGATGCCTGGCTTGCTCACTACATTCATACACTCCTTCCCTCCAGGCTGCCATTTTTTCAGCGCCTCTATCTGCAAAAAATCTGATTAAGTTCTGTTCTAGCTAAGGTGACCCTTAGTTAAGCCTCCCCTACCTCCTCTCCCTGCTGGACTATTCTAACCAGGTCCTCCTCAGCAGTGGCTACCATATCTTGCTTACACTGAATGAGTTGTTTTTCTTCCTTCTCTCGATTCAATGAGAACCTCAGCATCTCCCCATGTATGCACTCCTTCAGTGTGTCCCAAACTACCCCATTGGTGCACTACCACTATTTTCCTTAAAAATATTGGGATCCATTTTCTCATACGACTGCGATAATCCACATTTGTTAATAAGGCCCGCTCAAAACTCCACTTTGTTTTAGTTTCACTCACCCCCCTTGAATTTCCAGCACTAAAGGATTATGATCTGACAAAAATGTGGGTATCGTTCAATTCTACAGTTCGTCAAAAGTGAATTTGAGATAAAGAAATTTATCTCAAGACGGGCATGCAAACTGTGCGGGGCCAAATAATAAGTGAACCCATGCTCTAAAGGTCTCTTCCTTCTCCAGACATCAATAAGCCCATGATCTTCACTGATGCTTTCTATTGCACGAAAAATGTTCGGTTTCCGACCCACATACTTTTTAGATATTCCCCTATCCCAACCACTGGGCTGATTGATATTCAAATACCCACATACCATTTTCAGTAGAGGCCGATGAGTTAATTCATTAGATAAGTCGTTAATAATATGTGGGTCGTCCAAAATACTCCCATACAAAGAACATAATGTCAGTACACCTCCATTTTTAATATGACATCCTACAAGCACCCATTTACCTTGTCTATCGGCTTGAACTTGCATGAACTGTTTTTTTTTACCTTTGGCCAAAATCGCCACCCCTCCTATTCGAACACTTTGAGAGGTCCCCACAATCAACCTATAGCCAAGAGTATTTAGGACATGTGAGTCTCTTGCAAGCAAACCACATCTGTTTTCAACATTTGCACACCAACTGCCACTTTCGCTCTTATTTTCCATCATTCCACCCTCAAATATTAATAAAGGCTATAGGCACTTTTCCTTGTCCACTCATTACATGCCTATCATAGCCCGACTATTACTCTTATCCATGGATACAATTAACAAAAACAGCTCTGTCCTATTTTCCACCTTCTTTACCTCTGAGCGTATGAACCCCCCTCTCCTCTCCTCCCCTCACCCCACGCCACCCCACCCCAAACCATCACCCAAAGCCCCGCTTCCCTTCAAACCCCCTTCCTCCACCCGCACCACACATGTGAGCAATCATGCCTAGCCAGTGTACAGTTGTCTGTATAACCGCTCTCGCCTACCTCCCACCTTATCCATCTCCATACTTCATTCTGCTTCAAAGAATCATAAGCTTGATCGTCTCATCTCATTGTAAATCTTTGGGGAATCTCTCTCCTCAACAGCTGCATCTAACTACTCGGCTCCCACCCTACACTTTTCCATAAAGGCCTTTCAGATCTCCCCCAACAGTTCATTCAGGTACTCCTGCCCCTGAATCTCAGAAAAAAAGCTATGAGCACTCCTCTTTACGATTTTCAGTTTCTAAGGGTTCTGTAAATATACCTCCGCCCCCAATTTCTGGAATGGTTTGAATAATTGACTCTGACGCCACCTCCTCTCCACTGTGGCATGGACGAAGCCAGTTCTCGCAAAAAAGGAAACCCCTTCAAACTCTTTTTTGCATTTGGGCGTGCTTGCACATATATACATTCCCTCAGCAAAAAGTTGCCTAAAAATATAAGCTTTGCCCGCTCTTGATTGCCTGTGTGATGATTTTTAAGAGTTAAGGGAAAACGATGGGCCCTTTGAATTTCTTTGTCCCAGTCCCACTCTATAAAATCTGGGAAGACCTCCTTCAAAAGTTTTATTCTAAACCCTCTTGCACTCCCCCCTTCACAGCCTTCAGGTATTCCTAGAAGTATGAGGTTATTTCTTCTTTGCCTATTCTCTGCTCTTCCAATCTCCACATCATGTCAGTTATCTTGGGATCTTGAGATATCTTTGTCTTCTTTAATTCCGCTACCTCTGATTCGAGTGACTCTGTACAAGCCTCAACCATTGTCAATCTCTCCGATATGTCTGTGCATGTTTTATTGATCTTCCTTACTGCACCCTGCAATTTTTTATAGGCTTGATGTGCCCGACGTTAAACCCAATTGGTCGCACACTGCTACACCTACCAGTCGTGTTCCCCCAATGAAAATGGTCCCTGAAGGTCAGCGTCGGCGGATACACCTATGCTCGAGTGTGAATGCAAGTATGCGTGGCGTGTGCCATCCCTGGACACGTGTTTCGAGGTTGTTGCCTCTCGTCAGCAGGGAGTAGGAAAATGAGTGTGGGGTTGCTGTGTAAGCTGCTAAAATCGTTATCAGGTCTAGTACCTCTCGTAGCGCGCAGGTGCGTAACCAGAGTCCGTCGACTCCACCGGCTCAAGGGAGCCTGAATATAAAGTTAAACCCAATTGGTCGCACACTGCTACACCTACCAGTCGTGTTCCCCCAATGAAAATGGTCCCTGAAGGTCAGCGTCGGCGGATACACATATGCTCGAGCGTGAATGCAAGTATGCGTGGCGTGTGCCATCCCTGGACACGTGTTTCGAGGTTGTTGCCTCTCGTCAGCAAGGAGTAGGTTGACAAGCCCGGATCCCGCACCCGCGCGCCTTGAGAGGTACTATACCTGATATTATTTTTTGGCAGTCTACTTGGCACCCCGCATACGGTCCTGCTCCCTGCTGACGAGAGGCAATTACCTCGAAACACGTGTCCAGGGATGGCATTTTAAACTTTACACTCGTGGCATAGGTGTACCCGCCGCTGTCACTACATTCTCCAGAATCCTATGGGGTTATTTGCTAGTATGACGAGCGGTGTGCGACCCACTTCGCATTTTGTATTTAAAGCTCCCTGAGCTATTGGGTTGACGAGCCCGGATCCCGCACCCGCGCGCCTTGAGAGGTACTATACCTGATATTATTTTTTGGCAGTCTACTTGGCACCCCGCATACGGTCCTGCTCCCTGCTGACGAGAGGCAATTACCTCGAAACACGTGTCCAGGGATGGCATTTTAAACTTTACTCTCGTGGCATAGGTGTACCCGCCGCTGTCACTACATTCTCCAGAATCCTATGGGGTTATTTGCTAGTATGACGAGCGGTGTGCGACCCACTTCGCATTTTGTATTTAAAGCTCCCTGAGCTATTGGGTTGACGAGCCCGGATCCCGCACCCGCGCGCCTTGAGAGGTACTATACCTGATATTATTTTTTGGCAGTCTACTTGGCACCCCGCATACGGTCCTGCTCCCTGCTGACGAGAGGCAATTACCTCGAAACACGTGTCCAGGGATGGCATTTTAAACTTTACACTCGTGGCATAGGTGTACCCGCCGCTGTCACTACATTCTCCAGAATCCTATGGGGTTATTTGCTAGTATGACGAGCGGTGTGCGACCCACTTCGCATTTTGTATTTAAAGCTCCCTGAGCTATTGGATTGACGAGCCCGGATCCCGCACCCGCGCGCCTTGAGAGGTACTATACCTGATATTATTTTTTGGCAGTCTACTTGGCACCCCGCATACGGTCCTGCTCCCTGCTGACGAGAGGCAATTACCTCGAAACACGTGTCCAGGGATGGCATTTTAAACTTTACACTCGTGGCATAGGTGTACCCGCCGCTGTCACTACATTCTCCAGAATCCTATGGGGTTATTTGCTAGTATGACGAGCGGTGTGCGACCCACTTCGCATTTTGTATTTAAAGCTCCCTGAGCTATTGGGTTGACGAGCCCGGATCCCGCACCTGCGCGCCTTGAGAGGTACTATACCTGATATTATTTTTTGGCAGTCTACTTGGCACCCCGCATACGGTCCTGCTCCCTGCTGACGAGAGGCAATTACCTCGAAACACGTGTCCAGGGATGGCATTTTAAACTTTACACTCGTGGCATAGGTGTACCCGCCGCTGTCACTACATTCTCCAGAATCCTATGGGGTTATTTGCTAGTATGACGAGCGGTGTGCGACCCACTTCGCATTTTGTATTTAAAGCTCCCTGAGCTATTGGGTTGACGAGCCCGGATCCCGCACCCGCGCGCCTTGAGAGGTACTATACCTGATATTATTTTTTGGCAGTCTACTTGGCACCCCGCATACGGTCCTGCTCCCTGCTGACGAGAGGCAATTACCTCGAAACACGTGTCCAGGGATGGCATTTTAAACTTTACACTCGTGGCATAGGTGTACCCGCCGCTGTCACTACATTCTCCAGAATCCTATGGGGTTATTTGCTAGTATGACGAGCGGTGTGCGACCCACTTCGCATTTTGTATTTAAAGCTCCCTGAGCTATTGGGTTGACGAGCCCGGATCCCGCACCCGCGCGCCTTGAGAGGTACTATACCTGATATTATTTTTTGGCAGTCTACTTGGCACCCCGCATACGGTCCTGCTCCCTGCTGACGAGAGGCAATTACCTCGAAACACGTGTCCAGGGATGGCATTTTAAACTTTACACTCGTGGCATAGGTGTACCCGCCGCTGTCACTACATTCTCCAGAATCCTATGGGGTTATTTGCTAGTATGACGAGCGGTGTGCGACCCACTTCGCATTTTGTATTTAAAGCTCCCTGAGCTATTGGGTTGACGAGCCCGGATCCCGCACCCGCGCGCCTTGAGAGGTACTATACCTGATATTATTTTTTGGCAGTCTACTTGGCACCCCGCATACGGTCCTGCTCCCTGCTGACGAGAGGCAATTACCTCGAAACACGTGTCCAGGGATGGCATTTTAAACTTTACACTCGTGGCATAGGTGTACCCGCCGCTGTCACTACATTCTCCAGAATCCTATGTGGTTATTTGCTAGTATGACGAGCGGTGTGCGACCCACTTCGCATTTTGTATTTAAAGCTCCCTGAGCTATTGGGTTGACGAGCCCGGATCCCGCACCCGCGCGCCTTGAGAGGTACTATACCTGATATTATTTTTTGGCAGTCTACTTGGCACCCCGCATACGGTCCTGCTCCCTGCTGACGAGAGGCAATTACCTCGAAACACGTGTCCAGGGATGGCATTTTAAACTTTACACTCGTGGCATAGGTGTACCCGCCGCTGTCACTACATTCTCCAGAATCCTATGGGGTTATTTGCTAGTATGACGAGCGGTGTGCGACCCACTTCGCATTTTGTATTTAAAGCTCCCTGAGCTATTGGGTTGACGAGCCCGGATCCCGCACCCGCGCGCCTTGAGAGGTACTATACCTGATATTATTTTTTGGCAGTCTACTTGGCACCCCGCATACGGTCCTGCTCCCTGCTGACGAGAGGCAATTACCTCGAAACACGTGTCCAGGGATGGCATTTTAAACTTTACACTCGTGGCATAGGTGTACCCGCCGCTGTCACTACATTCTCCAGAATCCTATGGGGTTATTTGCTAGTATGACGAGCGGTGTGCGACCCACTTCGCATTTTGTATTTAAAGCTCCCTGAGCTATTGGGTTGACGAGCCCGGACCCCGCACCCGCGCGCCTTGAGAGGTACTATACCTGATATTATTTTTTGGCAGTCTACTTGGCACCCCGCATACGGTCCTGCTCCCTGCTGACGAGAGGCAATTACCTCGAAACACGTGTCCAGGGATGGCATTTTAAACTTTACACTCGTGGCATAGGTGTACCCGCCGCTGTCACTACATTCTCCAGAATCCTATGGGGTTATTTGCTAGTATGACGAGCGGTGTGCGACCCACTTCGCATTTTGATGTGCCCGACGATTGTCCCTTCTCACTTACTCCTGCATCTGTTTTATAGAAAATAACATTTCAGAGGGTGAAGGTTCTCCTGTGTTCCATACTTCTGAGTCGGGTGTGCCATTGAGACCCTCCATTATTCCGTTCTCTGGTTTCTCATTTTCCAACTGTGTGTCTGGATAGTCCCAGCTTAGTTTGGGTGAGTCTCCCAGACTCAATCAATCTTGTCTAGAGCTCTCTCTTCCCACATTTCATTTTCTTTTCCCTCTATTCTGCAGTCAGGCTTTTTTTTCTCTTCCCACCCCGGACCTATTTTTTACCCGTACAGCCACTACTGATTCCTCCAATGAGCTGTTGCTGCTTAGGTCCAACAAGGCAGTAGTACAGGACTCGTTTCCTGGTGATGATGACTCAGAGTCATCCGTCAACCAGAAGAATTTTTCACCCAAATGCTCCGGGGAACAAAGTTTTTGGACCCGTTAAACTGCCTTGGTTTATCTGGGTAGGACCTGCCTTATAGGGGAAGCTACAACCACGGACATCTCGCCCCCACTTTCTTTCTACTCTATTTGATCCCCCCCCCCGGTGAGGCCGACATCAATGCATCCGACTCTAGTGCTGAGGAGGGCACCATGATTACTGTCTCTTTAGCCGTCTCGCTCTGCGTCGTAAACAGAAATTCCTTTGATGAGATCACAGGGGTGTCCAAATCCAACCGGAGCACTGCGATATCTGCCTTTTTCATTCCTTTACTCCTTGTAGCAGAAAACATATCAACAATTGATGGCTGACCATCCCCAGCTTCCATGGGGTTAATATCATGAGCCAGCCGTTATGCTTGTTTTTTGCCATCTGGGTTTCCCTTTAGCCATTTGCTCGTCACCTTTTCACACTGTACCTACTTCCATTGTTGTGTCTTGGCCGCTCGGTGCTTGAGCTGAAGTCGGTGCACCTGTCCTGGTCTCTCTGGTTGATAGAGCCTCTGTGACTGTTGCCGACGGATGTTTAGTTTTTGTGGACTTGGCCCCTCTGACTGCCATCTTCGCCGGCCGCTCCTCTCTTAGTGTTAGCGCAACGGCCCGTGTTCAGAGCACCTTAGCCAGTTGCTTCGACGTTCTAAGGATCACAGCCAAATTATAATCCACCCTAATTTGAGGAGACTGCGTCTAAAGCATCCATAAAGCGAGTCACCAAAGCTCTTCTCCCATTTCACCACCATCGGCTCAACCTCCCGCGGAAATTCCTTGTGCTGTTCAGGTACTGGAATGGACCACTGAGCTATCGAGGTGGGGTGGGCAAAATACGCAGTGAGGTAGGTTACACAGTCACCATCTTGCTCTCTACAACTTGCTTTCGTCTCTGTCGTCTCTTTCTCTTCGCACTTGGTTCTTGCATTTCTTGATATTTTCTGCCTCAGTTCCATCCCTGTGTCCCGTTCCTCCCCTCGATTCAGTTGTCTGCCTTTCCTTTCTGTGGGTCTGGTTCATTTTCATTTGGCAAGGATTAAAAAAAAAAAACATGACTCCAGAGGCTATAAATATGCCAAATTCACTGGAGTGTTTCCCACTCTTCCTGTCCCAACTAAGCTGCCTGTTTCTTTGCATGGGTGTCAGGGCCTCCTCCACACTGGGAAAAGTGGGTTGAACCAGAAGCAGACCAGAGGGAGGAACAGGATAATCAACTCAGGTGCCATCTCACCCACTACCCTCCAGGACGCCTCCCTGTAAAAAGTCCCCAACAAATGGGTCTCCCTATCGGCCTCTTAATCAACAAGTCTCCGGCCCCACATCTGCATAGCCATGGGTTTAGCCTCCCTTTGTCTTTCACATAGTGTTATGTGAGCTCGGCCAGAGGGCGTTGGATTGCTTTGAATGGGAGCCAGTTGCATTGTACAGGAACACGCCGATTTTGTAGGCATGAGGAGATGGAGTGGTTTGCCCAGAGTCACGGGATGTTGGGTCGATGCGGAGACTCGAGCCTTGTTCTCCGGCTCTGGATTCAACATTTCTGGCCGTTGCCTCACACACTCTCTAAGCGTGACTGAAAGAGGGCATTACACAGCATACTGATTTTATTTTACAGTTTTATATAGCGCGAACTCGGGTTCGGGGGCACTGGAGCACTTTAAATGAGCATCACACTTTTTTCTGCAATGCCTAGGGCTCTTAATGTTTGAATGCTGTATAAGCTTGCAATCACATGTTTAAGCTGTTTGCCCTGGATATAGAACACTATGTATAATGTTAGTCTCTACAGCTTACATTCTTTGACTGCTTGCTAACACAGAGAGCCTTCTCCTACTATACTCATAAACACTGCATGAAAAAATGGCATTCATTTACTCTTGCTTATTTCCTCTCCTTTCTTCCTTCAGAGTGACCCTCTTCTTGGCTTCCATCCTCTGCTTATCTTCTATTTCTGAGAATAGTAGTTTAATTAAACAATTTTCTCCTCTGTCTCTTGCTTGTCTGCCCCAATCCTTCTTATTGTAATTCTGCATTTGGCTGATACCTCATTTCATAGATCACAACCTCTCCTCTTTAAATCCCTATCCCTGTGATCTAACAATAACTATTATCTGCCAGCCTATCTATCCCACCAACATTTCACCTGAAACCACATAGCCCCCCACTAATGATCACATTTACCTGATATTAATATATAACAAAGTAACAGGAGTAAATAGATGCATTTTTCTTGAGAGCACATTACTAATCAAAATACCCAACAATAACTACTGGACTAACCACTCACCATTCCAGAGTAGCGTGCTATTCGTTGTAAAGCACTTTGACGCCTCACCAGGGGTAGTAAACACTTTATAAATCCAAGTACAATTACATGACAGCAGTGGAGGATTTCTCATTCACTTTATTACAAAGAGCATTACAGCCTATGTTTGGCACTTGTAATACGGCAGAGGGGATACCTGTTACGTTTTGTTAAAGTTTCACATCTGAGAAACCCTAAATAAGATCCTGTATGTCTCAGGTAAGAGAATGCCTCCTATTAATTTCGCATATTAGTAGAATACTCCTAATTGCAGGATTGTATTGTGTTTATAATTTCAGTAGTAAGGCACCACTGGAAATCATTGATTGTGCACATGTGAGCAGCGCAGAATTTATAAAGGCATCAAAACTAGATGCGTTGGGGGTTTCAGAGATAAAGCTGAGAACATAGGTTTCTGTTGAACTCAGATGGCGAAAAGAAGTGAGATATGCATTGGCAGTAGGATGCTAAATAAAAAGAATCAGGTAGGAAAGGTAGGAAAGGAGACGAACAGTGAATAGATTTCCGGTAGGAAGAGCAATAGGAAGTGCTTAATTTATATAAGAATAAGTTCCAGGGCCCAAAGTTTTGCTCAGATGTCCGCGGCTGGCATTATCAAATGTTGGTGTGCTAAATTCAACATTGCATTGTCTTGCTTCCATCTCACTCCCTGCCTCTTTATCTCACTCTTGCAGGTGCTTGTTTATCCCTGTTTTGTCCCTGTGTCACTGTTTGTCTGCCTTTCTCTTCCCCCTTTCCTACTTTTGGAGTTTTTCTCTCCTTTGTTCTGGATCAAAGCCTGTTGAGGAAAAATAAATGCACGTCCTCAAAAATAGGTGCATTCAAGCAGTGGGGAGACTGCAAGTGTCGATTGAACAGTAAGGACAGATAATCTCATAAACAGAAAGTAATAATGAATGAAAGAGCAAAGAGTGCTGACGGACTTTGGAATAGGCCTAGATTACATATATATATTGCACCCCTGACATTACACAACAGAATCAAGAGTTCATGGTTAGCAGTGCAGAGTCTGACGCAGAATGTAGGAAGCAGAAGCAGAGGCAGGAGCTTGGAGGGTGCAGTTTGAGCGTGAAGCTTGTGTGGTTTGCAGCCGGTGAGGTGAAGCTGAGGAGGATGGTGCCACGAGAAGCAAGCGGCAGCACAAGAGACATCTGAGGCTCACGGATGGTAAAACCCAGGGGCTCCCAGTCCACACAGGCCTCTAGAGCTGTGGCCACCAGACTGCAGCCCTGCTGAAACCAGTCCCTTGCAGTTCTTGACTCCTAGCAGCACAGAGGCGCAATATCAGACTGAGACACGTACTGTGCTGCAGCAAGCTCCCAGGAAGGGAAGGTTTGTGCCAAGACTGCCAGGACCTCCTGCATTGCTCGCAGGCCTGCGTCTGCCTTGAAGGTCTGCAGAGCACGCATTGGAGATACTGAGACTGCATGTCAACAGGGCTGCAAGTGGAGAAGGTGGCGAATCCCTCACGGAGAGCGATACAAGCCAAGGTCCAGAAAAGCTCCAAAGGAAGAAGGAAATTAGGATGGCAGAGATTGCTGAGCTCCGCCGCGAAGGGTGAAGTATGAGCTAATGTAAGGCCATAGAGCTGTGACACACAACTGGTAGGTGCCATGGTGGCCGGCTTTAGGTGGGTGTATCTTGTGCATTACTTTTTAGAACCACATACCAGCTCCGCCTTTACCATTTTTACCAAAATATTGCCACTATCCCCCCCGCCCTTGATCTCTGCCAGTAAACTCAGTTTTGGTTGCAATCCCTGCTGGGATACACAGCACATCCCCACTGGGCAGCCACAGCTAAGAATTGTCCACAAGTGCTCAAAACAGCCAACTGATAACTATTGTAGTGAGTTTCAATACTTTTAAGACACCATAAAGTATTTAACAGGACACAAGGCTCAACTAATATTGGGTACTGGTGTGCTCAGTAGGCAGTGTACGATAAAGGGTTATTTGTAGCCACAGGAGGAAGGCAACATCGGCTCTGGCTTTTATTGTGAGATGACTGGGATCGGGCGCCACATAAATCAACGGGAGATGGGGCCTCCTGACGCCTATTGGAATAACTTGAGGAAAAAGATCCCAGCTTGTGATCAGGGAAATCCGGGGTTCCAGTGGTGACCCAAAAGAGGAAAAGGAATACGCCAAAGCAGCCAGGCCAGCCATTGGCACCAAGACCTATATCAGTATCTCCACACTAAACTCCAACAATTACACTCCTGGACTTCTCATGCTTCCCTAGGGAGGCCAATGAGGGGCTGCTACAGTCGTAGATTACATTTAAGTTTACCTTCTTGAAAGACGCTGGGGGAGTCTTATATTTAAGCAACATGAACATCAAAGGGCTTCCTGTATCCCTAAGCCCCACAGTACTGGCTAAAACACAGCTACCCCCCGGCAGGCGGTGGTTTTCACATCCAGCAATGGCACCAGGATACTTAAAGAAATCTATAGGTCCCCTGTTAAGCAGAATAATTCAGATAACCTGGATATGGTGCCGGTAGCTCGAGCCAGCCTGAGAGTCCAAATCAGCCCTTTATGCCTAGAGCTCTTAGAACACTCTGAGCTGACCGAGGAAACAGTGATGAAAAATGATATCCCTCTAACACCAGAACATTTCTCGCAGCCAACATGGTCAACCTGCTACAGTTAATAAACCAACTTGAAAGAGGAAGAAAGTAAATGTCAAATGCTCAGGACTGACACACAGCTAGGGCTAGGAATGGGATCCCATAACAATTGTTCAACTCCGCCGAATCGTGCTGTGACTGCCATTATCACCCCACTGCGTTGAGCCCTCAGGAAACAGCTGATAATTTGGCTGGTACTGACAATGAGGACTCATTAGCAGCTTTGAATGATACCTTATATCTCTACTCGAAGGAATGGGAGAGGAAGCTTGCCTCATTGGGCAACGAGGCACCAACAAACTCCAGCCCTAACCCAAAAGGAAGCAAAAACTCACGAGGGAACTTATGGTCAACCATGTTAAGAATTCTGCAGAGCTCAGAATAGGTACTCAATTTTCAGGCAAACAAAATGGACAAACAAATTAGCCTCCTGACTATTCTAGCAATGTACGTGTCAGACATTGATGAGAAAATTGCAAACTGAAAATTGTAAACCGAAAGACGGCACAGGCTGACACACAGGGAATAGGGCAGAGGTGTGTCTGCTCTCCTGTCCTAGACAAGCTGTCAACACTTCCGGTGATGATGTCAAATCTACTGGTTGACCTCAAAGACATGATTAAAGACAGGCCCCAAACGAGGATAGTACCCCTGAACACTAAGGCAGGCCACGCAGAGGCACAACCTCCAGCGGAGTCAGAGGGGTTGAAGTGCAGCCACCTTTACGGCTGGAACAATGAAGGCCTGGGGACTGCTGGATCCAACACTGGGGTGGCACCTTCACCAATGGCAGGGTCACCAGAATTTAACAAGACCCAATAAAACATGGACGGCCCACCAAAACAGCAGGGAGCAAGCAATAGAAAGGGTCGCGACAAAAAGCTCCTCTGGACTAGCAGGCTGGCAGTCAACCCAGTCTTCAATAAAAAAAAACTCAGGCCACACTCCACCCCCAGGGACACAGATCTCTTTGAAAACGCCCTGCGAACGGATAGAGGTAACATCCTCAAGCTCATTCGGACAATGAATGTTATGAGGGAGGCCGTCTCACATTATATAGTGTGAGAAGTTGGCCTGGCATATGCTGTCCACTAGTTATAGGGGCACCTTGCACCAGTCCAAACAACCCCTTATTGATGATAGGTTAAAGACAACCTTATTTGAAAGCTTTCCTAGTGGTAGCTATGGAGAGCAGCCTTCAGGCTAAGTCTTGAAAGAATGTAAAGCAGTTTGTTTTACCAGTCTATAATCTCTTGAATGACTAGATGAAAGAAGAACCACACCAGGTATATATATAAAATATATTTATTTATTACTAAACACACCCTGCTTGTTTCTTTATGAGGTTAGAGGTCAAAGCACATGTGTTACAATTAAAATATCACAGTAAAGTAGCACAATATACGATAGGCGCTGGGAGCGAACAAAACCATATATTAAGAAAGTTGTATAAGAACCACGACTTGACTAGACACAAGGCCTAGAGCCTGTAGAATCGCTGGGACCCCAAGGAACCACTCAACGTGGTGACACAGGGGACCCACGGGGGACATGTGCAGTGTGAGAATACAGCCGCGAGCACCGTTAGCTTCTATGGTGAAAGTCACGGTTGGAATTTTACAGATTAAGGACACTTAGAGGTGGACTAGGAACAAACCCTTTTGGACTTAGATGGTTCTAGGGCCAACACCCACGGGAGCACCGGAGTACTCGTGTTACCTAACCCAGGGAAGCCAGGTGCATAGGTGTCAAATGGTGTCAAGAGTCTTCGTCGATTTCAATGGCAAGATGCTGAAAAGTGCTGCTGCCAGGAAGAGGAGAAGTGTCCGAAGAGATCCACACCTGGATCGAAGATGTAAATAACCTGAACGCAGAGGGGCAGAGTCTTGGTCACTTGCCAGTGATCAGGGGCACGATAGACGAATGCCAACCGATGTCTAGTGCTTCAGGTGCGAAGAGGGGAAGCTTGACTCTTCAGCCACGAGGACCAGGAGGTGTCGACGACAACCAGGAGCTGGATTCAAGCTGTCTCATGAAGGATGTCGAGTGCTGCAGTGTCCGTGCCCGATTGGACAAAACAAGCCTTGGCAACAGCAACCCACGCAGGAAGAGGAAAGATGCTTCGGTGCGGATCAGCAAGGTCCTGGGGACTCCCCAACCAATGGAAAGTCAGGGCACGTCTGGAGCAACCAGGGAAGCCCAATTAAAGTTAGAGTTGCCTTCACAGGGACCCACAAGTCAATGGACCAGGGATCGCAAAGGGACCTCAAGAGAAAACACAAAGGGCCATCTCACGGAACACTCGTGGAGTGTAGGCAGGCAATCTTCAGTGCAAATGCTGCTCGGGGTCAGGGATACAAGTAACCCAAAGCTCAGCTGCAGAGGTGGCCTCAAAGCTGATGCTTCTGTAAATCGTCACGGTGTCCAGGGGTGCGGGTTGCACGGTCTCCACAAGGGATACAGGCCTCAGAGTTGCTGAGCACACAGATCGACCTCAGAGACCACGGGAACCCACCTCCTGTGTTGCAAAATTTTTCGGAGTCCTCAGGAGCTTCGGAGATGCAAACCGGACTGTTGCGTTTTTGGTGCCTGCCAAGCAGGGGAGTAACTCCTTTACTCCAAGGGAGATTCTTCAGTCATCTAGCATCGAGTAGATTGTCGAAGTTCCAGGATTCAGTTTCAGAGTTCCGTCCATGGATATCTAAAGTCTGTAGTCAGGGGTTCCTTCTTTATACCCAAGGAAGGGGTTGGACTAACTCAGGGGACCCACCTATGGGAAGATTTGGAAAGAGAGGTGGCTACACCCATTTCCTTTGTCCAGTTTCGCACCAGAGCAGGGGCTGGTAGCTCCTGCAACCGATTTGAGCTGGACTATGCACAGGGACACCAAATGTGCCCCCAGTGCAGACTTCAATGTACTCTTGTAGTGCTCCCACCCAGCCTTAATTGACTAAAGTCTATCTGGGAAGTGATAACACCTCCCTGTGACAGGAAACCTATTGCCCAGGCCTCCCCTGCCGGAGTTTCGGTCAGCAGCAGGAAGCCAGACTTGTGTCAGTGGCTGGCAGCATCCATTTTGTGATGCCAGGGCTCTGTTAGCTGATACCGGGTATGCCGGTGCTGTCATGTCTCTCCCTCTAGAAGGGTGGGATCATACTCCCACACCAGTTACTGGTGTGGGGCTATGATTCCAAGGTGTTTGACACCAAACACAACATGTTTCCGTGCAGCCATCCCAAAGTTATCATTTACCGCGAAGTTATAATGCACTTAAGAGTATATGGTCAGGCTGCATCACAGACAACCCCGGAGAATAGATTCCGAAGGCTGCAGAGGGGCTCCACTCATGCAGGGGCACCCTCTCACATAAAACCAAGCACCCTGCCTTCAGGATTGATAAGGCCTCCCATAGGGGTGACTGATAGGTTTATATGTGCAGTGATAGGGTGAGATATAGTGAACCTATACCTCAGTGAGGGGTGCATGCACCACCTCACTCAGGCTGCAGTAGCAGTCCTGTGGTGTCATTTTGGAAGGCTTTCCCAGAGGTGGCATAATACATGCTGCAGCCCCTGGTAGGCCACTGGGGTACCTATGCCCTGGGTACATAGTATACCATATACTAGGGACTTATAAGGGCACCCCAGAATCCAATCAGGAGTGTACCCAAGGTACATGAAATCAATTTAGAGAGGAAGAGCTAGGCTGGGTTCCTGGATAGCAGGGCCCCAGTCAGACTAAAGTAAAAAAACAGTGAAACATCAACAAAAAGTGGGGGTAAGCATAAGAAGCAGATCCTACTCTCCTACATATAGTATACATTGAATGCATTGACCCAGGCCCTAATCAGTTAAATGAATCAACTAAAGTGGTATGGGGCTCTACTGAGATGGCTGAGAAGATCCTGAGTGCAGCTGATACATTCCAAGGCTGGGGGATTACCATTCAAGCGAACAGAATATCCCCATGTCCTGAGTCACAAAAAAAGGTTGACTTAAAATCGACCTGACCGAGAACTGTCTACTCTGTCCTGAGGAACGCAAGAAGCAAATTGAATGGGCTGGACAGCCCTGTGGCGGGTCTGCCACAGAACCAGAGTGGGGTTGGCTGTCTGGTGCCTTGAACATATCCAGACTTTTACAATGACATGTAATGACTGCTCTTACTACTGGTAATGACAAAGCTCTTATGATTTGCTCTTGGAATATTAATGGCCTGGCCAATAAGTTTGAAGAACCAGACACCTACCAATACCTGCGCACCTTCCATGTAATTCTCCTCTAAGAAACCTGGGCTCAGGTCGCATCTCATCTGGAGGGCTTTACAAGCTTTTATACTCCTGCGGTCAAGGCACACAAACATGGCTGCAGGAAGGGTGGTCTGGCAATATACGTCTCAGCTTCAAGCAATATTGAAAGCCTAGAGCAAGAAACTGAAGAAGCTGGCCTACAAATCATAGTAATGAGTGTTAAGACTACAAACAGCCCGCCCAAGAAAATGATAATGGTAAACGTCTACAATCAACCAAGCACCACAACCAGGGCTAGGCTAATAGAGAAGCTGACTGAGACAATCCTGGCTCTAAGGCTAAGTTAACAAGACTATGAAATGATAGTTACAGACTACTTCAACATGTGACTAATGAGTAAGCTGCTGAAAAAAGAGGTCACATAGGACCAAGAAGACCTTTGGTTGATACCAACTCATGTGGCCACCAGTGGCAAAAAGAAGATAGAAGTCAAAGCCATCAAGGAAACCTAGATCATTTAGACCATAGAACATTAAACGGTCGGTACAACACTGGAAAACCACATGAGCCTTCGTTTCTGTCCAGATCTTGTGCATCACTCAATGACTACACTATTGCTGGTTGTTAGTGCTTACGAGTTTGGCAAGAAATTGGAAAGCGACCTCTGGTCCCAAGAAATAATTCTAGGCTTAGGCTTAGAAGCACACGTACCCGCAAAGGCTAAGGGAACTCCAGGTTACACAATCAACCTAAAACGCATAAAAATGCAGTCGCCTCCCTAATGGCACTGGCACAAACTGCCAAACTATTGGTGATTCATTCTAATTCTGAGATAACTGGTTAAGACCCACTGATCAGCAAGGAAACTCATAAATCCAACTGCAAACCAGTCAAGTTAGTCTCAATAAACAGGCAACATCAAGAGAATACTGTCAACTCCCGACGGAGGAGAGAGTGTAACCCCATGATCTGGATGGCCAAAAAGGAAGTCAACTGCCTCTGGCGAGCCCTCAAAAGGTCACCTATGGACCCTTTCATTCAGAAAGATTTCAGGGCATCAAGGAAACAATTAAAAAGGGCAAAATGGCAGCTTCAAAGGGTGTCCCAGGATTTGTCCCGGGCTAAGCTGCTGCATGACAAGGGAAAACAACCCCACCTCCTTTTCGCAAACAGTAAACGGATCAACAGGCCCCTCCTAGGAATGGCCGCATCCAACAACTCTGAGACAATCTGGTATCATTTCTTGAGCCGTCACTATAATCAAGGGGCACTAGAGGAACAACAAAGTGCAAATTAGATGACCCGGACCAAGCAAGCACATCTCAAACCTCACAAAGGGAGAAGGCCCCAGAACTAGCTAGGTGTACAATCAGCCCTTGCACCGTGCAGAGGCAAATTGCAAGGCGACACAGGGAAGATGTGCCGGGCCGGAGTGGACTTCCGCCAGCCATTTACAAGGAGGACCCACTTTTCTGGATAGCTCAACTTGCTCCATTCAGCTTCATAGTATTCCTTCCTAATGGAGAGGTTTAAATCTTGCCCCAAAATACAAGGTGGGATAAGGGCGACCCCAGAAATTACTGTTTACTAGCCTTAATTGACAATAATGTAAAATACTAAACAGAGGTTCTATTGGAGGAATGACAACATTGGGCTGAGGCATACTACATTTTTCCTGTAAATCAAACCGGCTTTACTAAACAAACAAGGACCACAACAAACATTATGGTGCTTTCGTTGATGATTGATTCTACAAAAATGAATACAAATCCTGTCCACCTTGGTTTAATTGATTTCAAATCTGCTTTTGATACAGTGGATCGGGGTAGGCTCTGGAGGAAACTGGCAAACCTAAATATGCCAAAAGAGCCCTGGAAATACTGCAAACAGACACCTGACTCATGATCAAAGTAGGGGATGGCTCCCATTTATCAAGGAAAATAAAAACCACGCAAGGGTTGAAACAGAGATGTGTTTTGGCCTCAAACTTGTATAACCTGTTCCTTGCAGACCTCACATACTCACTAAATAAAGTGAACTCCCACTCACCAAAAGTGGGGGGCTTTCAGATTTTGTATCTACTGTATGCAGATCATTTAGTGCTTGCAAAGAGAACCAAGGTCCACCCACAGCGCTTGTTGAATGAAACCCTCACCAACTGTGAATAACAGAAAAAAACAAAAATATTACCAGTGGAAAGAAAAATGGCACAGAAGCATATCTTGCATCTGGGAGAATTGAATCAGTAAAAAGCTTCAAGTACCTTGGATTTTATTTCAATGGGAATGGAAGCTATGGCGACCAACTGGAGGCAATCAGGAAGAAGGGCAAAGAGTTGGCCTTCGTCTTGAGGTCTCTTTGCAACAAGCTTAAAGACACCACGCTTACCCCCATCTTACAGGTAGCACAAGCTAAGATCCTTCCTATCTTGACATATGGGAGCGAGTTCTAGGCTTTCAGGGGCAGGGCCTGTGCAAATCTGGACAAAATTATTCTCAAAATATACAGGTTAATTTCCCAACTACCTCCGAACACATCACCTTTTCAAATAAGGCTGGAATTTGGTATCCCCAAACAGTCAATGGCTTGGAAGGCGGTCTTTGTGTTCTGTTGCCACAAGTTTAAGAAGGCTCCAGAGGGCTCACTTGGCAGCCACCTCTGGCAGGAACTGGAACTCAGGCCGAGGTCTCTGCACGTGTCTATGTCAACCAGGCCTTGAGTTCCCAAAGCTTAACAAATGCTTGGGGCTTATATCTAGGCCACCGGGAGGTTGGAAAACTAACCAAATCAAGTGCACAGTTGTTATCATTGTTTGAGGATAAAGATAAACAGTCTAAACGTAATCATGGGAGGATGACACTTTAAAACTACATCAGGTTAAAATCACAGGGCTACCTTGGCGAAACCTATTGTAATCGGGCCAAGGTGCATTTCCTGAAGTACAGGCTGGATTTATAACCATTATTAAAGCGCTCCTCCCATGTAGAAGGGCAGGGCAAGCCATTTGCCGGTTATGCCTGCAAGAACTGGAGAACATCGTCCATGCCTCATGACTGTGCTACACCGGTATGGGGGATCTATGCAAGCTTTTGTGCAGGAAATGGAGAAACCGGGCATAAGGTCATGCAGGGAGGCGGTGCTGGCCTGCTTTGACCCTACGGATATCAGTCTGGACTGTGCCAATGTCAAATTCCTTCAGAGGTTTGAAAAGGGGGCTGCGAGTAAGGAGTAAGTAGCCGGTGGAGATGCAAGAGCTACTTGAGAAGTCACCAACTGAGCATTAACACTCTTAAACTCTTGCAATTGCCCGTAGCTAGGCTCAAACCAAAGGCCCAATACTCGAAGAAGGGAACAATCACACTTCAACTTTGAACTGCACCACCTTGACGACTGCTCTATCGCCTTTTTTTCCAGCAATTAACATTTGTCTTTATTTTTAGAAAAAGGGGTTTTATGACATGATATCTTGCACTTCAATGTTTTATTGCTTACTAATACCGCAACAGTACTGATCTTATATTTTACTGTTTAAAGTAACATTAAATGATTTTAAAATGGATTATTTTTACCTTACTGCTATGAAATAAGTCATTGTATGTGCTTTGTATAGGTGTTTAATCATGCATTTTATTGCAAATATTTTAATTAATCATGAATTAAAGATTTACTTACTTAAAAGAGTTCATGAGCTTTTCTTTGACTTCCATAAAAAAGCTTCAAAATCCACAGAGTCATGTAATTAGCTTACTGTTTGGTCACAAAGAGGAAAAGGTGGTTAGGTGCAGAAGGATGGGTGTTAATAGGACATGAGAGTTATAGGAGACGTGTCAGTTTTAGGAGAGGTGGGCAAGGCCTAGAGAAGTTGGGTGTAAAGTACAGAGGTGATATGAACCAGTGACAAGGGTAGTGCAAAGAGGGAAGGGCTGCAGGAGCAGGGCTTAATATACAACTTATTAAGTTCTCTGAAAAAGGAGAAGCAGCTCCAGAAGTGAAATGAAATTAAAGGGCAAACAGCAGCATAGCTTTGGTGTGGAACATGGGTCTGTGGGATTAGCCCATCCTCTGTGAGGAATTTGGGGCTGGTCCTACTGATACCCACGGTATAAAATGGCTAGTCCGTGACATGTGTCAGCCCCCATTCAATTAGATTAGCCGAGACACAAAGAGAAGAAGAAAGATTAAGGCCTCACTTATGATAGGGCTGCAAAAAATGGGTGCACAAATTAGGTGGTATGCAATTTGTGCATGGTTACGAGTAAGGCACCTTGAATTGTAGAATGTCACGTGAAATGCTCATGCTATTCCATGCTAGGATGCACAAACATGGCATGTGCTTTATTTGGTCCCACGATTTGCAGCATGTTTCACCTCGCATAAATCACGATAGCAAACACCCACAATTTGCAAACAAATCTTAATTATGAGCTCACTCTTAATAGAGGCCTGAGAGAGATACAGAAGGGAAAACACATTTTATATTTTGCAATTAGTCACCCCAGATTAACTAATTCCTTATTGGTGCATCAATATGTATCAAACAATTCAGTGAGTCACACAATTTCAAGTAATGTAGAAAATGAATTTGTATTTGTGTGTATGTGGTATTTATGTTGCACCAAAAGGTAGCGGAGCTCTAAACACAGGGCAAGGCAAAGACAAAGTCAGCATGTGATGGGAGGGCTGCCAAGTTTTTTTTACGTTCACAATTGCTACAATTCATAAAGTTTTGCAAAGTTTCTGCCCAGTTAAAATTCCTCATCCAGCATATTCATTAATAAAATGCGATTGAGATGGAAACATTTTGCATACATTTTCCCTGCAAGTTTACCTTGTTCCATTTTTCTCTTAGCACATGGACAAATGCATGTAGGAGTTTTGTCCACATTTGCCTTTTTGGATTTAAACTAACAGAATAGTTTGTTCTCTTCTGTCTCAATACTTGGGTCTCTTCTCCCCGGTTTTCATCCTCTCTGTGCCACTTTTCACACTTCTCTACCTTACAACTGTCTGTGCCTTTTCTCCCTCCTCTCAGCCTCTTTGTGCCACTTTCCCACATGTGTGCCTCTTTCCACTGTTTTCTCAGCCTCTTTTTGCTGCCTCCTCCTCACTTGCTCTTTCAGCCTTATTTGCGGCTCCCACAGCCGTACCAGTTTCTGCTACGTGCTCACCTCTCACCCTCCTGCACCTCTTCCTGCCTCTCCCACTCCTTACCGGATCTCCTGCTTGTCTCCTTCCCACTTCTTCCCGTGCCTGCTAGTCCCACTCACTGTCCCCACATTTCTCCCCCCTCCTAGGACTTACTTAATGGCAGTCGGAATACAACCTTGCACGGAGCGTGTGCAGCGGGTGCGCCGCGTCAAAGGCAGACCCATCTGCTCCCATTCACACCTGGACCACTTCTAGCACCACAAACCCAGGTCTTATCAGCCCACACCACTGAAATCCTTTGCTCACTCGGCCCAGCAGCAGCCCACCCACATACATCCCCCATGCATCAACAACGTTACTGCCCACTCGTGCAAATGCATCACAAAACAGCGGACCAGCACTTCAACAGCCATATGCACGCAACACCTGCTCACTCACCAAACACATCACAGAGGTCCGAGGTCTCTCAGCAGCAGCTTGCCGGATCTCCTCTTCCTCACAGAAACCTAGCTCAACCCAACCTCAGTATGGGACATTGCTGTGGCTATCTCAACAGGTTACAAGATTGCATGCAAAGCCCATCCTCACAAGCCAGGAAGAGGACTCACAATCATCCATAAGGACACCATCAAATTCACCACATCCATGGACATCAATACCCCCTTCATAGAGCACATGCACTCCATTCTGCAAATGGACAGGAGCTGCACCCTGAAAGGCACCCTGGCATGTCAACTACCAGGACCATGAACAAACTCAAGCAACCTCATCACAGACTTCATTGCTCCGTTCACCATCAACTCCAAGGACTTCATACTACTTGGTAACCTCAATTTCGACCTCGAAGTCCCAATGGACCCCTCCTCAAAAACTCTCCTCAAAAGCCAGAACAACATTGGACTCACCCAGCTCATCACAGACCTTATACACATTGCAGGACATACTCGAGTTCAAATCTCCATCACCAGTGACAGGATCACAAATGACCCCACCTCAGCACTCATGGCTAGGTATCCTCAAAAAAGACAAACCCAACCCCACCAACAACCTCGACAAGGACATCACCAACTTCAACGAATTGAAAGCCTAGAGCAAGAAACTGAAGAAGCTGGCCTACAAATCATAGTAATGAGTGTTAAGACTACAAACAGCCCGCCCAAGAAAATGATAATGGTAAACGTCTACAATCAACCAAGCACCACAACCAGGGCTAGGCTAATAGAGAAGCTGACTGAGACAATCCTGGCTCTAAGGCTAAGTTAACAAGACTATGAAATGATAGTTACAGACTACTTCAACATGTGACTAATGAGTAAGCTGCTGAAAAAAGAGGTCACATAGGACCAAGAAGACCTTTGGTTGATACCAACTCATGTGGCCACCAGTGGCAAAAAGAAGATAGAAGTCAAAGCCATCAAGGAAACCTAGATCATTTAGACCATAGAACATTAAACGGTCGGTACAACACTGGAAAACCACATGAGCCTTCGTTTCTGTCCAGATCTTGTGCATCACTCAATGACTACACTATTGCTGGTTGTTAGTGCTTACGAGTTTGGCAAGAAATTGGAAAGCGACCTCTGGTCCCAAGAAATAATTCTAGGCTTAGGCTTAGAAGCACACGTACCCGCAAAGGCTAAGGGAACTCCAGGTTACACAATCAACCTAAAACGCATAAAAATGCAGTCGCCTCCCTAATGGCACTGGCACAAACTGCCAAACTATTGGTGATTCATTCTAATTCTGAGATAACTGGTTAAGACCCACTGATCAGCAAGGAAACTCATAAATCCAACTGCAAACCAGTCAAGTTAGTCTCAATAAACAGGCAACATCAAGAGAATACTGTCAACTCCCGACGGAGGAGAGAGTGTAACCCCATGATCTGGATGGCCAAAAAGGAAGTCAACTGCCTCTGGCGAGCCCTCAAAAGGTCACCTATGGACCCTTTCATTCAGAAAGATTTCAGGGCATCAAGGAAACAATTAAAAAGGGCAAAATGGCAGCTTCAAAGGGTGTCCCAGGATTTGTCCCGGGCTAAGCTGCTGCATGACAAGGGAAAACAACCCCACCTCCTTTTCGCAAACAGTAAACGGATCAACAGGCCCCTCCTAGGAATGGCCGCATCCAACAACTCTGAGACAATCTGGTATCATTTCTTGAGCCGTCACTATAATCAAGGGGCACTAGAGGAACAACAAAGTGCAAATTAGATGACCCGGACCAAGCAAGCACATCTCAAACCTCACAAAGGGAGAAGGCCCCAGAACTAGCTAGGTGTACAATCAGCCCTTGCACCGTGCAGAGGCAAATTGCAAGGCGACACAGGGAAGATGTGCCGGGCCGGAGTGGACTTCCGCCAGCCATTTACAAGGAGGACCCACTTTTCTGGATAGCTCAACTTGCTCCATTCAGCTTCATAGTATTCCTTCCTAATGGAGAGGTTTAAATCTTGCCCCAAAATACAAGGTGGGATAAGGGCGACCCCAGAAATTACTGTTTACTAGCCTTAATTGACAATAATGTAAAATACTAAACAGAGGTTCTATTGGAGGAATGACAACATTGGGCTGAGGCATACTACATTTTTCCTGTAAATCAAACCGGCTTTACTAAACAAACAAGGACCACAACAAACATTATGGTGCTTTCGTTGATGATTGATTCTACAAAAATGAATACAAATCCTGTCCACCTTGGTTTAATTGATTTCAAATCTGCTTTTGATACAGTGGATCGGGGTAGGCTCTGGAGGAAACTGGCAAACCTAAATATGCCAAAAGAGCCCTGGAAATACTGCAAACAGACACCTGACTCATGATCAAAGTAGGGGATGGCTCCCATTTATCAAGGAAAATAAAAACCACGCAAGGGTTGAAACAGAGATGTGTTTTGGCCTCAAACTTGTATAACCTGTTCCTTGCAGACCTCACATACTCACTAAATAAAGTGAACTCCCACTCACCAAAAGTGGGGGGCTTTCAGATTTTGTATCTACTGTATGCAGATCATTTAGTGCTTGCAAAGAGAACCAAGGTCCACCCACAGCGCTTGTTGAATGAAACCCTCACCAACTGTGAATAACAGAAAAAAACAAAAATATTACCAGTGGAAAGAAAAATGGCACAGAAGCATATCTTGCATCTGGGAGAATTGAATCAGTAAAAAGCTTCAAGTACCTTGGATTTTATTTCAATGGGAATGGAAGCTATGGCGACCAACTGGAGGCAATCAGGAAGAAGGGCAAAGAGTTGGCCTTCGTCTTGAGGTCTCTTTGCAACAAGCTTAAAGACACCACGCTTACCCCCATCTTACAGGTAGCACAAGCTAAGATCCTTCCTATCTTGACATATGGGAGCGAGTTCTAGGCTTTCAGGGGCAGGGCCTGTGCAAATCTGGACAAAATTATTCTCAAAATATACAGGTTAATTTCCCAACTACCTCCGAACACATCACCTTTTCAAATAAGGCTGGAATTTGGTATCCCCAAACAGTCAATGGCTTGGAAGGCGGTCTTTGTGTTCTGTTGCCACAAGTTTAAGAAGGCTCCAGAGGGCTCACTTGGCAGCCACCTCTGGCAGGAACTGGAACTCAGGCCGAGGTCTCTGCACGTGTCTATGTCAACCAGGCCTTGAGTTCCCAAAGCTTAACAAATGCTTGGGGCTTATATCTAGGCCACCGGGAGGTTGGAAAACTAACCAAATCAAGTGCACAGTTGTTATCATTGTTTGAGGATAAAGATAAACAGTCTAAACGTAATCATGGGAGGATGACACTTTAAAACTACATCAGGTTAAAATCACAGGGCTACCTTGGCGAAACCTATTGTAATCGGGCCAAGGTGCATTTCCTGAAGTACAGGCTGGATTTATAACCATTATTAAAGCGCTCCTCCCATGTAGAAGGGCAGGGCAAGCCATTTGCCGGTTATGCCTGCAAGAACTGGAGAACATCGTCCATGCCTCATGACTGTGCTACACCGGTATGGGGGATCTATGCAAGCTTTTGTGCAGGAAATGGAGAAACCGGGCATAAGGTCATGCAGGGAGGCGGTGCTGGCCTGCTTTGACCCTACGGATATCAGTCTGGACTGTGCCAATGTCAAATTCCTTCAGAGGTTTGAAAAGGGGGCTGCGAGTAAGGAGTAAGTAGCCGGTGGAGATGCAAGAGCTACTTGAGAAGTCACCAACTGAGCATTAACACTCTTAAACTCTTGCAATTGCCCGTAGCTAGGCTCAAACCAAAGGCCCAATACTCGAAGAAGGGAACAATCACACTTCAACTTTGAACTGCACCACCTTGACGACTGCTCTATCGCCTTTTTTTCCAGCAATTAACATTTGTCTTTATTTTTAGAAAAAGGGGTTTTATGACATGATATCTTGCACTTCAATGTTTTATTGCTTACTAATACCGCAACAGTACTGATCTTATATTTTACTGTTTAAAGTAACATTAAATGATTTTAAAATGGATTATTTTTACCTTACTGCTATGAAATAAGTCATTGTATGTGCTTTGTATAGGTGTTTAATCATGCATTTTATTGCAAATATTTTAATTAATCATGAATTAAAGATTTACTTACTTAAAAGAGTTCATGAGCTTTTCTTTGACTTCCATAAAAAAGCTTCAAAATCCACAGAGTCATGTAATTAGCTTACTGTTTGGTCACAAAGAGGAAAAGGTGGTTAGGTGCAGAAGGATGGGTGTTAATAGGACATGAGAGTTATAGGAGACGTGTCAGTTTTAGGAGAGGTGGGCAAGGCCTAGAGAAGTTGGGTGTAAAGTACAGAGGTGATATGAACCAGTGACAAGGGTAGTGCAAAGAGGGAAGGGCTGCAGGAGCAGGGCTTAATATACAACTTATTAAGTTCTCTGAAAAAGGAGAAGCAGCTCCAGAAGTGAAATGAAATTAAAGGGCAAACAGCAGCATAGCTTTGGTGTGGAACATGGGTCTGTGGGATTAGCCCATCCTCTGTGAGGAATTTGGGGCTGGTCCTACTGATACCCACGGTATAAAATGGCTAGTCCGTGACATGTGTCAGCCCCCATTCAATTAGATTAGCCGAGACACAAAGAGAAGAAGAAAGATTAAGGCCTCACTTATGATAGGGCTGCAAAAAATGGGTGCACAAATTAGGTGGTATGCAATTTGTGCATGGTTACGAGTAAGGCACCTTGAATTGTAGAATGTCACGTGAAATGCTCATGCTATTCCATGCTAGGATGCACAAACATGGCATGTGCTTTATTTGGTCCCACGATTTGCAGCATGTTTCACCTCGCATAAATCACGATAGCAAACACCCACAATTTGCAAACAAATCTTAATTATGAGCTCACTCTTAATAGAGGCCTGAGAGAGATACAGAAGGGAAAACACATTTTATATTTTGCAATTAGTCACCCCAGATTAACTAATTCCTTATTGGTGCATCAATATGTATCAAACAATTCAGTGAGTCACACAATTTCAAGTAATGTAGAAAATGAATTTGTATTTGTGTGTATGTGGTATTTATGTTGCACCAAAAGGTAGCGGAGCTCTAAACACAGGGCAAGGCAAAGACAAAGTCAGCATGTGATGGGAGGGCTGCCAAGTTTTTTTTACGTTCACAATTGCTACAATTCATAAAGTTTTGCAAAGTTTCTGCCCAGTTAAAATTCCTCATCCAGCATATTCATTAATAAAATGCGATTGAGATGGAAACATTTTGCATACATTTTCCCTGCAAGTTTACCTTGTTCCATTTTTCTCTTAGCACATGGACAAATGCATGTAGGAGTTTTGTCCACATTTGCCTTTTTGGATTTAAACTAACAGAATAGTTTGTTCTCTTCTGTCTCAATACTTGGGTCTCTTCTCCCCGGTTTTCATCCTCTCTGTGCCACTTTTCACACTTCTCTACCTTACAACTGTCTGTGCCTTTTCTCCCTCCTCTCAGCCTCTTTGTGCCACTTTCCCACATGTGTGCCTCTTTCCACTGTTTTCTCAGCCTCTTTTTGCTGCCTCCTCCTCACTTGCTCTTTCAGCCTTATTTGCGGCTCCCACAGCCGTACCAGTTTCTGCTACGTGCTCACCTCTCACCCTCCTGCACCTCTTCCTGCCTCTCCCACTCCTTACCGGATCTCCTGCTTGTCTCCTTCCCACTTCTTCCCGTGCCTGCTAGTCCCACTCACTGTCCCCACATTTCTCCCCCCTCCTAGGACTTACTTAATGGCAGTCGGAATACAACCTTGCACGGAGCGTGTGCAGCGGGTGCGCCGCGTCAAAGGCAGACCCATCTGCTCCCATTCACACCTGGACCACTTCTAGCACCACAAACCCAGGTCTTATCAGCCCACACCACTGAAATCCTTTGCTCACTCGGCCCAGCAGCAGCCCACCCACATACATCCCCCATGCATCAACAACGTTACTGCCCACTCGTGCAAATGCATCACAAAACAGCGGACCAGCACTTCAACAGCCATATGCACGCAACACCTGCTCACTCACCAAACACATCACAGAGGTCCGAGGTCTCTCAGCAGCAGCTTGCCGGATCTCCTCTTCCTCACAGAAACCTAGCTCAACCCAACCTCAGTATGGGACATTGCTGTGGCTATCTCAACAGGTTACAAGATTGCATGCAAAGCCCATCCTCACAAGCCAGGAAGAGGACTCACAATCATCCATAAGGACACCATCAAATTCACCACATCCATGGACATCAATACCCCCTTCATAGAGCACATGCACTCCATTCTGCAAATGGACAGGAGCTGCACCCTGAAAGGCACCCTGGCATGTCAACTACCAGGACCATGAACAAACTCAAGCAACCTCATCACAGACTTCATTGCTCCGTTCACCATCAACTCCAAGGACTTCATACTACTTGGTAACCTCAATTTCGACCTCGAAGTCCCAATGGACCCCTCCTCAAAAACTCTCCTCAAAAGCCAGAACAACATTGGACTCACCCAGCTCATCACAGACCTTATACACATTGCAGGACATACTCGAGTTCAAATCTCCATCACCAGTGACAGGATCACAAATGACCCCACCTCAGCACTCATGGCTAGGTATCCTCAAAAAAGACAAACCCAACCCCACCAACAACCTCGACAAGGACATCACCAACTTCAACGAATTGATGAACACCTATGCTGGCTCCCTCACATCCATCATAAACAACAGACAAAGAAGAACCAACAAACAAGCTATCTGGAATGCAAATGACCTCTGGGAATTTAAAAGCCACTGAACGCAGCTAGACAGAGTATGGAGGCCCAGCCACAATGCAGATGCCAAAATCACCTACAAGGCTACACTCATGCGCTACTACCAACAAAAGAACGGCATTGTCCAAATGCATATAGGCTAGCTCCAACAGCTGCAAGGAGATCTTCTCGATTGTCAAATAATTCACTACCACCCAGGTTGCAGCCCACACCATAACAACATCAAAGAAACACCATAACAACCTTTTTAATTTCTTCCGCAGCAAAATAGAAAAGATCTTCGCCAAATGTGAACAATCAGACCCCAAAGATCACATTGCTAACCTGACCACCACCAACCAAGACAAATACCTGACTGAATGGAAAGCAGTCACTGAAGAAGATACCACAGCGATCATAAAAAAAGTACACTTAGGTGCCCCAACGGACCCATGCCCCCATCACATCAACAGCATGGGAGGACCTCCAATCGTCAACACACTCACCCACATCAACACCTTCATCAAATCGCCACCTTCCCAGAAGACTGGAGACATTCAGCGGCCAAGCCCTCCTCAAAATACCATCGACCAACTACCTCGAACTCCAGGACCTACTGGACCACACCCAATTAGCATTAACCACAGCACAGGAACGCCATTCATCATGGCTACAAGCCAGATCTGCACCATACAGGACAATAGAGTGACCACAGCCCTCATATTACTCAACCTCTCTGCTACCTTTGATACAGTGTCCCACCATACCTTTCTCAGAAAACCACACAATGGAGGCATAAATGACCAGCCCTCAACTGGATAAGCTCTTTCCTCACTAGAAGAATATGGTGGGTCAGACTACCACCCTACACATCAAAATTCAAGAATCTGATCTGCGCCCCCAGGTCTCATCGCTTAGCGCAACCCTATTCAACATCTACATGACACCGCTCATCAACATCATCAGATCACAAGGCATCTGCATCATACCCTACATTGATGACACCCAACTCATCCTTTCTCCAACAGAAAAGTCCACCAGAACAAGCTTCTCGTACTGCATGATCAACGTAGCACACTAGATGACATCTAACTACCTGAAACTCAACTCCGACAAGACAGAAGTGCTGAACTTCTGAAACAAAAACATCCCTTGAGACTCCACCTAGTACACATCATAGCTCAGACCTACACCACCTACCACGCCAGAAACCTCTGAATTTATCTTCACAACAAGCTCAACATGACAGCACTAGCAAACACAGTCAGCTCCTTCTTCTTCTTCCATATTCTCCACATGCTACACAAGATCTTCAAATGGCCCGAACACAAAACACACCATCACACAAGCCCTTATCACAAGCAGATTAGACTACAGCAAAAGACTCTACACCAGGCTCTCCAACCATCTACTCCACTGACTTCAGCCCATCCAGAACACTGCAGAGAGACTCATTCTTGACCTCCCACGACACACTCACATTTCACCACACCTTGGAGGGCTCCACTGGCTCCCCATCCACAAATGCAGCCAATTTAAACACCTCATGCATGCATACAAGGCACTGCACAACGCTGGACCAACATACCTGAACAACCACATTTATTTCCACCAAACCACCTGACACATATGCTCAGCATCACTCTCACTCAAACAGACACCCCACATCAACAAAAGCAGAACAGGAGGTTGAGCATTCTACTATATAGCATCCAAGATTTCCCTTAAAACATTAGGCGCTCCTCCTCACTTCTTGAATTCCACATGAAGCTGAAGACCTGGCTCATCAACAAATTCTGTGGGGCGAACACCCAACACCATTGGTCTAATACCTACACGCCTGCTCCAGCACCTGGATACTCTCACGGGTGATTAGTTGCACCATACAAATCCACATACCATAACAGATTTGCCATGCAAACCTCTGGAGAGTGTACAATTGTGCAACTTTGTGAATTTTTCCATTTACTTTACTTTCGAACACATTGTGTGGGGAAAAGAAATCCGGATTCCAGGAGATGGAACAGCAAGCAGGGATGTGGTGCGTAGGACTGATGTTGAGCCAGCCAAGTTATGCTTGCCTGCCCCTCCTGACAAAGTGATAGAGTGGGTCTATCAGTGATGCTGTTGATGTAAAACAAGGTCCCCATGTGGCAACCTGGGCCACTGTGGTGAGAAGGAGGCTGAACTATGCAAAGTCACACAAAGTCAGGCAAGAGCTTGCTAATGCACATAGAATATACTATGTTTAATGGTGTATGCTATTATGATAAACGTGGAGCTGTGATCTTTGATTTGGATTTCACCCACTAATCAACATTCCACTATGCTGAAGTAAAATGCTTTTTGTTTGTGTGGCATACCATCAAAGAACAAAGCAGGAGCTACACATTGAGACAATTTGTAAAGTGCATCTGCTGTTCTTAGCCTTACTTGCTAGGGTAATCCCTGCTCCCTGGAAATCTCCAGTAGGGTGGATAGGGCTACTGGTACCATGACTGGGCAAAAATGTATCCAACTTGCGAATATAAGTATTCAACTTGTTCAGTCTGCCTGCTCAGAGAATACGGTTTGGAAAACTTCAAAACCCACCCAAAGGTGTACTACAAAAATCAGAGGAGTTCCTGCATGAAACCAGACCAGAAAAGTTCCTGTGTTCAAGAGGCTTAAACTTTACATTGTCACACAGTAACAGATCTGTGACACTTACTGACCTTGTTATCAAACCAGAAGATTGCATCTTGCAAACCACTTTACATTAAAAAAATTCAGGAATGTCTTACTTTATTGTCTGTCTTTCCATCCTTAGACACTTGCAAAAATCTACCCTTGGGACAATTTCTGTGGTATAGGAGTAGTTTCAGTTCCTTGGAGTATGACACTTTAGCTAAAAATACAAGTTAAAAACTGATTGACAGGATCTATCTAAGTAATGTTATCAGTCCTGAATTAAGGTGGCACTCAACAATCCTCAGTAAAAGCTCTTTAAGATTGCCAGGCATCCCATCAGTAAATGAACCAGGAAACTCAAGGGACCACTTTGATACATATCTGCCACAGAAACAACATCTTGCAACTCAACTTTATTAAGAATCTGTCAAAGGAAATAAATGTGGCAATTTCAAAATGTGGAAAGAAACTAAAGCCAGCATGAATATTGGAGTTGGCCCTTTTTGCAGGTTCATCCCCAAACTTTTTGTCTTTACACTCCTGTTTTCTGAACCCGTTTTTGTTGACTTTTAGGACTTTACCACTGCTAACCAGTACAAAAGGGCTTGTGCTCTTTCCTTTAAATATGTTAGAATTGGCTTATACACAATTGGCATCTTTTTAATTTACTTATAAGTATCTAGTAAAGTGCACTACATGTGGCCCTGTAAATTAAATGCTACTAGAGTGCCTGCAGCACTGATTGTGCCACCCACTTACGTAGCGCTTTAAACAAGTTTCAGGCTTGCCATTGCAGAGCCTGAATGTGAAGTGTTAAACTGCCACGTCGACCTGGCAAGTTAACCCTCTTGCCAGGCCCGGCCCAAACCTTCCTTTTTAATACATATGACACCCCTAAGGTAGGCCATGGACAGCCCCAAGGGCAGGGTGCAGTGTATTTAAAAAGTCAGGCACGTACTTCTAATTTTTACATTTCCTGGTTATGAAAAACTCTGAAATTTGTTTTTCACTAATGTAAGACCTATCTCTTCCATAGGTTAACATTGGGATTATCTAATTACACTTTATATGTGTAATTCCCAACTGGTAAAAGGTGGACTTTTCGAGTTTGGTGTCTCTAAGCTCACAATTTAAATTCACACTTATGGTAAAGTTGGATTTGAGTTGCAAGTCCGAAAATGCCACTTTTAGAAAGTTGGCATTTACCTACTTTAACCATTCTGTTCCTTCTGCCTGTCTATGAATACTTGTCTGGGGTGGGTGACAGCTGGGTCTTGTGCATTCCCTCTAGACAGCCACACACAATTGGAACTTAGGTATGACTTGATGGGCCTTAATGGGCCATTAACTGGCTTGATGGGGGCAGAGCAAAGCACAGCCTCACGTGTACCTAAATAGGGAGAGCCCTGTCTCCACACAATAGGCCTAATGACCCTGTATTGTCATTCCAGCCAGCTTAGAGCCAGGGCAGGGGAGGAAGGGGATTCCCTGCACTTCAAAGCTACTGTCTAGAAACTCTTCTCACCTTTCAGAACCAGGACACCAATGTATAAATAATGGACCTCAGATACAACCACTTCACTACACTTCTAGATCTAAGGACATTCTGCCAAGAAGGACTGCTATGCTGCTGAAAGGACTGTAACCCTGCTGGACTCTTTCTTCTGCTGTGCCTGCCCTGCTGCCCTCCTTGCCTGAGAGTAAGCAGGGCTAGACCTGCATCTCTACATCCTCAAGAACTTAAGTGACTTCATGGACTTGCTGGCTTGCCTCTTGTTTTCTGAAATCTCAGGGACACAAAAAACGTCCAACTTACCTGATACAGACCAGGTTCTACCATCTGTGAGTCTACCCAACCAAGTGGTGCCACCCCAGTCCTGCACCCTTGGAAGTTGGCCTAAGGTGCTATGCCATCTGTGGTCCTTCTCAGAACTGACAATGCAAACTCTTGCAAATCACTGCTGCGAGGACCATGCACCAGGATTTAAGGTACTGTGTTCTGCAGATGCAGGTGGGTCCCTGTAGACGGCCAATGCTCCATCCCAGTCAGCCTGAACTTATGACTTTGTCCCAATCTGGTGCAACCAGATAAACACAGTTGCTGCTTTGCGCTTTAATGCATTATTTTCATCTAAACATTCAAAATTGCATATCTCAGGATAACTTATTAGATTTTTGTGGTTTTGGAATTGTTTTGTTCATTAAACAAAGCTCTATTTTACTAACCAGGTGTGGTATCTTTATGTGTGGGGTTTCCACTGTTTTATTGTTTGACGTGTTGCACAAATAACAAATATTTTATACATTGCCTCTTAAATTAAGCCTGACTGCTTTGTGCCAAGCTACCAGAGGTTGAGCACAGGTTAATAAAGGGTATGTATCTGACTCACCCTGACTAGGATTGTGGTTCCTGTTTGGACAGGGTGCATACCTCTGCCAACCAGAAACCCACTTTCTAACAATATGTTTATGGGGTTTAAAGGGTTTGAGCACTTGATGATGATTGGGGTCAATGTGAGAGGAGGGATGGTAGGCAGAATGCAGACAGTTTAATCACTACCAGTGCACCACAGAGTAAATTTCCATGTTGGCACCAGGAAGGCATGCAATATAATCAATATGTTACATGCAGTTGTAAAACAGATTCAACACCCATGCAATTGGTAGTATGATATGTGTAGCTAAAGAACAATGATGGATTTAACCCAGATCTGTGACTGGGGGTGAGTGTCTGAAAGGTTTCACAGCTCCGTCAGTCATCTCCTTGTGTTTGTCACCATAGTCTAGACATGTCACACCTGTGAGAAGTTGGCCGGGTATATGCTGTCCACTAATTATAGTGGGCACCTTCCTTGTACCAGTCCAAACAACCCCTATTTGTTATAGGTTAAATGCAACCTTTATTGAAAGCTATCCTAGTGGTAGCTATGGAGAGCAGCCTTCAGGCTAAGTTTTGAAGGAATGTAAAGCAGCTTGTTTTACCAGTCTATAATCTCTTGAATAACAAAATGAAAGACAACCACACCAGGTATATATATAAAATATATGTATTTATTTCTAAATACACCCTCCAAGTTTCTGTATGAGACTAGAGGTCAAAACACAGAAGTTACACTTCAAATATGATAATAGGCACAAATACACGTCAGGCCCTAGGGGCGAGCCAAACCATATACTAAAATAGTGGTATAAGAACCATGACTTAACTAGACACAAGGCCTAGAGCCTGTAGAATCACTGGGAACCCAAGGAACCACCCAAGGTAGTGACACAGGGGACCCACGGGGGCCATGTGCAGTGTGAGAACACAGCCGCGAGCTCCCGTTAGCTTCCATGGGGAAAGTCGCGGTTAGATTTTTAAACATTAGGGTCACTTAGAATTGAGTCAGGATCAAACCCTTTGGGACTTAGGAAGTTCTAGGGTCAACATCCACGGGAGCACTGGAGTACTCGTGTTACCTCACCCAGGGAAGCCGGGTGCATAGGTGTCAAATGGTGTCGGGTTGCGTCGTCGATTTCAATGGGAGCTGGCAAAGAAGTGCTGCTGCCGGGAAGATGAGAAGTGTCCGAAGAGATCCAAGCATGGATCGAAGATGAGAAGAACCTTAAAGCAGAGGGGACAGAGTCTGGGTCTCTTGCCAGTGACCAGGAAGGCGATAGGCAGATGCCCACTGATGTTGGGTGCTTCAGGTGAAGAAGGTGAAGCTTGACTCTTCAGCCACGAGGACCAGGAGGCGTCGAGGACGACCAGGAGCGGGATTCAAGCTGTCCCACGGCCTCTGAGATGTGTGGAAATCCTCTTCCTGGGCTGCAAATACTTCGGAGTCCGGCGGGGGCTTCGGAAATGCAGCCCGGCAAAATGCTTCGTTGGTGCCTGCCAAGCAGGGGAGTCGCTCCTTGACCCCAAGGGAGATTTCTTCAGTCCTCTAGTCTTTAGTAGAGCGTCGAAGTTCCAGGATTCAGCTTCAGAGTTTCGTCCATGGATATCTAAAGTTCTGGTTACAGAGATTCCTTTCTTATACCTAGGGAAGGGGTTGGACCAGCTCTAGGGACCCACCTATGGGAGGGTTTGGAAAGAGAGGTGGCTACACCCATTTCCTTTGTCCAGTTTCACGCCAGAGCAGGGGCTGGAAGCCCCTGAACCTGTTTGAGCTGGACTATGCACAGGGACACCAAATGTGCCCCCAGTGCAGGACTTCAAAGCACTCAGAGAGTGCTCCCACCCAACCCTAATACACATCAGCCTGTCTGGGAGGTGGTTACACCTCCCTGTGACAGGAAACCTATTGTCCAGGCCTCCCCTGCCGGAGTTTCGGTCAGCAGCAGGAGGCCAGACTTGTGTCTGTGGCTGCAGCATCCATTTTGTGATGCCAGGGCTCTATTAATTTTCTACGGGATATACCAGTGCTGCCATGTCCCTCCCTCTAGAAGGGTGGGATCATACTCCCACACCAGTTACTGGTGTGGGGTATGATTCCAAGGTGTTTGACACCAAACACAACATGTTTCCGTGCAGCCAGAAGAAAGTTAGCATTTACTGTTTGGTTATAGTGCACTTAAGAGTATATGGTCAGGCTGCACCACTGACGACCCCGGGGAAGAGATTCCGAAGGCTGCAGAGGGGCTCAGCTCATGCCTGGGCACCCTCTTACATATAACCAAGCACTCTGCCTTCAGGATTGTTAAGGCCTGCCATAGGAGTGACTGATAGATTTGTATGTGCAGTGATAGGTGAGGTATAGTGAGCCTATACCTCAGTGAGGGGTGCATGCACCACCTTACCCAGGCTGCAGTAGCAGACCTGTGCTGTCTATTTGGGTGGCTGTCCAGGGGTGGCATAATACATGCTTCAGCCCCTGGTAGGCCTCTGGGGTACCTCTGCCCTGGGTACATAGTATACCATATACTAGGGACTCACAAGGGCACCTCAGGATCCAATCTGTGGTGTGCCTAAAGTACATGCAATCAATTTAGAGAGGAAGCAGCTAGGCTGGGGCCCTTAACAACAGGGTCCCAGCCAGACTAAAGTAAAAAAACAGTGAAACACCAGCAAAAAGTGGGGGTAAACATGTGAAGCAGATCCTACTCTCCTACAACACCCCCAACCTCAGGTGTGGTAGCATTTCATAATGAAGAAGGCCCCTGCATGGACATGGTTCGCAGTATGGTATATCGTGGCAATAGTCCCTGGGGTTACAACATAATTTGGAAGGACACCCAGGAACATGTGTGCGTCAGTAAAGGGTAATTCACACATGGAGATATAAGAAGATCCTGCAGGCCAGTGCGAGTGGTAACTCCTGACCAGGACACCAATTCTGGGGTACCCATCAGGAACCCCCCCAATGAGATCCACACCCCACGGTTGTAAGGGGCAACGTTGGTGTGGCTGTATTACCTATGTGGAGTCCTCATAGGGGCATGGTCCCGCTATCTCATGTGCTGGGATGGCTCATCATATGAGTTGAAGGATGGGACAGAAGGACCTAGGGTTCAGGGTGGATGTGCATCATTTTTTGCCTCTAAGTTTCGGATGTAGGTATCCCAGCACCCATCTCAAGCATCCCCCTCCTCCATGTGTAAGTGCCACTGCGAGGACAGACATCCAGGTCAGCTTTTACCTATTTCAGCAATGTGGAGAGCCAACAATATGTATCTGCAGCTGTATGGGTCTTCCAGGACATGATGATTTGCCGTTCGAAGAGTATGATGGTTAGATCAAGGAATCCATTAAAGTACTTATCTCCCTTAGTCTTGGATTTAAGACCGAGTAGGCATGATTCCAGGAAGGGCAGGACCAAGTGCTGCAGCAAAGTGGAGGTGATTCTGTGACTTCTCCCCAGGCCTGCTCCATCACCGGGCGCTCCCAGACCATGTGGTTAAAAACCTGCCTCATGTGCTCTACATCTGGGGCATGCAGAGGATGCTCTAGGAAACATGTGCTTGATGCGTTTCGGTGTAAGGTATGCCTGATGCAAATAGTTACAATGTGTGTAATAGAAATGTGGATTACGTGAAACCTCCCTTACATGTTGTAACACCCGGGTCCAAAGACTGTCTGTGAATTGAGTCTCGAGGTCTGCCATTCATCGGTCTTTGGCCTTGTCATCCGACTCACAGTGGGAAGAGTGCAACACAACATGACCATAATGTGACAGGTTTGCGTGCAGTGGTGGTGTAGTGCTGTGATCCCATGCTGTACGGCATGATATATCAGGGAATGGCCTGCCACAATGCCATAAATGTCCACAATCTCAAGAAAGAAAATTAGTGCAGCCACCATAAAAGGGTCACCCATTTGGTCAATCTCTGCCTCTCTCCAAGGCGACATGTCATGGTGTTGTTTGGTCACCTCCTGGAGTGTCAGCAACTGCCAAAAGGGATCAGTAGGGAGTATGGAGGATGGGACCCGTTGCCTTGCTCGTGAGCATGCCAGCAAACATGTACTATCTTCATTTGATGCGTCTCATGTGGTGGGCGAGCCCTGGGCCCGACAGTCACATATATATATATATATATGTGTCCACCCAAGGAGCCTGTGAATGGTTGCTCTCTCTGTTCGAGGGGCTGTGCCCAGCCAGTGCATCGGCCACTGCAGCTGAGCTGCTGCATAGTACAACTCATGATTGGGGCCACCCTCAAGAAGCAGGAGTATAAAAAGTGCCGCCCATCTCCTGCCTGAGCCCCATATCAGCTCCAACAGACCATGGAGGTCCTGAACAAAGTGCTTGGTGAGGGAAAGTGGTAACGCTGCAAAGAAGTACAGGAGTCATGGTAAGATAATCATTTTGGTGATTACCACCCGGCCCAGCAGGGACAGACAGCTGCAAGGACAACCAGAAAGGGAGGGATTTGTGGATATAGTCTGGGGTCCTACCCATGTCAATGTTGCCCTCCACAAGGTCCTTGTCCAAGTGGGAGATCTGTACACCCAAGTACATGAGCGTGTCAGGGTGCTTTTCCAGCCCAAACCGTGGCAGGGCCCTCCTGTTATGCTCAGAAACAGGAGAGATTGGGAACAGGCAATACTTAGACCAATGTACTTTGAAGCCTGACACGATTCCAAATTCCTCTAGTTTCTCCATCAGGGCTGGAAGTGTGGCAGTGACATCATACAGATAAATAAGGACATCATGTGCTTATAAAGAGATGATATGAAACTTGTCATCTACTAGGGGATGCCAAAGCTGCGCTTGCAAGTGCAGGCAGCAGGTCAGGGGCTCCATGGCCAGGGTAGAAATCAACAGGGACAGGGGGCAACCCTCACTGGTGCCGCTATGTATGTCAAAGCTGTGAGATATCAACTGTACCTTCCTGACTCTTGCTTTCTGGTTCTTATAGAGAGTGCATATCTAATTAAGGACACCACCAACTTTTCCCCTGTCAGGCAGCTTTCATCAGATGAAGTAGTCGTCGTATGTTGAGAAAACTATTGCATTCTGGAATAAACCCACATTGATCTGCATGCACTAGGTTGTTTGCAACAGGAAGCAGCTAATTGGCCAGGGCCTTCACTAATATCCTCTAGTCTATTTTTAAGAGGGAGAGCGGCCAATATGAGGGGACTTCGGGGGTGATCCCGTCCCAGTTTTGACACCTCTATCAGCATGTCACGGAGTGAGTCTGGGAGCTGACCCTTCTTCCATGCTTACTTAAAATCTTTCAAGAGAATCTGGGAAAGGTGTGCACTGAAGGTGGCATAATATTCTAGCATGACTCCATCCGTACCTAGAGTTTCATTTCATGCAACTTGGGTGATAGCCACCCATATCACATCAGTTTGAAGGGCCTCATCCAGTTCCGCTCATTGGAACAGAATCAATCAGGGTAACGGTAGCCCATGAAGAAACCCCTTGATCCTGTTAATGGGTGGGCTGTCCACATCCGCATACAGAGAGTGACAGTACTTTGCAAAAGTGGCATTAATGGCCACTTGTGTATTAACCACCGGGCCATGCTCCAACTTGATTGCTCCTACTGATGGGAGTGCCTGGTCCTCTGTAACCAGCCATGCCAATAGCCTGCCCGAGCGATCCCCCTCCGCATGGAGAAGGGCAAGGCAGTGACTATGGTCATGTTTCCCCTACAGCGCCTCTAGATCCCTGTGACTCTTTCTCAGCTGCTTGTGTCTTTCCGTCCCATCGTCCCACCATGACACCTTGTTCTCAAGTAGTCTCAACTCCCGCTCCATGTCCAGAAGCTCCATGTGCAGGGCCTTACATACCCCCCGACGTCGTGGCAATGCATTGCCCTCTGATGACCACCTTGTGGGCATCCCACTTCAGCGCCCTAGAGGGTGCGGTGCCCCGGTTAAGTTAAAAAAATGGAGTAATATGTGTTGACAGGGCCTTCCTGAAGGCGGGCTCTGAAGTGCCTTGGTCTGGAACATCCAGGCCTGTAACGTCATCAGCAGTGGGCAGTGATCTGAGAGGGTGCGCGCTAAGGACTCCGTCACAATTATCTGCGTACCCAATAGTTCCTTGCAGAGAAAAAGATCAAGTTTAGTTTGGCGGTCATGGCCTGTAGGAGAGTAGGAACTGCTTCACATGGGTACCCCCACTTTTTGCTGGTGTTTCACTGTTTTTTTACCTTAGTCTGGCTGGGGCCCTGCTAATCAGGACCCCAACCTAGCTGCTTCCTCTCTAAAATGGTGTCCATGTACATTAGGTACATCTCTAATTGGATTCTGGAGTGTCTTATCAGTCCCTAGTATATGGTATACTATGTACCCAGGGCATAGGTACCTGAGAGGCCTACCAGGGGCTGCAGCATGTATTATGCCACCCCTGGGAAGCACTCCAAAATGACACCACAGGTCTGCTACTGCAGCCTGGGTAAGGTGGTGCATGCACCCCTTTCTGTGGTATAGGCTACCTATATCACTACCATTGCACACACATATAAAACCTATAAGTCACTCCTAAGGCAGGCCTTAACAATCCTGAAGACAGAGTGCTTGGTTTTTATGTGAGAGGGTGCCCCTGCATGAGCAGAGCCCCTCTGCAGCGTTCGGAGTACCTCCTCTGATGCTGTTTGCGGTGCAGCCTGACCTTATACTCTTAAGTGCATTATAACCTCGCGGTAAATGCTAACTTTGGACCGGCTGCACGGAAACATGTCGTGCTTGGTGTCAAACACTTTGGAATACTACCCCCCCACCATTTCTGGCGGCAGGGTAGCATTCCACCCTTCTAGAGGGAGAGATATGTTCACACTGGTCTACCCGGTAAAGACTTTCTAAAGCCCTGGCATCACAAAATGGATGCCACTGCCACAGACACGGGTCTGGCCTCCTGCTGCTGACCGAAACTCCGACAGGGGAGGCCTGGACAATAGGTTTCCTGTCCCAGGGAGGTGTAACCACCTCCCCAGACAGGCAGATGTGTATTGGGGCTGGGTGGGAGCACTCTCTAGTGCTTTGAAGTCCTGCACTGGGGGCACACTTGGTGTCCCTGTGCATAGTCTAGCTCAAACCGGTTGCAGGGGCTACCTGCCCCTGCTCTGGCGCGAAACTGGACAAAGGAAATGGGTGTAACCACCCCTCTTTCCAAACCCTCCCATAGGTGGGTCCCCAGAGTATGTCCAACCCCCTATCTTAGTATAAGTATATGAACCCAGTCCTTGAGACTTCAGATTACCCTGGACGAAACTCTGCCACATATATCCTGGACCTTCGGCATTCTATGTCAACTAGAAGACTGAAGAAATCTCCCTTGGGGTCAAGGAGTGACTCCCCTGTTTGGCAGGCACCAAAGAAGCAACTGTCCGGTCTGCAACTCTGAAGCTCCCGCCGGACGCCAAAGTCTTTGCATCACCAGAGGTGGATTTCCAGACTTCCCCGAGGCTATCCTGAGTCCACAGCAAAGCTGAGGCCCGTGGCTATCGTGGGTGACGTGGAACCATGACCCCTGGACACCGTGAACTTTTGCCGGTACATCATCTTCCTGGTCTTTCTCGAAGTTGTGCTTTGGGCTCCGAGTAGCCCCAGCCTTGGGCATCTACAGCACCGAAGATCTCTGGCCTCCACTCCACGAGTGACCCGTGGGCCAGTTTCCAGTGCGACTGCTTGAGGCTCCTTCGCAATCGCTAGCACAATGGTTAGTGGGTCACCACGAAGGCAACTCCTCTTCTGATTGGGCTTTCCTGGTTGCTCCAGACATGCCCGACTGACCCTCGCTGGGTGAGTCCCCCAGACCTTGCTGGTCTGCACCGACGTCCTTCTTCTATTTCCACTTGACTTGCCGTTGCCAAGGCTTGTTGGGTCCATTCTGGTCGCCGACACCGCAGCACTCGACAGACTTTGTGGGACAGCTCGAATCCAGCTCCTGGTCATCGTCGACGCCTCCAGGACCTCGTGGCTGAAGAGTCAAGACACCCGTTAACTCACCTGAAGCACCCAAGATCTGTGGGCAGTGGACTATTGTGCCCCTGGTCACTGGTAAGTGACCCAGACTCTGTCTCCTCTGCTTTCAGGTTCCTTCCATCCTCGATCCAGGCTTGGATCTCTTCAGACACTTCTCCTCTTCACAGCAGCAGCACTTCTTTGCCAGCTTCTATTGAAAACAGCGCCGCGACCCGACACCAAAAGACACCTATGCACCCGGCTTCCCTGGGTGAGGTAACTCGAGTACTCCGGTGGTGCCATGGGCGTTGGCCCTAGACACCTCTAAGTCCAAAAGGGTTCGCTTGTGTCCTTAAACTCTTAATTTCCAACCGCGACTTTCCCATAGAAATTAAGGGCGATTCGCTGCAGTGTTCTCACACTGCACGTGTCCCCCGTGGGTCCCCTGTGTCACTACCTTGGGTGGTTCCTTGTGGCCCAAGCACTTCTACAGGCTCTAGGCCTTGTGTCTAGTTCAGTCGTGGTTCTTATACCACTTTATTGGTATATGGTTTGGTACGCTCCTAGGGCCCAAACGTGTATTTGTGCTTTTACTGTTGAATTCTGTAACTTAAGTACTTCGAACTCCAGCCTCATAAAGAGACTAGAGGGGTGTGTTTTATCTTAAATACATATATTTTAAATAAGAGTACTATTAGGACTAACAATGGAACCTCCTTACTGTCAGCACCTGTTCTAATGTCACCCTTTAAAGTGTTCTCCCCAATAAAGTGTTATCACACATAGATTAAGGAAATGTGTGCATTCTGAATAGCACCCACTGTTACAATGCTAGTTCCCTAGGGAACTTAATCAAACAGATGACACAAAAGCTTAGATGCACCACACATTTGTGAAAAGCAGTAAAATAGTAACAATATATGTAGTTCAAATCCAATTCAAAAGACAGATAAGTGTTCCTTGATTTAGTCTTTTTATTCCAAGTTCATTGGGCAATGGACATTACAATGCGACACAGCTGACGCGTTTCGTCCTGAAACAGGACTTCTTCAGGGCTGTTAAAAATACATAGACATACAATTATAAATACATATATATACAACAATAAAAAGTGTCACATATTAAATGACAATCTGACAAACAAAACCTACACTAAGATAAACATTTTACATAAATTCCTAATTTCAAGGGAGTAAGTATGACCAGACATGTACATAATGGAGGTTATAATGATGTTCCTCATGTCCATAATATCTTAATGGGCCATACAATGCAAATAGGCTTTTCAACATAGCATTTTGTATTTAAAATATTCTCTTACATAGAGAACAAACAAGCAAAGATTTCAAGGCGGAAGAAAGGAGGGAAATAAAGAACAAGATATACGATATCCTATGTTCCATTTATTGATCTGTATATTGTTTATGAAGGTGGTAATAGGTTAATTAGATATTCAAAACAAATTCCACCTAACATTATAGGGAATACCGTGAATGAGGTAGGTTTATAATATACCTAACAAAATGTAAGAAAGATCACATGTATACGTAATGATCGTTGTTGATACGATGAGGAAAAGATCTTCTATGTAGGTTCTTATTTTCCATACAAGGTTGTCTGTAATGCGAAACCATTTTGTGATTCCTCTCGAGGTCCCTTTGCGATCCCTGGTCCGTCAAATGGTAGGTCCCTGTGAAGGTAACTTTGACTTTCTTTGGGCTTCCCTGGTTGCTCCAGACGTGCCCTCACTCCTCCTTGCTGAAGGAGTCCCTCGGACCTTGCTGGTCGACACCGAAGCATCTTTCTCCTTTCTGCGTGGGTTGCTGTTGTCAAGGCTTGTTGTGTCCAATCCGGGCACCGACTTTGCGGCACTCGACATCCTTTGTGGGACAGCTCAAATCCAGCTCCTGGTCATCCTCGACGCCTCCTGGTCCTTGTGGCTGAAGAGTCAAGCTTCACCTTCTTCCCCTAAAACACCCGACATCGGTGGGCATTCGTCTATCGTGCCCCTGCTCACTGGCAAGTGACCAAGACTCTGTCCCCTCTGCTTTCAGGTTCTTCACATCTCTGATCCAGGCTTGGATCTCTTCGGACACTTCGCATCTTCCTGGCAGCAGCACGTCTTTGCCAGCTTCCATTGAAAACAACGACTCGACCCGACACCATTTGACAACTATGCACCCGGCTTCCCTGGGTGAGGTAACTCAAGTACTCCGGTGCTCCCGTGGGTGTTGACCCTAGAACTGTCTCAGTCCAAGAGGGTTGGGTCCTAGTCCACTTCTAAGTGTCCTTTAACTCTAAAAATCCAACCACCACTTTTCCCATAGAAGCTAACGGGAGCTCGCGGCTGTCTTCTCACACTGCACACGGCCCAGTGTGTCCCCTGTGTCACTACCTTGGGGGGTTCCTTGGGGTCCCAGTGATTGTACAGGCTCTAGGCCTTGTGTCTAGTTAAGTCGTGGTTCTTATACCATTTTTTTAGTATATGGTTTGGCTCGCCCCTAGGCCCTAACATGTATTTGTGCTACTTTACTGTCTATTTGAAGGGTAACTTATGTGCTTTTGCTTCTAGCCTCATAAAAAGACTAGAGGGGTGTGTTTAGGAATAAATACATATATTTTATATATATACCTGGTGTGGTCTCCTTTCATTTAGCCACTCAAGAGATTATAGACTGGTAAAACAAGCTGCTTTACATTCCTTCAAGACTTAGCCGGAAGGCTGCTCTCCATAGCCACCACTAGGATAGCTTTCAATAAAGGTTTGTCTTTAACCTATCATCAATAAGGGGTTGTTTGGACTGGTGCAAGGTGCCCACTATAACCAGTGGACAGCATATACCAGGCCAACTTCTCACAGTGGGGTAGTGTGGCCTGTAGATGTGCCTATTAGGTATGGTGGTAAGTAGTGATGCATCACATTGCACAATTCCCATTCCCCAAAACTCTAGTGTGAAGGCCCCCCCAAATGTTCGATCAACGATAAAGAGACCAGAGCAGTACAGGCCCATGCTACAGAATTATATGTAGAAAACTTCATCTGTGCATCAAAAAAAACCACAAGATTTGTAACCCCTCCGACCAGGACTCCGCTGAGTGACTAGCCATAACCATCCAACGAATGAACAACAAACAAAGAGAAATATGTAATAAAATACATGTCCTGTTTAGAGAGATCAGGGCTCATGGACGCAAAGGTCGTCTCCAATGCTGTGGGCCTCCAATCCTCTCTCGCGGGGTTCTAAGGTGTCTCCAGTAGGGACTGGTGAGCAGTTCACACCACTTCTCACACAGCAAAGACCAAACCCCCACCCTTCATAGCAGATTATCCGCCAGTCATGGTGCCAACTCCTGCCCCTGGGAGTACTCCCAAGCAGAGGCCACTGTTGTGTAGTTCCTACAAATCTATGTAGGATCTGCGTGTTTAGATAACATAAACTAAGGGATTGGTGTCCAGACTGATTCCAGGCACCCCCAAAGGATATGTTAGTTTTTAGACCAGCGAGCTCACAGTGGCACTACCAGCCCCTCTTCCCAAGGAGCGAATAGTTTCTGGCAACTATTGAACATGACAACCCTGACCCCTCAGGGATCATGGAAACTGTCTAGTACTTTTCGCTCAGTCACTTGTGCTTACTTTGCCTCAGAGAAATAAACAAAATAAATGTTGAGGACGTTTTTAATATGTATTTATTGAACCAACGTCATTCTAGTATAAAATACGTGTGCTGAAACAACCATGAGACAGAAACAGATATATACAATTATGAGCACCAGTAGAGTAAAGAAAAGGTAGAATTTTACCATAGTGCTAAAACAATGACTATATGCAGGCATATAGATACATAACATTAACAATGCATACTCCTACGATGCAAACCCTAACTAGATGTACCTTAGTGACCGCTCAGCCCTCCACAGGGCTTGGTCGCCCCACTCACTGCTGCCGCTCCTGCCTGCCTTTGCCGCCTCCTGCCTGCAGATTCCTTCGCTCGCTGCCCGCTGCACCTGGGAATTTCCCACTGCTCTTGGGAATTTCCTGCTGCCCACTGCTTCTTGGAATTTCCCGCCGCTGCCTCCCTGCGGCCCCGCCCCCCTGTGATTCCATTCGCCGCCCCGCTCCCGCCACCCAGCTGCTCCTCCCTCCCGGCTCTTTACTTATGACGCCCCCAGAGCGACCGCGCAGCGGACGCGCGCAGCGGGAGCGCCGATTGAGCGCCGCAGGTGCGCCAAAGGTAAGCCCGTCTGCGCCCGTCCGCGCCTGGACCGCGCCCAGCGCCAGACCCCCTGGTCCTCGCCCTCGCCAGCACACCCTGCACATCTACGACGCCAAAACCCTCCAGCAACTCAACGCCGGCCGAAACACCACCTGCTACCGAGCCGCCCCGAGACGCACCCACGGACCCTTCACCTGCCTGACCTGCCGCTTCACCGGCCTCCGACCCAACACCGCACCTGCTAAACCGAGCCCCAGCAACAAACACCTGATGTGCATCCTGCTCAACACCCGCTCCGTTCACAGGCATGCCGTCGAACTCTGGAACCTCCTCGACTCGACAGCACCAGACATCGCCTTCCTAACGGAAACCTGGATGAACGCCTCCTCAGCGCCCGACGTCGCCATCGCCGTCCCGGAAGGCTACAAAATCACCAGGAAGGACCGCGTCAAACAGACAGGAGGAGGCATCGCCATCATCCACAAGAACACCATCCGCATCACGACCAACTCCGATGACACCTTCACCTCCGCCGAACACCTCCACTTCCAGATACACACCGACCCCAAGACCACGCTCAGAGGCACCCTCGTCTACAGACCACCGGGACCACGCAAACAGTTCAGCGAAGACATCACAGACTTCGTCAGCCCGCACGCCATCAGTTCCACCGACTACATCCTCCTGGGGGACCTCAACTTCCACCTGGAGGACAACAAGGACCGCAACACCACTGCTCTGCTGGACAACCTGGCCAACCTCGGACTCAAGCAACTGGTAACCACCCCCACCCGCTACGCCGGCCACACGCTTGACCTAGTCTTCTCATCCAGCAAATACGTCACCTTCAGCCACTCCACCAATCTCCAGTGGACTGACCACAGCTGCGTCCACTTCAGCTTCAGTAAAACGACGACCCACCACCACCCTCAACAAGCCCCCCGCAGGAGCTGGAACAAGATCACCGGTGACCAGCTCACCACCTTCCTCAGCCAGAACCCCCCCACCAGCTCAACGGACCCCAACGAAGCCGCCAACAACCTCACACAGTGGATCATCAACTGCGCAGACGCCCTCGCACCACTGAAGAAGAACCCCCCCAGCAGACGCGGCAGCAAGAAAGCCTCCTGGTTCACCGACGAGATCATCACCTCCAAGATGAACTGCTGCTCCCTGGAGAACACCTGGCGCACCAACCAGACCACAGACAACATGACGGCCCTCAAACACGCCACCCGCAAACACCACCAACTGATCCGCGCCACAAAGAAGACAGCCTTCAAGGAACGACTGGACAACAACACCCACAACAGCAAGGAACTCTTCAGCATCGTCAAAGAGCTCTCCAACCCCGACGCCGGAAACAATGACATCACTCCCTCGCAAGACCGCTGCGACTCCCTCGCAGCCTTCTTCCACGACAAGATCGCCAACATTCACAACAGCTTCGGCCCACCAACCACGAACCCCACCACCGAACCGATGCCCCCACCGCCACCCTCCGCACCTGGACCCCAGTCAGCACCGAAGACACAACACGCACAATGAACACCATCCACTCCGGATCCCCTACGGACCCCTGCCCACACCACATCTTCAACACGGCCGACCACATCATCGCACCCCACCTCCGCGACATCATCAACGCCTCCTTCAACACCGCCACCTTCCCGGAGTGCTGGAAACACGCCGAGATCAGTGCCCTGCTGAAGAAACCAACTGCAGACCCCTCTGACCTCAAGAACTACCGCCCCATCTCGCTCCTCCTGTTTCCTGCCAAAGTCATCGAGAAGACCGTCAACAGATAGCTAGCCGCCTTCCTCGAGACCAACGGATCCCTCGACCACTCGCAATCCGGCTTCCGAGCCAACCACAGCACGGAGACCGCCCTCATCGCAGCCACAGACGACATCAGATCCCTAATGGACAACGGGGAAACTGCGGCCCTCATCCTCCTGGACCTCTCCGCAGCGTTCGACACTGTCTGCCACCGCACCCTGGTACAGCGCCTGAACAACACCGGCATCCAGGAGAAGGCCCTGGAGTGGATCACCTCATTCCTCACCGGAAGAACCCAGAGAGTCCGCCTCCCCGCGTTCCGGTCAGCGGCCACCGAAGTCATCTGCGACGTTCCACAAGGGTCATCGCTCAGCCCCACCCTCTTCAACGTCTACATGAGCCCCCTCGCAACCATCGCACGTCAACACAACCTCAAGATCATCACCTACGCCGACGACACCCAGCTGATCCTCTCCCTCACCAGCGACCCGGACGCCACCAGAGCCAGCCTACACGAAGGGATGAAAGACGTCGCCGAATGGATGAAGAACAGCCGCCTGAAACTGAACTCAGACAAGACGGAGGTCCTCATCCTGGGATCATCACCCTCCGCCTGGGACGACTCCTGGTGGCCCCCCGCCCTGGGAGCCACCCCCAAGCCAACGGACCACGCACGCAACCTAGGCTTCATCCTGGACTCCTCCCTCTCGATGACCAGACAAGTCAACGCCGTCTCGTCTTCATGCTTCAACACCCTGCGCATGCTTCAAAAGATCTTCCGGTGGATCCCCACCGAGACCAGGAAGACGGTCACCCAGGCCCTCGTCACCAGTCGGCTGGACTACGGGAACGCCGGCACCGCCGCCAAACTCCAGAAGAAACTCCAATGGATCCAGAACGCCTCAGCACGACTCATCCTGGACATCCACCGACACAGCCACATCTCCGGACACCTGAGAGACCTGCACTGACTCCCCGTCAACAAAAGAATCACGTTCCGACTCCTCACCCACGCACACAAGGCCCTCCACGACCTGGGCCCCAAGTTCCTCAACAGCCTCCTGACCTTCCACAAGCCCACCCGCCAGCTCCGCTCCGCCAGCCTCGCTCTCGCCACCGTCCCCCGCATCCACAGAGCCACCGCCGGAGGAAGATCCTTCTCCTACCTGGCAGCCAAGACATGGAACTCCCTCCCCATCCACCTCCGGACAACGCAAGACCATCTCGCCTTCAGGAAGCAACTCAAGACCTGGCTGTTCGAGCAGTAGCGTTCCCCACCCCCAGCGCCTTGAGAGCCTCCGGGTGAGCAGTGCGCTATACAAATGCCTATGATTGATTGATTGATTGATAGTTTACTTAGCATAGATGTAGGTTAATAGCCAAGAATCCCCATTTGGATAGAGCCAACTCCATTACCTGATGTGGTAGAGCAAAAGACCACGTCTTGGTCTCGAGATGGCCATCCCGCAAGAGATGTCAGACTACTGCGTGCCGCAGTGTCTAAGTGCAGGGACATCAGCGTCTTGTGTCAGCATTTCAGAATTGAAGTCTGTCTCCTCTGGTTTGCCCAGTGAAGATGTAGTGCTTATATACCCAAAAGGTACCCTCAGGGGTTCTACCTAGAAGTATACCATGGACATGTTGGACAAGGATGACGACAGAGATGGCCCTTATACAGAGTTATTATGCAAAAGAGGGTAATCCTGCTGTGATACTGAGAATCCTCATGCATAATACATGAGGCTAGTTTTCGGAGAAAACCACATGAAAGTCATGTAGCACCTGTCCAGGTAAAAGGTAAGCGCCAGACCCGTTATGTAGAACAATGGTAGGACAGATGTAGGTGAAAGGTCGTATAACTACCTAGGCCTATATTGGGGTTCATAACACCATGGAGCCATTAGTATCCGACTGTGAGAGGCACGGTCTACCTGTAACTCCTCAAAGAGTTCTGGCCATATTTCAGCACCACTTGCCCTGCCTGTGCTCACATCCTGGCCGCCTGTGCCATGAAGGGGCAGCTCTGGGTCCCCTGCTCCTCCTGCGCCTCAGTTGCAATGTCAGCCATTTATCAGCGTTCCGGTCCTCTGATGTGGGCTTCGCTATTCCCTTGGCATGTAACCAGGCTTATGCGTCTCCAGGTGTCAAGAAAGAATGGGCTCACTCATCATCCATCACCTTAAGTTTAGCAGGATAGAGAAGAGCATACTTAAGGCCTAGCTCCTGGAGGAGTTGCTTGACCACAGTATGCGACTTGCGAAGATGCTGCATGTCCACAGTAAATTCTGCCCTCAAAGTGCCAGGGACCTTTCATCCAAAACAACTTCAGAATCAAGTCTCTGTCTCTATTATTAAGATGTTTTGCAATTACAGGATCCTGATAGCAGTGACCTCCCAGGTAGACAATGTGATTCTCCACAAAGAATTTGGGTACATTGCCTGTCAACACTGTGGTCATCAGCCACTGTTCAAGGAAGAGTTCTGTACCCAGGCCCCCCCAAGCATGCCAGAAAGCCCAAGAAGTGGACAGTATTATGCCTCGAGCAGCAATCTGCATCCTCCAATGTGGAGAGGTCACCTCCACCCTCATGTCCTTCAGTTGGGTTTGGAGCTCTTGCAATGTGGGTCGCATCATGGTTAATGTGGAGTCAGCATCATCCACACAGTCCACCAGTTTCCTGTGGTGCAGGTTCACATCCTAGGAGACTGCCTTGATCTTGGACTTCAGTGTTGCTTTTATGTCCAGAATTACCTGCAACATCTTTTCAAACTATAAAGAGTGACTATAGAGAGTGGGCCAGAGTGCCGACCCCATCATTCGGAGGGGCGGAGGGCCCTCTCAATCCCCAATGACTGAGGTGGGGTTCTTAGCAGATTTTGGCTTCACCATCATACCCACATTGGTATCATCCTAAGTGGATGCTCAAGCAGATTCTAGACAGGGTGCCACCGTGTAGGAGAGTAGGATCTGCACTTATGTTGCCCCCACTTTTTCTGATGTTAACACTGGTTTCTGGCTATAGTCTGGCTGGGTCCCTGTTAATCAGGGCCCCAGTCTCTCTGTTCTCTCTAAACAACTTGGAGTGCATACTAGATGCACTAGTGATTGGATACTGTGGTGCCTTATGAGCCCCTAGTATATGGTACCCTAGGTACCAAGGGCATAGGTACTTCACAGGCCTACCAAGGGCTGAAGCATGTATTATGCCACCCCTGGGAAGCAGACTAAATCTGACACCACAGGCCTGCTACTGCAGCCTGGGTGAGGTAGTGTTAGCACTCCTCACTGAGATACAGGTTCCTATATCTCACCTTACACACACATATAAACCTATCAGTCACCCCTAAGGCAGGCCCTATCAATCCTGAGGGCAGGGTGCTTGGTTTACAATGTGAGGGGCTGCCTCTGCCTGAGCAGGGCCCCTCTGCAGCTGGCAGAGTCTATTCTCTGTGGCTGTTTGTGGATGCGGTTAAACCATATACTCTTAAGTGCATTATAACCTACCGGTAAATGCTAACTTTGGAATGACTGCATCAAAACATGTTGTGTTTGGTGTCAAACAACTTGGAATCATACCACCACACCAGTAACTGGTGTGAGAGTATGATCCCACCCTTCTAGAGGGGACGACATATACCTACTGTGGAAACACGGTAGAAATCTGAAAGCGCCCTGGCATCACAAAATGGATGCCACCAGCACAGACACTGGGCTGCCCTCCTGCTGCTGACTGAAACTCACAGTGGAGGAGGCCCAACAATAGGCATTCTGTCACAGGGAAGTGTCACCACCTTCCAGACAGGATTTAGTGTATTGGAGCTGGGTGGGTGCACTCCTAGAGTGTTTTAAAGTCCTGCACTGGGGGAGCAGTAGGCTCCTCTGTGCATATGCCAGCTCAAACCGGTTCAGGGGCTACCTGCCCCTGCTCTGGCATGAAACTGGACAAAGGGAAGTGGGTGTAACCACCCACCCCCTGACCCTCCCAGAGGAGTGGTCATAGAGCTAGTCCCTCCCTTCCTTTTAGTATAAGTTAGGGAACCCTTGCCATTGCAAGTTAGATATCCCTGGACGACGCTTTACAAGAAGAATCCTGGTCCTTCGATGTTCCACTACCTTTGGAAGATGGAAGAATCTCCCTTGGAGTCAAGGAGTGACTCCCCTGCTTGGCAGGCACCAAAAACTTGAAGCAACGGTTGCAAACTTTCCCGCTCCCGCCGGAGTCCGAAGTCCCTGCAGCCCCAGAAGTGAATTTCCTGACTTCTCGATGGCCATTGTGAGTCCCCAGCTAAGCTGTGGCGAGTGGACACCACGAGTGGTGAGGAACAGCAATACCTGTGTACAGTGCACTATTGTCGAGTGCAACCCCTTCACGACATTCTACGAACTTGTGCTTTGGACCATTTGTGGCCCAAGCCTCCAGCAGGTTGTCCACTGAAATTCAGAGGCCTACACTGTCCCGAGTGACTGTGGGCTCCTGTAAAGCATTTCCTCACGAGGCGTCTTTGCGATCCCTTGCCTGTTGGCTTGTGGGTCCCCTGAAGACTTTCTAATCAAACCAAAGGGCTCCCCTGGTTGCTCCAGGCCTGCCCTCACTCACCCTTTCTGAGTGAGTTCCTCAGACCTTGCTGGTCTGCACCATTGACTTTATTCACTTTTCACAAGACTTGCTGTTGCCAAGGCTTGTTAGCTCCAATCCGGTTGCCGACACCTCAGTCAGCTGCAGACATTGTGGGACACTCTGAATCCAGCTGCTGGTCATCATCGATCTCTCCTGGACCTCGTGAGCAAAGAGTCAAAACACCCTTGATCATCTGAAATCACCCGACATCCGTGGGCATCCATCTTCCTGGCCCCAAATCACTGACAAGTGACTGTGAACACTGTCCCTTCTGCTTTCAGGTCATCTTCATCTTGAATCCAGCCTTGGATTCCACCAGCCACTTCTTCAGTCTTCGCAAGCAGCAAATCTTCTTTGGCTTCCATAGAAAACAGTGACGCGACCCGACACCAAAAGACCCCTATGCACCCGGCTTCTCTGGGTGAGGTAACTCGTGCACTCCGGTGTCCTAGTGTGTGTTGGCCCTCGAATTACTTACCTTGTAAGTGGCTTGCTTGTAGACTTCCTCGAAGTAACCGTAAACTTTAAAAATCCAACCGCGACTTGCTCTATTGTAATCAAAAAGGAACCCGTGGCTGTGTTCTCACACTGCATGCGTCTCCCGTGAGTCTTTTACTTACCTGCCTTGGGTGGATTAGTGAAGCCCCAGCCATTCTACAGGCCCTAGGCCTTGTCCCCTTGCAAGTCGACTTTCCTAAACCTCTTTTTTAGTATGTGGTCTGGTACGCCCCTAGGGCCCCAGCCATATTTGTTCTTAACTTATTGTGAAACGTTGATATTTGAATGTGTTCCTGGCTTCTAATCTCATAAAGAGATTAGTAGAGTGTCTAGAAATAAATACATATATATTTGATATATATACCTGTGTGGTGTCCTTTCATTTGGTAATTCAAGAGATTATAAGGTAAAACAAGCTGCTTTACATTCCTCCGAGACTTAGCCTGAAGGCTGCTCTCCACAGCTACCACTAGGAGAGCTTTCTTTAAAAGGTTGTCTTAAACCTATCTACCATAAGAGTCTAATTGGACTGGTGCAAGGTGGCCACTATAACTAGTGACCAGCATATGCCAGGCCAACTTCTCACACACCGCAACTGACTCTCCACCACGTTTGGGCCGCGGTAAGTGCAGTGCAATGCTGGAGCAGCACGTGGTGTCTGCCAGGCCGCCTCCTTGGAACTGAATGTAAATGCTTGTGGAATGTTATCAAAAATGCGAACAAATACTATAATCTAAACATAGGATGCCTATGCACACGTTAACATGTCATGCTTTGTAAGTACAAACAGTAGTGGAGAGAACAAGAGTTCAAAAAACACTTAATGAGTCCAATAAAGTGTATCTTTCTTGATTTTAATATGGATCCGTTGCCCAGCCAACACGTGTTTCGTCCGGGTGTGAACCCACGACTTCTTCAGGGCTATCAGGCTAATAGGGAAAGTGCAAATAATCTCTCCGCCGGTTGTAATTCTGTCTCGGCTGTGTGGGAAAAGTGAGTGAAAGCACTCAGAATATGTTTAACGGGTCAGTACCCTTTCACAATGAGGACCTGTGCAAAGAGTACGCCACGAAGTCACTCGGAGTCAAATGAATCGAGTCCTGGTAATTTATAAACCTTGATACAAAATATTATAGTCGGTATGGGCCATTAAATCTGTTATCCCCCAAAGGAACCGGATGTGAAAGTTTGCGTGATGAAATCAAAAATGTGAAAAGAGACTGCAATCTGGTATCAAACCAAAAGGCATCTCCAGTTGGTCAATGGCTAAAAGGTAACCCTTGAAAAGTTGTAAAAGGTGTTGGAAGACTCACGGAAGGGTGCCATTTGGCAGAGCAATACTGTGTTCACGCATCCAACACAAGACCATATCACATTGAATCCTGGTAAAATCTAACCCAAGAAACACTTGGATGCCAAATATTATAGTCGGTATAGGCTATTATATTTGGTATTCCCTAAAGGAATCCGTTATAAAACCTTGTGCAATGATGTAAACAATGTGAAAAGATACTGCAGTCTGCTATCAAATAAAAGACAATTTCAAGGGGTCAATGGCTAAAGGGTAACCCATGAAATGTAGGGAATACAAGATATTACAGCATTGAGTGAGCCATTATATTTGGTATCTCCCTAGTAAATGGTAAAGGGTGCTATGTTGCATAGAAATACTGTGCTCACCCATCCAACATTCCAACATAAGACCAAGTTAAATTGAATCCTGGTAAGTTTTAAACCGAGTAACACAGGGGATACCAAATATTATAGGCGGTAAAGGCCATTGTATTTTGTATTCCCTGATGGAACCGGATGTAAAATCTTGTAGAATGATATAAAAACGTCAAAAGATACTGTAGTCTGCTATCAAATAAAAAGCAACATCATCTGGTCAATGGCTAAAGGGTAACCTATGTAACGTAGGGGATACGTGATATTATAGCAATGCATGAGCCATAATATTTGAAATCCCCATTATAAATGATGTTGGAAAGCAAACAGAAGAATGCTATTTGCTATAGAAATACTGTGCTCATCCATCCAACATAAGATCATGTCAAATTAAATCCTGATAAATTCTAACCCGAGAAACACATGATATACCAAATATTATAGGCAGTAGAGGTCATTGTATGTGGTATGCCCTAAGGGTGCCAGATGTAAAATCTTGTGGAATGATGTAAAAAATGTGAAAATATATTGTAGTCTGCTATCAAATAAAAGGCAATTTCAAGTGGTGAATGGCTAAAGGGTAACCCATGTAACGTAGGGGATACGAGATATTAGAGCAATGCCTGACCCATAATATTTGGTATCCCCAATGTAAACGATGATGGAAAGCAAAAGGAAAGGTGCTATTTGCCATAGAAATACTGTGCTCATCCATCCAACATAAGGCCATGTCAAATTGAATACTGGTAAGTTCTAACCCGAGAAACACAGGGGATACCAAATATTATAGCTGGTATAGCCCATTATATAGGGTATCCCCTAATGGAACCAAATATAAAATCTCGTGGAATGATGTATAAAATGGTAAAAGCTACTGTAGTCCACTATCAAATAGATGTCAACCTCAACTGATCAATGGCTGAATGGTAGCCCATGAAGTGCAGGGGATACGAGATATCACATCAATGTGTTAGCCATAATTATTGGTATCCCCATTGTAAACAATTTTGGAAAGCAAAAGAAAGGGTGCTATTTGCCATAGAAATACTGTGCTCATCCATCCAAGATAAGACCATGTCAAATTGAATACTGGTAAATTCTAATCCCAAAAACACAAAGGAATACCAAATATTATAGACGGTAGAGGCCATTATAATTGGTATCCCTTAAGGGAACCAGATGTAAAATCTAGTGGAATCATGTAAACAATGTAAAAAGTTGTTGTAGTCTGCTATTAAATAAAAGGCAACTTCAAGTGGTTAGTGGCTAAAGGTTAACCCATGAAATGTAGGGGATACAGGATATTACAGCAATACGTGAGCCAAAATATTTGGTATCCCCATAGTAACCAATGTTGGAAAGAAAAGGGAAGGGTGCTATTTGGCATAGAAATACTGTGCTCACCCATCCAACATAAGACCATGCTAAACTGAATCCTGGTAGGTTCTAACCCCAGAAACAAAGGGGATACCAGATAATATAGCTGTTATAGACCATTATATTTGGTACCCCCTAAGGGTACCGGATGTAAAATCTTGTGGAATGATGTAACAAATGTGAAAAGTAACTGTAGTCTGCTATCAAATAAAAGGCAACTTCAACTGGTGAATGGCTAAAGGGTAACCTGTGGGATACAAGATATTACGGCAATGTGTGAGGCATAATATATGGTATCCCCATAGTAATTGATGTTGGAAAGCAAAAGAAACGGTGCTATTTGGCATAGAAATACCATGCTCACCCACTCAACATAATACCATGTCAAACTGAATCCTGGTAAGTTCTAACCCGAGAAACACAGGGGATACCAAATATTATAGCTGGCATAGCCCATTATATAGGGTATCCCCTCAAGGAACGGTAGTAAAAAGGTAATGGAGTGATGTATAAAATGGTAAAAGCTACTGTAGTATGCTATCAAATAGATGTCAACCTCAACTGGTCAATGCCTGAATGGTAGCCCATGAATGTAGGGGATACAAAATATTACAGCATTGTGTGAGCCATAATATTTGGTATCCCCATAGTAACCCATGTTAGAAAGCAAAAGGAAGGGTGCTATTTGGCATAGAAATACTGTGCTTACCCACCCAACATAAGACCATGTCAAATTGAATCCTGGTAAGTTGGAACCCGAGAAACACAGGGGATACCAAATATTAGAGCCGGTATAATCCATTACATGTGGTATCTTCTAAGGAATCCAAATTTAAAATGTTGTGGAATGATGTAATAAATGTGACAAGATACTATAGTCTACTGTCAAATAAATGGCTAATTGAACTGGTCAAAGGCTGAAGGGTAGGCCATGAAATGTAGGGGATACGAGATATTACGGCAATACATGAGCCATAATATTTGGTATCCCCATAGTAATCAATGTTGGAAAGAAAAAGGAAGAGTGCTATTGGGCATAGAAATACTGTGCTCACCCATCCAACAGAAGACCATGTGAAATTGAACCCTGGAAAGTTCTAACCAGAGAAACACAGGGGATACCAAATATTATAGATGGTATAGCCTGTAATATATGGTTTCCCATAAAGGAACCGGGTGTAAAATGTTGTGGAATGATGCATAAGATGTGAAAAGATACTGTAGTCTGCTAACAAATAAAAGGCAACTTTAACTGGTGAATGTCTCATGGGTAGACCATAAAACTAAAGGGGATACGAGGTATTACAGCAATGTGTGAGCCATAATATTTGGTATCCTCATAGTAACCGATGTTGGAAAGTAAAAGGAAGTGTGCTATTTGACATAGAAATACTCTGCTCACCCATCCATCTTAAGACCATGTCAAATCGAATCCTGGTAAGTTCTAACCCAAGAAACACAGGGGATAACAAATATTATAGGCGGTAAATGCCATTGTATTTGGTATCCCCTAAGGGAACCAGTTGTAAAATCTTGTGGAATTATGTAAAAAATGGGGAAAGCTAATGTAGTCTGTTAACAAATAAAATGCAACTTCAACTGGTGAATTTCTAAAGGGTAGCCCATGAAACGTAAGGTATACGAGATATTACAGCAATACGTGGCCAAAATATTTGGTATCCCCATAGTAACCAATGTTGGAAAGCAAAAGGAAGGGTGCTATTTGGCATAGAAATACTGTGCTCACCCACGCAACATAAGACCATGTCAAATTGAATCCTGGTAAGTTCTATCCCGAGTAACTCAGGGGATACCAAAATTATAGCTGGTATAGCCCATTATATAGGGTATCTCCTAAAGGAACAGGAGTAAAAAGGTTGTGGAGTGATATATAAAACGGTAAAAGCTACTGTAGTCTGCTATCAAATAGATGTCAACCTCAACTTGTCAATGGCTGAATGGTAGCCCATAAAATGCAGGGGATACGAGAAATTAAAGCATTGTGTGAGCCATAATATTTGGTATCCCCATAGTAACCCATGTTAGAAAGCAAAAGGAAGGGTGCTATTTGGCATAGAAATACTGTGCTTACCTACCCAACATAAGACCATGTCAAATTGAATCCTGGTAAGTTCTAACCCGAGAAACACAGGGGACACCAAATATTAGAGCCGGTATAGTCCATTACATGAGGTATCTTCTAAGGAATCCTAATTTAAAATGTTGTGGAATTATGTAAAAAATGTGACAAGATACTGTAGTCTACTGTCAAATAAAGGGCTACTTCAACTGGTCAAAGGCTGAAGGGGAGGCCATGAAATGTAGGGGATACGGGATATTACAGCAATACGTGAGCCATAATATATGGTATCCCCATAGTAACCAATGTTGGAAAGCAAAAGGAAGGGTGCTATTTGGCATAGAAATACTGTGCTCACCCATCCAACATAAGACCGTGTTAAATTGAATCCTGGAAGTTCTAACCCAAGAAACACAGGGGATACCAAATATTATAGCTGGTATAGCCCATTATATATGGTATCCCCTAAAGGAACCGGTTGTAAAATCTTCAGGAATTAGGTATAAAATGGTAAAAGCTACTGTAGTCTGCTATCAAATAAATGTCAACCTCAACTGGTTCAATGGCTGAACAGTAGCCTATGAAGTGTAGTGGATAAGAGAAATTACAGCAATGCGTGAGTCATTATATTTGGTATCCCAATAGTAACTGATGTTGGAAAGCAAAAAGAAGGGTGCTATTTGGCATAGAAATACGGTGCTCACCCACCCGAGATAAGACCATGTCAAATTGAATCCTGGTAAGTTCTAACCCGAGAAACACAGGGTATACCAAATATTATAGTTGGTATACCCCATTATATATGGTATCCCCTAAAGGAACCGGATGTAAAATGTTATGGGATGATGTATAAAATGGTAAAAGCTACTGTAGTTTGCTATTAAATAAATGTCAACCTCAACAGGTCGATGGATGAATGGTAGCCCATGAAATGCAGGGGATACGAGAAATTAAAGCATTGTGTGAGCCATAATATTTGGTATCCCCATAGTAACCCATGTTAGAAAGCAAAAGGAAGGGTGCTATTTTGGCATAGAAATACTGTGCTTACCCACCCAACATAAGACCATGTCAAATTGAATCCTGGTAAGTTGGAACCCGAGAAACACAGGGGATACCAAATATTATAGCTGGTATAGCCCATTATATATGGTATCCCCTAAAGGAACCGGTTGTAAAATCTTCAGGAATTAGGTATAAAATGGTAAAAGCTACTGTAGTCTGCTATCAAATAAATGTCAACCTCAACTGGTTCAATGGCTGAACAGTAGCCTATGAAGTGTAGTGGATACGAGAAATTACAGCAATGCGTGAGTCATTATATTTGGTATCCCAATAGTAACTGATGTTGGAAAGCAAAAAGAAGGGTGCTATTTGTCATAGAAATACGGTGCTCACCCACCCGAGATAAGACCATGTCAAATTGAATCCTGGTAAGTTCTAACCCGAGAAACACAGGGTATACCAAATATTATAGTTGGTATACCCCATTATATATGGTATCCCCTAAAGGAACCGGATGTCAAATGTTATGGGATGATGTATAAAATGGTAAAAGCTACTGTAGTCTGCTATTAAATAAATGTCAACCTCAACAGGTCGATGGATGAATGGTAGCCCATGAAAAGCAGGGGATACGAGAAATTAAAGCATTGTGTGAGCCATAATATTTGGTATCCCCATAGTAACCCATGTTAGAAAGCAAAAGGAAGGGTGCTATTTGGCATAGAAATACTGTGCTTACCCACCCAACATAAGACCATGTCAAATTGAATCCTGGTAAGTTGGAACCCGAGAAACACAGGGGATACCAAATATTAGAGCCGGTATAATCCATTACATGTGGTATCTTCTAAGGAATCCAAATTTAAAATGTTGTGGAATGATGTAATAAATGTGACAAGATACTGTAGTCTACTGTCAAATAAATGGCTACTTCAACTGGTCAAAGGCTGAAGGGTAGGCCATGAAATGTAGGGGATACGAGATATTACGGCAATACATGAGCCATAATATTTGGTATCCCCATAGTAACCAATGTTGGAAAGAAATGGAAGAGTGCTATGTGGCATAGAAATACTGTGCTCACCCACCCGACATAAGAGCATGTCAAATTGAATCCTGGTAAGTTCTAACCCTAGAAACACAGAGGATACCAAATATTATAGCTGGTATAGGCCATTATATGAGGTATCCCCTAAGAAAACCTGATGTAAAATGTTGTGGAATTATGTAAAAAATGTGACAAGATACTGTAGTCAATTGTCAAAATAAATGGCTACTTCAACTGGTATTACAGCAATGTGTGACCCATAATATTTGGTATCCCCATAGTAACCGATGTTGAAAGCAAAAGGAGGGGTGATATTTGGCCTAGAAATACTGTGCTTACCCATCCAACTTAAGACCATGTCAAATTGAATGCTGGTAAGTTCTAACCAGAGAATCGCAGGAGATTCCAAATAATATAGCTGCCATAGCCCATTATGTATGGCATCCCCTAAGGGAACCGGTTGTAAAATCTTGTGGAATGATATAAAAAATCTGAAAAACTAATGTAGCCTGCTATCAAATAAAAGGCAACTTCAACTGGTCAATGGCTAAAAGATTACCCATGAAACATTGGGGATACTGGATATTACAACAATACATGAACCATGATATGTTGTATTCCCATAGTAATAGATGTTAGAAATCTCAAGGAAGGGTGCCAGTTGGCAGAAGAATACAGTGGTCACCAAGCCAACATATGACCATGTCCAATAGAATCTTGGTATGTTTTAACCCTAAAATCCTAGTTGATACTAAATTGTATAGGCTGTATGAACCATTATAGTTGGTATCCCCAAAATTAACTTGATGTGAAACCTTTGAAATACATTCAAAAGTATTAAAAGATACTGCAATTTGGTGTCAAATAATAGACAATTTCAACCTGAAAAGTAGGAGATATATCCTATTATAGCAAAGAATGAGCCGTATGGTATCCACATAGAAAGAGACTCTGGAATACACAAGAAAATGCTGCGATATGGCAGAAAAACACTGACTTGTTTGTGGACTTGAGTTAAATGTCACTAATGGTGATGTGCAGGTGGCGCCACTTTTCGAAATACAACACGGCAAGTCACCACCCCCTGGATGGATCATCACTCTGTCTCAGCCTGGGCAAGGGGCAGTGCACTGCTGGGTGGTCTCAGGGTGGTTATCACTCTCCAGAGAGGATATAATTGTTAGAGTCTGTTTGAGAGCCTGAGCCATGGCATGTCTCCTGGCTGAGTACCTGTGGCCTGGCTTTATTGTGCACTGCAACCTGAGTCTGAGGCTGGCACTGCGCCGTGTGATGACAAATTGTGTTCTTTATTGTGAGTGAAGAAACTCAACCTTGAGGGCAGCACCGCATAATCAGGCTCACTAGCTGCACAGTATGCACAGCACTGCCAGCAGGCAGCCTGCAGCTCGCGCTTTTGCAATGGCCTGTTACTATTTGCGGTTTCTTGAATCTCATTGTGCCGTTGTGTTAGGAGGTGCTAAAAATGTATGACTACGCATTTTAGTATGTGATGAGGACTACCACACTAAACTGCATTGGTCTTACTACTAATGCATAATACTTGGCAGAGCTGTGCCTCCAAAGTGTTTTTATTACCCACCCCTTCCATTAGCCATCTTACCCCATACCCATCCCTTCCCACCCTCCTTGTGCCCCCTGCCTTTCCTTCTACCTCACCAGCAATAAAAATAAGGGTTAAGACCGTATCATAGCTCCTTTTTAAGTCGAGCCTAGAGTCCACGCTCATGTGCTGCTCTGTGAGGCATGATGTATATACAATATGGACTTTAACCAAGCCCATCAAATGCCATTCATTCTTTTTGTGCCTTTCAAATGCTGCCTTTTTATTGGTGCATTGCTTGTAATTGTCACTCCTTTGGGTGCTTGGTTCACACTCAGGTGATTTCACTTATTATTCCTTCGGATAGGCAAACACGTGCTCATGGCTCCTTCTGGTCGACCATCGCAACGTGCGCTTCCTCTGCTTTTTTCCCATTGATCAGCACAGCACGCACCACTTTATGCATTCTTCTGCACGGCACGTTGAGCTTCAACTTTAAGCATGGACGCATTTGCACTATAAACTGCATGCTTCAAACAGATGGACATCTTGACCGCTGCTTGTTTTTCTGTGTATTAGGCATGTTTCTGCTTGAGCGAGCATTATTGCAGGTTAGACTTCCTTTCTTTTTAACAGATGGCGATTGTGAGTCACGTGGGGGGGGGGATCTGCCAATGTGGTTGTTAGACTTGGCATCTTCGGCATGGTTTTCCCAGATTTTTTGCATCTACCCCCTGTATTTCTGATGCTGTGCTGGACTTATCTTTTGCTGGCTAAGATGCTTTGGGAACTTTGCCACTGCTGATCAGTGTCAAAGTGCAAGTGCTCCCTGTATACATTGTTATTGCAATTGGTTATCCCTGATTGGTATATTTGATTTACTGGTAAGTCCCTAGTACAGTGCACTGCGTAAGCCCAGGGCTTGTAAATTAAATGCTACTTGTGGGCCTCCAGCACTGATTGTGCCACCCACATGAGTAGCCCTGTAAAAGTATCTCAGACCTGCCACTGCAGTGTCTGTGCGCAGTTTGAACCTGCCATGTCAACCTGGCAACCCGACCTTCCTTTTTCTTACATGTAGGATCACCCCTCATTTAGGCCCACGGTACCCCCCATGGGCAGGGTGCAGTGTATGTGGAAGGTAGGACATGTACTGGTGTGTTTTATATGTCCTGAAAGTGAAATACTGCAAATTTAGTTTTTCACTAGTGAAATGCTATCTGTCACATAGGCCAACATAGGAGTTGCTTTATAACATCTTAAGCATAACTTTTCATAGAAAGAGAAGTTTAGGTTCTCAAAACTCAGAATTTAATAACACATCTTTTGAAAATGCCACTTTTAGAAAGTAGCGTAAACACAAAAAGATGATGGACGGAGAGCTGAAACTTTTCAGACACTCACCCAAGTCACAGATATGAGTTGAATCCATCATGGTTCTTCAGCTCACTTTGCAACCACAGTTCAGACCCAGCCATATGCAAATCAGTCTTGACCCTGTCCTTCGTGGGATTAGTCCAGCCCGAACTACCAAGCCAGGTCTTCATCAGCCAGGCTAGCTTGAATCTAGTGGCAAAGTGTGCAAGGTACCCATGTCTGGGCCTACCCTGCCAACTTAGGTTGAACAAAACAAGAACAAAAAGAAGATTGACGGAGCACTGAAACTTTTCAGACACTCACCCCAGTCGCAGATCTGGGTTGAACTCATCATCGTTCTTCAGCTCACTTCGCCACCCCAGTTCAGACTCAGCCATATTCAAATCCGTCTTGACCCTGTTCCTAAATGGGAACAGTCCAGACTGAACTGCCAAGCTAGGTCTTCCCTGGACCGGAAATATGTATCTTGGGACCGGGCTACGGGTAACACCTCTCATCAGCCAGGCTAGCTTGAATCCAGTGGCAAAGTGAGCAAGCGACCAACGTCTGGGCATACCCTGCCAACTTAGGGCGCATAAAGCCAGCGCAAAAAGATGATGGACGGAGTGCTGAAACCTTTTGGACACTCTCCCCTAGTCACAGAGCTGGGTGGAATCCATTATTGTTCTTTAGCTCACTTCGCCACCCCAGTGTTTGCACTTTTAGAAAGTAGGAATTTTATAGTTTAACCATTTTGTGTGCCTCTGCTGGTTTGTGTATTGACTGTCTGGTTTTGGAGTGACAGGGGTTAGTGATGCGCATTCACAGTAGACAGCCACCAGGTGGGGTTGAGGTGTGTCCTACCTTTCCTGTGAGACTCATTGCAGGGATGAATAGACCTTGCCTGCCTTTAGAGTGGTGGGAAGAGTTTCCCTTGCACCTAAATAGGCTGTGTCTCCTTTGCACAATGCTGTCTCCACCTCTTGTTGTCCTGCTGCACCAGAGAGGACAGAACTGGTTTAGTCTGGGCTCAGAGACCATTATCACAAACACAAAATGGGGTATAAGTTGTGGACCTTAAACCACAGAGAATTAGATAACTTTCGGACTCAAGAGGAAACTTTGCCAAGAAGGAGAGCTGGAGAGCTGTGAGGAAGAGTACTGCCCCTTTGCTTTGCTGGGTTAGCCTGCAGTTGCTGCTTCTGCCAAGGAAAGGACAAAAACTGGAACTTTGCTGAGAAAGCTGCTCAAAGAAAAATCTCCGAGGGTGTGTGGGTGCTAGCCTCCTGTTCTGAAGTCTCAGGGACACAAAGATTTCACCTGCAACCCACTGACCAGCACCTGGAATCATGTGTGGACTCCTGCATTCAAAAGAGCACCAATTCCAGTTCCTGGGCCCTGAGAATTGTGTGGTTGGTCCTGCAACACAAAGAAAACCAACTCCAACGCTGCCACCGCTGCCGTGACATGCAGCAAGGCCCAGGCCACCGCCCATGAAGTGCACAATGCACTGCCCCATCTATACCACAGTTCCAACTTTCGACGCCTTCAATTATCAGTCTTTCTGACGCCAGCGCTCACACCGACGCCGTCTCCATCAGCGCCTGCATCCCGTTATCGCGGAGTCAATAACTGACAAGGGTTAATTTACGAGTCCATGACTTTGCATCACCTCACAGGAACCGATGCCTCACAGCCGAATCAACTGGCTTCTCCTGTCCTGGGCTCGACGCATCGCCTCCTCATGGACATGATGCCTTGCCACCCCATGGCAACAAGGGAATGGGCCTCAACCTCGGCACTGATGCCTCACCTCCATGAAACCGTGTATCATCCAAAGACTTTGTTGTAAGGTACTGCTGCTTGGGGGTCCGTGTGACTCCATGCATCTTGCTGTTGGCGCCGTACTTCGGATTATTGCCTGTCACAATGTCATAATAGGCCCAGGTGGAGTTATTTGTTTTCTACAAGTTCTATTTCTTAGATAACTGTTTTATTTTAAAGTCGTATTTTAATACGTGTAGGTTGGATTTTTGTAGTTTTGGTCTTGCTTGGTTTAAATAAAGGCACTTTATTTTTTGAAGCAAACACAAGGAGATGATGGACGGAGTGCTGACATTTTTCAGACACTCACCTCCAGTCACAGATCTGGGTTGAATCCATCATCATTCTTTAGCTCACTTTGCCACCCCAGTTCAGACACAGCTATATGCAAATCAGTATTGACCCTGTGCCTCATGGGAACAGTCCAGCCGGAATTGCCAAGCCAGGTCCTCCCCGGACCGCAAACAAGCATCCTGGGACCAATTTCTGGGTAACACCCTTCATCAGCCAGGCTAGCTTGAATCCAGTAGCACAGTGAGCAAGGGACCCACGTCTGGGCATACCCTGCCAACTTAGGGCGAACAAAGCAAACACAAGGAGAAGATGAATGGAGTGCTGAAACCTTTCAGATACTCACCCCCTGTCACAGATCTGGGTTGAATCCATTATCATTCTTTAGCTCACTTTTCCACCCCAGTTCAGACACAGCTATATGCAAGTCAGTCTAGACCCTGTGCCTCATGGGAACAGTCCAGACCGAACTGCCAAGCCATGTCTTCACTGGACCGGAAACAAGCATCCTGGGACCGGTTTCTGGGTAACACCCTTCATCAGCCAGGCTAGCTTGAATCCAGTGGTAAAGTGAGCAAGGGACCCACATCTGGGCAAACCCTGCCAACATAGGGCGAACAAAGCAAACATAAGGAGATGATCTACGAATTTTTGGAAACAGGTGTGGCGTCCATTTCTGGTGTTTTCACTGTGTTACTGTGAGTTTGGGTACAAATACTTTAAACATTGCCTTTGGGTTAAGCCAGTCTGCTCGTGCCAAGCTAGCAGGAGTTATCTAAAGTGTGTATCCCCCTTACCCTGACTAGAAGCAAGGGTCTGTACTTGAACAAAGGTGCATACCTCTGCCAACTATAGACTCTCAGTTCTAACAGTGCTCTTATGTTTAGACCTGAGAGACCAGTCACCTGAAGCACAAAAGACAAATAGAAATGTTACTCGAGATATTTAGACTGAGGGTGTTCTGTGCCTCGCTTGCTTGTGAGTATAGACTGCTTCTGGAGAGCTAATACTGTACGTCGTTTCAGAGCTGTAAATATTAACACACATGATCCCTTGTTTCTCCAAGATATAGTGTGGAGTTGTTGGAAAATTTGTGATCTGTTATGAAATCACAACCCACCATGTAAGATGCATTGTGTAGTTCACCTTAAAGGGCGTTGTAGTCATCTCTTCCCTACAAACATTCTACAAGGCAAACAGTGAGTACCAAAGAAAGTTACATTTTGCGCCTCTTCATCCCCTATACTCTTTGCTAATTTTCCGATAATGCAGATAGTCTTCAGCTCCTCTAGACTTAACCCCTTCCATGCTTATAACAAGCCCAGCTCGTCATGAGTCACAGTGGAGCTGTGCTCATGACGAGCTGGGCTAGTCATAACGGCCGCAGTCCGCCCACGTGCGATTGATTCCCCGCCTGTGCGGGCGAATTAATCAGTGGGCGAAGTCGTGATGAGCCCAGCTCGTCACGAGCACCGTGGTGCGATGCCCCCCCGCGCCCTGGGGGAAATACCCCTGCGGCGATGGGGTTAAGGCAGCGTCCTGCTCTTGCCTTGTTCTTTAAACTGAATCTGGAAGACAAGACCTTTTTCACACTGAACCCCCACTCCATAGCGTGCCTTGCACTGCGGCTAGCATCTGTCCACAGTAGTGATGATATGGCTCTTAGCTCAGTCTATTGTCAGGCAGGCTTTCCTCTCCCCCCACGTCTTCCTGAGTGCGCTTTCTGTTACCCTTCTGACTAGCCATCTGTTTTCTGCACCATTGCCCGATAGCCATGTGAGCAAATTAAATCCACACATTTCTTCTCTGTTTGATTTTGCAAATAGAAGAGCACAGGTGATATCTAAAGCAGATTACCTGCTGGGTACACTTGTTGGTCTTACCGTCAAATAAGAAGCTGGTTATTTTTACAGTGCTTGCACGTGTTTACGGTTTATAGCGCTGTGAATAACAAGTGATCCTCATTACCCAACTTACTTAAGTGATTTTAGAACTATGAAACAGTCAGTTGGCCATGCCACTATCAAACCTGTGACTACGAGGTTTATAATAATAATAATGATTATGATAGTTTTATATAGTGCGTAATGCCAGAGGTTTGCAGTTGTAGGCGCTGTAATACCAAGCGTTACACAATTTAATGCAACTCATTTTATCTATGGTGGATGGATGCAAGGCTGAGCTGGTCCTGCTGGAATTCAACCTGGCAGGCCACACAGTAATATCGGCAGGGAACATGTAACCTACTGAGCAGACACACTAACTAGGGTTTATCGTGCAGAAAGACTAGAATCCCACCTGAATAGGTCAATTTCTCAGGTAGTACTGTAATAATAAAATTACAAGTCTTCCAAGCCCTCAGGAAGAAAGTGTAATTTATTGTTTTTGCCAGTTGATCTAAGTCACTAGTGGTGAATGACCATCCCAAACACACCAGCCGTAAACACACAAAGCAATCACATTGGCATCGAGGCGGGTCAGCATCATTATAAAAGAAACAAGACTGCCCCCAGCGAGATCCAACCCCCATATCACGTCTCAAAAGTTAAACAAGGCAATTACAGATTGAGAATGCAGCGAGGAAAAGGTCAGCATTAACCCCTTGTATGCCCATGACGAGCTGGACTAGTCATGGAGCACAGTCGCGCTGTGCCCATGACGAGTCCAGCTCGTCATGAGGCATACCCTAGGGAATCCCTCTGGTGCGGGCACCAGAGGGATTCCCTTTCTGCGAAAATAGCCTCGGGAGCTGGGGAAGAGCTTCCCCAGCACCTGAGGCCCCCCCCCCCCCCCTTTCACTGTAATGACGATCGGCGCGCACGTCACGCCGACGTCATTACAGTGAAAGTGAAACTGAAATGAGCCAAGAGGCTCATTTCAGGTTTCACTTTGTACGTGCTCAGGGGGCTATCTCAGCCCCCTGAGCACGTAGAAAGACGGGAGAGGTATCGTTGGAAAGGGGAGAATCTCCCCTTTCCAATGGTACCCCTCCCCAGTGGATCCCTGCTTGGGGATCGCCACAGGAAGGCGATCCCCAAGCAGGGATCCACCCACTAGACACCAGGGAGGGGGGAGCCGCCCCTTGGGCAAGGGCCTTTGCTCCCCCCTGTTCATTTTTGGGAAATTTAGTCAGATGGGGGCATTAGCCCCCAATCTGCCCCCCTGGGGGGGGTAAAAAGCCCACTAGACACCAGGGAAGTTTTGTGTAAAAAAAAATAGGGGTGGGGGCTGCCCAAAATTTGTGGGGGGCAGGACCATGCCCCCCCCAAATACTACAGTCTTTCTGCCCCCCCGGGGGCAGATGGGGCATTGGCCCCTAATCTGCTCCTCCGGGGGGGCAGAAAGCCCACTAAACACCAGGGATAAGTTTTTAGTTTTATTTTTAGGGTGGGGGCTGCCCGCAACGGGCACGCCAATGCCCCCACCCACCACCATTACAGCCTTTCTTCCCCCCCTGGGGGGCAGATGGGGCATCGGCCCCCAATCTGCCCCCTCGGTGGGGGGCAAAAAGCCCACTAGACACCAGGGAATTGTTAAAAAAAAAAAATAGGGGTGGGTGCCCACCCCACCCCCCAATTATTACAGTCTTTTTGCCCCCCCCGGGGGCAGATGAGGCATTGGCCCCTAATCTGCCCCTTCAGGGGGAAGCAGAAAGCCCACTAAACACCAGGGATTTTTTTTGCGCAATTATTTTTAGGGTGTGGGCTGCCCGAAACGGGCACGCCAATGCCCCCACTCTCCCCCCCACAAAAATGTCAGTCTTTCTGCCCCCCAGGAGGCAGATGGGAGCTGTAGCCCCCAATCTGGCCCCCCCCTGGGGGCGCAGAATGCCCACTAGAAACCATGGATTTTTTTGTTTTATTAGTGTAGGGGTAGGGGCTCCCCAAAATGGGCATGACAATACCCCACCCCACCCCCAGAGAAATTCCAGTCTTTCAGCCCCCCCGGGCGGGCAGATGGTGGCAGTGGCCCCTGATCTGCCCCCTGGGGGGCAGAAAGCCCAGTAGGCGCCAGCGAGTATGCAGGCTTTTTTTATGCGTGGGGGTGGGGGCTGCCCAAAATGGTCATACCAATGCCCCCACCCCCACAAAAAATAGCCACAGTCTTTCTGCCCCTTTAGGGGCATATCAGGATGAAACCCTCTTCCCCGATTCCCCCCCAGGGCGGCAGAAAGCCCACTGGGCTCAGATTTTTTTTTAGCAATGTGCATACCTGTGGATTTTGGGCCCTAGCGCAGTTGGCACGTAGGCAAACCTAGCAAAACTGTACATTCTTTAAAACTAGACACCGAGGGGAATCCTGGATGGGGTGACTTCACTGGCTCTCACCCGGTTCTGTTACCCAGAATCCATTGCAAACCTAAAAATGTGCTCAAAATAACACATTTTCCTCACATTTCTTTGTTGGAAAGTTCTGGAATCTGCGTGGGTCCACAAAATTCCACCCACCCTGCGTTCCCCAAAGTCTTCAGAGAAAAATGGTACCTCACTTGCGTGGGTAGGCATAGTGCCCGCGTCAGGCAAGGGCCCAAAACCTATTGAGGAGACATCAAAATTACCTATCACAAAACAACCTGGTTTTGCAAAGGGGGTCCTAAGAGTTTTTGGCCCCGGGCTTGGCGGCCACCTAGGGAAACCTACCAAACCCACACATTTCTGAAAACTAGACATCCGGGGGATTCCAGGGAGGTATGGCTTGCGTGGATCCCCCAACGTTTCCTTACCCAGAATGCCCTGCAAACCTCAAATTTAGCTGAAAAAATCACCTTTTTCAAACATTTTTGTGTGGGAATGTTGTGGCATCACCGGGCTGACACAAATGTCCTACCACCCAGCGTTCCCCCAGGTCTCCCGCTAAAAATGGTGCCTCACTCGTGTGGGAGGCCCAAGTACCCGCGACAGGCAAGGCCCCAAAACGTATTGAGGCGACATGAAAATTGCCTACCTCAAAACGACCTGGTTTTGCAAGGGGGGTCACCTGGGTTTTTGGCCCGGTGCTCGGCGGCCACCTAGGGGAACCTACCAAACCCACACATTTCTGAAAACTAGACACCCAGGGGATTCCAGAGAGGTATGGCTTGCGTGGATCCCCCAACGTTTCCTTACCCAGAATGCCCTGCAAACCTCAAATTTAGCTGAAAAAATCCCCTTTTTCACACATTTTTGTGTGTGAAAGTTGTGGCATCACCGGGCTGACACAAATTTCCTACCACCCAGCGTTCCCCCGGGTCTCCCGATAAAAACGGTGCCTCACTCGTGTGGGAGGCCCAAGTACCCGCGACAGGCAAGGCCCCAAAACGTATTGAGGCGACATGAAAATTGCCTACCTCAAAACGACCTGGTTTTGCAAGGGGGGTCACCTGGGTTTTTGGCCCGGTGCTCGACGGCCACCTAGGGGAACCTACTAAACCCACACATTTCTGAAAACTAGACTCCCGGGGGATTCCAGGGAGGTATCGCTTGCGTGGATCCCCCAACGTTTCCTTACCCAGAATGCCCTGCAAACCTCAAATTTAGCTGTAAAAATCACCTTTTTCACACATTTCTGTGTGGGAAAGTTGTGGCATCACCGGGCTGACACAAATTTCCTACCACCCAGCGTTCCCCCGGGTCTCCCGATAAAAACGGTGCCTCACTCGTGTGGGAGGCCCAAGTACCCGCGACAGGCAAGGGCCCAAAACTTAGTGAGGCGACATGAAAATTGCCTAACTCAAAACGACCTGGTTTTGCAAGGGGGGTCACCTGGGTTTTTGGCCCGGTGCTCAGCGGCCACCTAGGGGAACCTATCAAACCCACACATTTCTGAAAACTAGACACCCGGGGGATTCCAGGGAGGTATGGCTTGCATGGATCCCCCAAAGTTTCCTTACCCAGAATGCCCTGCAAACCTCAAATTTAGCTGAAAAAATCACCTTTTTCACACATTTTTGTGTGGGAAAGTTGAGGCATCACCGGGCTGACACAAATTTCCTACCACCCAGCGTTCCCCCGGGTCTCCCGATAAAAACGGTGCCTCACTCGTGTGGGAGGCCCAAGTACCCGCGACAGGCAAGGGTCCAAACCGTAGTGCGCCTCAACAGGCAAGGGTCCTAAACGTGGTGCGCCTCACTATGTTTTGGGCCCTTGCCTGTCACGGGCACTTGGGCCTCCCACACGAGTGAGGCACCGTTTTTATCGGGAGACCCGGGGGAACGCTGGGTGGTAGGAAATTTGCGTCAGCCCGGTGATGCCTCAACTTTCCCACACAAAAATGTGTGAAAAAGGTGATTTTTTCAGCTAAATTTGAGGTCGTTTTGAGGTAGGCAATTTTCATGTCGCCTCAATACGTTTTGGGGCCTTGCCTGTCGCGGGTACTTGGGCCTCCCACACGAGTGAGACCCGGGGAAACGCTGGGTGGTAGGAAATTTGTGGATCCACGCAGATTCCGGAACTTTCCACCACAGAAATGTGGGGAAAATGTGTTTTTTTTGTCAATTTTTTTGGTTTGCAAGGGATTCTGTGTAACAGACCCTGGTGGGAGGCAGTCAAGTCACCCCATCCTGGATTCCCCTGGGTGTCTAGTTTTCAAAAATGTATAGGTTTGCTAGGTTTCCCAAGGTGCCCGCAGAGCTAGGGTTCAAAAACTACAGCTAGACATTTTGCCAAAAAAGGGTCATTTTTCACCGCGAAATTGAGGTGTGACCACGTTGCGTTTTGCGCCGTTTCCTGTCGCGGGCACTAGGCCGACCCACACAAGTGAGGTACCGTTTTTCTCGTAAGACTTTGGGGAACGCGGGGTGGGTGGAAATTTGTGGATCCACCCAGATTCCGGAACTTTCCACCACAGAAATGTGTGGAAAATGTGTTTTTTTTGTCAATTTTTTAGGTTTGCAAGGGATTCTGGGTAACAGACCCTGGTGGGAGGCAGTCAAGTCACCCCATCCTGGATTCCCCTGAGTGTCTAGTTTTTAAAAATGTATAGGTTTGCTAGGTTTCCCAAGGTGCCCGCAGAGCTAGGGTTCAAAAACTAGAGCTAGGCACTTTGCCAAAAAAGTGTAAATTTTCACTGCGATATTGAGTTGTAACCACGTTGCGTTTTGCGCCGTTTCCTGTCGCGGGCACTATGCCTACCCACACAAGTGAGGTACCATTTTTATCGGGAGACTTAGGGTAATTCAGTTTTGTAAAGGAACTGTTATTATCTATTGACTTTCGATGCATTTCTGCCTTCCAAATGAAAGATATTGTGTAAAAAAGAAGTCATTCTAAAAAATGACTGATAATTCTCATGCTAGTATGAGTATTCCCAATTTCAGAAATGTGCAAATATCTACTATTTCTAAACTCTATATTTTGTTCCCATTTCAGAAATACATAGGTGTCTTTCATACCGATTTTTCCATGTACACATTTTTACAGAATAATTACTATATACCCGGTACATAATAAAAAACCATTGCAAGTTGCTGTTCAGTTTTTGGCTCTGGGTTCGTCGGGTTCTTGGTGAACCTACAAGTCCTATATATCCCCACAACCAGTAATGTCCAGCGGATGTAATGGTATATTGCTTTCAAAGAGCTGTCATAATAAGAAGAAGTTACAGGTGAAAACGTTGACACGAAAGGCTTTTTTTTCCAACTAATTTTCAATTTATCCTATATTTAACTGTTAGTTTCTATAAAAAAACCTTGATGGATCTACACAAATGACCCATTGCTGAATTCAGAATTGTGTCTTCTTCTCGAAAATGTATAGCTTTCCAGGATCCATTATTGCTTTTGTACCCATTTCTGCCATTAACTGGAAGGAGGTCAAAAGCACAAAAAATAGCAAAATTAGGCTATGTCCCAGAAAAATGCCAAAACTGTGTAAAAAATGTTGGGTTTCTGACAAAAGTCTGGTATCCCCGAAAAGCTGGGAAAATGGTGATTTCAACCCCACAAACCCTTTTTTGATAACATTTGCAAGGAAAAACCCAGATGCTTTCATTTGCAGCCCGTTTTTCCAATTTTTCCCAAAAAAACCAAAATGTTGCTGTATTTTGGCTCATTTCTGTGACCCCTCTAGGAGAATCCACAAACCCTGAGTACCTTTAGAATCCCCATGATGTTGGAAGAAAAGGATGCAAATTTGGCGTGGATACCTAATGTGGTCAAAAAGTTACAGGGGCCTCAGCGCGCACTACCCCAAATAGCCAAAAAAGGGCGTGGCACAGGAGGGGAAAAGGCCTGGCAGCGAAGGGGTTAACAGTAACTCTACTCAGGTTTCCTCGATGGAAAAGATGATGCTCTTATGGACAGTGCCTAATGTCCTTCTGCTACAAGCTCTTAGTTGTTGCCTTTATAAACCACGTAGTGGAAATGCCCAACGTGTAACTCAGCATGTACCATTTAGCATGTAACATGTAACACAAAGACCATCATATGTCTCTGGTCTACCTATAACTAGCTTTACAAGCCATTGAACATTATCGGCTGTGTTAAGTTCGCAGGTTTGAATCCTCTGTACTCTCTGTACGTTCTGTATTTCATTTCTGTCCTCCCTGTAAATTTGATGGGGTTAGTTGACGGTGGTTAATATATAGGTATTCTACACATTGTCATACACATGTTAATGTATTGACAGATAGATTTCGGAGATATGTTACTCTCTAGACATATTGATTTCACCAACATAGGACAAATAGCCTAATATCCTTTAAACCTCATAGCTGCTTGGTTTAAGTGAGGTGAAGTGGTGTCTGCCTCAGATACCTTACTTGCCCTTCTGGTAGCGTCTGTTTAAATGATACAAGTATACGTTTATGTTTCACATATTGCATATATCAATTACCTGTTGAATGTTTGTAACTATGGGTTACTCAATCAAGGCTGATAGTCATTTCTAAAATGTTTGGTCAATTATCACACTGCTAAGGCGCCTGATAGCTATACGCGGTGATGAAAAATCTGTTTATCCTTCAGCGGTGCCTCCTTTCAAGGTTAGTTCTCACCTATTGTTCTTGTCTTAGTTCATAGATTGGACAAATGCGTTCAATTACACTTATCTGGCTCCCATGGGAGGGAAGCCTTCTTCCCATATCAACATGCCAGTTCACTACTTTACGGCGTGGGTGGGTGGGAGTGGGATGGGATGGGCGGGGATGAGGGTTTGTATTACGTTTTTTTCCTTCATGTATGTATGTTGTTATTTTTCTTTGCCGGTTATTATTATCATTATTGTGATTATTGTCATCACTGTCATATTTGTTCTCATCATCCAAATGTAAGGAAATGCAGTGTGTTCAGGGTGAACACAGGTGGCTCCTCAGATGACAGCGCAATCTATCTGTACACAGTCCCAAAGTTGAAGACAGTGCCAGCGTCAGGACCATTTAATAATCTAACGCAGGTCAAAAAAGGTGACTCATAAGTTGGAGAGTCATCTCGACTATACGTTACAAAAGGTGTCCACTAGACAGGCTACTACCCTCCATGAATGTCCCAAGCTTCTCCGATAACTATGGCTCAACATAATCTCAAGATAGTCTTGTTGAACGTTAAGGGCCTCAACCACCCTATCAAAAGAAGGAAGATTCTCGACTACCTTCCATAAACAGAAAGGTGATATCATCCTATTACAGGAAACAAAAATTTACGCTAAACAGTTCAACTCACTTAGAAACAGGTTACAACGTGGTTACTGGTTCTGAAGTTGTGGGTAAAAAGAACATAGTCCTGACTTTAATAGCTAAAAAAGCCAATATAGATCTAATGTCTAGCTCTACTGATACACAGGGAAGGTGGGTAACAACAATACTAGTTAAAGACAACACGGAATTCTACATTACAAACATCTATGCCCCTAACGGGGATGACCTGACATTTTGGGATAACCTCAGTAAGCAGATTGATACAATTCCAGACTCTGCCATGCACATAATAGCGGGCGATTTTAATCTTCCCATGGACCCAGCCCTTTATAGGGATTCATGTTGCCCTTTTCGGGTCAGTAAATCGCACAAAGCCCTTATCAATCTATGCAACCGCTTCAAGTTTTCCGACACTTGGAGGTTACAAAAGTCTAAAGGTAGGGAGTACACCTTTTATTCATCTCCACACAACTCTTATTTCATGCATCGATTATTTACTTATCTCTAATAATGCTGTACCCAGAATGGAGAAAACCTCCAATGAGCCGAGACTGGTATCAGATCATTCATGTATTAGCCTAACAATTACAGACACTATACCTTTCACAAAACAATCCCTCTGGAGATTCAACGACGAAGTATTAGAGGCAGAATCAAACAGACAACACATTGTGAGTGCAATCCAAAAATACCTCCTGGAAAACAAAACAGGAGATACATCGGATCTCACAAGGTGGGATGCACTAAAAAGCACCCTTAGGGGCGAAATCATCAAAATTAGGTCTGCCACGAGTAAGGATGCTAATAGTAAACTTGAAAATCTAGAAAAGTAATCTCTACCCTGGAAGAGAAACATATTGTATCGATAGATTCCTCTGTCTTGAATGAATTAGTGAATAAGAAATACAAGTACAATAAAATATTAAGTAACAGGGCAGGGGTCTGGGTTAATAAGCAAAAAAGCATCTAATAAGGCAGGGAAAAGCTTAGCTTCATATTTAAAATTTAAAATACAAAAAAATACGATTAGGAACTTAGTAGTCAAGAATGGAGTAGCCCAATCTGACCCCAACAAGATAGCAGAGACCTTTAAAGTTTTTTATAGCGATTTGTGTAGCAAAAATCAAGACTTGGATACTGCCAAAGCCCAAGAATATCTAAGAAAATGCAACCTACCTACCCTCTCAGAACAGGACAAAGATGAAATTAACGGCCCAATAATGGCAACAGAAATTAGTGACACAATAAAGGCCCTTAAAGTAGGTAAAGCACCGGGGCCTGACGGCTTTAATGCAAAGTTTTTTAAGTCATTCTCATCGGTCTTGATTCCCCCCTTCTAAACATGTTTAACGAATTCAGCGATTCCAGCAAAATTAACGGAACACCTGCTGAGGCTATTACAGCAGTAATTCCAAAAGATGGGAAGGACCCAACACACCCTAAAAACTATCATCCTATATCATTGATTAACATAGACTGCAAAATCTACGCAACGATCCTAGCTAAACGTCTCTAAAACATTTATCCAAACTCATTCACCCTTTACAAGTTGTTTTTTTAAAAGACAGACTCTCTAGTGACAATACTCGTATTCTTTGCAATGCCCTAGAAAAGTCCAAAATAACTGACTCACCAACAGTAGCAATCACGTTGGATGCCGATAAGGCTTTCAACAAAATCGATTGGTCCTACCTTAAAGCAACACTCAAAAAGTTTAACTTAGGGGAAGATTTTATCTGCATGACTATGGCACTGTATTTTAACCCTTCTGCAAAAGTTAGAGCTGGCGGATGCCTCTCTTCCTCTTTCAGGCTAGAACAGCGTACGAGGCAAGGATGTCCTCTTTCCCGCTCATTGTTCCTACTTGCGATAGAAACATTCCTTTATCAATTATGCAACAACAACCAGATTACAGGAATCGCTTCAACAAATGCACGGTCAAAATAACAGCCTACGCAGATGATGTATTGATTATCTCTGAAAACGCGGAGGAAGCCATAACTGCACTAATGACCTCAATAGAAGAGTTCTCTGTGGTATCAGGTTAAAAACTAAATAAAGACAAAACAGAGGTAAAACTCCTTAACAATCTTGCAGATAAGGATATAATTGGTAACTCGGGCCTTTCATGGCAACCAAATTGTATAAAATACCTTGGACTAGATTTTACAAGGGACTTAATTACCACACTGCAGGCGAATGAGAATGCTCTCATTAATAAAATGTCATCACTACTAGATGGCTGGTCAACAAAGTTCTTATCTTGGTGGGGAAGGGCAGAGACGTTAAAAATTATGATCACCCCGCTAATAAACTATGTAGCCAGTATGTTACCAATGACATTATCTAACGATTTCCTGACCAAGATATATAAAATGTTCAACTCGTTCCTTTGGCAAGGTAAAAACCCAGGGTTTCTTTAAAAAAAACTTCAATTGACCAATGAAAAAGGAGGTCTGGGCCTTCCAAACTTCAGGAACTATCAAAACGCATATCTTTCCAAACAAGGAGCTAACTGGCTACTCCCCCACTACGAATACACTCCAGTATGGGTGGAGATAGAAAGATCAATCATTAACAAACTCCCCTTATCTGCCCTCCTAACCATGGATGTCTCTACCAATCCTCCATTCTAAATATATCATCCAAAATATCAAAAGAGCCCTGCTACGCCTAGACCAATTATCAGTGGTTAAAATTAACAAATCCAACTTAACCTCTCTGTGGAGTAACCCTGTCTTGAGAGAAGACGGAAAGATGTTTTTCTGGGAAAAGTGGTCATAAAATGGCATAAACCTAGTCAAAGACCTTTATTCAGAAAATCTCCCTTTGCCTTTCTCCGAACTTCAAAAACGATATGATCTAGATCACCTGGATTTTTATAAGTTCTTAAAACTAAAATCACAACTCACACTGCGCTCTATAAAACCTGCCGTCCCGTCGATCCTCACAAGGATGCTACAGCTGTTGAAGTCAGGACACACCGTTTCTAAAATCTACAGGTTGCTATCTTCAAAACCTCGTAAATCACATTTAAAGAGTGGGATGAAAAGGGGATTGAAACTAACACTAGAGGCATTTCCTTTGACTGGGACATGATACAAATAACCCCCTTCTCTAATAAAATCATGCCTGTATTATCCCAATCAAAGCTGATGCTAATAAACAGGACATACTGGACCCCTGAAAGACTCTTCAAGTTTAACCTCAGTTAGAGCCCTACATGTTGAAACTGCAACACACATGTTGGCGACCTTGCTCATATGCTCTTCCATTGCCCCACCTTACTAGATTATTGGGACAAAATATATGAGTCTATAAACAAAACATTTAACATCAACCCCACCAAGGGAATTTTCCTATATCCTGTTGGGCATTCTGGACCCAATGCTTCCAGATGTGAATGACCGATATCTACTAGACATCATGCTTTCCTTGGGCTGCAAAATAAAGCTCAATAAGTTGAAGAGCTCCAAAGAAGTCTCCTTCAGAATGTGGCAGGAATGGCTGTCCTTCCTCAGAGGTGCAGATAACATCTCCCTACATTCCTCTCCCTGGGGCATCCCTCATAGGAAACACTGTCAGTGGGATCTTATTGTGTCTTCTTTAGTACGCTTGTAATGTATCATGGATTGTATGCTACATGTGTTACTCCGAACATACTACCATGCACCCGTAATGTAACATAGATCGTTTGTAGATTGTGATATTCATGGACCATCTGTGTTTCTCCAACATAACTGCCTCCTCCAACATAACTGCATTTCATAATGTATCGAGATTGGATAATCTGGGAACCTTTCCTTCTTTTACATTTTCCTTGGTTTCTTCATATGTCAGTATATGTCAGTATTATTTCTGTTACTTTTACTGTATTTCATTTTGTATTATTCTTACTGAAAATCATTAAAAACTATTTGAAATAAAAACCCTACTCTGCGTGGCCAGATGCAATGATGTGGGTGTCTTTACTCTTTAATGTGACATAAATGTTCGTGCTTGGTTTTTTACCTCGCTCAATAGCTATCTAATGCTGAGGCGTTTATATATTTACAATTTCACAAGCAACCCACTCGCTGCCTGCTGAGCAGTGAATTAATTCAAAATCCCATAAACCACATACACATCTATGGGTGCTTTGTTTGGACTCCCGGAATCAGAATTCCCATCACAAATGTGCAAGGCTGAATTTAGATGAACATTCCCCCTGCCACAGATGTGCAGAGCCCTAGCACCATTAGCAACCCAAACAGCACCCCACATTGTTCAAACCCTCCCTAAAATTCACCAAAACAAATGTCACTGGGGATTCAATATGCATGTTTTATTTGAGATATTTGGACAAGTCTTTTCATATTATAAAGTTTTGTAAATTTGTGTGCAATGAAAGGCTGCCTTATTTTCTAATTATGTTTCATCATTTTAAAACTTGGTAACACAATCCACACAAATACACTCCATGCCATGCAAAATAATTCCAATCAGCAAAATTCAACTCTACACATTTTCATTCATCGCCACATAATTCGACAACAAGCCACATATTTCAACTCAACAACACAATTACCCAACACACTACATACATCCAAACCACAACACAAAATTCTACATCATGCCAAAAAATTCAACAGAACACCACATAATTAAAATCCACAACACGAAATGCCATTCCACATAACTGCACTTGGTGACACATAATTACACTCCACATAATTCCAGTACACTTAATACCACATTATTACTATACACATATTTCAATTGCACACCATTCCACTTAATTCCACTCCACAAATCCACTGTACACCACACAATTCCAATCCAATTCACATAATTTCACTCCACACCACACATATTCACTCCACCCCAATCCAAAACACAAGCGAAAAAGACATTGTCATTTACAGCACCAATACCTCTAACTCTCACAAATGAAAGATCAATTTGCATTGCAAATGCTTTTTTACTTTGATTCATGCTGCTCTACAGCCATGCTGCTACACAACATTACTTAATAACATGCACAAATAACTCTCTCATAGGCAAACCATATTGGCTTTGCCAATGCTTTTTTAATAGGCCCTAGCACAGAAATATAATGCAGGCTAGTGATATGTGAGCAAGGTGGCAGCCTTATTATTGTATGTATAAAATGAAAGAATCACTGCTATGCACTTACAGTGCCAGTGAAAAGTTTTGAGAACAGATTTGAAAATTGTTCATTGTATAAAATCTGAAATGTTTTATTTCTCCATTTTCCTCTCCTGCTTTTTCTCATTGACTTTTTCTATCCGTCACACTATAATATTTTCTCCGTATTGATGTGTTTTAATCTTTTAGTTTTTTTTATCTCTGTCATTCTCTCTCCTCGTCTTTTAGTGTGCAATCTGATTCCATCACTTGCTATTGTAATTGTAATTGTATCTATATAGCACTTACTAACCCCGACGAGGACTCAAAGGACTTTTCGGCGAGTAGCAGGCTACTCCAGAACCAAAAAAAAAGGGTTAGTGGTGGATTAGTATAGGGAAATATGAGCATAGTATTAGTACTCGAAGGTACGAGTTAAATGAGCGAAGGACATGTGAGTCTGTTACTTGGATTGAATACAGTAAAGGAGGGCTAGAGGAGGGAAGAAAATCAGAAGTGTTAATTGGGAGATCATATTAGCAAGTTGAGGTCTGGGATGAGTAAAGGAGAGATGGAGGAGGGAAAAGCCTGTAGTAAGGGATTAGGGAGAAAGAATCAAAAGTAAACTAGCATTGGCATAGCCAATAGGTCTCGCCTTTGGGACCTTATAAGTGTTTAGCCATGCAACAGTTGCATAACTAAATACTTATAAGGTCCCAAAAGTGAGACCTATTGGCTATGCCAATGCTTGTTAGAAGTTGTTTTTCTATGCATTTCTGCCTTCCCAAATGTAAGCCAGTGTGCAAAAAGAAGACATTTTAGAAAATGCCCTAAAATTCACATGTTACTATGGCTACCCAAAATTCAGAGATGTGCAACTAACCACTGCTTCTAAACGCCATTATCTTGTTCACATTTCAGAAATACATAGATTTCCTTGATACACATGTTTTACTCTTTATATTTTAACAAATAATTTGCTGTTTACCAGGTACACAATGAAAACCATTGCACTGTGCATCTCAGAGTTTGACTCTGGGTACCTTGGGTTCTTGGTGAACCTACAAGCCCTATATATATCCCCGTAACCAGAAGGAGCCTATGGACGTAACAGTATATTGCTTTAAAAAAAATCAGGCATAGTTAGAAGAAGAGACAGGTGAAAATGCAAGCACAAATGGCAGTTTTATTCAATTCACTTTTGATCATTTTTAATTTTAACTGTTACTTTCTATAGAAAACCTTAAAGGATCCACAAAAGTACTTAATTCATAATTTTGTCTACTTTCCAGAAAGATATTGCTTTCCGGGATCCAATATTGGTTTCACACCCATTTCTACCACTAATTGAAAGGAGGTTGAAGCACACAAAATAGCCTATTTTTCCTATGTCCTAGAAATTTTGGGTTTTCTGACAAAATTCTGCCTGTTCCTGAAAGCTGGGAAGATGGTGATTATAGCACCACAAACCCTTTGTTGATACCATTATCAAGGGGAGGGGGGGGGGGGGACAGACGCTTTCTTCTGCACTTTTTCCCCATTTTTCCCCAACAAAAAAAAACATTTAGCTGTATTTTGCCTAATATTTTGGTCCCATCGAGGGGAATCAACAAACCCTGGGTATCTTTAGAATCCTCTGGATGTTAGAAGAAAAGGACGCAAATTTGGCAAGGCTACTTTATGTGGACAAAACGTTCTGAGAGCCTAAGAGTGAACTACCCAAATATCCAAGAAAATATGTGGCGGGTGGTGGCCGGGGGCCTGGCAGCGAAGGGTTTAAAGTCAAGTTCTGGTAGGAGAGTAAGCTTTCTTTCAAAGAGCAAGGTGGTGACGCTAATAAGGTAGGTGGTTTTCACACTATATTGGCAAACTCTACAGTGAGCGCACAACACTTTATGTAGTTTTAAAAAAAATAAAAAACACAAATACAGTAGCTGGATTTATGACTGTTTTGAAAGGGGGGGGGGATTCTTCCACTAATAAACGTTTATCATCATAGCATCAAAACCATGAGCTTGGGCTGCTTTATTGAAAAGCAAACTTTTTGCAGAAGGTTAGGTGAAACCCAATGTTTTTATGCCAGTATAAACTAACCAACAGTTTTGTACAATAAGGCCCTGATTATGAAGGAGCAAGTAATATTATTTTGAGTCAAACTTCTGTTTGTGCCAAATCAGGATTACTATGTAGGCGCAAATCACAGATGTCTGCTACCATGATTTGCAGCAGGTTAAAACAGTCCAAGTGTTCAGATGTCATCAGGCCTTGACGTACTGAAGTGCACAAGTTATTTAGAGGTAGAGAAATTATATTTCTAGATACAAGAGTCATGTTCTGTAACCTGCTATACTCCTCTCTCTCTTCGTTGAAGACCAGCATCTAGAGGAGGTTCTGTCTACATGAATTTAAATTAACCGAGGACCCAGTGTAGGCCCTTCTTCTTTACAAGTATGGCCTGTGTAAGCGCACTTCGGGCAGGGGAGGGCTTTGCTAACCAAGCACTAATTAATGTTCCTAGAAGCCTGAAAGGAAGCCAACAACATAGCTCCTCCAATAAATAAGAATGATGTAAGACCTGATAAGGTAATGGGTTCTAGAATGACTGGGGGTGGAGGGAATGGAGAGAACATCTGAGTGACTGTTTTTAAGTGCATGGCAGTGCATGGCAGTACAGCCATGTGTGGATTTTTCCAGAAGATCATAGTTAATAGTTTTGTAAAGTAGAGTGCGGTTTGATCTCAGAGAGAGAAGAAATGCTCATAAGCACTGTAAAAAGACAGACCAACTGTGCCTCTGCCTTACCATGCCATGTGAGGTTGACAGGAACCTGTAAAGAAAGGGACTCCAAAAATCGGGGCAAACAGCACGAGTAGAAGGAATGCATCAACAGGTACCTAATGTCAAAACACACAGACACTAGGGTGCCGATTACGATCCTGGAAAAACCAGGTACGAACCGTCGGACGGAGCATATTCTCCGTCCGACGCGTACCCGGTCGGAACAATATACAAACATGGAAGTACGATTCGCACGGAAATACCATTTCCGTACAATTCGTACAAAACACCGACCGACGAAAATACACATACAAATGTGATCCGGTAAAGCGCCGACGTGACGTCGGGACGCACGCAGCCTGCCATTCACAAACCAGGAAGTACGATTCGCACCGACGTCATCCCGCACGGAGAATATTTTCCGGCAGCCAAAAACTGCCGGGAAATCAGGACGACGCGAACAAGGAGTACCTGCACGCGACGGACAGACATGGACCCGAACCTACGTGTCATCCCAGCCCTCATAGCAGTCGACCTCCTCTACAGGTTCCGACGCAGATGCCGCAGAAGGTCAGAACAACAAAGGGAGGGGGGAAAGGGGGGTGGGGGGGCAGGAGCAGGGGCAGGCCACAAAACCCCCACCCAAGTCACACAGCACACATGCCCTGGACATACCTGACCCCCAGGCCCTGGTCACTACGAGGGGGTGGGGGCGTGTCCAGCAAAGCCAGCGTCCGCCACAACGGAAGTGGTTGACGACGCGAACCGGTAACACAACAATACAGGTACGTCCCGTACCCACGCCTTAAGAGCGTGGGTACGAGTCGTACCACGCCCACACCTAAGTCACCCCAACAATGGCGGGACTCGTACCCACGTGGCAAAGGCCTGGGTACGGCCCGCACAAGCATTCCACAGCGTGGGTACGGATATGTACGGACCGCACCCCCACCCGCATATGCATGGAGCATACCCCCCACCCCAACAGTGTACGTACGGACCGTAACACCACCCCCGTATGTATGGAGCGTACCCCCCACCCCAACAGTGTACATACGGACCATACCTCCACCCGCGTATGCATGGAGCCAACCCCCACCACAACAGCATATGTACGGACCGTAACACCACCCCCGTATGTATGGAGCGTACCCCCCACTCCAACAGTGTACGTATGGACTGTACCCCCACCCGCGTATGCATGGAGCCAACCCCCACCACAACAGCGTATGTACGGACCGTAACACCACCCCCGTATGTATGGAGCATACCCCCCACCCCAACAGTGTACGTACAGACCGTACCCCCACCCGCGTATGCATGGAGCCAACCCCCACCACAACAGTGTATGTACGGACCGTAACACCACCCCCGTATGTATGGAGCGTACCCCCCACTCCAACAGTGTACGTATGGACTGTACCCCCACCCGCGTATGCATGGAGCCAACCCCCACCACAACAGCGTATGTACGGACCGTAACACCACCCCCGTATGTATGGAGCATACCCCCCACCCCAACAGTGTACGTACAGACCGTACCCCCACCCGCGTATGCATGGAGCCAACCCCCACCACAACAGCGTATGTACGGACCGTAACACCACCCCCGTATGTATGGAGCGTACCCCCACCCCAACAGTGTACCTACGGACCGTAACACCACCCCCGTATGTATGGAGCGTACCCCCCACCCCAACAGTGTACGTACGGACCGTAACACCACCCCCATATGTATGGAGCGTACCCCCCACCCCAACAGTGTACGTACGGACCGTAACACCACCCCCGTATGTATGGAGCATACCCCCCACCCCAACAGTGTACGTACGGACCGTAACACCACCCCCGTATGTATGGAGCGTACCCCCCACCCCAACAGTGTACGTACAGACCGGATCACCACCCCCGTATGTATGGAGCGTACCCCCACCCCAACAGTGTACGTACGGACCGTAACACCACCCGCATATGCATGGAGCGAACCCACACCCGTGTATGTTCTAAGCGTACATATCCTGATATAGGAGGGTTGGGTGCAGAGTCCTCCCAGCAGTGGCCAGACATAAGAGGGGTGGGTGCAGAGTCCTCCCAGCAGTGCCCAGACACAGGAGGGGTGGGTGCAGAGTCCTCCCAGCAGTGCCCAGACACAGGAGGGGTGAGTGCAGATTCCTCCCAGCAGTGCCCACACATAGGAGGGGTGGGTGCAGATTCCTCCCAGCAGTGCCCAGACACAGGAGGGGTGGGTGCAGAGTCCTCCCAGCAGTGCCCAGACACAGGAGGGGTGGGTGCAGAGTCCTCCCAGCAGTGCCCAAACATAGGAGGGTTGGGTGCAGAGTCCTCCCAGCAGTGCCCAGACACAGGAGGAGTGGGTGCAGAGTCCTCCCAGCAGTGCCCAGACACAGGAGGGGTGGGTGCAGATTTCTCCCAGCAGTGCCCAAACATAGGAGGGGTGGGTGCAGAGTCCTCCTAGCAGTGCCCAGACACAGGAGGGGTGGGTGCAGATTCCTCCCAGCAGTGCCCAAACATAGGAGGGGTGGGTGCAGAGTCCTCCCAGCAGTGCCCAGACACAGGAGGGGTGGGTGCAGAGTCCTCCCAGCAGTGCCCAGACACAGGAGGGGTGGGTGCAGATTCCTCCCAGCAGTGCCCAGGCACAGGAGGGGTGGGTGCAGAGTCCTCCCAGCAGTGCCCAGACAGAGGAGGGGTGGGTGCCTAACACTCACAGCAGTGCCCCTGGAAAGAAAAGGGTGGAGTACCCACAGATCCATTGGCCACAAATGTCAGTCAGGTGCACAAAGACCCTGCAGTACATGTACCAAATGTGTGCAAGGCCGGGAGTATACACATGCATAGCGCCGAAAAGGAAACATGTCCACATGAAGTCATGTCAACAGTCTACATACACAAGTACAGTGACCACCAAGGATGCTACGAATGATGCAGGTGGAGACATCGCTCAGCATGCATGGCCCAAGTCTAACGAGTCCGTCACACACCCAGCCAATGTAGACACAGCTCAGCACCACATATTGGAATGACCCTGCAGGGAAGATGTCAGGTTACACAGAGGAAGGAACACACCTTGGGACGATGTCACCATGCAGTAACTGCTTACATGAACAAAGTTATGTAGCCAACAGCTTGTGATGGCACACAGATACCAGGGTCCACCCTATGACCAGCACAATACTACAATTCCCACACACCCAACACATTACCACCACCCAAAATAATGGAGCAGGTCCACCAACAGCAATACCAGATAAACAGTAGTGTTCTATTTAAACAATAAAATAAATGCTTTATTCAGCAGGATCTAACTAATAATCCTTATAAATGTCAATATATACAAGGCCCATAGGGCAGTCCATGACTCCAATCCGGAAGGGGGACACAGTGGGACGCGTGTCCTCTAGCTTGCCTGCACAGTCAGACTCCTTTGTCTTCCAGAGGGGGGGGCATCATGTGGGGGGGAAGGACCAGGCACCGCAGGGACATGAGGGCGAAGGGTAGGCGTCGTGGGTGCAGGGACGGAGGACTCCACCACAAGGGGTGGGGTCAGCGCCAAAGGTGGAGGTCGGGATGGCGCTGCACACCTCAGCAAGGTCCCCCAGCGTCTCCCCTGCACCGAAGGAACCACAGGCTCCAAGGAGGGGGGGGGGGGTCGGAGGGATGGGTCGCAGCGCCACTGGGGGAGGGTGTGGACAGGGGGGGGCCTCAACTCCCCTGCTGGTGTCCTGCCTCCACAGCTTGCGGGGTGGTGCCACACTAGGGCTGATGGACAGACTGGGCAGGACTGACCCTGTATCCGACTCTTGGCCAGGAGAGCTGAGGGGAGGGGATTTGGAGGGAGTGGATTTTGTGGAATGCGGACTCCCACTCTGGCTGCGTGTCTTACGTTTGCCCCCCGACCCAGTGGGTGTGCCTACTGCACCCTGTGTGTGCATGCCAGGAGGTGTGCGTTTGACCTTCCCTGCTGGTGTGGTGCCTGTGTCTGTTGTGGTGGGTGCATGCTGACGTCTGGGTGTACGTGGGACAGGCATGGGAGTGGGAAGTGTGGATGGGTCAGGGGTAGGGGGTTGGACGAAGCACTGCAGGAGACCCACTGCTGCAGTCAGTGTCGAGTCAATGGACCTCAGCAAGTTGCGTTGGTCAGCCTGCGATGAGAAAATGCCCTCCAAGTATGCCTTCATGTTGTTTAGCACTTGGCTGTGGCCATGGAGGACATTAAGCATCGCAGCCTGACCAACCTGCAACTGCCGCTGGATGTCCACAGAGTCGGCATTGGCAGCAGCAGTGGAGACAGGGGCAGGGGGTGCGGTGCCTGGCAGGAGGGAGACATGTGGTGACTGGGCACGCTGGGAAGAGACACGAGCAAGTGGGAGGCGGCTGATGGCAATGGAGGGGGCGGGGAGAGATGTTGTGCCGCTGTCAGCTGGTGGTGCAGCCTCCGCCCACTCGGAGAGCTCAGCCTCGGACCCGTCAGCTTCATATTCTGTGGTGGCACTGGACAGGTCCTCCGCCTCACTCCCCTCCGCCTCAGTCCCACTCGATGTGCCAGCCAAGATGTCACTGCTGGCACTGGTGCTCGGTCCCTCCGCACGGTCTGTGCTGATGTCTCCATCCGTGTCCCCCGACGATGCTGTGGGCAAGGTGAAGAGACAGGAATTAATCATACACCTGTATACATATGTCAAATGAGTCCAATCTACATAGGTTACAGTGCATAGCCTGAAAAGAAAGATGAGTAACATCTACAATACAAGGTACATATGTAGGCCCTGCAACACACAGTTGGTTGACCCACCATGCCACTGAAAAACTATGGAGAGCATGACACAATTGCAAATGACATGAAATGGATTTTGACAGAGGAGCCAGGCTCTGGGGACAATCTAGCACTGCATCTGCACCACACAGCGTTGCCGAAAATAGGGATGAGCAGGGACCATATCCATGAACTTGAGGCACATGCTGCATAGGTAATACTGAAAACATGCCCACCATGACTGGCTCACTGCACCTTGAGTGTATGTCCAGACAAACATCACACACTGGCCAGACCTAGCAAGGAGATTTCAGGTTTTGACATGTAGGCCTTGCCCGCACCAACCACCCCCTACATGAGACAATTTGTTGAGACACAGGAAGCACTTACATCTCTTAGTCTGGGTGAAATACACATGGGCTGGAAAAATGCAAGATTGGACACAAAATACCCAAGGTGCGCCTGTCCAAAGAATCATGTACAAATTTGCATCATCAGATGATTGTAACAAGACACACAGGCACTGGCCACCGTGAGTATGAACAAGGAAAATCAGGTCAGGCTGAACAGTGGACACTTGTACTACATTTTAAGTCAATATACATGGTGCCAGGGGACAATGGCACAGAGCACAACCTATGCTGTAGACACTGAGAGTGTCCACATTTTGTGATGACACACATGACACCTAGGAAAATATGCCCCAGGGGACAGTAGTGGCCACACAACTCCATGGTCCTGAATGGGAATGACTGCAACACACGCCACCATCCCTGCACTATGCGTATTGCACACTCATGCACATCATGTCACAGGCCACAACATAGGACATGCGTGCTGTAAGGCATGACACTTGAGAGACTAACTCCCATGTCTGGACTCAGCATCAGTGCCAACTGACATGGAACCCACAAGTACTGAACTGGACAGGGCACAGGCAAGGTCCCAAAACCTGTTACACACCACCCCCACACATGATGCTACAGGCATTGTTCACGTGGATAAACTGCCAGCCTAGATAACCTTGTGAAGGAGTGACTACACACAGACCAGGGAACACATTGCAAGGAGGGGAAGGGAGGCAGGAGAGCACCGCTATACTGTGGGTAACAGGATCTGCACAGCACATTTAAACCCTGGCAGTCTATCCATGCAACTGCACACTTACAAATGCTGGTGACACACAACAAACACACATGTACCTACCCCCTTCCTGCTGCTGCTTCTCCCGTAAGCGCCTGTCCAAGTCTGGAAAGACCACCGCCAGCACACGCTTGTGGATGTGGGTCAGGCGGCGGCGCCCACGGTTCTTATGGGTCTCAGGTGAGTCCCCCAGCAGGACCCGTGCGATCCTCCGCGTCCAGCACCGGATATCCTGCCAGCGTTTTCTCACCTGGGCCAGGCGCCGCTTGCGACCCTCCGTCCTCCTCACGGCACTGACGGCGTTCATCCAGATCTGCTTCTTGGCAGAGGCGCCTACCTGTGAGGATGAACAAGTGACACTACATCAATACACCTGGCACATGTCACAGAGACACATATTATAACAAATTTGCTGGTTACAACAAGGCATAGTATGCAGCCAACGCATTGCACCTTTGTCATAGGGACATTATCCTCTGGGGAAGGGCAAAAGCAGTACGTGCCATTGAAAGTACACAGGTGGAATGAGGGCAACGACACAATCAATGATCCAGGCTCACACTGTGCATCACAAGCTACACCAGGATTATGTGCAGCACCTCAAAGCAGTCACATGCCACAGGCCACTGACGCTACCTCAGCAGAGTACACAAACACACACAGGCACAGGACATTCACCTGCCATTGCCAAATGCAGCTACAAACCTCACTCTGCACATGTGCCACTAGACGGGGGGGGGGCTCACAGGTGTGGGGCTGGCTCTGCACATCAGACACACAGCACTGCTCCCTGCTCACATCAGATGGGCAGGGTATATCCATCCCTCATGCAGCTTGGGTGCTACACTCCACATATGCACCCACCCACATGACAGGGGACTTACACACACACTGATGTCCAGGGTACGCCCACATCATGTGGACACTCCCAGCACAGGTACACAGAACTAACACACACCTGTGGGTACAGTCACCTGTCACACTGGGCTGACCACATAATCACATGAGGACTGTAGAGGCAACATTCCCAGGAGGATACGTCAGGCAGAAAGTGGCATGCACCATGCAGTGATTGTCACAGTAAACACAATGCAAGTGAGGACGGCAGACATGCACCACAGCATGCTCTGGCTGGGAGACATCAGGCATTCCCCCCCCGGACCGCCCCTACAGTACATTGCATGTGTGTCACACCTGGACACAATGCCAGAAGTCACAGTCACAAAAAAGGGACACAGTCTGTGCTAGTGGACTCTGCACTCACCTGATACCCTGGTCGCCCATACAGCATGGGGTACTGTGGGAGGATCACATCCAGCAATGCCAGGTTCTCCTCCAGGGTGAAAGGCTGGGCCCTCTCCACAGACCTTGACATGGTTCCAGGGAATCACGAGCAGCAGCAGGGTCATCGAATCCAAAGATGTGCAGGCAAGTGCTCTCTCATGGGACCTGGCTGCCTTATATCTGCCTTGCTGGCCTGTTTCATGCACAGGAGTACAGAGTGATTGGTCACTCACATTTGCATCCTATGTTTCCTCCAATCCCTTTAAACCTAGTACAGTCAGTGTTTTTTTTTTTTTTCTTGAGCATGATGTCAACTCCACAACCACTTTGCAACAAAGTAGATTCATTCAAACCGACTTTTGCTGTGCACCTGCAGAAAAAAATTCATACTTTAAACTTGGTCTCCATGACAACCAGCATGCATGTAGGCCTTTATACTTGTCCCTCATGTGTCCCCTATGTAATTTGGAGATTCACACACAGGTACGGTGCGTTCCGGGGCCCTAGGGCACCCCAAATGCATAGCAACGGCCCGTACAGGCGTGTGTACGCTCCGTATCACTATGGGTACGCATACGCGAGCACACCCATAGTGATAGTGAGCGTACGCGCGTGTGTACGGTCCGTATCACTATGGGTGTGCTCGCGTATGCGTACCCAAAGTGATACGGACCGTACACACGCGCGTACGCTCACTATCACTATGGGTGTGCTCGCGTATGCGTACCCATAGTGATACGGACCGTACACACGCGCGTACGCTCACTATCACTATGGGTGTGCTCGCGTATGCGTACCCATAGTGATACGGACCGTACACACGCGCGTACGCTCACTATCACTATGAGTGTGCTCGCGTATGCGTACCCATAGTGATACGGACCGTACACACGCCTGTACGCTCACTATCACTATGGGTAGGCCTACGGCAGCACTCCCATAGTGATAGGGAACGTACACACGCCCTCAGAGCAAATGTACGGTGCCTTTCACACATAACAGTGGTGACAGGCAGCACACAGGAAGGAATAGAGCTGACATACTTGTCCATGGATGGACATCAAGGCATTGTCTGTGCAGTACTACATGTGTGGGGCACAGGTTTGAAAGGCTGTGATGTGGCACATTACTCCTGAGTTGTGAAGGCGATAGATGTATGATGAGATGTGTACAGATGTTATGTGTGACGGTGCAATATGTGCAAGACATGCCCTTAACTCCTTTGACATGTGTGCATGTCGTACTGCACACTTGGGATGAGCGTCACTGGCATGGCACAGTCAACAACACACGCAAGTGTCCCCTGATGCCCGCTACAGGGGTTACCACACCAGACATGTGACTACCCACGGTGCATGATGTGTCTATGTCATGTATGTGTGGTGTGTTCACATTAGCTTGATGTTGGTGTTCCCTCAAAAGCATCTGCTGTTGCAGCAACCAACATGTGTCTGTGTGTCGATGGCCATGGCACACTGTTACACACACCAGGCCACATGTGGTATCGGATGTAAGGTGTGTATGTATGCATGGGACACGGAGTAGCGTAACAAGGACCTGTCTGCATCCTCTCAATGTATGTGTGGTGAGTCATGACATGTACACCTTAATGGCAAGGTATGTGGGCTGTCCTAGAGTAATGTCATGTGACCTGTGGCTCTAGTGTTCCGCTACCTGTCTCTGCAATCAACATCCTACTTCTGCTGATGTGTTGATGTATGTCACTCCTGTGTTGCGTCTGGCTGTTCACTTACACTGGGACACAGCTAGTCCCATACCATGGGATGTGGAGGTTCACAATCTCCCTGTGTAGCTGGGTCTTGGTAGGAGTGTCACCTGGCAGCCATACGTGTCCAGGGCATGTAGCACATACCTGACTCCCTATGTAGCAGATGTGTATTGACAGATTAACATGTGCTCAGTACATATAAATTGTTGTTGTAGTGCACTCACTCTTCCTTGTCACTTCCAAATTACTGCAGAGCGCCGCCTCTTCCCCGACCAATTCCGGACTTGGCTGACATGCGGGAGAATGACTGTATACGCTGCTACCGCTTCCCACAACCGTTGATTGAGGAGTTGACGGCAAGGCTGGCACTACACCTGCAACCGCTGCACAGGTATCCTACGGCACTGACACCCAAGCTGAAGGTAATGGCAGCCCTACATTTTCTTGCCACGGGTACCTTTCAATATACCATAGCTCATGTTGGTGGCATGTCCCAGAGCATGTTCAGCCGTGTGCTGCATGATTTCTTAGAGGCCATGTTGCTTCACCTGGATGAGTTCATCCATTTCCCAACTCCTGAACAGTTGACTGGGGTCAAGCGTGGATTCTATGCCCTGGGAGGGATGCCCCATGTCATTGGGTCCATAGATGGGACACATGTGGCTTTGGTACCACCACAGGCACAGGAGGTAGCGTACAGGAATCGCAAACACTACCACTCCATCAATGCCCTTGTGGTGTGTCTGTCCAACATGGTGATTTCACATGTCTGTGCTCGTTTTCCAGGATCAGCACACGATGCCTACATCATGAGGCATAGCAGGGTGCCTGAAATGATGACGCAGCTGCGCAACGAACGAGCATGTGTTGTTGGTGGGTACACTCTGTCTGTCCTGTATTTTGCGTAGACTTCCAGCACGACCGCTTCTCCTGTCCTACTTATGTCCATGTGGTTTCCATGTAGGGGACGCTGGATATCCCAACATGCCATGGCTGATCACACCTCTCCGCAACCCCAGCACGCCGGCCCAGCTCCGCTACAACACCGCCCATTGCCGGACAAGGCGAGTGATAGAGAGGACATTTGGCCTCCTGAAGAGCCGATTCAGGTGCCTACACAAGACCGGCGGCGCCCTCCCATATGCCCCGGCGAAGGTCTGCAAAATCTTCATGGTCTGCTGCATGCTGCACAACATGGCAGTTGAGAAAGCTGTGCCACTCATCCTGGATCAAGATGATCAGGACCATCCACCCGTGGAGGACGAAGAGCTTGGCAATGGGGCTAGTGATGTGGAGGATGTGGTTCCACAAGAGGACATCCGGAGTCGGCTCATACGCGACTTCTTTGCTTAGTGGTGAGTACCAGTGTCTGAGTGTGCACGCATTGGTCCCCGTGTGGCATGTGTTGCCATGTGTGTGTCCATCTGCATGTATGCCATGTGAGTCAGAGGTGTGTGTGGATGTGTCACTCGAGTGATGGTGCCAGTGATGAGTGTATTTCCACAGTCATAATTGTGACCTAGCATGTTGTCATCCTTACATGTGTCGAGTACATGCACATGCAAGTGGCTGTGCTGTTTGTGGCTGACTTCTTGTGTGTCTCTCATCCCCAGGTACTTGCGCATGCCGTCTGCTGGTTGCATTGTTGTGGCACTGCTATTCCTCATGGACACGTCATCGTGTGCTGACTCAGCGTTACACGCACAGACAAGTTTGGAAGTCTCCTTAGGGTAAGGGATGCATCAGGGGTGTATTGGGTGTGGCAGTTGTTTACGATGTGTGCACACTGCCCCTGTCGATGTTTGGTTCCTCTGCAGACATGTCGCATCACCATGGGACACATTACATGTAGCTGGATACACCTGAATAGATGGTCAGACTTGTTGACAGTCATCTGTGATGGAATAGTGGATTGTGATGATGGCATCAATGTGTGTAACACTGGCCTCGGACACATACGGTTTGCATTGGCTTGACATGGTGTGGGACTTCCACATCAGAGGATCAATGGTGTATGGCAGCCTCTCCGTGAGCAGCAGGGGGTGTTTAGCTGTTACCCGACACTTGTGTGCCAGTTCCATGGCTATCACGCATTTGTGCTGCAGAAGGGGGGTGCCAGTGTTGGACCCACATGTTACTCCACATGACCTGTGTATGTGTACTCCGAGTTGCCTCTGCATTCAGGAATACATGACTAATAAAGGTGTCCCTATGCCTCCAAGGTGCCTCTTCTCAGTCAATGCTGGTGTGTTGCCACGGTGCATACGGCATGTCTGGCATGGTTTTCCGTGATAGTGGCTATGTGTCTATGTGTAGAGTAGCAAGATGCAAGCTGTTTGTGTGGGATTAGACTCTGTATTGTGCATGATGTCCATGACTGTGTGGGTATTGTGACATGTGCCATCCCCATGCATCCAACGTTGGCCAGGCCACCATTCTCTGCATCCACCTGACTCAAGCTTGCAGGACATGGTTCTGCCACCTGTCTACACATACCTGGGTGCCCCCCAGGACACTCCACATGATCCCTGACCTCTGCGCATGACTGTTGTTGTACTCAATATGTCTGTCGGCACGGTTGTGCGGCCACCCCCTCAGCTGGTTGGGCCCATCACGGGTGTGTATGGTGCTCCATGTCTGTCTTGCCTAATACATTGTGACCCATGTGTGTCATGTGCCAGACTCAGGCCCCAGGGTATGGATGGTTGAAGTCATATGAGAACTCAGGCATGGTTAGACTTTACAAGACACATGTAAGGTAATAATGCAAAATGTAGGCATCATCTCTTTATCGTGTAACTTTTTATTTGTGTTGGGGTACGTGTTGGGGGGGGGTATGACAAGAGGGGCTTTCCGGGTGTGTGGAATCCAAAGTTCACTGGGGGAGTTGGTGTCCTTGCCATTGGAAATCATCAGAGTCCATGCCACAGTCTTTGTCAACATTGGTCAGACAGTGACCAGCAAGTCCATGTGGCAGAGAATGTCTTTTGCTGATGTGCTGCTGTTGGTCCAGTGGGCCAGGTGCCAGGCCAGGTGTCCTGGGAGATGGTGCTGTTGCGCCGACCCTCACGGTCTTTTCCGTGGATGACCCGCCCTCCTGCGGGATCCCTCAGAAGCAGGCCGTGACGATGTTTGGGATGCTCCGTCGGATGTCTCCTCCTCCTCCTGATCCCTCCCTGTGGGTGGTGATGTTCTTGGCCTGGTGGCACAGGGAGGGTTGCCCATGTTGTCCGCTATCCGACGGAGTGTACGGTGAATTCCCGTGAACACCGTCACGAGCTGAGCCTGTCTGTCCTCCAGCCGCCCTTGGTGTCGCAGTTGACAGGCATGTTGCTCCGCATGTTGCTGGGCCTGCTGGGTCTTGATCTCCTCGAGGGTCCCCTTCATCTCGTTGAGGGTGGACACAACCTGGCTCATGCCCGTGGTGTCCTGCCGGTATGTGTCCAGGATGTTTCTCACATGGGATTATACCGGTTCCACACCTGGCCTGCCCTTGTGGGCACATCGGGTCTCCGGGACCCCTGAGGGGTGACATTAGCGTTGTCGCCTGCCTCCTCCTGGGTGCCCGGTACACCGTGTCCCTCCTGGTCAGCCTGGCTGCGTTGTGGTGGTGGGGCAGGGATCCTGGGTGTCTCCTGGGATGTGGCAGGAGTGGGGGTGGTGGTTGGCCTAGTTGTACCTGACGCAGGTGCTGCAGGTGGTTGGACACCAGAGGGGCCAGGTTGGTCTGGGTCGTCCACAGAGTGGTGAGAGTCGTCGCTGCCGGTGGGATCGTCATCCCGCAGAGCCGGGTCCTGTGAGTCTTCCCCCCCAGTGTTGGGGGGTGATCCCAACGTTGACCTGTGTGTGAGAGAGACAATGTTATTTTTGTTCCATGCAACATCCATGTTTCATTCGTTTCAAAGTTAGCACATTTCCTCTGGGTATTTGGATATGTCTTGCATTCCACTCACAGTGCACTTGTGCATGGGTATGTCCCTTGGCCACAGCTTTTGAGACTTTACCTATGTGTGACACAGTCTTACTTGCTGCGTCAATTGTGACTGCAGTCAGCAGTGGAGTGAGCAGGTGTGGCGAGCCATGCATTGGCGCCTTCCGTGTTGCACTGTACGTGGGCACATGGAGTTGTTCCACACACTTATATAATGCAGGTAGCTGGCGTTGTGCTCGTGCACAGGTTGAGACATGGCCCAGTGTTTTGCCATGGAGAAGAGAGGGGGATTCAGGCACTGGCCACCCTTGTCTACATGCACGCAGTCCACCTGCTGACAAGCAGACATTCCCACACCACCCAAGGCTGAATTGGTCTCCCTGTGTATCCCTTTCTCACTCCCTCTCTGTCCCCCTCTCCCTCCCTCCCTGTGTCAGCCTCCTCCCTCTGTCCGTCTCCCTGTGTCTCCCTCCCTCTCTCTCCCCCTCTCCCTCCCTCTGTGTGTCACCCTCTGTCACCTCAGCCCAGCTTCCTAGGCACACACTTTTTGCAGATCTTTGAATGGCCCTTGGCTTGTTCATGTGAGTTTGTTTCTGATCTCCAGGCACCCATTGGGTGTAGTGTCTGTGTCTGCGCTGCTGCTGTGGTGGTGTGTGCTGCCACTCTTTCACAGTGTTGGCTGTTCATTGCCTGCTGTCATGTGCAAAAAGTGCCTTCACCCCCATGTCTTCATGCAAGGCGTCCGCCATTTGCAGGCAAGTCTTTCCTGTGTGGGGACACACTGTTTGTCTGGCTGTGACCTAGGCCATATGGGCAGAGGGCATTGTTGTCTGCTTCTGAGTTGCACTATGTGATTTTTGAGGCCCACACTCCCGCCATCCGGGTTACCGTGTCTTGTGTTGGTGTTTTCTGTGGCCTGTGACTTGGCATTGTCTAGCTGGGTGCATGGGGCATGGTGGCGCTAGTGGCATGTGCGTGTTTATGGAGTGTGGTTGAGTCATGCGATAGCTTTGGGATGGTTGCGTGCATGATTGTGAGTTTGGTTGTGGATGACGTTCCCCCCATGCGAGGTGAGTTGTTTGTGTACTCACCAGGCTCTCGGAGTCCTTCTACTCCCTCCACTGCCACCACTGGCAGTATGGCCATCACCTTCTCCTCCCAGGGATGGTATTGTACGCGTCTGCGGGCCGGCCCTCCCCCAGTGATGTTGGCCTGGTTGTGGTCGTCGGTCATTTTGCGGCGGACCGTCCTCCGCACATCGTACCACCTGGCTTGGCATTCATGCCTGGTCCTTCTGGTGGACGCAACAGCATTCACAGCATCGACAATCGTCTGCCACATGGCTGTTTTTTCGGACATGCTGGTCTGTCTGACCAATGTTCCAAAGAGGTGTGGATCGACTCTGAGGATTTCGTCGACAAGAACCTCCAACTCTTGGCTAGTGAACTTTGGATTCTTGTTAGTGGGCATGGTGAGGGGTGTGGGTGTGGATGGTTGTGGGGGTGTGGGTGTGGATGATTGTGGGTGTGTGGGTGTGGTTGTGCAGGTGTGTGTGTGAATGTGATGAGGGGGTGTTTGTGAAGGTGGTTGTGTGAAGGTGTGCAGGTGTAAGGTGTAGTGGAGGTTGTAGTATGGTGCAGTTGTTTCTCTGTGTGGTCTGGCAGCAGTGGGTCAGTTGCAAAGGATCATGGTTTGTGTGTGTTGGGCCTTTTTATTGGTCCATTGGTGGGTGTGGCTGTGTTTGAACTTTGGGTGGGTGTGTTATAAGGAGTGGTTGTGTTTTGGGCCTCTGTTTGGGAGTTTGGCAGTTGCAGGTCAGTGAATGTGTTGTATTTGTGCTTGTTGGACATGTTTTGTGGCTTTGTGCGATTCGAATAGAGTCTTCTTGTGTTGTTTTGCTTTGTCATGGTTGTGTACGTGTGTTTTTAGCGTGTGTACGGTGTGTACATTGGCCATTTTGTTGTACAGTGCTGTCCTTGTCTCTGGCTTGGTACGACTCGTACATGCGCGATGTTGGGTGAAGGTGCTGGTGTTGGGGCCTGGGGTGCGCTCCGTACTTAGACTGTTGGGGTCGGGGTACGCTCAATACATACGCGGGTGGGGGTACGGGCCGTACATACACAGTTGGGGTCGGGGTACGCTCAATACATACGCGGGTGAGGGTACGGGCCGTAAATACATGGTTGGGGTGGGGGTACGCTCCATACATACGCGGGTGGGGGTACAGGCCGTACATACACGGTTGGGGTGGGGGTACGCTCAATACATACGCGGGTGAGGGTACGGGCTGTACATACATGGTTGGGGTGGGGGTACGCTCCATACATATGCAGGTGGGGGTACGGGCCGTACATACACGGTTGGGGTGGAGGTACGCTCAATACATACGCGGGTGAGGGTACGGGCCATACATACACGGTTGGGGTGGGGGTACGCTCAATACATACGCGGGTGAGGGTACGGGCCGTACATACACGGTTGGGGTGGGGTACGCTCCATACATACGCGGGTGGGGGTACGGGCCGTACATACACGGTTGGGGTGGGGGTACGCTCAATACATACGCGGGTGAGGGTACGGGCCGTACATACACGGTTGGGGTGGGGGTACGCTCCATACATACGCGGGTGGGGGTACGGGCCGTACGTACGGGTGTGTACATACACGGGTGGGGGTTCGACTCGTACGTACACGGGTGTTCATACACGGGTGGGGGTTCGACTCGTACGTACACGGGTGTTCATACACAGGTGGGGGTTTGACTCGTACGTACACGGGTGTTCATACACGGGTGGGGGTTCGACTCATACGTACACGGGTGTACATACACGGGTGGGGGTTTGACTCGTACGTACACGGGTGTATGTACACGGGTGTTCATACACGGGTGGTGGTTCGACTCGTACGTACACGGGTGTTCATACACGGGTGGGGGCTCGACTCGTACGTACATGGGTGTACATACACGGGTGGGGGTTCGACTCGTACGTACACGGGTGTACAGACACGGGTGGGGGTTCCACTCGTACATACGAGGGCTGGGGGGGTGGGCGCGTACATACGGGGGCTGGGGGGGTTGTTGGGCGCGTATGCGGGCACATGTCTCCATGGTTGCTATAGGAGTTCGGTGCGGACGGTGTTTTTTCCATCCGGTTGTAACATCAGACGCACGGGATGGATCGTACTTCCGCGGTCGGACTTCACTTTTCACATTTGTACGGTAATTAGTCCGGGGACGTGTCGGGCACATTTTCCGACCTGAGGACGTGTGGGGAAATATTCCCAATGCGATTCGTATGGACTTTTTCCCATGCGAATCGTACTTGGCAGTTTGTACGGCACTTGTACGATTCGTACGGTAAAAAGACCGGATACGAGTCGTACGGGGTATTTTTTTCCAGGATCGGAATCGGCACCTAGGTCTTCTCACACATCCTGTCCTTGTGAGGCACACTAGGGTGTAAAAGATGAAGAGCAGTCGCTGGACCTAGATTTCATAGTGGGCATTAAGCTGGAAACGTGCAACAAGTTACCACTAAGGGCTAGCTACGAACCGTGAGGGAGAGTTATAGGGTACTGGAAGGAGCTTAGATCCCTGAAGGGTTTGTTCTGTCAAATACTATCCACTAGCCGTTGTCATTCCTCCCACCTACTATCCAGACTCACAGCTAACTCCTTATATTTTGTCACACATGAGGGGGTAAAGGTTGGACTGGACACACACCTACATTCAAGGTTACTTGTTGCCTCAACATTTAATAACTACCATCCCCACTAATAGTAGGAAGGACATTAGGGAAGAACGAGGTGGCCCTGCCAAGGAAGGAAGAAGAAATAAACTTTTACATGAGTATATGAGCCACCAGAGCGGAGAGTGAGAGCCAGGATGAATGTTTATGTGTACCGTACGTAAATGCATGCTGCACTTGGTTTTCGGAGAGATATTATGTTTATAAAGAGCAGACTGTTACCAAAAGGGATTCTGATGCTAGTAGCCAAACATCATTTCAGGATCAGGACATAAACAAGAGTGCTGCTTACTTTGAGAGGCGAGTTTAGAAATGAGCTAGCTGAAGGCTCGGCCACCGCAGTGTGCTTTCTTAAAGCAGGCAAAGTCCGATTGTTATTAGAAAAATTAGCTGGGGACACGAGGAGGAGTGTACATATGGAAGTTATTTGACGGGTACAATGGGCAGAGTTTGTTAATGGCTCTATGAACTGAAAAAAGTGCTTTTAAGTCCATCGCTTTTTAGAGCAGGAGCTGGGCCTAAATTTGAGGGCTGCAAACAAACTGCTGAGTGTTGATTTGCCCTAGGATGAAGATCTCGGTTTGATAAATGTTTTAAGAGCATTTCGATTCATCTAATCGTCCACTGCTGCAGTTTATCTTAATAAAGAAAAACTGTTCTGGTTTCTAGATTTATCAAGGCGGATTACTAGCTAGATGTTATCCACATACATAATGAAACAAGCGGTCGCCAGGCAGCCGCGTGCCCGCGCTTTACTTATAACGTTAAAAGTAAAGCGCGGGTGCCGCGATTATACCCAAAGTAAAGAAATAGATGTTTTTTATATTTCTTTACTTTTGGTATAATCGTGGCACCCGCGCTTTACTTTTAACATTAAAAGTAAAGTGCGGGTGCCGCGATTATACCCAAAGTTAAGGAAAACAAGCATTGGCCACGAAAGTCATCACGATCGCTGTGAAAGCGAAAGTGATCGCGATGACGCGCTAGTGCTGCTGGCTGACCTAGCGAATGGCAGCGAAGTAAAGCCATATGGCTGCTTTGCGCGCGTGCACGCCTTGTGCACTGTCGCTCTATGCCAGCGGTAGCACTTTGAAAAGCCCCTTACAAAATGTCTCTCCGAGCCAGCGCATGCGCTGGGCTCAGCGAAACCTAAAAAATGAGGTTTGGAATGAGTCAAAGGAGAAATAACATCAGGGAGAATTTAGTAGGGTAGTTTGGGAGATCCTAGTAGTAAACTGATGTTTGGGGTGAGCCAGGAGGTGTAGAGGACGTTCTCCTAGCTGCCCACTACCCAGCATAAAGTCATCAGGGACAGGGATGTCGTGCCCCAGGAGATGAATGAGACTTGTAGGACTACGTAGCTGCATCTTTTTCCTTGCGCTCAATACCTGTGTATCCAAAACAACCAACCGTGTGTGGCTTAAGAGAAATATGTTTGTTGTGCATTGGACTCATTTCACACACTTACTTCTTGTTTACAAAACGACCAATATCATACTCCTTGGATGAAAGGTGGACTAGCGAGAAAGGACTGCTTACAACATATTTTATTACCACACAAAACACTTAATAGGTCCAGGTGGCAACTTCTGAATATAACTTCTGAATATAAATTAATGAACTCTAATCGTGTTTCTTGATTTCTCAGCACGGGGTAGGAGTCCACTACAAAGACTACCATCCTACACCATGCTTTAAACATGTTTGTCTATTTAGTTTGTTAACATCACCATCAAAATAACCTTTATAGTACAGGTTAACTTCTATGCATGTTACTATGAAAAAACGGCTAGAAATGTAGGCTTAGTACTGACAACTAATATATTTTTTAAGTGGCAGAATAAATGTTTTGGTAGTCATTAACCATATGGGATGAGCCATGTAGCCTGTTTCATAATAAAAAAATAAAAACAACATAACTGTAAAACTGAAGAATAAACGGCGCCCCACACCAACCAGCGCACCCACCCTCTCCTAAGCGAGAGGCAGCTGCACTATCGAGTAGGCATTAGCGGACTCACAGCATACGCCTGGCCCAAATACTAAGAACCCCATGGCACCTGCCAGTTTAGTTCTCCCCCCCAGTTTTTCTTACTGGCGAAGACCTGCTACAGCACAGGCCGCATCTACGCAGAATAAGACGCAAACGTGCTCTCTATATTGATGTTGGTCTACTCTGCTACTTATGTATCACAGTCACCTGTACGGAATGTGATGTCTGTATGCTTATATCAACAAATGCCAATAAAAAGAATTTAAAAAAAAAAAAAAAAACTGTGAAACTGAAGAATGAAGTGGGAAGTTGCTGATAAACAGTGTGTGCTATTTGGTTGGGTAGTTCTTTTGAGCATCATACGACTGGAAATCTTTTGGGTCCAACACAACTGTTTAATTGCATTTAATGCATTTTTTTCAAGCTGGAAAATGCAGGAATTTGCGGTATCAGATCCACTTACCAATTGCACTAGTCTGTTAATTAACTTAAATCACAAAAGATAAACAGTAAATATAAGCCCTGAACAGAATATACAAACATAAAACAATTTAGATATTTCTTGAGATGCATTCCAATCCTTAATAACACACAAAAAGGCACAAGGTCCCGCGACAGGATGATATTTATTTTTTTAAGAGTAAGAAGCTGATATATTTGAAAGCCTCAAGAGTAATGTGCTGTTGTACTTTAGTTCTGACAGCATTCAGATCGTGGCTAGACACAGCCTCTCGTCCACCAAGGCATTATCTTGGGATCTTGCGAGTGCAAGTACTAGGGGACAGATCTGTTACGGAGTCCCCTGTGGTAGAGGAAGCAGAACTAGATTCCTCTAATATGACTTGGCAGTTGTCGACAATGGCTTCAATCCTATCTAAAATGCAGTTGCCTGCTGCATGATTAACTTTTTTAGCTTTCTTTCCCTTTTTAATGGAGCTACCACCGCCTCCTTCCATAGATTTCCTTTTGGCCATGTTACAATCGCAAATGGGAATGAGGGATAACAACAATACCTCAAACCTAGGCATAGATGAATAGCCAAATGGAGCAGTATACAGAAACAATACTTGAATCAGACTCTCACAATGGGTGATGCTGCATGGTATGTAATAGTCACAATGTTTGTCTGGGGGTATAAAGGTCACAACAGCACAGTACCTTGGTGGGCGTGCTGGCACGCACGAGGGGTGGCCCAGCCCTGCCTCCTCCTGCCCCGGACGGCCACAGACGGCCCGCCCTCTGCCCGAGCTCAGCCCGGCGTCGCCCGCGCGCCTCCGGGCACGCTGTCGCCGGTAGAGACGTCACGAGAAGCAGGGGCTCATGGGGGTTGTAGTCCCCCCACGCTGCTCGGTTGGACTAGCGGCGAGTGAGCTCCGCCAAGGACTGCCCCTGGTTCGCTGCCCCACAGGGAAAGAGTTTGCTGGCTTCTGCTGGCCTGGTGAGAGCTCAGGCGTGTCCCCCTCTCCACCGAGGGAGCTGTCGATTTTCTAGCGCCTCCGGGCGCGCTGTCGCCGGTAGAGACGTCACGAGAAGCAGGGGCTCATGGGGGTTGTAGTCCCCCCACGCTGCTCGGTTGGACTAGCGGCGAGTGAGCTCCGCCAAGGACTGCCCCTGGTTCGCTGCCCCACAGGGAAAGAGTTTGCTGGCTTTTGCTGGCCTGGTGAGAGCTCAGGCGTGTCCAAGGCATTATCACTATTGACCAAGAATCTGACTGGTTGCAAATTTCAAAATGGAAAAGTTTCATAGATAGCATTATCATAATCTAAATGTATCGATATAAAGGATTCATGGAGGTGAATCAAAAGGGTTTGCTGTTCATTTAATCTAAACAGCAGCAAAGACAAGAAATCTAACCCTGATTAAGGAGGTTAATATATTGAAAAGGGTGTTAATATTGCACCCCAAAACAGTACTTATTCAGTTTAGTGCTTTAGAAGCACTACAGAAGAGCACAGCTGAGCGTCCGGGTATTCTGTGCCTTTTTAGGTCGAGCCTGGGCAGCGCTGCTATTAGGCTTGTTAGTCCCTCCTTAGTACTGCCTTGTCTTCATTTGCAACCTCCCATGAGGACTGGTTCTTTTACTTCGGTTGTTACACAGTACTTCTTCTTTAGTCTGTAAGCACTATTTTCTTTAATGAGTTTCTATTACTTCAGGAGTGACCACTGGCTTGTTCATTGAACTCGTATCAAACGGGAAGCTCTTCAGGGGCCATGGGAGACAGAAGGGGCAACTCAGCGATGCCTTCAAGCATTTGGAATGCAATAGGTCTTGCAGTTGCGAGAGTTGAAGCTATTGGCATTGTAAATGACAATGCCTTTTATTTATGTTTTAAGAACCAAAACATAAATAAAAGGCAGTGTCATTTACATTGCCAATAGCTCAAACTCGCATAAATTAGAGACCGATTGCATTGGAGATGCTTGTTAAAACAGGGACGGATGCATGCTGTTCTTATTAATCGGGTGTGCATACAACCAAATGCGCCCGCTTTGGTATTATCTATGAAAGCAGAGTGCTATTATGCTTACTTCTACCCATCACAGGAACTTTGGCTATATACACAACCGATAACTACAATGTATTATTGGTTATTGCCAACTGATACAAGACTCAAATATGGAATATCCAGTCTATAAAGCCTCCTCCAGACTCATATGCAAGACAGGATTCACAGGACTGCGCCATATAAATTCCAGCAACCTTCACATCTTTCTACATAAGGGATGGGATGCATTATGCCAACAAGGATGTAGAAGTACTAACCCGTGCCACCAGTCAATTTACTGCCTTGCACAATGCCCTTGCAAGCACAATGCTCTAGTGTCTCCATCCATTGCAAAATCAGACCTGTAGATCACTTCCTCAGCCTAATCACGACAGCTCCACCACCCGTTATAATCACACTCTTCAAGCTCAAAAACATCTTACCATTTATGAACCCTAATCTCACAGGACTGCAAGATAATTTTAAACTGGCCATGCTTCACATCAGTGGTGAATGGAAGTCAATAAATGCACACTGTCCCACTTTGCCAACCGTCCATGTAAAAGACAAGCATACTTTACAAAATACCTGCTCTGCCAAGTACCATGCATCCTTGTCACCGCACTGAAATGCAAAGTCACACATTATAGTGCCCCCTCAGCTGTCAAGCCATAGCGCTGCTATTTTATAATGTACAGTCATACAAGCTTAAGTGGCAGCACGCAGTGGGCGCTGTTCCTGGCAGGCTTGTGGGCTCTGGTGCAGTTGCAAGAGCTGTACAGTGTTACAATGTAACTCTTAGGACACGCGTGCAGCATTAGTGTTCACTGACGTCAGGATGTCGAAGTCAGCACCTGTCCCGGCCAATGGCTACAAAGACGTTGTGCTGTTTGAGGCATGCAACTTGAAAGCTTTCATGGGCTGCTGCCTGCACTAAGGGCTGCTGGGGCAACAGCAGTGCAGATGTCATTTTGCACCACGTGGCGGTTTCCCAGCAATGGACTACACCCAACCAGAGGCTCATGTACCTGCTGGCACACTGACACACTGCTGCAGCTGGCACTATGGGAAAGAGCTTGCAGCTGCAGTGCACACACACAGTATCACGCAACCGGACCCGACCCCACCGGGCACGCCTGAAACGTGTGTGCTCAGGTCCCAGCTGAGTCAGAATCAATCGGCGTGAGGAATCATTGCCACCCTCAAAAGTAAGTGTGCCTAAGTTCAGTATAGTAGTTGCTAATGGCACGATGGCCAGCCTCCATCCAGTGGGGCATCTATAAGGTGATCTGCCCTCAGCAGCATTTCATCCATGGCTTAAGAATTGGCAGTTCCTCCTTGGGGCTGCAGAGCAATGCGTACCATAGTAAGCCCCTGGTGGACCTCAGCTCCTGGACGAGCTGTGCGTGGGGTCTGCTGTCGTTGTCAACAACTTCAACACTCCCTGGTCAAAGGCGCTCTGCACAGGCAGAAAACACGCCATAGAATTATTTGTATACACTCCCAAGCACACATTCCACTTCACATCATGTTCAAAAAGAAGGATTTTATTTTAACAAGAGCTGTTGCCTTTAGGAGCACAGTTTCTGTGTGACAATGTTCACCCTGTGTGCCTGAAGCCATACTTTGTACAAATCTCGTTTTACACACAGTTACCATAGACCATGCTTGTAAGAAATAAGTAAAAACAGGGACAATATCCACAAATGAAGAAATTTAACTCATGCCTTGAAGTCCAATTGAAATACAATGACACAGATTTGTGGTATTGTTGCAGGGATTCTGCTTTTGCACAGAACTATGCGCAGGAGACCAGGACCTCAGAGAATTGTGGTGTACCAGAAAATCCTCCTCAGAACCCAGAACCCCTTATCCGACTAGCTTAGTATCTCATTTGTTAACCTAGATCTAGCTAGGTGGTCCCAATGTATAGACAAACCAGAACAAGCGACTTAGATATTTCTCAGGAGTGGTGGGAAGCTGAAATACCTGTTCGTACTTATTTATTAGTCCACAACTGAATAATACAGACACGGTAAAGTTGAAAGAGTTTATTTTATAAACCTCGCGTCCTAAGATGCAGTACTTTGGCTAACACCAGCAGACTAACAATACAGATCAGAATCATGAACATTATTACAATACCATATATAATGAAAGGAGCAATCATACTATTAATGACAGTGGTATATGGCCACACTCCTTTCACTATAATCTAATACATTATTATTATTAGACTATTAGAAGGTCTCTTAGGCTAACAGGGGGGACCCCATACCGTATAGATCAGCTTAGTCGAATCACATCAAAGGATCAGCTCTCACAGCATGCATCAGCTCTTCTTGTTCGAATGAATGTAAAACCAAACTGTTCTGCAATATTAAAGACGCTCGTCCTTCAAACATTGGCAGCTGTATGCATGATATGTCTAACAAGTGGTACGATCAATCTAAACACAACACTCTGTACCTTCTAGTGACCCAGACGCGTTCTTTGCATGATGTACAGACCAAGGGCACATTTCACGGTTAAGAATGTGTAACAACCGTTTGTTATTCTGTAGGGCAAAGACGAGTCAGCATTTTACAAAATGAATAACACATAACAACAGTGTCATGTGCAGCGCAGCAGAAACGACAAGCTTGCTTGTTAACCATGATCTCGGTTATGCTAACTTAGTGTTGTAAATAGGGCGTGGCTTAGTCCATCTCACACCCCCCCATGATCGGAGCACTGACCAATAGGGATACATTTATCAAGAACGCAGAGTTCAAGTGACTTAGAACGGACTCTAGGACATACAAGATAAATGTAAAGTCCGATAATAAAAAATGTTCGTTTAAAAAAAATGAAAAAATATCGTGGCAAAAAGTAAGCCAAATTATTGTAGAAATTTTACAATTCTGGATGCAAGCTGCATTGACAATGTCAATCAGTCAATCCATGAAGGTATATGCACCGTAAGTTGCGACTGCTTCCAAGAGGAAATCATTGGAGCGTCCAGCAAAAGTATCAGCCATCCAGTTGAGCAAGTGAAAGGAGCATACATGTTCGTAAACCATCGGAGCATCCAGCACCATGATAGGACAACTTCCCGTCTCCTCAATATAACTCCTTTCAAGGAAATCAATAGCTGCCTCTCCGATATCCCAATTTCCACGGACTCCGTGTGCCGCACCCAAAGCCATAAACGCAACACAAGAACAGTCGAATTCATGAGCCACTAAGGGACACATTAGTTCATCAAAATCCGGGTCAGGCGACGCCAAGTTTGACAGGCACAAGTCCAGAGCCCATTGGAAGGGACAATCTAGGCAATGAAAAACAGGTTGCACACACGTAAAAAAGGGAAACCGGAAAGACAATCCATACTTGACGCTTAATACCGCCAATGGTAAGGTGCCATAGAAATCAAGCATCCGGCTACGAAGATGGAGCAAGCGCAGCATTCTGTCTTGCAGCTCCCGGTGTGCAGCCATAGCGAAGAGCGCAAATCAACAAAAGGATCCCAGCCACCAAAGCGAGGAGCAAGGGTAACCCTCCGAAGACACTCGAAAAAATAGAATGTAAAAATGCGGGGATCACACCAAAAACAGACTGGAAAGATGTCACGAGGCCGGAGCCCACAATTTTAAAAAAATGAACAAGGCCAGTCGTAGACGAAGCATTAAAGATAGTTTGAATCAAAGTTCCAAAATGGAGGGGGAGGTCTGTATTTAAAAGAGCTTGTACCTCAGTTCGTGTGTTTGCAACATTAAGAAGAAATGTTTCACGGGATGAAGTTAACGCAACCTCCTTTTTAGACAAAAGAGCCCTTATTCTGCTCATCCTATTGAACTCTGCGTTCAAGGTTGGAATCGCTGGTCAGATGGATATATCGAGTCGGCCTTGCGGGGGTGGGAAAAGGACGTTATTACAGCAAACTACTTTTTGTGTAACAGTCACTATGTAAGGAATACCCACTAGCATCCCACAGCAAGCTTCATTATTTAAAAGCAAATAACTACCGTTGGCAAGCAGCTTAAAAGAAGACGTTATAACTGGCATTGGAATCCCCTTTAAGACACAAGCTAAATTAGGAGCGTGTATATTGCAAGCGCCATGTAATTGTATATGTCTGCAAACAACAGAGTGATCAGGAGCGGAACTGCATTCTTCACCTTTTAAGTAAACTTCCTTGCCATCTCTCACGCATCTGTAAGTGAACGGAAGTGACCAAACTTCATGCAGAAACGCATCACCAAGTTGTTCGTATCTGCCGATAGCACAATGTTTCATACACGAACTAAACCTAAACAAACTGAACGGTAAAGTTACTAATCCGTGTACTAGCCACACGGCTGAATTTAACTCAGCTATAGAAAAAGGTAAAGGTTCTAATTTTTCAATGTGCAGCAATGCATAAGTAGCATCTTTCATGGACATGAACTGCTGCTTGTCAGTCAAATTAAATGGAAGGAACAACGAAGAAATATTCATGTAATCCCAAGGGACTTTCCCTGCTTTTAACGTTTGCAATGTCCATGCAAACTGCATAATTGAACGCAATTGATTTTGACCATGATACAAAACAGATACATCATCTTGCACAATGTCTACAACAGAAGAAACGATATTATCTAATGTATAAATTCTTGAAGACAACGTATTAATACTATTATCTATCACAGCCAATACTTTTTCCATATTGGCCTGGTCAATAGCACGTAGTCTAGAAGCAGCCTCAATTTGCGACAACTTCCAAACTTCATTGTAAATAGCATAAGCCCATCGTTTAGATCTACCATTAACAGGACCCTTAATGAAATCATTCAAATCTATTTTTTCATTTAAGCGTGACAAATGAAGTTTAACTGAAGTTAAGGTGGAATGTTGCAACCATGACTGACATAACTTACCTACAGAGTAGGTAGTCACCGTGTGTGAAGATATGAAACGAGGGTCAACCCTAAGTTGTGTATACCCCGGGGTCAAATCCAGAAACCGACGTTGACAGGAATCTGAGCTTGTTTGCCATACTAGCCAAACCTCAGGATTCAATGTTGAAATATTGAAGGTGCCATTGGAAACAAGCGACTGCAACCCAGTAAGGGACAGATCTGAGTGATTTTCCCAACCAGGATAAGCGCCCAGATCAGGGATCGAGGGGGAAATTAATTTTTTAGATATAGCCAATCCAAAATAGGTTGTCTGAAAAATAGATGAATTTAAAAATAAAATATGGTTAGAGAAAAGACAGGCACGATGTAAAGCTTCTGTTCCTTGTACCTGCCACGGTTTAGTTCCCCAAACCGATTTAAGATCGATAGTAGCTTTCCATACGTCATAACCTCCAATAGCCAATTCCTCCATAAAGGATTTGGAATATAATAATTTTGTGTGTGTCAGTCTGACTTTAGAAGAGGGTTCTCCCGCCACCTTAAAGTAAAAAAACTCAGGGTTTGACACACTAAAATCCGAAAAATATGTGAATTTTTTCAATAAAGTGGCCGAACTGCCAGGCACAGGGGCAGGACAATGTTCCCATTGGGTGTAATTAACAAAATTTCTGAAAGTATTCGCTCTGTGTAGGAAATGTGTGCCATAATGTTGAAAACAATACTGCTCATCATAGTTTGCAGTATTTAAATACAGATCCTCAGCATCAAATGCAGCATAATATTTTAAATCAGAAAACAGTGCTTCTATTGCTTGTACATCCCAATCATCTGAGCGGATGTTTTGTTTAACTACATCACCCATAGAAACACGAACAGTTGGCACATTAATAACTTCGGTGGGACCATGAATTTGAAAGTTCACTGCATCCCAAGCAATCCCATCACGTACAGGCCAGGCGGTGATGTTCACAAACGTCTGGTCTCTTTTCATGATGTGCGATGAGGAATGGGGGGCCAAAGTTCCATCAATTAATTGAATTGTAGAACGCTCATTCAGGTAGTGTCCATTGATAAGTCTAAAAAACACTACCACAAAGCCAATTGTCATGAATAAAAAAATACAAATCAGCACCAACCAGATGTAAGTCCAAGGTGCAACCAAAAAATGTCTCTTGAACCAGGCAAAAAATATAGAGATTTTGGAAGGGACAGTGGAAGTCAATGATTCAGTTTCAAAGGAAGACTGGGACTGGGCAAGTGTTGTTGTATTTAAAAGGGGCAAAGCAACTTCTGTAGGATAAGCATACTCAGGATCAGCGGGCAAACCACCAGCAGTAGTTGGCGGACCATTAACTGTGATCATCTCAATGGAAACATCAGGCACGATGACAGAGGGTGGCACCACAGCAGAGTTTCTCAGCATTGAAGGGCACGAAACCGAAGGTGTCATACTATGGAGAATCGGCCACCCTGTGTAGCTTGACATTTTCAATTGAAATGTACCTTTTTTCTTTGCGACCAGGAAGTGGTGGTAAAACAACTGTACGTGTACCCAATACTCCTAGCACTGGGACCGGTGCACGATAAGAGGGGCCAAACTCCTTCTTGTTCTCCACCTTCTCACGGACCAGATCACCAACTCGAGGCAGCCAGCCGACCACCGGAATCAGGAGCGCTTCTTCTGATGCAGAGGGCACGTGTTCTTTTGCCAGAGTGTCTCTTGCTTCTTGTAGATTCTGCAATACAGCACAGTGGTCACTCCAAAGAGCATCATGTAAGGGGTCCTCACACCCAGAGACCTTCTAGGGAGATTATTAAGTGCACGTTGGACGTCATACAAGTGGGCAAGCCAGTTCCGGCCTGTACCTAACACCTTGGCTGTCAACGATTGCTTTAGGTCACGGTTCATCCGTTCCACAACACTATTGCCCTCAGGCCGGTATGGAGACGAAAATTTGACTTGGACCCCCAAACTTCTCATAGCCTCTTTGTAAGCCTTAGAGGCGAACGCCGGGCCCTGATCAGAGTGAAGGGTACCACACGCAAAACTCCCTATAAAGACACGCAATGCTTTGATGACAGTCCTGGCATCAGCACTCCTTTGTGGCCACACCCACAGAAAACGTGTGCACGAATCCACTGCAACCAAGATGTACTTGTACGCAGTATCAGAGGTAAAAGGACTGCAGTGATCTAAATAAACACACGCTAGTGGTTGATTAGATATATGCAGCTGCGTTGGAGGTGGACGCGCAACAGAAGAAGGTTTGATCTGCTGGCAAATGTCACAATCAAGTACATAGGCCCGCGCTTGTTTATACAAACCATACCACCAGTAACGTTGCTGCAAAAGAGAAACAGTCGCTGACACTCCAGCGTGCGCAGACGCGACACCTTCGTGAGCAGCTGTTATCGGATTTGGTCTGCAGTCCGCGTTGGGAATCAATCTATCACCAACGTCGTTAATCCTCACTAACGGGACGTTATCAGGACTTAAGTGATAATGGTATCGAGACGGGAAACCTCTAGGGAAGTTTTTCCCTGTCTCTGTTGCCACAATAGCTGCTAAGATGTCTGCATCTATCTTTGATTTTGATCTTGTAACTGCTGCTACTAAATATGTTGCCACTGCTATTTTAGCTGCCTCGTCAGCCAAACTGTTACCGACAGCATGGACACCAACTCGTTGGTGACCCAGAGTGTGAATTACATCCACTAGTGGCAAACTCCCTTTGAGTTCTGACACTCGTGCCCAAATTGTTTTATGCTTTACTGAGCAACCTTTGGAGTCACGAAAACCATTCATAATCCAAAAAAGTATATTGTCGTTGTAAGATTGAACACAGTAGTAAGAGTCACTCACTATAAGAGTAGTGACTCGGTGATCAGCAAACTCCAGTGCAAGCACCAGAGCACGTAGCTCCGCCAGTTGCGCGGTACAATCACCCAATGACTGCGTATGCACTGCATCAGATTTGAACTCTCCATTCACGAAAGTACCGACTACAATTGCGCAAGCCGCTGAATAAGCGTGCCTTGATCCAGTTGCGGGTTGCGCCGAACCGTCAGTGTATATGACACAATGGTATTCCTCGATAGGGCGCAACGACTGTGGAGCTGGATGAACGAATTCATACTCCAAACTCTCTTGAGTCTGCAACGCTGCGTCAAAGATATATTCGACGTCAGGCGAAGCCAAGGAGGTCGCCCATTGTATCCACCTCGGATGCAAAGCCTCAGAATTTGGTACACTAGCCTTAGTGACTGCTTCGAGAGCAGGAAACGGTGTTACCACCAGCATGCGCTTTCCTTGCGATAGCGCTCGTTCTTTCAGGATCGCCATCTGAACTGCTGTCAAATCTTTTTCAACAGTGGAAAATCGCAGCTCAGCCGAAGTGTACAGATGAGATTTGTAAGCAATGGGGACTGTGTCACCCTCATTGAACGTTAAGTACGTGAAACCTTCCGCGCCTGGAACAATTCTAATGACCAGGTTGGTGTGATTGTCACGAGTTTTGAGATATTTAGCTGTAAGAAGATCAGTTTGCAAAGTATATAATGCCAACGAGTGCTCTGGCAGCCAGCAAGACCTGGTATAAGTTGGTTGTATCAAGGCATAAAGTGTCTTGATACGCTGGGCATAATCAGGAATGTAGGATCGACCGAAATTCAGAAAACCCAGCAAGGACTGTAATTTTTTCAGTGTCGTAGGGATACGAAGGTTTGCGCATTTCTCAAGGAACTGCGGTGCCAAGCCTCGACCTTCATTATTGAGTTCGTACCCCAAGAACAACACTGTAAATTCAGCAATGTGCGACTTCTTAAAGTTAAACTTGTAACCGAAGTCTGCAAACATAGTCACTATGTTATCCACACGAGCAAGGTGTGGAAGCAACTCGTCGTCTGTCAGATAGATGTCATCGACATACGAGTATGCTTCCGGGTCTACCAGCTCTAAGAGAGAGACCACGCGAGCGGCAAAAACTCCAGGGCTGTTCTTATAGCCCATCGGGAGCCTCTTGAACAATTTTTGTTTACCACCCGAGGTAAATGCTGTCCACTCATAACTGAGAGGGGACAGATTATGGCAATAAAAGCCATTGGATAAGTCGAGCGTAGTTTTGAAACGTTTTCTCACAAGACTATCTACGAGAGCCGAACTATGAGTATTCTGTACCGCACACGTCCGGCAATGTGAGTTTAAATGCCGGTAATCCAAAACTAGGCGGTACGATCCGTCAGGCTTCGTTACAGTGAATAAAGGATTATTCATGGGAGACACACATGTCTCAATTACTCCTTGATACTCCAATTGCTCAAGGATTGACGCGACGTGAGGTCTAGCCTCGCAACGCATGGGATATTGGGGTTGTGGCTGGGGATCGGATCGCAATGGAATCTCATGATTGGGAGAGCATTTGTCCCAGCCAACCTGATTACAATATAACGCAGGCGCAAGCACCTGCGCCCACTCCCCGGCCAACCTAGTAGACTCCTCCGTGGGCACTACGTGCCCAAAGGAAGGAAGTATAACTTCCTCTCCCCTAGGGGCGTCTAAAATGAAAGCCGGAGGCCAATCTTTCTCCGCCAAAAGAATATCATATGTGGTAGTAAGATTATCCCAAAAAACCGCTTTAATTTTGCGTTGTATGTCACCCTCAATATTAAGGACTATTTCAAATAATCTTTCTGGGGGGGCTACGCGAGTATCAGCAGTTTCGACTGTCACATAAATGTCAGTTGCTGTCGCCTCCAGAAATGGACGCAATGCTTCCCGCACTACTGTAACTTCCGCCGCGCTGTCGAGCAGCGTTAGTGCCCATGTCAGGTACCGAAGCTGTGTCCTGACCATCTGAGGCATATCTCGCTGAGATAGCAGCAACTTTCTTTTTCTGAAACGGTGGACGTGGTCTGGCAGCGTCTTCCTGCTTGCCTTTACCGTCAGTCTGGCGGGGCTGGTCTCGACTTTGAGTGCCCCGTCCTCTTCCACGTTCTCCACCACCAGAGTGCGAAATTGATGTTTCCTGTGAAGAATGAGGAGAGCGTTGTTCAGAAACCTGAAACCTATCAGGTGACTTAATACGAGTACGATCGCGCAAATCATAAGTGCGTTCACTATACGACTGAACTGGTGAGGCAGGACGAGAAACCTGTTTCTGTTGCTGCTTCTCTTGTTTTTTGGCTCGCCAACTTTGTTTAGGAAAGTTGGGCTTTTCGTCTTTTGTAGACGAACTCACCTTAGTTTGTTGTACTACATCAGGAATTTTGATGGTGGGCTTTACTCCTAAGGCACTACGTCCAACCATCCTGTAGGCTTTCGCAATAATTTTTGCGAATTGCCGAGGCTGTCTTCATCCGCCAGACGCTCCAGCATATTGCCAACTTGGAACTGCATGGCATCTCCTTTGAGGTTGCCCATTACCATGGAACATACCACATCGAAACTGTCGACAAGCCTCATTCCCAACTCAATAGCTGCCTCTGCACCATGACTTTCTTGAACTTTCTTGATGACGGAGGGTAGTACAGCCATAGACGGAGTGCCGTAGCACTTCGAATATGTCGCCGCAAAGATCTTGCCCCAATTGTCACAATCAACAAGCTTAGGGACCAGGTCTTTGGGCAAAGTAATGGTGAGTATCCTGTGTTTATCCACAGGTGTAGTGTTTGGAAACACGGCTTCTAATTGATCAAATTTTTCTGCAAGCCAGTAAGGAAATTCATCCTTACTGAGGGGGCGCTTGCCGGCAACCGCGTTAACCATAACAGGGCTTATCACCACCGCGTGATGGTGATCCGCCCCGTGTCCAGCAACCGCAGGTGTTCCCACCTGAACTGTGCGTGACACATACTGCACTAAAGCCCTATGGACCGTAATCAGGGCAGTGTGTAGTATTCTTAAATCACCCACTCCCACCGTCAGGTAGCGTGGGTGTGGAGTATATCCGGCCAGTACCGGCCATGTAGCTCCCGCAATTGATAACGGGCCCATTCTCGCCGGTACGACCTCATGGGGGAGGGCGCCATTAAACCAAATTGTATGCTGCCAGGCTGTAATAGGAATTTCCAGAGTCCGATATGGGGCATAAGCCGCAGGCACAGCCGAGGCTGTATATTCGTGGAACAAATTATCGTCTGCATCCACCTCCGCAAAGGTCACCCAGGAGTAAAACAACTCATACGGGTAGGTGGTATCAGCACTGACCACAAAAACTACGGACATCCCGTCATCAGGTACCCCATACGCCCTCAGATGAGTGCGCAAAGGAACCCGACTATGAGCGGGAATATTAACCGCCATAAGGACTCCTAAAAGAAGAACAATGATCTACTCAGTAGCACTTGGGCTCAAAATTTATAACCTTTTTAATTTTCAAGCTTGATAGAACCTTTAGTCTAAACCTAGGTAGGTTAAACCGTCACCCAAGTTTTCCGGAAACGAGAGTGAGGGTTGTTGTGGACTAAAATCAGCACTACTAAAGCGTCTCAGACCTTAAGACCAAACGTTAGGTGCGCCATGTTGCAGGGATTCTGCTTTTGCACAGAACTATGCGCAGGAGACCAGGACCTCAGAGAATTGTGGTGTACCATAAAATCCTCCTCAGAACCCAGAACCCCTTATCCGACTAGCTTAGTATCTCATTCGTTAACCTAGATCTAGCTAGGTGGTCCCAATGTATAGACAAACCAGAACAAGCGACTTAGATATTTCTCATGAGTGGTGGGAAGCTGAAATACCTGTTCGTACTTATTTATTAGTCCACAACTGAATAATACAGACACAGTAAAGTTTAAAGAGTTTATTTTATAAACCTCGCGTCCTAAGATGCAGTACTTTGGCTAACACCAGCAGACTAACAATACAGATCAGAATCATGAGCATTATTACAATACCATATATAATGAAAGGAGCAATCATACTATTAATGACAGTGGTATATGGCCACACTCCTTTCACTATAATCTAATACATTATTATTATTAGACTATTAGAAGGTCTCTTAGGCTAACAGGGGGGACCCCATACCATATAGATCAGCTTAGTCGAATCACATCAAAGGATCAGCTCTCACAGCATGCATCAGCTCTTCTTGTTCGAATGAATGTAAAACCAAACTGTTCTGCAATATTAAAGACGCTCGTCCTTCAAACATTGGCAGCTGTATGCATGATATGTCTAACAAGTGGTACGATCAATCTAAACACAACACTCTGTACCTTCTAGTGACCCAGACGCGTTCTTTGCATGATGTACAGACCAAGGGCACATTTCACGGTTAAGAATGTATAACAACCGTTTGTTATTCTGTAAGGCAAAGTCGAGTCAGCATTTTACAAAATGAATAACACATAACAACAGTGTTGTGTGCAGCGCAGCAGAAACGACAAGCTTGCTTGTTAACCATGATCTCGGTTATGCTAACTTAGTGTTGTAAATAGGGCGTGGCTTAGTCCATCTCACAGCATCAGTAATAATAAAAAAAAATTCTACAGTGCTCGAGGTGTCACCATCACTGGAGCACTATAAATAACAGCACACCACCCCACACAATCAACATCAGATAAAAATGAAGAACAGAGACCAAATCAATTCATGGGCCTTGCAGATTTCACACCGATCCTTTCAGCAGGGACTTGAACCTACATAGCTATATTACCCGGTTCCTATTTCAGTTTAGTACTCCGTGCCCCATGCATTGCAGGTCAAGTTAAAGGCTGCATTTTATTTTCCAAAAACCAGCAGTAGTAATAAATAGCAATAAAAGAAGGTAACATAATTTTTCAAAATGAAGGAATGATAAAGGTTAAAAACAATAGTTTTACATGGTAATTATTTAATGTCAAACTAGCGGCTCCAACTCTTCGCACTAGTATATAATATAAGTGAAGTACACCCAGTATGGTTTGTATACGGGTGAGTGACAATTATATTCGCAAAGATAATGATAAATGAGTCGGGGAGAATTTATAATCTATAGAATTAATTTAATAGAAAGGAATGGAATGTGAAAGAAGAAACAGGTCCACGTAGATGTGATTAGGCTCTGCCTTTAAACTATAAAAGTTATCTAACAGCAATATAGTGCACAGCATGTTCATTTGCAAGAAAGATGAAATATCGAGGCAGACAAACAATGTCACAGAACAGAAATACTGATCTGTCTTCGTAGTCAAGGATTCCTGCCTAGTACCATTCCTCAGGCGTAACGCATTTCAGTGTGGTGGACCCTCCTCTGTATTGCTTGATTCTGCTTGCGAGAAAGTATCACTCATAGTCGTTCAAAGGTCACTCATAATTACTCTGACATTATGAAAATGTCACTCATAGAAATTTTAAACCTTGGCTCTATGAAATACTTGTTAATTAGAATGTACAATCCATATAATAAGAGCTTATTAATGTAATTTAGCCATTAACTGCGCGTTCATACAGTATTGCATCTCTCCGTTTTCTCCTTGAAAATGTATTCCATTCTTTCACTCCGTGCGTGCCTCGTAAACGTATTCCATTGTTTCACTCCGTGCAGGCCTCGCAAACTTATTCCATTCTTTCACTCCATGCATGCCTCGTAAACGTATTCCATTCTTTCACTCCGTGCATGCCTCGAAAACGTATACCATTCTTTCACTCCATGCATGCCTCGTAAACGTATTCCATTCTTTCACTCCGTGCATGCCTCGTAAACGTATTCCATTCTTTCACTCCAAGCATGCCTCGCAAACTTATTCCATTATTTCACTCCATGCCTCGCAAACTTATTCCATTCTTTCACCAGATGTAGGTGCCACAGCAGAGTGATGTGGGGCTCCGAGGGGAGAGAAAGGCTCAAAAGAACTGGGGAGTAGTCTGGTAATGTACAAAGTAGGTGTGAACTTGAACTCATCCACCGAGGATATCTTTCGTGACAAATCCAGGGTCTAGCCTGGAGGAGGAGTCTTGTACTGATGAGTGAAATGTGTATTCCCGGTCATGAGAGTGCTTCGCCCTCCAAATATCCATTATATTGCTGTCACGTAGTATAGTGGCCATAGCAGTCCCCGACGTGTTGTGTTTGTAGGCTAATCCCTTAGTGCAATCCAGAAGTGGGTTTAAGATTGCATTGTGGTCACCCCCTGGAACACGGTGTGCATGGCCAACACATGAATGCAAGAAAATAGATGAGTAAACAATTCCAGATTGTCTGTGTTCGGGGCATATGAGTGACATGAGTGGTGCAAAACAGTCCTTGGACCATGAGGTATCACTAGCATGTGTGTACAAGTGATGAAAGTTAGTCAACCTGTGACTCATTATATCGACTCCTCTGGAGTAGGTTGAGTATTGGAGGCAAAATAACGATGGGCTTCAAATTTTTGGCAAGGGCTGGATATAGCATGGGAGCCAAATGAGTTTCTTGGAGAAAGACCACATTGGCCTAATGCTGAGCAAGATATGCCAAGACCTGACAACACTTTTATGGGCTGCCCAGCCTTCAAAACTTCCAGGAGATGCACTTTAGGGCAACATGGGGCAAACTATGTTGAGTCAGGACCACAGTCGCGGATCTGTGTAAATGGGATGCACAACGCAAGCGGCAGATCAGGGCTGCATCACATTGTAGGCTGTGGCTGGGCATGTATGATAACAGCTATAAGTATCCTCCCTCAAACCCCACGCACACTGAGTCCCAGTTACCCATGAAACCCCCCAAATATCCCATCCCATATGACATAGGAAGTAACATGAACAGTGAAAGTAGCAGATTGCAACGAGGTTTAATGGCACTTAACAGGGCCAGAGAAACTTTAAATGTGTGGTTAGTTGTTGCCCTCATTGCACCAGAGGAATCTAGTCTACCAGGGAGCATGATAACAAAAAAGGAAATTCCACATTGTCCAATGGCCCCTGCCCCATTCAGGGCAAAAGCCTGGGAGTACATATAGCACAGAGTAGATGTAGCTCAAATGCAGTGCTTGTAAGCATAGCAGTCCAGAGTCCAATGACCCTGTAGATCACTCAGTCTCTCAGGTGCTGCTCATGTGGGCTCGTGCGTCTCTAGGGGGTAGCTGTTTGTGTCTTCGCGGTGTTTGTTTAGGAGAGAGGCAGATTCTTCAGAATCTGTGAAGATCAGTGTTTTGCCCTTCACAGAGAAATGCAACCTCACCGTGTATTATATGAGGTACGGGATTTCCATTTCTTGAAGCTTTTTCTTGATAGGTGCAAATTTGCAGAGCACATCCTGACACTCTGAGTCAGGTTCATACCTTCAGGGATGGTGCACTTACCTCTTGTGAGTCTCAGAATGATTGGGGTCCCTATAGTTTAAAAGTTTCACAATGATAGGCCGTGGCTGAGCCCCTGTGATCGGCTTAGGAGCCAGAATATGTGGTCTTCCGTTCACCCCATCACTGTTTATTCCACCACTCCCAGAATGATGATATTGCTTCTACAGTAGCATGCCTTTAAATCTTCATTTTTTAGTTCAATCTTTTCCATTTCTATTTCCATATTTTTGAGGAGCTTGTTTTGTTGTGCCGCACCATCCTCTACTTCTGATATTCTGCGTTCGACCATGTTTATGCATACATGTTAGCAAACCAGTCTTTCTTTTATGTCATCTAGCTGCTTTGAATGAGTCAATTTTTGAATCGATACTGGATAGGCTGGCTTTTATTCCCCATCAGAGATGGGACCTCATGAAGATAGGGAATCCTCCTCAGCCATGCCTACTGCTTCTGCAACTTGTTGGTCAGGATCTTGAGACTCTGGCTTTTGTGGGCCTCAAAGTTCAGATGGGATTACTTGTCTGACTTTCCGATTGTGGTAATGATCCACCTGTGCAGTCTTAGCTTCACAGCTGAGTGGTCAGGCAGCACCGCAAGGCAGGAGCCCTTCATTGCAGCCCAAGCCAGATCACAGTATAGCAGCAGCAGCCTCAATAGTAAGGCATTCACAGGGTTGGCTCCTCCATTAGGGCGGAGGGGCATTGCCCCACTGGTTGTCGGTGTTTTTGTAATGATAATAGGTCAACTTTTGGCGGCCACTTCCAGTGCTGTTCCATTCAGGGGGCGGGAAGGGGATAGGAGGAGAGGGGAACGGGTGGACATGGAAGTCTGCTTCACTACTGCAGCAATGTGAGGTTCTTGAAGAAACACAGTGCTCTGTTGGTTCTCCAGGGTCCCAGCTGTGTGAGATTCCTCTGCCGGTGCCGTCAGTTGAGTGATACAATATCAGCAGTTTGAGCTTCTAGTGTAGTGACCGGGGTCAGAGGTCACTGGGACCCTGCACCCGACTGTTGGGAGGGGACAGCAACCGGACACCACTGGTCAGGGAGTGAGGAGGGCACTACTGGACAATGAGGACAAGGAGACAGACATGCATGTGGGCACAGCAACAAAGATAAGAATAAAGCATATAGGGCCATATGTAGGTAAATAATTTTTACCGATTCTTAAATACCGAATTTTACCGAATCGGTATTTAAGAATCGGTAAGTTATATGTAGGTCAACAATCGGTAACCATTACCGATTCGGTAAAATTCGGTAAACATGAATCGGAATTTACCGAATCGGTAAATACCGAAGTGGTATTTTCCGATTCGGTAATTACCGAATCGGTAAATACCGAATCGATAGTTCAAAAACACATGACTTGAATCAGCCAATCCTGTGCTACCTAAACCCCACCCAACCAGGAAGTGGCCACACCCAGGCAGGTGCACACAATCAGCAGACTCTGGAGAGGCTGGGAGTGCTGAGGAGAGGAAGAGAGCAACTGCCTGATTCAGCCCTGGAAACTGCAACAATGGCCAGCCAGGACACAGAGAGGGAAGGAGGGGAGAGGAAGCAAAAGCTGAAATTCAGCCAAAAGGAGCTGCAAGTACTGGTGGAGGAGGTCGTGAAGCAGCACCAGAAGCTTTTTGGCAAACAGTCACAGCAAGTGCCTGAGTCAGAGAAACGCAAGATCTGGCTTGGAATCCAGGCACAGGTGAATGCCATGGGAGTGACCCCCCGGGACATCGATGTCCTCAAGAAGCGGTGGTACAACATCCGTATCATCACGAAGAGGAAGGTGGCAGAATTAAAAAAAGAGGCCAGCCAGACAGGAGGTGGACGCAACAGGGCACCAGCCCTGACAGAACTGGAGGAGCTAGTGGAGACAACCATTGAGCCAGAAAGCATCGTGGGGATTGGGGACGCTGACAGCTCCGCCAGAGGCACCTCCAAACAAGGTAAGACGCTTGCACAGCAATGTGCCCCCCCCTACCCCTATCCCAACTCCCCAAATATGCAATGAGAATCCCACTCCAGTACAGGTGTTAGTGCATGCTAGCAATGCATCATGGGAGATGTAGTCCCTGAAAGCCCAAACATGATACGATTAGCACAGAATAACAGGGCATGTGACACACAGTAGCGAGAAGCAGGCAGAGGACATTGAGATACTGTTTAGAAAATGTTTTGTCATGTCAGCAAATCAATGCTTCAGGTACACTTAGCTGATGTCGCTTTTCTGTCCACAGGCACTACTGCGCACAGAACTGCCCATGACAAGGGAGAGAGGGCACACCACAAACACAGCGCGGAGAAGGCCACCACCAGTACTGCCCAGGGAACGGCACCACAGGCAGTCACACCACCCCAGCCAGCATCGCCGCTCCTGCCAACATCCCCACTCCTGCAGGTGTCACCACCATCTTCACCACCTGCATTGCACAGGTTGAGGAGGCGTCCTGCTGCCAGGTTGGATGTGACAGACTCATCGTCTGAAGACTCGAGGGGGGTGGAAGCGTCCACTGTACCCCAGGATGTCACCCATGCCAGTGTGCCTTCTGACTCTGAGGGAGCACACACAGTTGGCAGACGGCGCCGCAGGGCTCGGCCGCAGAGTCCACCTCCCCTTGGGCAGGGCCATGGAGTGTTCTCAGGGCTTGAGGGCACCATGGTGAAAATACAATGCATCCAGGCAAGGGCAATGGTGTCCGTACAGCGACAAATGCGTGGCCTCAATAATACTTTTGGAAACATTGACAAGGGCATCAGCGCCATGGCAGGGGGCATGGCTGAGATGGCAGCGGGCATGCGGGACATGTCCCAGTCCATCATGCTGCTGTGCTCAAAGTATGATGAGGACAGGGCAGCACGGCGCAGGGGACATCAGAGAAAGGATCTGACCTCAAGGGCAGTGAACCGGCTGGCGACTGCCACATCGCTGCTCTGCAGGCGCTCTGTGGCGATGCAGGAGGGCCTTGCGCACTGCAGCACAGATGTGTCCAGGGGCATGGTGAGGGTCACGAGTGCACTAGAAGTGCTGCTCACCAGCCAGTCTGCAACAACTGGCGCTTTGGATGCTGGTGACACAGAAGACACGACCAGCAGGAGCAGCATAACCCCCCCTGTCCCAGACACAAGTCAGAGCAGCAGGCGGCAAGGTGGTGCCACTGGTACCCCAGCCAGTGAGGACGCTCACTCAATGCCATCCCGCACTGGTGCGCGTGGGCGCAAACATTAATGCGTCAGGAAAAACAATGACACCATTGGGTGAAGTAACCCTTAACTGACATAAGTTTAATTCTTTATGTTGATGGAATAAGTTTTCCTTTGTGTCGTGGCGTAGTGCTGCCTGATTAATCTACGTTATGGCATCCGACTACTGGCTGTGTCCCCTTACTCATTCAGAAATAGTTGCATGTGATCTCTGCCCGTCTCACTCTCCCATCTGTTGCTGTTGGCACTCCTGCTGCTTTGGCCTCTGGCTGTGCAGACTCATCATCATTGTCCTCAATATATGTCATTTCGACCTCTGTACCTCTCTTCGTGGCAAGGTTGTGCAGCATTGCACAAGTGGCAATTATCTTGCAGCAGAGGATGGGTGTGTACTGGCGTGCACCTCCGCTTTTATGGAGGCAGCGGAACCTGCTCTTTAATAGTCCGAACGTGCGCTCCACCACATTGCGTGTAGATTTGTGTGCCACATTATATCGTCTCTCACTCTGGGTTGATGGGTGTAGGTAGGGAGTGAGGATGAATGACCGCACGGCATATGCACTGTCCCCTAGGTGAGTAAAAGGGAAACATCAGTCACATGCCTCAATACACTATGATTTGCACTGAGTACTCTGGAGCGTCACTGTTACTTACCTAGCAGGTATTCTTCTCCAAATTCTCCCGCAAGCAGTCGTGTGTAGATCCCACTGTTCTGGAAGATGTAGGAGTCATGGCTGCTCCCAGGGAACTTCGCAACAATATCAGTGATGATGTTCCCTGCATCGCAGATTACCTGCACATTGATGGAGTGGGTGGACTTTCTGTTTCTGTAGATGTGCTCAGTGGCAGCTGGTGGGCAGATTGGGATGTGTGTGCCATCAATACAGCCAATGACATGGGGGAACTGTGCCATGTGATAAAAGTCATTTTTAGTTTTCTGCAGTTCAGCCTGTGTGTTTGGGAAGCTGATGTAGTGGTGCATTCTCTGCATCATGGCATCCAGGAACTTCCTGAAGAAACGGGACAGGCAACTCTGGGATACACCGCCCACCGCAGCTGTCACCCCCTGGTAACTGCCAGATGCGAGTAGGTGTAGGCTGCAGAGAACCTGCACATGTGGTGGTATGGCATGTGCCCTTCTTGTTGGCTGGTCCAGGAGTGGGTGCAGGTCCCTTATCAGGTCCATGATGGTTTGGGGGTGTAGCCTGTACCTTTCATGTATCTCAGCGTCAGTCAGTTGAAATAGTGTGATTCGCTGTCTGTAAATGCGTTCCTCCCATCTCCATATCCTCAGTCCTGCTGCCTGTAGACGTAGGCGCCTTGCAATGACATACAGAGCGGCCATGTTGTCCACGCTGTTGCATTTTGGGATTGCTTATTTGCACTGTTGATGCTTACCACCTGCTTTCAATCAGTGTTAATTACCGACTCTTAATTACCGAATTTCATGGATTTCTTAATTACCGAATTTACCTACATATCTTTTCCCGTTTTACCACTTCATATTTACCACTTCATATTTACCGAATCGGAAAATATGTATTCGGAAAATGTGAAGCGGTATTTTAGAATTCGGTAAATATGAATCGGTATTTACCGATTCATATTTACCGAAAATGGTTTTTGGCCTCCCACATCTCACTTGACTAAATACCGGTCGGTAACGGGAAATTTACCGAATTTCGGCCGTTACCGACCGGTATTTAGCTACCTACATGAGGCCCATAATCACTTACCTGTCTCCGCGGGCTTCCTAACTGGCGACACAACAACTGGCGACGAGAAGGTGGTATCAGAAGTCACCACCAGAAGCGCGTGTCACTACAACATCCAAGCGGAGCCAGGAGCCCACCCTGGTCCGTCGACCACCAAGAAGCAAATACGCGATGTCGGGAGTCCACCCCGGTCGCGACAAAACGAAACCAGGAGCGTTCCCTGGTCCGTCGTCCTCCCAATAAAGAAAACATGAAATCAGGAGCCCACCCCGGTCGCGAGAAAAGTAGAGCCAGGAGCGCACCCTGGTCTGCATGCAAGAGCCTGCAGCGACATCGGGAGCCCACCCTGGCCGCATCAACAAACATGAGGTGAGGAGAAAGAAGGGCACCCGACCGTGACAAAAGCCGACCGCCGACTGCAAAGATAGCCCCGAGCCTCCCGCATGTAGATTTCAAGCTGAAATCTCGTGAGAGCTCGGCGGCCATCTTGAAGTCAGGCGGTAGAGCCAATGAAAGGCTAGAAAAGACCCGGCAGCCATTTTGGAGTCAGGCCATAGACCAAATAGCAAATCTCGCCCTACAGAAATCCCGGTGGCCATCTTGAAGTCAGGCAGGGGAACCAATGAGAGGCTAAAGAAGGCCAGGTGGCCATTTTTAAGTCAGGCAAAGACTAAAACCCATAGAAAAAAGGAAAAAGGTGGAAACAAAGGGAAATTACACCCAATAAAGAGGAAACAAAGGAAGTAAAGAAAGAAAAGGGGAAATTACTACAAATTAAAGGTGAAATAAAGACATAAAAGACAGCAAAGGAAGACGCTGCACACAAAGGAAAGAAAGGCACCACTACAGGATGACAGAAGACGCAAGCGACAAGAATAGCACAAATGCAATCTTCCGCAGACCACTACCGTCCAGCTTATCAGAACCATAAACAGGCATTAGGTGGGAGAGATGGATAAGGCAATTCGAACGATACATGCGTGCCACATGCAAGGCATACACAGATGACCAGAACATGGACGTAGGTGATGAGGTTGAAGACCTGCTAATAACATTTCCTCGAGATCAAACAGCAACATACAAGGGACTGATAAAGTGTCTCACAGATAAATTTGTAGATTTCGAGAGGTACACGTTCAACACCACGTGTTAACAAGCAGAGGAGTCCCTCTGCGATTTCGCAACCAGATTGCGGAAACTAGTAACAGATTGCGAATTTGACAAGTTTGACAACGAACAAGCGATACGACTGCGCATCATTGATGGCTGTCAGTCAGTGGATTTCCGCACACAAATTCTGAAAATATTGATCATGGCCCGAGCGGAGGCCAGAACAACAACACATGCAAGACAGATGGAACGGGGAAAGGCAAGAAGAGTGGAACAAGCGAACGTGTAACTGGAAATGTCAAGAAGAGAGACAATACATCGCCACCAAGAAAGAAGCAAGAAAGAACATGCTATCGATGCGGACTTGAATTTCCACATAAGGGCGTGTGCCTAGCAATGGGCCACAGATGCAGAAAATGCAACAGAGAAAACCACTTCGCAAGTGCCTGCATGAGTGGACAATTTAAAAGTGAGCGAGGAAGACCAGCAAGACCACGTACGGTGACGAGCAGATACGCAAGGCACATTAAAACACAAAATCGCAGTCCCTCAGCGGAATCGGATGGAGCAACCGCGCCAGAGGCTGCGGAACGACTGTATCTGATGTCAGATGCCCCCGCCGAAGACCGCACACCAGAACACATTCATCTTGTAGAACATCAGATAAAGAAAACTGCGACAGTGAACACTGAAGTAAGAAGACACAGCACAAGCTTCGTATTTGATAGTGGAGCTACATGCAACATCATGTGCATGTCAAAACATGAGAAGATGAGGGTGATACCGCCATTATCACCGTCCACTGTTGATGTATTCACCTGGGGCTCAAGAAAACCAGAAGTGAACATGGGGAAGTTCACAGAGACATTAACTTACAAAGAAAGGTCACACAAAGAGGAAATACATGTACTAGGAGGAGACATTCCAGCACCCAGTCTGCTAAGCAACGTCACCGCACAGGTGATGGGTCTCCTAACAATGACAACATGTCAGAAAGACAGAACATTCTGAGAGAACATCTATCCATACTACAAGGGCTGGGCAAACTAAAAGAAAAAACAAATAACACTGTATATCAATGAAGCGATAAAACCTGTGGCTCAACATCACCGAAGAGTGCCCATAGGGTAAACAACGTTTATAACGAAACTTTTTTTCTGCAGGGAATCCCAATGCGGTTGTTACATAGACCGAGTTGTGATTCCGCATACCATTACTCCGCAAGTCAGAACAATGACTTGCGGAGGGGGGGGAGGTGTTGGATTTAAAATCCAACACCTTCCTTACTGTCCGCACAGACTGGAGTTAGAATAGTAAATGATACTATTCCAACATCCAGCGCCCGCCCTCCGCAAGTCGTTGTTCCGACTTGCGGAGTAATGGTATGCAGAATCAAAGCGCAGTCGTTGTAACGACCGCGTTGTGATTCCCTGCGGAAAAAAAGAATGCGGGATAAGGAGGCATATTCGCCCATACATCTGCAACCACAGGTAGAAGAAGAAATCCAAAGCCTGCTGGCACAGGATATCATAGAGCCAGCTGATGGACCGACCCTCTGGGTGCCTCCAATAGTACCAGTACCGAAGAAGAACAACTCAAAAATTCGCATATGCATTGACATGAGAGTACCAAACACGACATGATCAGCTGTCTCACTGGTGCATGCCGATTTTCAAAGCTAGACCTGTGCAAAGGATGCCATCAACTGGTGCTTGACCCGCAATCACGGTACATCACTACCTTCTGCACACACATCGGTCTTTTTCGCTACAAAAGATTCAGCTTTGGAATATCATCCGCAGCAGAAATATTTCAAGAGATCATAAGGCAGGTAATAAGGCAGGTGAAAAACAGTTTGAACTACAGTGATGACATACTGGTGTTCGGCCATTCAGGTGAAGAACGTGACAAGGCCCTATGTGAAGTCTGCAACCAGTTGGAACAAGCAGGCCTACCTCTAAATGAAGACAAGTGCGAACTGGGGAGAAGTGAACCAGTATTTTTTTGTCACAGCTTTTCAAAAAAAGGAATGAGGCCGGACCCCAGCAAAGTAGAGACACTGGAAAAGGCAAGGCCTCCAACAGAAGTAGCGGAAGTGAGGTCATTTCTTGGTCTAGCAAGCTACTGTTCTCGCTACATAAAAGACTTTGCCACAGTGAGCACCTGTCTTCGGGACCTAACAAAGCATGGTTAGAAATTTCTCTGGACACAGGAATGCAATAGGGCATTTAAGGCCATTAGACAAGCAGTAATGGCTGTAGATCATCTTGCCTATTTTGACCTATCGCTATGCACTGAGCTGACTGTAGATATCAGCCCGGTAGGTTTAGGAGCAATCCTAGCACAACACATGCCTGGAAGAGATTCACCCAGATAAATTGTCGCATAGGCGAGCAAAAGTTTGTCTGACATCGAAAGGGCATACTCCCAGCCAGAGAAGGAAAGCCTAGCAGTGGTATGGGTGTGTGAACACTACCACATGTTCATCTACGGGAAACCGTTTACCATCGTAACAGACCATCAGGCCCTAGTGACAATATATGGAAATCCGAATGCAAAGATACCGCCACGCACTGAATGATGGGAAATAAGACTGATGGATTATGATTTCAAGATCGTACACAAGCCGGGAATAGAACACAACCCAGCTGACTACATGTCATGACATCCCCTACCGCAGGCATCGGAGAACACATCAATGGCAGAAGAATACCTCAATTTTGAGTTAAGGCAGAACACTCCTGCACCAATAACAATCTCAGAGCTAGAACAAGAGACAGCGTAGGAGGCCACAATGCAAGCAGTCAAAATGACAACACAACAGAAAAGATGGAGACACGTAAACAGCAACAACACCATGGGAGAAGGAGTTAGCAGGGAAGAAATGCTGGCATTCAAAAACATACACGAGGAACTATTAGAGACAGAAAAAGGAATCATACTACAAGGAACCAGGATAGTCATGCCAAATGCACTACGTCGGCAGACTGTGAACCTGGCACATTTGTCCCACAGTGGCTTGGTAGCAACAAAAAAGATGCTATGGGAGAAAGTATGGTTCCCAGGCCTGGATCGGCTGGTGGAGAACACTATCATAAACTGTCACCTATGCCAAATAACAGGACGACCAGCAAAGCCAGAACAACTACAAATGTCGGAGCTTTCAGGGGCAGTGTGGACAACGTTGGCAGCAGACTTCTATGTGCCATAGGACATGGGCAATTACTTGCTAGTGGTCATTGATGAATACTCCCGATTTCCCACAGTGCGACACGTCTCGTCAACATCAACGACTGCGACGTTGCCGATACTTGATGACATATTTGCAGCCTGGGTCCCCACAAACAGTAAAGACAGACAACGGTCCTCCCTTCTCAGGAGAAGAGTTTTGCAAGTTCATAGACTGCCTAGGTATTCACCACCGGAAAATAACGGCTCTGTGGCCGCAAGCAAATGGCATGGTGGAGAGGTTCATAGGGAACATAAAGAAAGCAGTCCAAAGAGCAAAGCTAGCGCAGATCTCCATAGGACAAGCAAATACTAAGAGTCTATCGAAACACCCCCCACAGCTCCACGGGACGATGTCCAGCAGAACTAGTGCTAGGAAGGACAAGATTGCACCAACTAGAAGCAAAGGCGCCACCAGCGCACCACAACATTGCAGTGAGAGACCAGTAGGAGAAAAACAAGATGAAAGTCTATGCGGATGCCAGGAGTCATGCCACTCCATGGCACCTGAAGCAAGGGGACTCAGTGTTGGTGCGACAGAGTCAGTCAAGGAAATCAGATAGTCCATTCTCGGATGAACCACTAACAATCATAAACATCAAGGGGCCAATAATAACAGCTGCATTGGGACCCTACAGGATCACCATAAATAGTTCTCACTTTAAGGGACTAAAGAAACTGGATGAAGACACAGCAGCAAAGAATAACGAAACACATGGAAAAGAGGAAGTTATGGACAGCGAATCACTGACAGAATAACGAAGGTCAGAATATCGACCTACAGAAATATCGACACAAGAATATCGAAGTCAAGAATGCACACAAAATGAGGGTAGAGGCTATAGATACCGCACTATGACAAATGAAGAGTGTTTTCTTTAAGTAGAGCTATTACAGTGCAAAGAACCAAGGAACACTGCCCTCTACGTTCCTTATCAGGACAAAGGTCCTGTTACACAATTTCATTCAAAAGGGTTCAGCACCGTTTCGATAGTAGTCAATAAATGTTCAAAGAAATGTTCAAGACGTCAGTCATTTTCTTGAGAAGATTCTCTTTTTTTATTATTGTGCAGTCACATGGAAATGAAGAGTCATATTCACAATTGACATGAAGGATCTTAGCCGACGCGTTTCGTCTCTTACAAAGAGACTTCTTCAGGGCTAATAGAAAAACATATATAACATACAGTTATCACCATGAAAAGAAGAGCAATATGTGCAAAATTACAATTATCACAATACACACACCTAGAGTTCCTAAACCAAAAATACAATTGCATAATAAAGAAATACAGTAAAGAAGCAAAACCACAAATGTATCCACGTCATGTAGCATGTCTTGTGAAATAACAAACCCAAATTAGAAGTGAGCATCTTTCAAGTGCAAGTACTCAGTTCAACCCGTTTTTAACAATCATAATCGGAGATGTAAATCAATTTCCATATTAAGACATTTATCATCCTTCTTGTGAATATATAGTTTCATACCTTTCTTTTAATAATGAGCTGATGCAGACTGTGAGTTGTTTGCAAAATAGACCCAGTAAAGCAGGTTTTCCACACTGGTAAAAGGAATTTCAAGGATGAACATTAGTCTATGTAAGTCCGTGTTTGAAACAAGTCAGACATCATAAGTTATGCACAGAAACAACATTAAATTATATACAACCTGTATTTTTAGTTGTCATGGGTTTGTTCAAATCAAACCGGTTATAGTAAACCAACCAGAGTCAATTCAAAAAACTGTGAATAACTCGCGACAGTCTGGGTTAACATTAGCACAATTAGGGGATCATTGATGATAATCAAAAGAACTTATTATAAGAGAAATTGTCAATCAAATGAGAGCAAGACCTAAAAAATCACATCATTGATGGTAGTTCAAATAGGGTTAATAGCGTGGCAACTGTGACCTCATGCTACCAATGGAGCAGCAGTTGCTTGCATCCTATTCAAGTACACAGATAGAAATATTATATACAATTCACACAAAACTCCCTGTAACAATAAGTTATACACTTCCAATAATAAAAATATAAGCGATTTATCAATACAATCATACATACCAATTCAAGGATAATCCAACAAGTAAGTATCTACAAACAAATTAACAAAAGGTACAAGATTACTATTTGATTTTATAACTTTCCTAAAATATTTAAAAAACATCAAGCAAAATCCGGAATAGTGAATGTCCTAAACGCCTTTTATTCACATAAAGGTTTAGTTTGTGCCCGCCGTCCTTAATGGAGGACGCTATCAAAAAATGAGAGATCACTCGTTCCCTCCACGATCATACGAGATTTCTGACTTCTATTGGTACAAAAGTGTGGCCAAACAAAGATAAATGAGCTGTCCCTAATGGATTCATGCATGGGCTCAGTACGAAGAAGATGATATATTGTCTAAGCTTGAAAGCGATTAAATTAATTCTATTAAACCGGCAAGTCTGCGCAAGGGGTACTTAGGTTACATACAAATCAATGCGCCTTAGTGCGTAAAGGTCCTTACACCATAGTTAAAGAAAGTTTTAGAAGAAGTGACGCTCGATTGTTAACTTACTCCTAATAAGGAGATGCATATCAAAATCTTAAAAGAAGTGACCTATTATCAGCTTGCTAGCGCTTACCTGGTAGGGTATGATAGCCCGTATCTGCTGCTCTCGATCTTTTCAGTGGATGAACAGAGTTGCCAAAGATGGGCGCTTTTAAATCATCCGCTCTAAAGCCCATACACCTGTGTGTATTTAGACATCAACGACGGGCCCAGTCTCTAAAATTTTATGGTTTACGTGTCGGCCATTTTTAAAAGGTAAAATTCGATGTCGCTATAGTAAATAGGGAAAAGTTTCTATTGTAAGCCCGGGAATTTACACAAGTTGAGACCCGTCTAAGTTCGTGAATTAATTCATTAACCAGAGTGTTATTTTAATCTTCGATTGGTAGCCTTATGACGAAATATTATGTTAAGGCGTAATTAATTCTGTCACTATTTAAAGCGCGATAAAGTATCGGCTCTAGCAGGGCAGCCATCTTGAAAGGGTAATCCTATTCCCTCAATGCAGTACTAAATGTGAACAACGGCAACAAAGAACACCCCAAATACAGAAATTACGAGCATATTTTATGTCACGCAAGAAGTACAAATGGAAAGAACAGTATTTATCAGATATCAAATACATGCAAACAGATTATCACGAACGAAACAATTTTGTTCGTGTGATATATTTAAGTGAGTCTTGATGACAAACGTTGTTTATTTCAGAGTTTCAAACTTATTTAACTTTTAAAAAGGCATATGTGTGCTGTCATAGATAGACTTTGTTAGTTCTTATAGCGATGTGTCAGATATATGAGTATTACCTGGTAGATAAATCTTGTGATAACGGCGGACATCTTACCACAGTGTACTTCAACCTGGCAATCCCTGATAACTAACGAAATATCGTTAAGGGCAGCACTGGGTTCGTCGCTATATTATATGTTTAGTAAATCGTTAAAAAATGTGTCCCAAATGTTAAAATGTGGTGCTCGTTGGATTTCAAAAAAATATAAAAGAAAATAAATGAATAATGTGTCAGCACCAATACAAAGGAAAATAAAATACATGTAGGTGAAATAGTAGCGCAGTGAACGAAGACGAAATCAAGCGCTAAGACATGTAAAGAATACAATTGGATGTCATAGGTTCAGTAATAGGCATATTTACATAAATGTTTCTATTTGAGACTATGACAACAGTTGAATAATACGGAATGAGTATCTCTTATCAAGGCTAATGAGATTTTTGACCATGAGCACATGACATGCAGCTGGCCTATAGAAAGTAATGTAATTCATCATTAAAGTTTAGACCAAACTTATTTGTTCTCAAGCGGCATATCCAGCTCGCCTCCCGCTGTCTAAGCAATAATTCTCTGTTCCCTCCTCTCCTGGGCATTTTAACATGGTCAATCCCACAAAACGAGATATTTCTATCTCCCGGGTGTTCCTGATGTATATGCTGGGCCATGGGGTATTTTGGATCACAATTTCTGATTGCTCGCACATGCTCCTGAATTCGCAGTTTCAAACTGCGAATGCTGCTACCAATATATATTTTATTACAGGAGCATGTGATCATATAAACTGTAAAGATGGTATTGCAGTTGATAAAACAGTTTATGGTAAACTCCCTTGACTGATTGCTCTTAAACTTCTTAAGCTTGTTTAGCCCCAGTTTGCACACACAACAATCATTGCATGTGTAGAACCCTGAAGGTTTTACTGGCAACCATGTTTTGGTGGAAGTTTTGTTGTTTGTGACATAACTAGGACTAAGTATGTCCTTGAGGGTTTTACTCTTAGAATATACCACCCTGGGTTTTTTTGAGATAATACTGCGCATGTGATCTTCTTTCTCTAATAAGTGCCAGTTCTTTCTTAAAATGTTGTAAATGTGGTTGCTGAATACATTGTACTCTGTAATGAATAACACATCAGAATTGTGTTTGGTAACAGGTCGCTTATTGAGTATTGTGGGAGTCAGTACTTCCTTTCTATTTAGAGAGAGAGCTCTTTTCTCTGCATTATCCAAATAAGTTTGGTTGTATCCTCTCTTTGAGAAATTAGATTTAATGTGATGTATATTCTTGATGAAGTCCTTCTCCATGCTACAATTTCTTCTAGCTCGTACCATTTCACCATATGGTATGGCTCTAATGGTAGATTGAGGATGGGCACTGGTGGCATGCAAGTAGCTGTTACACGAAGTTTTTTTCCTGTATATGTCACTTTCTATTCTAGTTCCATTTATGAAGAGTCTTAAATCAAGAAACTCCATATGGGTACTGGAATATTGAATGGTCAACTTGACATTAAAATTGTTGAGATTCAAATAGTCATAATATGTATTTAGACTCTCGACAGTGCCATTCCAGATCATGATAATATCGTCTATGTAACGTCCATAGAAGATAATGTTGTTGTTCCAATTCTGTGCACCAGTGCCCCAGACATGCTCCAGCTCATACAGCCCCATAAAGAGGTTGGCGTATGAGGGAGCAAATCTGGAGCCCATAGCTGTCCCTTGTACCTGAAGAAACCAGTCATCATTATGCATAAAAGCATTTTTCGTCAGAATGACCTCTGTCATGTCAAGCAGCATGTTGGTGTGCTCAAGATGTTGAGCACCACGTTTGTATAAAAAGTGTCTGAGACCTCTCATTCCTTCGCTCATTCGAATGCAGGTGTAGAGACTTTCTACGTCCATAGACACAAAAAGTAGATTGTTCATGTCCCATTGGAAATCTTCAAGTTTGCACAGGAGATCAGAGCTATCTCTAAGATAAGATGGTAAATTCTTCACAATTGGTTGCAGGAAGTGGTCAACATACTGGGCGATGTGTTCTGTCGGTCCCCCATTCCCAGAGATAATTGGTCTGCCTGGGGGAAAAGAACCACCCTTATGTATTTTGGGTAGAACATATATGCACGGTAGTCTAGAGTGATGAGGCTGTAAAAACTTGTATTCCTGGTCTGATATCAGACCCGATTCATGCCAATCCCAAAGTTTAGAGTTGATGTCATTCTCTATATGTAAGATGGGATTAGTGGCCAACTTCTCATAGCATGAGGTGTCACTCAGCTGTCTATCTATTTCTTTCAAGTAGTCGATGGTATTCATAAGAACTATGTTGCCACCCTTGTCCGCTTCTCTGATAATCAAATCCTTATCCTCCCTGAGACTCTGTAGAAGTTTTTGCTCTTCGGAATTCAGATTATCAGGATGCATGCAGCCTCTTTTTTTATAGTGTGAGTCTTCTAGTTCATAAAGGTCACTAGTGACTTGTTTATGAAAACTATCAATAGCTGAGTTATGTGTTTGAGGTGGTATAAACTTAGAATTGGGACGTAGTCCACTGTCTATGGAGTAGTCCTGTACCACACCTAAATTGTTTGCTACCTGCATAACATTGCCAACATCTTCCTCATCATACAGTGATGCCAACAAATGTGTGTTGTGTATGTCAGAAATGGAAAATTCACAAGGGACATTGCTATTCACAGAGGGAACACATTGAACAATGGGTCTGTCTTCAAAAAAATTTTTTATTTTCAATTTGCGAGTGAATTTAAATAAGTCAGCATGTACATTTACAAAGTCGCATTTATTCGTGGGGCAGAAGTTAAGGCCTTTGCTAAGAACAGACTCCTCCTGAGGAGACAAACATTTAGATGACAAATTTACAATAGTCAATACATTACAAGAGGGAAGAGTGTCCAAGTTTGAGGTTTCATTCAGTGTTAAACAATTTATTTCTTGTTTCCCATGTTCTGTTCCCTTGCCCTCATGCCTGATCTTGTGTTTTTTGCCACCCCTCCGCCTGCCTCTTCGTTGTAAGTTTTTGTACGGTTTCCCAAGCGGTACCGCCGTACTTCTTGTAAAAAAACAGAGGGGGGATCTGTAGATGGAGCACAACTCGTTCCTTCACCAGGATCACTTCCTAAGGAAGAGATGGAGGTGTTACTTGAGGAAATGCTGACAGGTTTCTCACATGTTTTTTCTTTTTCTTGAGGTTTGGGAACAAAGTCATCAAACTTTCTAGCGAAAGTAAAAATGCGTCCCCTCTTATAGTCTCCCTCGTCTCTCAGTATTTTTTTCTGTTTTTTATCTTTGAGATAGAGTTGGTAGCTATTCAATTCCTTTTTTAAGATTTCCATATTTCTTACAATGACATCCTTTAGGCCACTCTCATTGATCTCAATTTCCAAGATCTTAATTTCTTCCTTAATTTTCACAACTTTCCTTTCTGAGTTAACAATTAGTGTGCCCATCATTTTGTATGATGCTTCATAAAGACCATCTTCCCATTCCTTTAAGAGATCCGAATCTAGATCCTCAAAGTTTGGAAAGATGAGAATCCTAAGACCTCTAGGAATGCGTCTATTTTCAATGTATTTCTTGAGAGTCGCTCCATCCCACCATTTGCTTAGTTCGGATTTTTTTAGTTTTTCCAAACGCATAAATTTGCTTTTCAAACCCTCGTTCCTATTCAGAGTCGGGTTGGGATGTGTTTCATTAGATTGTGTTTTATCATTAAAAAGGTCACCCAACATTTCCTCACGTTTATCGTCATAATCCATAATTTCACTCAAATGTATACAGAAATGTAAAATGTATACAAGAAAAAATAATTCTCTAGGTAAGTAATGTAAAAACCTCAAATGACAGTGCTGGTAGCCCACACAATTAATGCACACAAAATGAGGGTAGAGGCTATAGATACCGCACTATGACAAATGAAGAGTGTTTTCTTTAAGTAGAGCTATTACAGTGCAAAGAACCAAGGAACACTGCCCTCTACGTTCCTTATCAGGACAAAGGTCCTGTTACACAATTTCATTCAAAAGGGTTCAGCACCGTTTCGATAGTAGTCAATAAATGTTCAAAGAAATGTTCAAGACGTCAGTCATTTTCTTGAGAAGATTCTCTTTTTTTATTATTGTGCAGTCACATGGAAATGAAGAGTCATATTCACAATTGACATGAAGGATCTTAGCCGACGCGTTTCGTCTCTTACAAAGAGACTTCTTCAGGGCTAATAGAAAAACATATATAACATACAGTTATCACCATGAAAAGAAGAGCAATATGTGCAAAATTACAATTATCACAATACACACACCTAGAGTTCCTAAACCAAAAATACAATTGCATAATAAAGAAATACAGTAAAGAAGCAAAACCACAAATGTATCCACGTCATGTAGCATGTCTTGTGAAATAACAAACCCAAATTAGAAGTGAGCATCTTTCAAGTGCAAGTACTCAGTTCAACCCGTTTTTAACAATCATAATCGGAGATGTAAATCAATTTCCATATTAAGACATTTATCATCCTTCTTGTGAATATATAGTTTCATACCTTTCTTTTAATAATGAGCTGATGCAGACTGTGAGTTGTTTGCAAAATAGACCCAGTAAAGCAGGTTTTCCACACTGGTAAAAGGAATTTCAAGGATGAACATTAGTCTATGTAAGTCCGTGTTTGAAACAAGTCAGACATCATAAGTTATGCACAGAAACAACATTAAATTATATACAACCTGTATTTTTAGTTGTCATGGGTTTGTTCAAATCAAACCGGTTATAGTAAACCAACCAGAGTCAATTCAAAAAACTGTGAATAACTCGCGACAGTCTGGGTTAACATTAGCACAATTAGGGGATCATTGATGATAATCAAAAGAACTTATTATAAGAGAAATTGTCAATCAAATGAGAGCAAGACCTAAAAAATCACATCATTGATGGTAGTTCAAATAGGGTTAATAGCGTGGCAACTGTGACCTCATGCTACCAATGGAGCAGCAGTTGCTTGCATCCTATTCAAGTACACAGATAGAAATATTATATACAATTCACACAAAACTCCCTGTAACAATAAGTTATACACTTCCAATAATAAAAATATAAGCGATTTATCAATACAATCATACATACCAATTCAAGGATAATCCAACAAGTAAGTATCTACAAACAAATTAACAAAAGGTACAAGATTACTATTTGATTTTATAACTTTCCTAAAATATTTAAAAAACATCAAGCAAAATCCGGAATAGTGAATGTCCTAAACGCCTTTTATTCACATAAAGGTTTAGTTTGTGCCCGCCGTCCTTAATGGAGGACGCTATCAAAAAATGAGAGATCACTCGTTCCCTCCACGATCATACGAGATTTCTGACTTCTATTGGTACAAAAGTGTGGCCAAACAAAGATAAATGAGCTGTCCCTAATGGATTCATGCATGGGCTCAGTACGAAGAAGATGATATATTGTCTAAGCTTGAAAGCGATTAAATTAATTCTATTAAACCGGCAAGTCTGCGCAAGGGGTACTTAGGTTACATACAAATCAATGCGCCTTAGTGCGGAAAGGTCCTTACACCATAGTTAAAGAAAGTTTTAGAAGAAGTGACGCTCGATTGTTAACTTACTCCTAATAAGGAGATGCATATCAAAATCTTAAAAGAAGTGACCTATTATCAGCTTGCTAGCGCTTACCTGGTAGGGTATGATAGCCCGTATCTGCTGCTCTCGATCTTTTCAGTGGATGAACAGAGTTGCCAAAGATGGGCGCTTTTAAATCATCCGCTCTAAAGCCCATACACCTGTGTGTATTTAGACATCAACGACGGGCCCAGTCTCTAAAATTTTATGGTTTACGTGTCGGCCATTTTTAAAAGGTAAAATTCGATGTCGCTATAGTAAATAGGGAAAAGTTTCTATTGTAAGCCCGGGAATTTACACAAGTTGAGACCCGTCTAAGTTCGTGAATTAATTCATTAACCAGAGTGTTATTTTAATCTTCGATTGGTAGCCTTATGACGAAATATTATGTTAAGGCGTAATTAATTCTGTCACTATTTAAAGCGCGATAAAGTATCGGCTCTAGCAGGGCAGCCATCTTGAAAGGGTAATCCTATTCCCTCAATGCAGTACTAAATGTGAACAACGGCAACAAAGAACACCCCAAATACAGAAATTACGAGCATATTTTATGTCACGCAAAAAGTACAAATGGAAAGAACAGTATTTATCAGATATCAAATACATGCAAACAGATTATCACGAACGAAACAATTTTGTTCGTGTGATATATTTAAGTGAGTCTTGATGACAAACGTTGTTTATTTCAGAGTTTCAAACTTATTTAACTTTTAAAAAGGCATATGTGTGCTGTCATAGATAGACTTTGTTAGTTCTTATAGCGATGTGTCAGATATATGAGTATTACCTGGTAGATAAATCTTGTGATAACGGCGGACATCTTACCACAGTGTACTTCAACCTGGCAATCCCTGATAACTAACGAAATATCGTTAAGGGCAGCACTGGGTTCGTCGCTATATTATATGTTTAGTAAATCGTTAAAAAATGTGTCCCAAATGTTAAAATGTGGTGCTCGTTGGATTTCAAAAAAATATAAAAGAAAATAAATGAATAATGTGTCAGCACCAATACAAAGGAAAATAAAATACATGTAGGTGAAATAGTAGCGCAGTGAACGAAGACGAAATCAAGCGCTAAGACATGTAAAGAATACAATTGGATGTCATAGGTTCAGTAATAGGCATATTTACATAAATGTTTCTATTTGAGACTATGACAACAGTTGAATAATACGGAATGAGTATCTCTTATCAAGGCTAATGAGATTTTTGACCATGAGCACATGACATGCAGCTGGCCTATAGAAAGTAATGTAATTCATCATTAAAGTTTAGACCAAACTTATTTGTTCTCAAGCGGCATATCCAGCTCGCCTCCCGCTGTCTAAGCAATAATTCTCTGTTCCCTCCTCTCCTGGGCATTTTAACATGGTCAATCCCACAAAACGAGATATTTCTATCTCCCGGGTGTTCCTGATGTATATGCTGGGCCATGGGGTATTTTGGATCACAATTTCTGATTGCTCGCACATGCTCCTGAATTCGCAGTTTCAAACTGCGAATGCTGCTACCAATATATATTTTATTACAGGAGCATGTGATCATATAAACTGTAAAGATGGTATTGCAGTTGATAAAACAGTTTATGGTAAACTCCCTTGACTGATTGCTCTTAAACTTCTTAAGCTTGTTTAGCCCCAGTTTGCACACACAACAATCATTGCATGTGTAGAACCCTGAAGGTTTTACTGGCAACCATGTTTTGGTGGAAGTTTTGTTGTTTGTGACATAACTAGGACTAAGTATGTCCTTGAGGGTTTTACTCTTAGAATATACCACCCTGGGTTTTTTTGAGATAATACTGCGCATGTGATCTTCTTTCTCTAATAAGTGCCAGTTCTTTCTTAAAATGTTGTAAATGTGGTTGCTGAATACATTGTACTCTGTAATGAATAACACATCAGAATTGTGTTTGGTAACAGGTCGCTTATTGAGTATTGTGGGAGTCAGTACTTCCTTTCTATTTAGAGAGAGAGCTCTTTTCTCTGCATTATCCAAATAAGTTTGGTTGTATCCTCTCTTTGAGAAATTAGATTTAATGTGATGTATATTCTTGATGAAGTCCTTCTCCATGCTACAATTTCTTCTAGCTCGTACCATTTCACCATATGGTATGGCTCTAATGGTAGATTGAGGATGGGCACTGGTGGCATGCAAGTAGCTGTTACACGAAGTTTTTTTCCTGTATATGTCACTTTCTATTCTAGTTCCATTTAAGAAGAGTCTTAAATCAAGAAACTCCATATGGGTACTGGAATATTGAATGGTCAACTTGACATTAAAATTGTTGAGATTCAAATAGTCATAATATGTATTTAGACTCTCGACAGTGCCATTCCAGATCATGATAATATCGTCTATGTAACGTCCATAGAAGATAATGTTGTTGTTCCAATTCTGTGCACCAGTGCCCCAGACATGCTCCAGCTCATACAGCCCCATAAAGAGGTTGGCGTATGAGGGAGCAAATCTGGAGCCCATAGCTGTCCCTTGTACCTGAAGAAACCAGTCATCATTATGCATAAAAGCATTTTTCGTCAGAATGACCTCTGTCATGTCAAGCAGCATGTTGGTGTGCTCAAGATGTTGAGCACCACGTTTGTATAAAAAGTGTCTGAGACCTCTCATTCCTTCGCTCATTCGAATGCAGGTGTAGAGACTTTCTACGTCCATAGACACAAAAAGTAGATTGTTCATGTCCCATTGGAAATCTTCAAGTTTGCACAGGAGATCAGAGCTATCTCTAAGATAAGATGGTAAATTCTTTACAATTGGTTGCAGGAAGTGGTCAACATACTGGGCGATGTGTTCTGTCGGTCCCCCATTCCCAGAGATAATTGGTCTGCCTGGGGGAAAAGAACCACCCTTATGTATTTTGGGTAGAACATATATGCACGGTAGTCTAGAGTGATGAGGCTGTAAAAACTTGTATTCCTGGTCTGATATCAGACCCGATTCATGCCAATCCCAAAGTTTAGAGTTGATGTCATTCTCTATATGTAAGATGGGATTAGTGGCCAACTTCTCATAGCATGAGGTGTCACTCAGCTGTCTATCTATTTCTTTCAAGTAGTCGATGGTATTCATAAGAACTATGTTGCCACCCTTGTCCGCTTCTCTGATAATCAAATCCTTATCCTCCCTGAGACTCTGTAGAAGTTTTTGCTCTTCGGAATTCAGATTATCAGGATGCATGCAGCCTCTTTTTTTATAGTGTGAGTCTTCTAGTTCATAAAGGTCACTAGTGACTTGTTTATGAAAACTATCAATAGCTGAGTTATGTGTTTGAGGTGGTATAAACTTAGAATTGGGACGTAGTCCACTGTCTATGGAGTAGTCCTGTACCACACCTAAATTGTTTGCTACCTGCATAACATTGCCAACATCTTCCTCATCATACAGTGATGCCAACAAATGTGTGTTGTGTATGTCAGAAATGGAAAATTCACAAGGGACATTGCTATTCACAGAGGGAACACATTGAACAATGGGTCTGTCTTCAAAAAAATTTTTTATTTTCAATTTGCGAGTGAATTTAAATAAGTCAGCATGTACATTTACAAAGTCGCATTTATTCGTGGGGCAGAAGTTAAGGCCTTTGCTAAGAACAGACTCCTCCTGAGGAGACAAACATTTAGATGACAAATTTACAATAGTCAATACATTACAAGAGGGAAGAGTGTCCAAGTTTGAGGTTTCATTCAGTGTTAAACAATTTATTTCTTGTTTCCCATGTTCTGTTCCCTTGCCCTCATGCCTGATCTTGTGTTTGGAGGGAACGAGTGATCTCTCATTTTTTGATAGCGTCCTCCATTAAGGACGGCGGGCACAAACTAAACCTTTATGTGAATAAAAGGCGTTTAGGACATTCACTATTCCGGATTTTGCTTGATGTTTTTTAAATATTTTAGGAAAGTTATAAAATCAAATAGTAATCTTGTACCTTTTGTTAATTTGTTTGTAGATACTTACTTGTTGGATTATCCTTGAATTGGTATGTATGATTGTATTGATAAATCGCTTATATTTTTATTATTGGAAGTGTATAACTTATTGTTACAGGGAGTTTTGTGTGAATTGTATATAATATTTCTATCTGTGTACTTGAATAGGATGCAAGCAACTGCTGCTCCATTGGTAGCATGAGGTCACAGTTGCCACGCTATTAACCCTATTTGAACTACCATCAATGATGTGATTTTTTAGGTCTTGCTCTCATTTGATTGACAATTTCTCTTATAATAAGTTCTTTTGATTATCATCAATGATCCCCTAATTGTGCTAATGTTAACCCAGACTGTCGCGAGTTATTCACAGTTTTTTGAATTGACTCTGGTTGGTTTACTATAACCGGTTTGATTTGAACAAACCCATGACAACTAAAAATACAGGTTGTATATAATTTAATGTTGTTTCTGTGCATAACTTATGATGTCTGACTTGTTTCAAACACGGACTTACATAGACTAATGTTCATCCTTGAAATTCCTTTTACCAGTGTGGAAAACCTGCTTTACTGGGTCTATTTTGCAAACAACTCACAGTCTGCATCAGCTCATTATTAAAAGAAAGGTATGAAACTATATATTCACAAGAAGGATGATAAATGTCTTAATATGGAAATTGATTTACATCTCCGATTATGATTGTTAAAAACGGGTTGAACTGAGTACTTGCACTTGAAAGATGCTCACTTCTAATTTGGGTTTGTTATTTCACAAGACATGCTACATGACGTGGATACATTTGTGGTTTTGCTTCTTTACTGTATTTCTTTATTATGCAATTGTATTTTTGGTTTAGGAACTCTAGGTGTGTGTATTGTGATAATTGTAATTTTGCACATATTGCTCTTCTTTTCATGGTGATAACTGTATGTTATATATGTTTTTCTATTAGCCCTGAAGAAGTCTCTTTGTAAGAGACGAAACGCGTCGGCTAAGATCCTTCATGTCAATTGTGAATATGACTCTTCATTTCCATGTGACTGCACAATAATAAAAAAAGAGAATCTTCTCAAGAAAATGACTGACGTCTTGAACATTTCTTTGAACATTTATTGACTACTATCGAAACGGTGCTGAACCCTTTTGAATGAAATCGAAGTCAAGAATATCGACATCCTATCTACATTATGGTAAGTACAAAAATATCGGGGGGAAAATATCGATGTCAAAAATATTGTTGTTAAAAATATTGTATATTATTTAAGTTAAAAAAATAATGTAAAATAAAGTAACTCACTCCCATACACAATTTAAATATTGCCACGCCCTGAATGGGACCGCTCCAATGAGACAGTGGATATGAATTGTGGGAGTCGTAGTGCCTTTATTCCATCAAAAATTTCAGCGCACTTATTACTGCGCACTACGACTCCCACAATTCATATCCACTGTCTCATTGGAGCGGTCCCATTCAGGGCGTGGCAATATTTAAATTGTGTATGGGAGTGAGTGCGAGCACGTTCCTGGTGTAACGCCTTTGAAAAAGATTATTTCGAAACGCGTCAGGCAACCAGAAGGCTGTGATATTTGTACCTGCCACTGGAACTCTATCCATACCTCAGATTAAGGCTGGTAACCTTTGTGTCCTTCGAGTGCTGCTCATGGGAGTACCAACGGCTTGGCAATCAATATGCGGCTTCCCGGCCGCGAGGAAGCACCACCCCGGATAAAGTGAAAGGGTGCCGCGAGGACTGGATTCACCTACCTCGATGCGGAGGGGCACAACAGGATTAAGGACAGAACTGGCAGGCGGGGGCCCAATGAGGGTCTTAACTGGACAGTAATAAGTGCGCTGAAATTTTTGATGGAATAAAGGCACTACGACTCCCACAATTCATATCCACTGTCTCATTGGAGCGGTCCCATTCAGGGCGTGGCAATATTTAAATTGTGTATGGGAGTGAGTGCGAGCACGTTCCTGGTGTAACGCCTTTGAAAAAGATTATTTCGAAACGCGTCAGGCAAACACAAGGCTGTGATATTTGTACCTGCCACTGGAACTCTATCCATACCTCAGATTAAGGCTGGTAACCTTTGTGTCCTTCGAGTGCTGCTCATGGGAGTACCAACGGCTTGGCAATCAATATGCGGCTTCCCGGCCGCGAGGAAGCACCACCCCGGATAAAGTGAAAGGGGGCCGCGAGGACTGGATTCACCTACCTCGATGCGGAGGGGCACAACAGGATTAAGGACAGAACTGGCTGGCGGGGGCCCAATGAGGGTCTTAACTGGACAGTAATAAGTGCGCTGAAATTTTTGATGGAATAAAGGCACTATGACTCCCATAATTCATATCCACTGTCTCATTGGAGCGGTCCCATTCAGGGCGTGGCAATATTTAAATTGTGTATGGGAGTGAGTGCGAGCACGTTCCTGGTGTAACGCCTTTGAAAAAGATTATTTCGAAACGCGTCAGGCAAACACAAGGCTGTGATATTTGTACCTGCCACTGGAACTCTATCCATACCTCAGATTAAGGCTGGTAACCTTTGTGTCCTTCGAGTGCTGCTCATGGGAGTACCAACGGCTTGGCTATAAATACATCTATACACATAAAACAACAATATAAAAAATTAATTAAATAAATATATATAACAAATTAAAAAAATTAAAATTATCGTTAATCTTTTTACAATTAATGATATACTACATTAACTAAAATAATCCAAAAAATATTAGATAGCGGAGTTAATAAAATTACTATTCCAACTGCAAACAGTGCAACAGTAGGGAAAGTGTTGGATAGTGTAGGGGTTAAAATTACTATTCGCACTCCAGTGAGTGCAACAGTAGGGAAAGTGTTGGATAGCGTAGGGGTAAAAATTACTATTCAAACTCCAGTGAGTGCAACAGTAGGGAAAGTGTTGGATAGCGTAGGGTTTAAAATTACTATTCCAACTCCATTGAGTGTAACAGTATGGAAAATGTAGGATAGTGTAAGGGTTAAATTAACATACTTATTAATTAAATCATTTTTGTAAAATAAATAACATATTAATAATTAACTCAAAAATTAATAATAAATACCAATAAAATTAAATTAATATTTACTTAATTAACATTAAATTACTTCCCACCCTATTCCCCCATAAACACACAACCCACTACACATAAAAAAGAACACAATTAATGTAATTATCAAGTAATCAATTACAATAAATAAAAAACAATAGTAAATGAAGGATCATAATATAATTATAAATTAATCAATTAATCAAAATAATTACCAATTAATAATTAATTAACAATACATTAGTTCTCAATAACAATAAATAAATAAATATTAATTAATTAATTATAATTACATTACTTCCCACCCTATTCCCCTATAAACCCAAAAGCCACCACACATAAAAATTAACATAATTAATTTAATTATCAATTAATCAATCAATAAAAAGTAATTCCAAAATAATAATTGATCAACAATAAATTAATTAACAATAACAATAAATAAAAAAAGTAAATACATTAATTATAATGAATATAATAAATTAATCGAATAATTAAAATTAATTAGCAATTAATAATTAATCAACAATGAATTAATAATCAATAACAATAAATAAAAACATATTAATTATTTAACTATAATTAATTAATTCCCACCCTATTCCCCTATAAACCCACAACCTGCTCTGATACTGAAACGCAAAATTACTAATTTCTAAACATTTAGGGGCCGATTCCGATCCTGGAAAAATTTCCCCCGTACGAATCGTATCCGGATTTTTTTCCGTACGAATCGTACAAGTAGCGTACAAACTGCCAAGTACGATTCGCATGGGAAAAACTCCATACGAATCACATCGGGAACATTTCTCCACACGTCCTCGGGTCGGAAAATGTGTCTGACTCATTCCCGGACGATTTACCGTACGATTCGGAAAAATGAAGTCCGACCGCGCAAGTACGATCACTCCCGTCCTTTCGATTTTACAACCGTATGGAACAAACACCGTACGGACCGAACTCCTATAGCAACCATGGAGACATGTGCCCGCATACGCGCCGAACACCCCACCCCAGACTCCGTATGTACGCGCAGAACACCCCCCCAGCCCTCGTATGTACGCGCCGAACCCCCCCAGCCCCCGCATGTACATGCCAAACGCCCCCCGCCCGCGGATGTACGCGCCGAACCCCCACCCGTGTATGTATGGAGCATACCCCCACCCGTGTATGTACGGACCGTACCCCCACCCGTGTATGCATGGAGCGTACCAACTCCCCACCCGTGTATGTATGGAGCGTACCCCCACCCGTGTATGTATGGAGCGTACCCACACCCCACCAGTGTATGTACGGCACGTACCCCCACCCGTGTATGTATGGACCGTACCCCCACCCGTGTATGAATGGAGCGTACCCACACCCCACCAGTGTATGTACGGAGCAAACCCCCACCCGTGTATGTACGGAGCGTACCCCCACCAGTGTATGTACGGACCGTACCCCCACCAGTGTATGAATGGAGCGTACCAACACCCCACCAGTTTATGTATGGACCGTACCCCCACCCGTGTATGAATGGAGCGTACCAACACCCCACCAGTGTATGTACGGAGCGTACCCCCACCCGTGTATGTGCGGAGCGTACCCCCACCCATGTATGTACGGACCGTACCCCCACCCGTGTATACATGGAGCGTACCAACTCCCCACCCGTGTATGTATGGAGCGTACCCCCACCCGTGTATGTATGGAGCATACCCCCACCCGTGTATGTACGGACCGTACCCCCACCCGTGTATGCATGGAGCGTACCAACTCCCCACCCGTGTATGTATGGAGTGTACCCCCACCCGTGTATGTATGGAGCGTACCCACACCCCACCAGTGTATGTACGGAGCGTACCCCCACCCGTGTATGTACGGACCGTACCCCCACCCGTGTATGAATAGAGCGTACCCACACCCCACCAGTGTATGTACGGAGCGTACCCCCACCCGTGTATGTACGGAGCGTACCCCCACCAGTGTATGTACGGACCGTACCCCCACCCGTGTATGAATGGAGCGTACCAACACCCCACCAGTGTATTTACGGAGCGTACACCCAGCCCCCCCTGTATGTACGGTGCGAAACACCACCACCGATGGACGGTGCGGACCAACACCCTGCCCGTGTCTGTACGCACCCTACCCCAGGCCCCTACACCAGCACCCTCACCCAACATCGCGCATGTACGAGTTGTACTAAGCCATAGCAAAGGACAGCACTGTACAACAACATGGCCCATGTACGCACCGTACAGACGCAAAAAACACTCGTACTAAACCAGGACAAACAAAAAAAACAAAAGGGGAGTCAATTCGATGCACACAACACCACAAAACATGTCCAACAAGCCCAAATACATCCTATACACTGACCTGCAACTGACAAACAGCTAAACAGAGGCCCAAAACACAACCACTCCTTATAACACACCCACCCAAAGTTCAAACACAGCCACACCCACAAATGGACCAATAAAAAGGCCCAACACACATGAACCATGATCCCTTGCAACAGATCCACTACTGCCAGACCACAGAGACAATGCACTGCACCATACTACATACATCAATACACCTTACACTTGCACTCCTTCACACAACCACCATCATAAACACACCCTCATCACATTCACACACACACACCTGCACAACCACACTCACACCCCCACAACCATCCACACCCACACCCCCACAACCATCCACACCCATACCCCACACCATGCCCACTAACAAGAATCCAAAGTTCACAAAGGAGGAGCTGGAGGTCCTTGTCGACGAAATCGTCAGAGTCGAGCCACAGCTCTTTGGAACATTGGTCAGACGGACCAGCATAGCCGAAAAATCAGCCATGTGGGAGAGGATAGTCAATTCTGGGAATGCTGTTGGGTCCACCAGAAGGACCAGGCATGAGTGCCAAGCCAGGTGGTACGATCTGCGGAGGACGGTCCGCCGCAAAATGACGGACGATCACAACCAGGGGAACATCACTGGAGGAGGGCCGCCCCGCAGACTGGTACACTACCATCCCTGGGAGGAGAAGGTGATGGCCACGCTGCCGCCGGTGGGAGTAGATGGAGTAGAAGGAGTCCGAGAGCCTTGTGAGTACACAAACAACTCACATCACATGGGGGAACGCCATACACAACCAAAATACCAATCATGCACGCAACCCCCCCAAAGCCAGCACCGTACACAACCACACTCCAAAAACACACACATGCCACTAGCGCCTCCATGCCCCATGCCCCAAGCAAGGCCATGCCAAGTCACAGGCCACACAAAACACCAACACAAGACAGGATGTCCCTGATGCCGGGAGGGTGGGCCTCAAAACTAACATAGAGCAACTCTGAAGCACACACCAATGCCCTCAGCCCATATGGCCTAGGGCACAGCCATACAAACAGTGTGTCCCCACACAGTACTGTGTTGCCTGCTAATGGTGGCCACGTTGCAGGACGACATGGGTATGAAGGCACAATTTGCACATAACAGCAGCTAATGAAGACGCATCACTCTGAAAGAGTGTCAGCACACACCGCCACAGCAGCAGCGCAGACTCAGACACTCTGCCCAATGGGTGCCCGGAGATAAGAAACAAACCCACATGAACAAGCCAATGGCCTTTGAAAGACCTGCAAACTGTGTGTGCCCAGGAATCTGGGCTGAGGTGACAGAGGGTGACACACAGAGGGAGGGAGAGGGGGAGAGAGGGGGACGGAGACAGAGGTGGACACAGGGAGACAGACAGAGGGAGGGAGGAGGCTGACAGAGGGAGGGAGAAAGGGAGACAGAGGGAGACGGACAGTGGGAGGAGGGTGACAGAGGGAGGGAGAAAGGGAGACGGACAGAGGGAGGAGGCTGACAGAGGGAGGGAGAAAGGGAGACAGAGGGAGACGGACAGTGGGAGGAGGGTGACAGAGGGAGGGAGAAAGGGAGACAGAGGGAGACGGACAGAGGGAGGAGGCTGACAGAGGGAGGGAGAAAGGGAGACAGAGGGAGACGGACAGTGGGAGGAGGGTGACAGAGGGAGGGAGAAAGGGAGACGAACAGTGGGAGGAGGCTGACAGAGGGAGGGAGAAAGGGAGACAGAGGGAGACGGACAGTGGGAGGAGGGTGACAGAGGGAGGGAGAAAGGGAGACGGACAGTGGGAGGAGGCTGACAGAGGGAGGGAGAAAGGGAGACAGAGGGAGACGGACAGAGGGAGGAGGCTGACAGAGGGAGGGAGAAAGGGAGACAGAGGGAGACGGACAGTGGGAGGAGGGTGACAGAGGGAGGGAGAAAGGGAGACAGAGGGAGACAGACAGTGGGAGGAGGGTGACAGAGGGAGGGAGAAAGGGAGACAGAGGGAGACCAAATCACCCTTGGGTGGTGTGGCCATGTCCGCTCGTCAGCAGGTGGACTGTGTGCATGTGGACAAGGTTTGGCAGTGCGTGAACCCCCCCTTCAACCTTTGATAAACACTGGGCCATGTGTCAATCTGTGCACGAGTACATCCGTGCTGCAGGCACAAACCTAACCTTACACCCAGTATACCCACCCACTGTGTTTGTCAGAACCCTGTCACAAATGGTTAATTTACCTACCTGCATTCTCAAATAGCATGGAAAAAACACCATTTGGCCATGTACAGTGCAACACGTAAGGCGGCTCTGCATGGCTTGCTACGCCCGCTCACTACACTGCTGACTGCGTTCCCAAAAGAAGCATCAACTAAGATTGTGTCACACATAGGTAAAGTGTCGAAAGCTGTGGCCAAGGGACATACCCATGCACAAGTACACTGTGAGAGGAATGCTAGCCAAATCCAACCACCCAGAGGAACTGTGCCAACTCAAAAATGAATGAAACATGGATGTCGCATGTAACACAATTAACACTGTCTCTCTCACGCACAGGTCAACGTCGTCGATCTCCCCCAACACTGGGGGGGAAGACTCACAGGACCAGGCTCGGCGCACCACTCCGTGGATGACCCAGACCAACCTGGCCCCTCTGGTGTCCAACCACCTGCAGCACCTGCGTCAGGTACAACTGTGCCAACCACCACCCCCATTCCTGTCACATCCCAGGAGACACCCAGGAGCCCTGCCCGCACACAACAACACAGCCAGTCTGTCCAGGAGGGACAAGGTTCTCCGGGCACCCAGGAGGAGGCAGGCGACACCACAAATGCCATCCCTCAGGGGTCCCGGAGACCCGATGTGCCCACAACGGCAGGCCAGGCGCAAGTGGGCAGGGGTGGTGGGAGTGGAGGACGAAGGAGGCACGAACCTGACCAGTTGGCTCAGGAACCGGTAATGTCACACGTCAGCAACATCCTCGACTCATACCGGCGTGACACCAGGGGCATCAGCCAGGTTGTGTCCACCCTCGAGGAGATGAAGACCCTGCAGGCCGAGCAACATGCCAGTCAACAGCGACACCAAGCACGGATGGAGGCAAGACTGGCTGAGCTCGTGGCGGTGCAAACGGATATGACCCGTGTACTCCGTCGGATTGCCGAAAACATGGGCAACTCTCCCTGTGCCACCAGGTGAAGAACATCACCACCCACAGGGAGGGATCAGGAGGAGGAGGATTCATCCAACGGAGCATCACAAGCATCGTCACGGCCTGCTTCTGAGGGTCCCCGCAGGAGGGTGGGTCGTCCACACAAAAGACCGTGAGAGTCAGCGGAACATCACCATCTCCCAGGTCGCCTGGCCTGGCACCTGGCCCTCTGGCCCAACAGCAGCACATCAGCAAATGACATTCTCTGCCACATGGCCTTGCTGGTCACTGTCTGACCAATGTTGACCAAGACTGTGGCATAGACTCTGATGACTTTTAATGGCAAGGATACCAACTCCCCCTGTGAACTTTGGATTCTACACTCCCGCCAAGCACCTCTTGTCATCCCCCTAAACACTTGCCCCACCACACATAAAAATCATCACAATCACGAGATGATGCCGTCATTTTGCATTATTCCACTACATGTGTGTGTTGTAAAGTCAAACCATGCCTGATTTCAGAAGTAACTCCAACCATCCATACCCTGGGGTCTGAGTCTGGCACAGGACACACATGGGTCACAATGTATCATCCAATACAGACATGGAGCACCATACTCATCCGTGATGGGCCCAACCAGCTGAGGGGGTGCCCGCACAACTGTGCCTACAGACCTATTTAGAAGAGCAACAGTCATGCGCAGAGGTCAGGAATCATGTGGAGTGTCCTGGGGTGCTACTCCCAGGTATGTGTAGATACGTGGCAGAACCATGTCCTGCATGCTTGAGTCAGGTGGATGTGGAGAATTGTGGGCCGGCCAAGGTTGGATGCATGGAGATGGCACAATGGGGTGTTGGATCACAGTGCCACAAGGTCGTGTTGTGGTTGTGGGCTGCATCCTGAGTGTGTGCTTAGATTGAGAAGGTCATCCTGCAGCTGGCAGTGATCCATTCCCCCATCTCTGTTGGACGTTGATGTGGCCTGGTCGCCGGATGTAGAAGCAGAGCTGTGCAGATGCATCCTGGATGTGGACAAGTATCATGGGAGTTGTAACGCACATGTCCGTAGAGTGCAGGGTAGGATTAGACACGGATGTCGTAGTTGACCTGGGGGATGGTCTCTCTCTTGCCTTGAGGTGGATGGAACTGGGGATCTTGTGCATAATGCAGAGTGTGCTGCAACATGAGGCACAGATGCTGCTGATCAGCATAGCACATGTCAGCAAGTAATCCATGATGAACACCAGCTTGTTTGCGTGGACACTGGGTGCCGTTGCTGCAGGGCCTGCAGCAGCATGCGCCATGTCAAGAAAACAATGCCACAAGTAGCACACAAAGACAAGGATCTCAGGAAGGAACTATGCAAAAGGTGTATGTCAAGGAAGGAATGTCTGGTTCAACATGGCACACACACACACAATGGATGCACATGCAGCACAGTGGCCGTCGTGGATACTGACATGCCACAATACCTACACAGCCATGGACATCATGCAGAATACATATTCTAATCCCTGACAAACAGCTTGCATCTTGCTACTCTACACATAGACTCATATGCACCATCTCTGAGAACAATGCCAGACATGCCGCATGCACAGTGGCAACAGACCACCATTGACAGAGATGAGGCACCTTGGAGGCAGAGGGACACCTTTATTAGTCATGTGTGTCGGAATGCTAATGCAACTCTGTCAACATATACACAGGTCATGTGGATGAACACGTGGGACCAACACTGGCACCCCCCTTTGCACCACAGATGCTGGAAATCCATAGAACTGGCACACAAGTGACGGGTTACAGCTAAACACCCCCTGCTGCTCACGGAGAGGCTGCTATACACCATTGAGCCACTAATGGGGAATTCACACACCATGTCAACCCGGTGCAACCCGTATGTTTCCGAGGGCAGTGTTACACACATTGATGGCTTCATCACAATCCACAATCCCATTACAGATGACTGTCACCAAGCCTGACCATCAATTCAGGTGAATTCAGCTCCATGTCATGTGCCCCATGGTGATTCTACATGTATGTAAAGTAACCAAACATGAACAGGAGCAGTGCACACACATTCAAAACAAATACCACACCCAAAAAGCCGTGCTGCATCCCTTACCCTAAGGAGATTTTCAAACTTGTCCGTGCATGTAACGCTGATTCAGCACATGTTGCTGTGTTCATGAGGAATAGCAGGAGCACAACAATGCCACCAGCAGACAGCATGCGCAAGTACCTGTGGATGAGAGACACACCAGAAGTCAGCCAAAAGAAGCACATCCGCATGCATGTGCATGTACTCGACACGTATAAGGTTGTCAACATGCTAGGTGACAATGATGACTCTGGAAAAACATTCTTCCATTGCACCATCACTCGAGTGACACATCCAAACACACCTCTGACACACTTGGCAGACATGCAGATGGACACACACATTGCAACACATGCCACACACGGCCCAATGCGTGCACACTCAGACACTGGAACTCACCACTAAGCAAAGAAGTTGCGTATGAGACGACTCCGGATGTCCTTTACCGCCTCCTCCTCCTCCACATCACTCACCTCGTGACCAAGCCCTTCATCCTCCACGGGTGGATGGTCCTGCTCATCCGGATCCAGGATGAGTGGCACAGCTTTCTCCACTGCCATGTTGTGCAGCATGCAGCACATGAGGAAGATCTTGCAGACCTTCACCGGTGCATATGGGAGTGCGCCACCGGTCTTGTGTAGGCAACGGAATTGGCTCTTCAGGAGGCCAAACGTCCTCTCTATCACTCGCCTGGTCCGCCCATGGGCGTTGTTGTAGCGGTGCTCTGCAGCCGTGCTGGGGTTGTGGAGAGGCGTGATCAGCCATGGCATGTTGGGATAGCCAGCGTCCCCTACATGGAAACATCATGGACAAAAGTGGGTCAGGAGAAGCAGTAAGACAGGATGATGACGTTAAATACAGGACTGCCAGAGTATACCCACCAACAATACATGCTCGTTCGTTGCGCAGCTGCAGCATCATTTCAGGCACCCTGCTACGCCTCATGATGTAGGCATCGTGTGCTGATCCTGGAAAACGAGAACAGACATGTGAAATCACCATGTTGGCAAGACACACCACAAGGGCATTAATGGAGTGGTAATGCTTGCGGTTCCTATACGCTACCTCCTGTGCCTGTGGTGGTACCAAAGCCACATGTGTTCCATCTATGGACCCAATGACATGGGACATCCCTCCCAGGGCATAGAACTCACGCTTGACACCTGTCAACTGCTCATGAGTTGGGAATTTTATGAACTCATCCAGGTGATCCAACAAGGCCTCTAAAAAATCATGCAGAACACGGCTGAACATGGTTTGAGACATGCCACCAACATGAGCAATGGTATGTTGAAAGGTACCCGTGGCAAAGAAATGTAGGGCTGTCATCACCTTCATCTTGGGTGTCAGTGCAGTAGGATACCTGTGTAGCGGTTGGAGGTGTGGTGCCAGCTGTGTCGTCAAGTCCTCAATCAAATGTTGGGGGAAGCGGTAGCGGCGTATACAGTCATGTTCCCTCAGGTCAGCCAAGTCCGGAATTGGTCGAGGGAGAGGCGGAGCCCTGCAGTGAATTTGAAGGGACAACGAAGAGTGAGTACAGTACATCACCAATGTCAATGTACTGAGCACATGTTCAACAGGCAATACACATATGCTACATACAGAGTCAGGTCTGTGCAATATGCCCTGGACACATATGCCAGGCAGGTGACACTCCTACCAAGAGCCAGCTACAAACGTTGATTCTCAACCTCAATATGCCATGCCATGAAACTAGCTGTGGGCCAGTGTAAGTGAACAGGCAGACGCATTACAGGAGTTACAGACATCCACATATGTGCATAAGAAGGATGTTTATTGTACAGACAGGTTGCGGAACACTAGAGGCACAGGTCACATGTCATAGAAAAAGGACAGACCACACACCTTGCCATGAAGGAGTACATGTCAAGACTGATCACACATACATTGAGAGTATGCACATATGTCCTTGTTTTGAAACTCTGTGTCGATGCATACATACACACCTTATGTCGGATTACACATGTGGGCTGGTGTGCGTAACAGTGTGCCATGGCCATCTACACACAGACACATGTTGGTTGCAGCAACTGCAGATGCATTTGACCAAACACCTACAGCAAACCTTTGGGAACACATGACACACACATGACATAGTTACGCATGTGTACGGTCCGTATCACTATGGCGTACGCATACGCCAGCACTCCCATAGTGATAGGGACCCTAAACACACACGTGTACGGTCCGTATCACTGTGGCGTACGCATACGCCAGCACTCCCATAGTGATAGGGACCCTACACACGCATGTACGGTCCGTATCACTGTGGCGTACGCATACGCCAGCACTCCCATAGTGATAGGGACCCTACACACGCGTGTACGGTCCGTATCACTGCATTTGGGGTACCCTAGGGCCATGGAACGGACCGTACCTGTGTTTAAATATTGAAATAACATAGGGGACACATGAGGGACAAGTATAAGGGCCTAAATGCATGCTGGTTGTCATGGAGACCGAGTCTAAAGTTTGAATTATTGCATCAGGTAGACAGCAGAAGTCGGTTGGAAACAATATACTTTGTTGCAAAGTGGTTGTTGACTTGACATCATGCTCAATATTTAAACCATGCAAAGCCACTCACTGGGGTAGGTTTAAAGGGATTGGAGGAAACGTAGGATGCTAATGTGACTGACCAATCACTCTGTACTCCTGTAAATGAAACAGGCCAGCAAGGCAGATATAAGGCAGCCAGGTCCCATGAGAGAGCACTTGCCTGCACATCCTTTCATTCCACAACACTGCTGCTGCTCGTGATTCCTCTGGCACCATGTCCAGGTCTGTGGAGAGGGCCCAGCCATTCACCATGGAGGAGAATATGGCGTTGGTGGATGGGATCCTCCCACAGTACACCATGCTGTATGGTCAACCAGGGGAGCAGGTGAGTGCAGACTCCACTAGCTTAGACTGTGCCCCGTTTTTGTGACTGTGACTTCTGGCATTGTGTCCCTGTGTGACAGACATGCAATTTTGTTTAGAGTGGGTCCCAGGGTGGGGAAGGCCTCATGTCTCCCATGCAGAGCATGCTGTAGTTCCTGTGTGCACTCCTAACTTGCATTGTGCTTACTGTGACAATCAATGCATGGTGCATGCCACATTCTGCCTGGCTACTCCTCCTGGGAATGTTGTTGCTACAGTCCTGATGTGATTCTGTGGTCCCCCCAGTGTGACAGGTGACAGTACCCATAGATGTGTGTTTGTTTAGTGTACCTGTGCTGTGAGTGTCCAAATGATGGGTTCGTCCCCTGGACATTGGTGTGTGTGTGTAAGTCCCCTGTCATGTGGGTGAGTGCATATGGGGAGTGTTGCACACCAGCTGCATGAGGGATGGATATACCCTGCCCATGTGATGTGAGCAGGGAGCAGTGCTGTGTGACTGCCGTGCTGACCCAGCCCCACACCTGTGACACCCCCCAGTCTAGTGGCACATGGGCAGAGTGAGGTTTGTACCCATAGTTGGCAATGGCAGGTGATTGTCCTGTGCCTGTGTGTGTCTGTGTACTCTGCTGAGGTAGCGTCAGTGGGCTGGGGCATGTGACTGCTTTGAGGTGCTGTACATAATCCTTGTGTAGCTTGTGATGCACAGTGTGATCCAGGATCATTGATTGTGTGGCACCCCTCATGCCACCTGTGTACTTTCAATGCCACTTAGTGCATTTTGCCTTCCACAGTGGATTATGTCCCTATGACAAATGTGCAATGAGTTGCCTGCATACCATGGCCTGTTCAAACAAGACAAATTGTTAATATGTGTGTCTCTGTGTCATTGCTCAGGTGAATTAAAGTATTCTCACTTTTGTATCCTCACAGGTAGGCGTCCATGCCAAGGGGGAGATATGGAAGCAAGCCGTCAGTGCCGTGAGGATGACGGAGGGTCGGAAGCGGCGCCTAGCCCAGGTGAGGAAACGCTGGCAGGATATCCGGTGCTGGACGAGGAGGATTGCATGGGTCCTGCTGGGGGACTCACCTGAGAGCAGGAAGAACCGTGGGCGCCGGTGTCTGACCCCCATCCATAAGCGTGTGCTGGCGGTGGTCTTCCCCGACTTGGATAGGCGCTTACAGGAGAAGCAGCAGCAGGAAGGGGATAGGTACATGTGTGTTTGTTGTGTCACTAGCTTTTGGAAGTGCGCAGTTGCATGGATACACTGCCAGGGTTTACATGTGCAGTGCATAACCATTTCCCCAAAGTAAACCGATGCTGTTCTTCCTCCCTTCCCCTCCTTGCCATGTGTTCCCTGGTCTGTGTGTAGTCACTCTTGCGCAAGGTAATCTAGGCTGGCAGTTAATCCAAGTGCCCAATGCTTGCAGCATCATGTGTGGAGGTGGAGTGTAACAGGTTTTGGGCCCTTGGCTGTGCCCTGGCCAGTTCAGTCATTGTGGGGTCCATGTCAGTTGGCAGTGATGCTGAGTCCCAACATAGGAGTGTGTCTTTAAAGTGTACTGCCTTCCAGCATGCATGTCCAATGTTGTGCCCTCTAACATGATGTGCATGAGTGGGAGTAATGCATGGTGCAGGGACGGTTGCTTCAGTTGCAGTCATATCCATCCAGGACCATGGAGGTGTGTGGCCACCACCGTGCCCTGGGGCACCTTTTCCTAGGTATCATGTGTGTCATCCAACAATGTGGACATTCTCTGTGTCTTCGGCATAGGTTGGGCTCTGTGGCATTGTACCCTGGCCTCATCTGTATTGACGTAAACTGTGCTACATGTGTCCACTGTACAGTGTGACCCAATTTTGCTTGTGCATACTCACAGTGGGCAGTGCCTGTGTGTCTTGGAACGACAATCTGATGATGGTTGATTGTCAATGATATATGTGGACAGGCGCACCAGGGGTAGTTTGTGTACAATCAGGATTTAGTGCAGGCCATGTGTTTTTATCCCAGAGTAAGAGGTGTAAGTACTTCCTCTGTCTCAATCACATTGTCTCAGGTAGGGGGTGGTTTGTGCGGGCAAGCCTACATGTCCAAATCTGAAGTCTCCCTGCTAGGTCTGGCCTGTGTGTGATGTTTGTCTGGACATACAATCAAGGTGCAGTGACCCAGTCATGTTGGGCATGTTTTAATGTATTGCTTTGCAGCATGTGCAAAAAGTTAATAGACATGGTTCCTGCTCATCCCTTTTTTGTCAACGCTGTGTGGTACAGATGCTGTGCACGATTGTCCCCAGAGCCTGGCTCCTCTGTCCTATTTGATATCAAGTAATTTGCTGTTGGGTCATGCTCTCCATTGTTTCTCAGTGGCATGGTGGGTCAACCAGCTGTGTGTTGCAGGGCCTACATATGTACCTTGTGTTGTAGATGTTACTCATGTTGCTTTTCAGGCTATGCACTGTGACCTATGTATATTTGACTCATGTGACATATGTATACAGGTGTCTGATTATTTCCTGTCTCTTCACCTTGCCCACAGCATCGTCGGGGGACTCCGAGGGAGACACTGGCACGGACCGTGAGGAGGGAGCAGGCACCAGTGGCAGCAGTGCTGTCTTGTCTGGCGCATCGAGTGGCACGGAGGCCGAGGGGAGTGAGGCGGAGGACCTGTCCAGTACCACCACCGACTATGACGCTGACGGGTCCGAGGCTGATCTCCCAGAGGGGCGGAGGCTGCTCCCACAGCTGACAGCAGCACTCGATCTCTACCCACCCCCTCGATTCCCATCACCGGCCTCCCACTTGCTCTGGTCCCTTCCCGCCGTGCTAGGTCACCACGTGTCTCCTTCTTGCCCGGCACCGCACCGCCTGCCCCTGTCTCAACTGCTGCCGCGAATGCCGAGTCTGTGGACATCCTGCGCCAGTTGCAGGTTGGTCAGACTGCGATGCTTAATGTCCTCCATGGCCACACACGAGTGCTCACCCAGATGGAGGCATACATGGAGGGCATCTCAGCTGCGCAGTCTGACCAACGCCAGTTGCTGAGGTCCATTGACTCGACACTGACTGCAGCAGTGGGTCTCCTGCAGCGCTAAGTCCCCCCCTACCCCTGCACCATCCACACTTCCCACTCCCATGCCTGTCCAAAGCACACCCAGACGTACCCATGCACGCACCCCACCAGACACAGGCACCACACCACCAGGGAAGGCCAAGTGCACACCTCCTGTCACGCACACACAGGGTGAAGTAGGCACACCCACTGGGTCGGGGGGCAAACGGAAGACACGCAGCCACAGTGGGAGTCCACATTCATCACAACCCACTACCTCCAAATCCACTCCCCTCAGCTCTCCTGGCCAGGATTCCACCAAAGAATCCTTCATGGCCGCTCTGTCCCTGAGCCCCAGTGTGACACCACCCCGCAAGCGGTCGAAGGAGTCCCCGGTCAGGGTAGTTGAGTCCCCCCCCCTGTCCACACCCTCCCCCAGTAGCGCTGTGACCCATCCCTCCGACACCCCCCCTCCTTGGGGCCTGTGGTTCCTTCGGGTGCAGGAGAGACGCTGGAGGACCTTGCAACCGTGTGCAGCGCCATTCTCACCTCCACCTTTGGCGCTGCCCCACCCCCTGTGGTGGAGTCCTCCGTCCCTGCACCCGCAACACCTACCCTTGCCCCTCCTGTCCCTGCGGTGCCTGGTCCTTCCCCCCCACATGATGCCCCCCCCGTGGAAGCAAAGGAGGTATGAACTGTGCAGGCAAGCTAGGGGACACGCGTCCCTATGTGTCCCCCACCAGGAATTGTATGTATGTATGTATGTATGTATGTCTTATATAGCGCTCGACTTACCCTTGGGCATCTCGGCGCTTGCATTGGGAACCCGTCCTGGTTGTTCCCTGTGAGATAACCCGTACTGGGTATCCCCAAGGTGAAAGCCAGGCATCCCGCCGCGGGGGGCCGTTGTGGAGATTAAGCAAGCTTGTTGCCCAGAGCTGCATAGTGTGAACTCGTGCTTAGAGTGGGCACCGAAGCGAGAATTATCAAGTCCGTGGACAATTGGGCTCCGAACCCTGCCGCGTCGGGAATCGAACCCTGGTCCCGGGTCTGACCTCTGCTTCAGGGTATGCCTCCTCTAACCAGTGAGCTACACTTCTCCGCCCTATGGGCTTTGTACATATTCAACTTTTAATAACAATTATTTTTTTAATGCTGAATAAAGCTATGTTTTTTCCCTTTGCACACTACTGCTTTTCTGGTATTGCTGTTGGTGGTGCTGCTCTATGATTTGGGGTGGGGATAATGTGTTAGGTGTCTGGGAAATGTAGTAGTGTGCTGCTCATGGGGTGGACCCTGGTATCTGTGTGCCATCACAAGGTATTTGCGAAATAACTTTGTTCATGTATGCTCTTACTGCATGGTGACATTGTCCCAAGGTGTGTTCCTTCCTCTGTGGACCCTGACATCTTCCCTGCAGGGTGTTTCCTAAATGTTGTGCTGAGCTGTGTCTACATATCCTTGGTGTGTGACAGATCCGTTCAACTTTGGCCATGCATGCTGGGCAATGTCTCCACCTGCATCATTTGTGGCATCCTTGGTAATCACTGTACTTGTGTGTGGAGTATATTGAAGTTACTTCATGTGGACATGTTCCCTTTTACACACTATGCATGTGTGTACTCCCAGCCTCGCACACATGTTACGTGTTCTGCAGGGTCTTTGAGCACCTAACTGACAATTGTGGGCATTGTATCTGTGGGTACTGCACCCTTTTCTTTCCATGGGCACTGCAGGGAGGACTCTGCACCCACCCCTCCTGTGTCTGGGCACTGCTGGGAGTGATAGGCACCCACCCCTCCTATGTCTGGGCACTGCTTGGAGGACTCTGCACCCACCCCTCCAATGTCTAAGTACTGCTGGGAGTGATAGGCACCCACCCCTCCTATGTCTGGGCACTGCTGGGAGGACTCTGCACCCACCCCTCCTATGTCTGGGCACTGCTGGGAGGACTCTGCACCCACCCCTCCTGTGTCTGGGCACTGCTGGGAGTGATAGGCACCCTCCCCTCCTATGTCTGGGCACTGCTGGGAGGACTCTGCACCCACCCCTCCTATGTCTGGGCACTGCTGGGAGTGATAGGCACCCACCCCTCCTATGTCTGGGCACTGCTGGGAGTGATAGGCACCCACCCCTCCTGTCTCTGGGCACTGCTGGGAGGACTCTGCACCCACCCCTCCTATGTCTGGGCACTGCTGGGAGGACTCTGCACCCACCCCTCCTGTGTCTGGGCACTGCTGGGAGTGATAGGCACCCACCCCTCCTATGTCTGGGCACTGCTGGGAGAACTCTGCACCCACCCCTCCTATGTCTGGGCACTACTGGGAGGACTCTGCACCCACCCCTCCTGTGTCTGGGCACTGCTGGGAGTGATAGGCACCCACCCCTCCTATGTCTGGGCACTGCTGGGAGGACTCTGCACCCACCCCTCCTATGTCTGGGCACTGCTGGGAGGACTCTGCACCCACCCCTCCTGTGTCTGGCAACTGCTGGGAGTGAAAGGCACCCACCCCTCCTATGTCTGGGCACTGCTGGGAGTGAAAGGCACCCACCCCTCCTCTGTCTGGGCACTGCTGGGAGGACTCTGCACCCACCCCTCCTATGTCTGGGCACTGCTGGGAGGACTCTGCACCCACCCCTCCTGTGTCTGGGCACGGCTGGGAGTGATAGGCACCCACTCCTCCTATGTCTGGGCACTGCTGGGAGGACTCTGCACCCAGCCCTCCTATTGTAATTGTAAAAACACTTATATAGCGCATGGCTACCCGTAGGCATCCCAGCGCTCTTGGAGAGAAGCAGTGACCCTAGGCTGATCCGATCTGCAATCCTACTAAGAGCTGGTTTTGGGGAATAGAAAGGTTTTTAGTTTCTTCCTGAACTGAAGAAAAGTCCGTTCCTGCCTCAAATTACCTGGGAGGGCATTCCATTCTCTAGCGGCTTGCAGAGAGAAAAGTCGACCGCCCGATCGTGCTCGTTTTATTCTGGGAATGATTGCCAGATTATGTTCGCTCGAGCGAAGGTTGCGTTGGGGCTTGTAGGGACTTATCAGGTTTTCCAGAATGGAGGGACCTTCTCCATGCAGGATCTTGTGGGCGATGCATAAGGATTTAAAAAGCACCCGTTCCCTCACCGGGAGCCAGTGAAGAGATCTTAATGCTGGCTTCGCCGATACATACCGACTGGTTCCCGTCAGAGTTCTGGCAGCATAATTCTGCGCCACTTGTAGGGTCTTATAGGTGGATACCGGTGCCCCAAGATAAATGGCATTCCCGTAGTCAATACGGGATAACACCAAAGACTGAACTACGGTTTTCCTTGCTTTTTCAGGTAGTAGGGGCAGGGCTTTACGCAGTGACTTAAGTATCCCATGGCAGACTGCAGACGTCTTTCTGGCCTGCATATCAAAAGACAGGGCGTTGTCAAGCCAAAAGCCTAAACTCTTTATTTCCGGCTTGGGCGATGGTCTGGCACCCATGCACGCCGGCCAAGTTAGGCTTTCGGGAATATCCTGTTTCCCCAGGAGCATCAGCTCAGTTTTTCCTGCATTGAGTCTGAGCTGAGACACGTGCATCCAATTTACCACCACCTCCAAACAATTGGCTAGGTTGTTCGGGGGGGCATCTGTTTGCTGCAGGGAAAACACCAGCTGGGTGTCGTCCGCGTAGCTTATTAGCTGGATGCCAAACGGGGTTACTAATTCCGCCAACGGGGCCATGTAAACGTTAAACAGTGTGGGGCTAAGGGATGACCCCTGTGGAACCCCACACTGTAACGGAAAAAGGCGGGAGCAATTGTTTCCATCAAACACTTGGAAATATCTTTCCTCAAGGAAGGATCTCAGCCATTCCAAGGCTTTCCCGGTTATTCCGACATTTCGGAGTCGCGACAGCAACAGGTGATGACTTACTGTATCGAAGGCGGCACTGAGGTCCAGAAGGATAATGGCCGCGCTGCCACCAGCGTCCAAGATCCCTCTGGCCTCTTCTACCACCCTCAACAGTGCCGTCTCCGTGCCTTGTCCCTTCCTAAAACCCGTCTGGGATGGGTGGAGAAGCTTGTATTTTTCCAGAAATGCCGCCAGTTGGATATTTATCAGTTTTTCGGTTAATTTCCCCATCCCAGGTAACAAGGAAATCGGGCGATAATTCGCCAGATCTTCTGGGTCAAGGTTCGGTTTTTTGATCAAAGATCGCACCATGGCCAGCTTCCATCCCTTTGGTACTGTAGCCAATTCCAGGGAGAGGTTAACCATATTGATTACCGATTTACTAATAGTTGGAAGTATCTGATTTAGTATTGTCATGGGAGCTGGATCTCGTGGGGATCCACTTTTTATACTCCTCATCAAAGAGAGGAGCAGCTCTTCCGTGAGGGGGGCAAACTCCGTAAGTGTTGGACAGTTGGTTTTGTCTTCAGAAGGAGGCGCCCTGTAGTGTGAGGCCGAATCCAGTACCGGGATCGTCTCTAGAATTTTAAGTATTTTCATGTGAAAAAAATTAGCCATATCATCACACCTGGTGTCCTGCTCATCTGCTTTTGTGGGGGGGTCTGGAGTTTTCGTTAAAAGCTTTACAATCTTGAACATTTCCCTAGGGGCATTTGCGGCGGATTCGATTTTATTTGCAAAAAATGCCGTTTTGGTGGCAGTAAGGGTGGTTTTATATTTCTTCAATGTGGCTTTGTAGTTAATCTTCCTTTCCACACTGAAATCCTTCCGCCAGTGGCGTTCTGCCCTTTTACATTCCTGTTTTAATGATCTTAACTCTGAGGTGAACCATGGATGTTTCAGCTCTCCCTTCCTAATTGTTAAGGGTTTTTTCGGTAAGACCTTATCTAGGGAATGGGTAATCCACTGATTAAAACTGTTGACAGCCCCATCCAGATTAGAATTATCCGGTGGTTTAGTGCTTTCTAACAGTCCCTTCCACTCATCCATGTCAAGTTTTGTCCAGGCTCTTATAAGTCCTCTATTCGAAGAAGTATTAGTGGTCATCCTGGAAATTTTCCAGTTAAAAGGAATCACCGAGTGATCCGACCAGGGGACAGGGTAGGGTTCCAGGACTGTTACATTCTCCATGTTGGTAAAAATGGGATCAAGTGTGTTTCCTGACTTATGCGTAGGGCATCGAACCTTAAGATTAAGATTGTAACTCTCTAAATCTTTTTCTAGGTCATTCGCTGTCCTATCTCCTGGCTTATTGAAATGGAGATTAAGATCTCCTAATAGCAGGAAATTCGTGACCGTACAGACCCCTCCTATAACTGCCTCCAACAGGCTTTCATGAAATCCGCCGAGGGGGCCTGGGGGTCTATATATCAATATCCCTGTTACCGAGCTCTCACATGAGGGGTGGAGGGTAAAATGTGTGCTTTCGCATCCCTGGATCCCTGTGTCCTGTAATCGACAACTTATACTCTCCCTATGGATAATTGCGATCCCTCCTCCTGCCCTCCCTGGACGATCTTTGTGTTGTACTGTGTATCCTGGGGGCAGTGCCTCGACCAAATCTGGGCCAGAATGTTCCCCCAGCCAGGTCTCTACAAGGAGCAGGACGTCAAGATCTCCGGAGGAAATTAAAAGTGAAATTTCCTCCTTATGTCCAGGCAGGGAGCGGCAGTTCAATAAAGCCATCCTCAAGATCAAAGTCTGATTAGACTCCTCGAGGACCTGTTCTGATGCTTGAAAAGGGCAGTGATTACATGCTCGACGGCCTTTCGTCAGATTTATCGTGTGTAGGCATCGGGGGATGGTAGATCCCTTAAATGCTAGAAGGTCATCACGGGTATACACTCTTACCTGAACAGAGTTTCCAGGCCCAAGGCCCGATCGTGCGCGAACGGGCGCAAACGGGCTTTCCTCTGGCGCTCCTCCGGCGCGACGCTGCGCGCGTACGCTGCGCGCTCGCATACTAAGCCCCTAAATAGCGTATGGCAGAGAACCGGCGTCAGCACTAGACCGCTAACCCCAGAGGCGTCTAGGGAGCGTCACGAACCCACAACCAAGATGGCGGTCGGGAGAGAAAGCAGCGTGGAATCACCCAAATGGTGAGTCTTGAGTATCTCGTTTTTAAGGTGCAAGCAGTGCGGACATCAGGGGGGAGAGGGAAGAGTTGATAGAGCAAATGACAGTGCAACACGAGAAAATTATTAAAATAGCAGCAAGCTCTAAAACTCTAAAACAATTTAAGCTCTAAAACAATTTAACTAATTTCACAGGATAAAAAGCAGCGATAGTACTCGGGTAGCAGCAGTGGTATAATGATTCTTTCCAGTAGTTTCAGCGCCAATACCTGGTCCCCTAAATAGCGTTTGCCAGAGAACCGGCGTCAGCACTAGACCGCTAACCCCAGAGGCGTCTAGGGAGCGTCACGAACCCACAACCAAGATGGCGGTCGGGAGAGAAAGCAGCGTGGAATCACCCAAATGGTGAGTCTTGAGTATCTCGTTTTTAAGGTGCAAGCAGTGCGGACATCAGGGGGGAGAGGGAAGAGTTGATAGAGCAAATGACAGTGCAACACGAGAAAATTATTAAAATAGCAGCAAGCTCTAAAACTCTAAAACAATTTAAGCTCTAAAACAATTTAACTAATTTCACAGGATAAAAAGCAGCGATAGTACTCGGGTAGCAGCAGTGGTATAATGATTCTTTCCAGTAGTTTCAGCGCCAATACCTGGTCCCCTAAATAGCGTTTGCCAGAGAACCGGCGTCAGCACTAGACCGCTAACCCCAGAGGCGTCTAGGGAGCGTCACGAACCCACAACCAAGATGGCGGTCGGGAGAGAAAGCAGCGTGGAATCACCCAAATGGTGAGTCTTGAGTATCTCGTTTTTAAGGTGCAAGCAGTGCGGACATCAGGGGGGAGAGGGAAGAGTTGATAGAGCAAATGACAGTGCAACACGAGAAAATTATTAAAAAGCAGCAAGCTCTAAAACTCTAAAACAATTTAAGCTCTAAAACAATTTAACTAATTTCACAGGATAAAAAGCAGCGATAGTACTCGGGTAGCAGCAGTGGTATAATGATTCTTTCCAGTAGTTTCAGCGCCAATACCTGGTCCCCTAAATAGCGTTTGCCAGAGAACCGGCGTCAGCACTAGACCGCTAACCCCAGAGGCGTCTAGGGAGCGTCACGAACCCACAACCAAGATGGCGGTCGGGAGAGAAAGCAGCGTGGAATCACCCAAATGGTGAGTCTTGAGTATCTCGTTTTTAAGGTGCAAGCAGTGCGGACATCAGGGGGGAGAGGGAAGAGTTGATAGAGCAAATGACAGTGCAACACGAGAAAATTATTAAAATAGCAGCAAGCTCTAAAACTCTAAAACAATTTAAGCTCTAAAACAATTTAACTAATTTCACAGGATAAAAAGCAGCGATAGTACTCGGGTAGCAGCAGTGGTATAATGATTCTTTCCAGTAGTTTCAGCGCCAATACCTGGTCCCCTAAATAGCGTTTGCCAGAGAACCGGCGTCAGCACTAGACCGCTAACCCCAGAGGCGTCTAGGGAGCGTCACGAACCCACAACCAAGATGGCGGTCGGGAGAGAAAGCAGCGTGGAATCACCCAAATGGTGAGTCTTGAGTATCTCGTTTTTAAGGTGCAAGCAGTGCGGACATCAGGGGGGAGAGGGAAGAGTTGATAGAGCAAATGACAGTGCAACACGAGAAAATTATTAAAATAGCAGCAAGCTCTAAAACTCTAAAACAATTTAAGCTCTAAAACAATTTAACTAATTTCACAGGATAAAAAGCAGCGATAGTACTCGGGTAGCAGCAGTGGTATAATGATTCTTTCCAGTAGTTTCAGCGCCAATACCTGGTCCCCTAAATAGCGTTTGCCAGAGAACCGGCGTCAGCACTAGACCGCTAACCCCAGAGGCGTCTAGGGAGCGTCACGAACCCACAACCAAGATGGCGGTCGGGAGAGAAAGCAGCGTGGAATCACCCAAATGGTGAGTCTTGAGTATCTCGTTTTTAAGGTGCAAGCAGTGCGGACATCAGGGGGGAGAGGGAAGAGTTGATAGAGCAAATGACAGTGCAACACGAGAAAATTATTAAAATAGCAGCAAGCTCTAAAACTCTAAAACAATTTAAGCTCTAAAACAATTTAACTAATTTCACAGGATAAAAAGCAGCGATAGTACTCGGGTAGCAGCAGTGGTATAATGATTCTTTCCAGTAGTTTCAGCGCCAATACCTGGTCCCCTAAATAGCGTTTGCCAGAGAACCGGCGTCAGCACTAGACCGCTAACCCCAGAGGCGTCTAGGGAGCGTCACGAACCCACAACCAAGATGGCGGTCGGGAGAGAAAGCAGCGTGGAATCACCCAAATGGTGAGTCTTGAGTATCTCGTTTTTAAGGTGCAAGCAGTGCGGACATCAGGGGGGAGAGGGAAGAGTTGATAGAGCAAATGACAGTGCAACACGAGAAAATTATTAAAATAGCAGCAAGCTCTAAAACTCTAAAACAATTTAAGCTCTAAAACAATTTAACTAATTTCACAGGATAAAAAGCAGCGATAGTACTCGGGTAGCAGCAGTGGTATAATGATTCTTTCCAGTCCTATGTCTGGGCACTGCTGGGAGTGATAGGCACACACCCCTCCTATGTCTGGGCACTGCTGGGAGGACTCTGCACCCACCCCTCCTATGTCTGGGCACTACTGGGAGGACTCTGCACCCACCTCTCCTGTGTCTGGGCACTGCTGGGAGTGATAGGCACCCACCCCTCCTATGTCTGGGCACTGCTGGGAGGACTCTGCACCTACCCCTCCTATGTCTGGGCACTGCTGGGAGTGATAGGCACCCACCCCTCCGCACCAACCCCTCCTATGTCTGGACACTGCTGGGAGTGATAGGCACCCACCCCTCCTGTGTCTGGGCACTGCTGGGAGGACTCTGCACCCACCCCTCCTATGTCTGGGCACTGCTGGGAGGACTCTGCACCCACCCCTCCTGTGTCTGGGCACTGCTGGGAGTGATAGGCACCCACCCCTCCTATGTCTGGGCACTGCTGGGAGGACTCTGCACCCACCCCTCCTATGTCTGGGCACTGCTGGGAGGACTCTGCACCCACCCCTCCTATGTCTGGCCACTGCTGGGAGTGATAGGCACCCACCCCTCCTATGTCTGGGCACTGCTGGGAGGACTCTGCACCCACCCCTCCTATGTCTGGGCACTGCTGGGAGGACTCTGCACCCACCCCTCCTATGTCTGGGCACTGCTGGGAGGACTCTGCACCCACCCCTCCTATGTCTGGGAACTGCTGGGAGTGATAGGCACCCACCCCTCCTATGTCTGGGCACTGCTGGGAGGACTCTGCACCCACCCCTCCTATGTCTGGGCACTGCTGGGAGGACTCCGCACCCACCCTTCCTGTGTCTGGGCACTGCTGGGAGTGATAGGCACCCACCCCTCCTATGTCTTGGCACTGCTGGGAGTGATAGGCACCCACCCCTCCTATGTCTGGGCACTGCTGGGAGGACTCTGCACCCACCCCTCCTATGTCTGGGCACTGCTGGGAGCACTCTGCACCCACCCCTCCTGTGTCTGGGCACTGCTGGGAGGACTCTGCACCCACCCCTCCTATGTCTGGGCACTGCTGGGAGGACTCTGCACCCACCCCTCCTGTGTCTGGGCACTGCTGGGAGGACTCTGCACCCACCCCTCCTATGTCTGGGCACTGCTGCGAGGACTCTGCACCCACCCCTCCTATGTCTGGGCACTGCTGGGAGGACTCTGCACCCACCCCTCCTATGTCTGGGAACTGCTGGGGGTGATAGGCACCCACCCCTCCTATGTCTGGGCACTGCTGGGAGTGATAGGCACCCACCCCTCCTGTGTCTGGGCACTGCTGGGAGGACTCTGCACCCACCCCTCCTATGTCTGGGCACTGCTGGGAGGACTCTGCACCCACCCCTCCTGTGTCTGGGCACTGCTGGGAGTGATAGGCACCCACCCCTCCTATGTCTGGGCACTGCTGGGAGGACTCTGCACCCACCCCTCCTATGTCTGGGCACTGCTGGGAGGACTCTGCACCGACCCCTGCTATGTCTGGGCACTGCTGGGAGTGATAGGCACCCACCCCTCCAATGTCTGGGCACTGCTGGGAGGACTCTGCACCAACCCCTCCTGTGTCTGGGCACTGCTGGGAGGACTCTGCACCCACCCCTCCTATGTCTGGGCACTGCTGGGAGGACTCTTCACCCACCCCTCCTGTGTCTGGGCACTGCTGGGAGGACTCTGCACCCACCCCTCCTATGTCTGGGCACTGCTGGGAGGACTCTGCACCCACCCCTCCTATGTCTGGGCACTGCTGGGAGGACTCTGCACCCACCCCTCCTATGTCTGGGCACTGCTGGGAGTGATAGGCACCCACCCCTCCTATGTCTGGGCACTGCTGGGAGTGATAGGCACCCACCCCTCCTGTGTCTGGGCCCTGCTGGGAGGACTCTGCACCCACCCCTCCTATGTCTGGGCACTTCTGGAAGGACTCTGCACCCACCCCTCCTGTGTCTGGGCACTGATGGGAGTGATAGGCACCCACCCCTCCTATGTCTGGGCACTGCTGGGAGGACTCTGCACCCACCCCTCCTATGTCTGGGCACTGCTGGGAGGACTCTGCACCCACCCCTCCTGTGTCTGGGCACTGCTGGGAGGACTCTGCACCCACCACTCCTATGTCTGGGCACTGCTGGGAGGACTCTGCACCCACCCCTCCTGTGTCTGGGCACTGCTGGGAGGTCTCTGCACCCACCCCTCCTATGTCTGGGCACTACTGGGAGGACTCTGCACCCACCCCTCCTATGTCTGGGCACTGCTGGGAGGACTCTGCACCCACCCCTCCTGTGTCTGGGCACTGCTGGGAGTGATAGGCACCCACCCTTCCTGTGTCTGGGCACTGCTGGGAGGACTCTGCACCCACCCCTCCTGTGTCTGGGCACTGCTGGGAGTGATAGGCACACACCCCTCCTATGTCTGGGCACTGCTGGGAGTGATAGGCACCCACCCCTCCTGTGTCTGGGCATGTACGCTCGGGACATACACGGGTGTGGGTACGCTCCATTCATACACGGGTGGGGGTACGCTCCGTACATACACTGGTGGGGTGTGAGTACGCTCCATTCATACACGGGTGTGCTCCATTCATACACGGGTGGGGGTACGCTCCGTACATACACTGGTGGGGTGTGGGTACGCTCCATTCATACACGGGTGGGGGTACGCTCCATACATACACTGGTGGCGTGTGGGTATGCTCCATTCATACACGGGTGGGGGTACGCTCCGTACATTCCCGTACCCACGATCTGCAGGCATGGGTACGTACCGTACCCACGCCTTAGGAGCGTGGGTACGGGTCGTACCTTGCCCACCCCTACGTCACCCCAACAATGGCGGTACGGCCCGTACCCACGTTCTAAAGGCCTGGGTACGGGCCGTACCAGCATTGTTGGGGTGATGTAGGGGTACGCGTGGTACGACCCGTACCCACGCTCTGAAGGCCTGGGTACCGTGCAGACCCCCAATGGGGTGCCGTAGGGGTACGCACCGTACCCAGCCCTTCAGAGCGTGGGTACGGGTCGTACCACGTGTACCCCTACATCAACCCAACAATGCTGGTATGGCCCGTACCCAGGCCTTTAGAACGTGGGTACGGGCCGTACCGCCATTGTTGGGGTGACATAGGGGTGGGCGTGGTGCGACCCATACCCACGCTCTTAAGGCGTGGGTACGGTACGTACCGGTATTGTTGTGTTGCCGGTTCTCTTCAACATCCACTTCCGTTGTGGCGGACGCTTGCGTTGCTGGACACGCCCCCACCCCCTCGAGGTGACCAGGTCCTGCAGGTCAGGTAAGTCCAGGGCATGTGTGATTTGTGACTTGGGTGGGGGTTATGTGTCCTGCCCCTGCCCCCCCTTTGCCCCTGGGTGTTGTTCTGACCTTCTGCGGAAACTGCGTCGGTTCCTGTAGAGCAGGTGGACTGCTATGAGTGCTGGGATGACACGTAGGTTCGGGTCCATGGCTGTCCGTCGCGTACAGGTGCTCCTTGTGCGTGTCTTCCTGATTTCCCGGCAGTTTTTGGCAGCCGGAGAATTTTATCCGTGCGGGGTGACGTTGGTGCGGATCGTACTTCTTGGTTCGTGAATCGCAGCCTGAAGGCGTCCCGACGTCACGTCGGAGCATTCCCGGATCACATTTGTATGTATATTTTCGTCGGTCGGTGTTTTGTACGATTCGTACGGAAATGGTGTTTCCATACGAATCGTACTTGCAGTTTTTTCACCGGGTACGGACGGAGAAAATGCTCCGTCCGACGGTCCGACGGTTCGTACCCGGTTTCCCCAGGATCGGAATCGGCCCCTTAATACATATGTTTAAAAATAATAAAAATACATGGCAAAAATGTTTAAACATATATATAAAATACATACTAAAATGCAAACACTAAAATAAATATTGATATTATTAACAACGATATTTTTGCTAACGAGATTACTTACTTCGGTATTACTTACTTCGATATTACTTACTTCGATATAAAAAAAAAGATTTTACTTACCTTAAGGTCGATATTCTGGTCACCGATATTCTTGACATCAATATTCTGTCCCTACGATGTTAAAAACTCGATATTAGTGTAGGTGATATAAAAAAATAGACTGCACACCATGGACAGCAAGGGAGGGAAGAAGGACACCCAATCGTGAGAGACAAGAAGAGGTATCACAGAAGGAAATAGAAGGAGCATGTCCAAGAAGAGTGAGCAAAAGGCCAAAAAGACTGATTGAGGAAATGTAATGATGGGGATAATGAACTATCTCTCTTTCTCTCTCTCTCTTTCTCTCTCTCGATCTCTCTATAACTTTCCCTTCATTTTTTTTCCACAAAGGGGGAGATGTAGGGACCTGGATCAGAGGGCACTGGGACCCTGCACCCGACTGTTGGGAGGGGACAGCAACCAGACACCACTTCCGGTCAGGGAGTGGGGAGGGCACTACTGGGCAATGAGGGCAAGGAGACAGACATGCATGAGGGCACAGCAACGAAGATAAGAATAAAGCATATAATCACTTACCTGTCTCCGCATGCATCCTTACTGACGACACGACATCCAGTAAAGCACTCTTTCCTCTAAAGACCAGGATGTCCGTGTCTCTCTCTGCCAGGGATCCGGGCGTTGGCGGGATTGCTTTCTCTGTTAGCGGTGAAGCTCCCCGTTCACTTGCAGCCAGATCTGACACGTGAAAAGCCGGGACCCCAGCCCCCTGGCAGGATACAGCGATCTAGAGCCTTGCTGCTGTCTTCGGGGTGACTGACTCACCTTCTCACGGGTGGGGGGAGCAGAGGAGAGTGCATGGGACTTTCAAGCTGAATTCTCCCCTCGAAACAAATGTGCTTCTTTGAAAACACGAAATACATGTATATGTCATTTTTCAGCAGGCCGCAATCATGTCTGTATACTTTTATTGGCTCTGAAACGGAAGCATGCTAGAAAGACTACAAGAGAAGGGTTGTCATTAACCGCACCCCTTTAGACTTTGCTTATACTTGTTTGATGTGTATGAGGCTCCTTCTTAACCGAGCCAGTGGCGTTTATCTCTCCTCCATAATATTACATTTTATTTAGTGCTCTTCACACACTTCTGTCATTTCTCAGTGCTCTAAATTTGGAAGTTGGGAATGGACATATTGTTCCTCTATAGGTCTCGACTAGCGTTGCAGTGCATGCGATGCTCGCTTTGCGAGGCATGTAGTATATACTAAAGTGGGGAAGCTTCGCATAAGCTCTGTCCACTCTCCGCCCATCTTTTTGTTTCGCTTACAACCTACATGCTGCATTCTCATTGGTTTTCTACTTGTTAGTCCCCCCTCCTGACGGCCATGGCGTAATTTGTACACATCCGAGACTATTGGCCCCTTTACTCAAACATTATTTTATGCCCTATGTGCCCTCCCCGCCCTCTCCAGCAGTTCATCACTTCTCTCCCCCGCATCACCCCTCCACTCCGGTTCTTGCTTTTTTAAATGCCCGCACTCTCATTTGTAATGCAATACATCTCGCGTAAATGCGAGTCATATTGCATTGCAAATACTTGTTTTAAAGTAGTGCCTGACGAAGCCGTAGTGTACCAGAAAAGAAGCCTCGGTTGCTCTGGAAGTCTTGTTTCAGGTGGATCCTGAGCCAGCACGCTAGCGCTGCTGGTTTTCGTTTGGTGCAGAGGGAGGCCCGGAAACAGGGTTGAGAGCCCCAAAATGGTGGAAGGAGAACTAAACGTAGACAGTCGCATCACCCGGCTGCTGGAGGGTGAGTCACAGATGTTAGTGCACGGGGGCTTTACAGAGTGGGAGGGTGGTGAGCAAGGGTGTAGGCCGGGGTGGAGAACTGCAGGGGGAGGACGTGTACCGGCCTGCGCTATGGGGGGGATACACAGAAGAGTGGACAAATTCCCCGGGCTTTTGAATGCATTTCCACTGTAGCAGCTTTTCTCATTTTGATTCTGCAGTTACTTGTTTATTACGTTGTCTATATCCCGCAGTACAATCGTGGCCCTACACCGACCTTGCTTCTATCTCTCCTCTTCATGCTGCTTTGCAGCTCCACTCTGTCTCCTTTCCAGAGGCATTCCCCAGCTTTGCTGATAGTGTAGAAATCAAACAATTAGAAATAATTGGCTCTATGTACGTGTTTTGGACCCTCTGCGCAGACACATACTCGTCCACTTATGTCATATGTTGGTGGACACTAAAGAAAGTCTCCGCATGGTGACGTGAGTGACCCTCCTCACACATGGAGACACTGTGAGACTTCACCCCTTCTGAACCCAGTCTGCAACTCAGTCACACAGATTCTCACATTATCTCTATTGCTCTTTCGTTATTGCTTTCTCTCTCTGTCACATACTTTCTCACTCACACACATACGCGCACCCTTTTTTTCCTTCCTTCTCTGTCTCTCCATTCTCTCGGTTTTCACTTACACACATTCGCAGAGCTTATTTCTCTCCATATGTTCCCATACCAGGCGCTTCATGCAGTTTGGTGCTTACTTTCCGTCCACATTAAACAATAGTAAATGTTTCAGCACACAGGCTAATATGCTGCATTGCTAAATACATATAAGGTCCCAAAGGCGAGACCGATGCATTGCAAATGCTTGTTTATTTCCTTTTGGCATCTGAACCCTCCATTACCCCTCTGTGTACATGTTCTAGATTCTTGAGTCATAGTCAGGAGAACCTGTGACTGTCGCCATTTTCTCTTGCTTATCCATCGCCGTACTGCCCTTTCTACGTTTTTCTTGATATGTCTTTTCGAGAGGCGAACATGGTACACATTTGCAATACAATTATTTCTTACTTTCTTGTCAAAAGTCTTGTGACCGTTTTAAAATGTATGGACTTATTTGTATTTTTACACATGGCCCTGGAGCACGAGTGATGTCGCTGCACATGTACATGTATTTATTGTTTCCCTTTTGCACGAGACATGGCTAGTGTCAGGGCAATTCACCTCTTTCAAGGAAAATGGGCCCCTAGATCCCTCGTAAGCTGCCGCATATGTTTGAGGGAGTGGAGAAGAGGCAAGGGAGGCGGGGGTGGTTGGAGCCTTCATCTCAAAGTCCAGTCTGGCTAAGAGCTTTCAGGCTATGCTTTGTTGCCCACTCCTCGTGATCCCAATCTTCCTTTATATAGGGGGTCGTTGATTGTGGATTTTGCCCTATTTATTTGTTTTAAAGCTATGTTACATCATGGTATTGGTAATTGCTCCTGGAAGGGAGGGGTCTCCAAGAATTGACGTAAAATGGGCCATACTTTAACAGGCTCTGGCACAGAATGTGCCAAAGGTGCGGGTTATTTATTAGTGTGGTGCCCTGCGTCACTAATAGATGGGTTGGACATTAGCGGGTTAAGGGCGGGCATGTGAGTTCATGCAAATGTTTGGTGGCGTTTATATATTAGCTAGAGTAGTTAGTGTTAAGTTGCAGGGGTATCACTTTCCAATAAAGGTGAGATTTTTATCTTTAAAGTGGGTTGTGGGCAATTTGCAGAAAGTCAATGATGATTAAGGCGAACATAAGCGTGTGTTAGGGAAAGTTGTGCGCAGAGGTGCACCCACTCTGCCATGGCCATCAGTGAGGGCTAAGCAGGCCACGGCGCAGTATGTCTTCCTCCGGCTCAGTAGTATATGCCGCACCCCAGGAGCCCGCGATGCCATGTAGGGCTGCTCCTCTAGTTAATTTCCTCGGGTTGGCTTGCTTAAGGTGGTGGTTGTGAGAGTTTAGAGGATTGGACTGCAGGATCTCAGCTCCAACCCCGGGAGCGGATTCAGATGGCTGCCATCTTCATTCGGGGTCTAGTGCCCCCACTCCCCACAAGTAAAATATGCAGAATCTATACTATAAGAATATCTGACAAAAAACTCCTTTCTGTCTATTAGGAAGTATTCACAACATAATAAAAAAAAGTGCACTGTGCAATATTTAATATTCAGTTCACATAAGCAACACCCTTAATTGAAGGCAATCCTTTCTCTAAAGAAGTGATATTGCCTTAAAGGGTCAAGACGGCTTCCAATTCTGAAAATGCATTCTGTTAGACCTGCCAGCCCTAGGGTGATCTACCCCGTTTTTTTTGCCCTTGTCGCCTAATTTTTGCCGCCATCTTTTTGTTGGCCCTAGGTCTCTGGGCACCTTACCACTGCTAAACAGTGCTGGGGTGCAGGTGCTCTCTCCTACCAACATGGCTGCCACAGGCCCCTGCTCCTGCGGAGTGGCCATTGCATACACACACTAGTGGTTAGGAGCAGGCTGGGACATTCTGAAACAGTATCTTTTTCCATCCCGCCTTTTTGTCCCATAGACTATTATGTGGAAGCTCCTGGAACCTTCCAGCCCTGGGAGGGATTATGCTTTGCCGCGTTTGCAGGAGGGTCACCTGACCTGGGGGTATAAGAGGAAAGGTGGGAAACCTGACTAGTTAGTTGGGGCACTACTGGACCTGGGGGAACCTCTGCCAGAGCGTAGGCGTTTGGGCCTAGGGGAGAAACCTACACTACTGGGACTGACTGAGTCTAGGCCCTGCTGTACCCAAGTTAGATGAGGGACTCTGCCTGCCTGTTGATCTTGCCTGGTGAGGGGGCAACCCAGGGGACCATCTCCAGTGTGCTGCAGGGACCCACCCTGCCTCTGATACCTGCCAACTCAACCCCCCTTCTCCCCCCTTCCTAGCCTACCAGGGGGACCTGCCATCACCTCTCCCCCTAAGACAAGTGCTGCCCTGGACTGTCGCTGTGGGCCCTCCGCGAACTGCAGGTAACGCGCTGTGACCCCCAAGCGCTGTGCTGCCGGAACTGGGCCCCAGAGAGAGAAGCTGTCTGCTGTGGCACGCTGTGCCTTAAGCACTGTGTGGCCCCAAGCACTGTATCAACACCGCGCTGAGCCTTTAAGCGCTGTGTGCCCCAAGCGCTGTGTCAACCCAGCGCTGAGCCTCCCCGTGTGGTGCCAGCCTAGCGCTGTGGAAGTATAGCGCCAACTGCCCAAATCACCGCCGCTGCCCCGGTACCCGTGCCCTAGCGCCGCGTGGATGCGAGCGCTCCGTGCTGGAATCACTGACGCTGCCCAAGTCCCTACCGTCTAGCGCTGGATGCCTGGAAGCGCTACTTGCCAAGTCATCACTGCGGCCCGGGCGCTGGTAAGGCGAAAGCGCCATCTGCGCTGCCACTGCGTGTGCCGTGAGGGGGCGCTGTCACCAGGTGAGCCGCGGGGCCGAGAATCACCGCTGTGGCCCTGGCGCCATTTATTTACGAAGCTGTTCCCCGTCCGACTTCACCGCTGCGGCCCTAAAGTCTGAGGAGGGCCGATGCGGTAGGGAGAGGGCCACGCAAGGCCCGGCAACAAGGGCGTTGGCCGCGTCACCAGCCACGCTCCCCTGCGAGCTGCTCCTGGATTGGCTCCCGGGCGGAGAGGGAAGCCCGGAGCCCTCTGAGGCGCGGCGGGCCGGAGACCCGGGGAGCTTTCTGTCAGGCCAAGAAGTGTACCGCCCCCCCCCCCCAGGCGAGGCCCCGAGGGAAGAGTGCAGCAGGCGCGAGGCTCTTGTTAGCGCCGGAGTGCACGGAGACTGCCTACGGGCCTATGGTGAGTGCGGGGAAGCCGGGACTGGCCTTGGGACCCCTGCACCCAAGGTGCACATGGATATATCTCCCTGCTGCAAAGGAGAGGGGGTTGTGAACGTTAGTGGGAGCTGGGCACGAGTGACATCAACGGGAGCAATCCTATCCGGGGCATGGTGCCTGTTATTATTTCCCTCCCCAGAGGAGGTGTGGTTGTTCGGTTCAAGCCCTGATGTACTTAAATTAGACTACTGTTACCATAAGGTTGTTGGTGCTATCCCCATGCATGAATTTATGACTATTTGGTGCCAAAACGAATTCGGAGTTGCCCTGAGGTTCTTTACCCTATTTTACCTGAATGAATTACTTGTTAACCTGGAAGCCCCTACTTCCTTCGTGGGACCGAATTAATTGTTGTCCTTCAATGCCCTGCCAGTCACTGATTCATGTATTTGAAGGAAATGATCGTTGCTCTGTGATTATCTAATTGAGTTAACTGTTGCTCTGAAGTGCCCTGATTGATTTACTGCAATGAATTAATGTAACTGAATGGACTGGTTGTTACCTGGTTATTACCTGTTTTAGCTACTCCATTGATGGGAATGACTTTGCTGTTGTTGTCTTGAAATTAACTGCATTAACCCTGAAATGACTTGATTCACCGCGACTTGAAATAGATAAAGGCTCTTGTGTTTTTACCAAACTACCTGTGTGGTGTCCTTCATTGTGTGCGCATGGCTGAATCCGTGTGAGTGAGTGCTGCACCAGTGCTTTACACATTGCCTTCGGGTGCCTTCCTACCTCGCGCCAAGCTACCATGTCGGAATTGGTGACCCCAGTTCTAACACATTCCCTTATATTCTTGTCTAAAATTGTTGATAAATAAGGGAAAATACCCTTAGTGATGGACTTATCAAACCTATTTTGTACTGGCTAGATATTGTTTATCTTTTTGTCTGCAAATTTGAAATGCCTTTTCATTTAATCTTGGCCAAAGACATCGGTTGGTCAAGCTCAGAGATACTGATTTGGAGCTCAGAATGGGATGCTATAAACCCTATTTCATGAATGAGCCTGCAATTAAGGCTCTCCACATTATTACAGAAATCTCGTCCTCTGAGTGACTGCTATTTAACAAGTGGAAAAAGACCAGGGTGCCATCCTCGGCTAGCAAGTTGTGATATTGCCTTCAGTCTCTTAGCCTGATCATGGAGAACATGGGAATCAAAAGAAGTTTTTTGAGCCAAGAGCTCTCTATCCATTCCCACTCCACCCTTGGGTTGAGAGAGAGAAGCTCAACCACACAGATAGCTTGAGGTATTAGTTTTCCTAAGCTTGTGGTCCTTAAGAGCTCGCAAGAATAGCCTCCATATTTGGAGTCAAATCTTTTTAGCACTAAGAGAGAATATTTCAAGACTGAGAAAGGATGAGTCCAACATAAAGTTTCTGCAAAATTCAGCCCAAGATACTTGTTGCTTTTTACCAGCTCTAATGGAGAATTTGGCAGAAACCATTGACATTTCTTTGGTGTAGAGAAACTCAAAGTTTTACTCTTTACAAAACATAACATGTATATTTGTAAAGTTCACATTCACCCGTGGGCATTTTGGCGCTGAACAACAGATGTTTATTGTTAACCAACTCAATCATACTAATTTTATCGACCTCAGATGGATGAAAGTTTGAGTGGACCCACCAGGATTTAAACCTGTGACCATGAGGTCAAACACAGGCCCTCACAGTGAACGCACTAGCCCAGTAAGCCTCCAGACCTGGCTCTGGTCTCTGATTGGACTAGTACTCTGACACATTAATGGTCAGTCGATTTCACTTACTATAGAACTATAGGGCATTTATTTTCCTTTGAAGTCCCACAGGTATGTAGTTTAATGGTATCAAATCATCTGCATAGATAAGACAAGGATAATGAGCAGTTCTTATTTTAGGGAAAAAGTTTGTATCGACCAACTTGCCCCACAGCTATTTGAAATATACAGTGAAGCCTTGGAACAAAGCTGTCTTCTGGCAACACCAATAGAGAAGATCATCAATGCATTGTTAAACCTGGACAAGAACGAGGAACTACATTGCATAACCCAATGTTGCTGCTAAATCTAGACAAATCTAGAGAATACGATTTTAGCTAGAATTTTTGTAAACAGACACCTGTCACTCACTGAGAAACTAGTATTCCTAATCAAACCAGCTTTATCCTGGGCTCCACCATTTCACACAATTTTAAGGACCCTTTTTATCTGCATGCACCAAATCCACCCTCAAATCCACCAATAAAATCATTTTATTTATCATTATTTCCTATGGCGCGTTATTTTAAGTCTCTGGCTCCAATATTGTCTGTAAGAATGTGTTGTAGTGCTTTACTCCAAGGCTGGGCTGGAGTACATTTACAACTGTTTTGTGACCCTACAGACTGAAATGGGCTTAATCATATATTGGTGGGTGTTTTGTATTTGCATGTCTCTCCTAAACCCCTCCCATTTAGTGGTAAGAATTCTCTATTTCCAGCCACTCCTACTAGTCCCACCCACAGATACTACAGAATTGTATACCTATGTGTGCACTGAACTCTGCAAATGCGGCAGAGAACTCCCAATAGAAAGGATATAAGAAACAGAGATCTTTACAACATGAGCAACACTAATGTAGTACCACTAAATGTACTACAAAATGCAATTTATGAATAGTGTGAGAAATTGGGTTGTTGATTGAAGAGGAGGTGACCCTGTTCAAGCAACAGCCACAATCCCCGTCAGAGTGAACCACAAAATTCAGTGAGTTAACCTGTGCTTAACCCTCTGACAGCTTGGTCCATAAGCAGCCAGGCATAACTTAGTGGCAATGTGTAAAGTATTTATGTAGGACACAAACAGAAATAAAGTGAAAACACAATTCAAGAAAAATCTCACACTTTTTTACGAGAGTAGAGTAAAATGTAATAAATGATTTGACACCAAAATGACAAAAGTCCACTGAGCAGTACTAGAAGTATGTAATTTTAAGGATTTAACTGAAACTAGTGCCTAGACACACAATGCACCAACTGTGATTAACTGGTCACACCAGCCCGGGCCACAGTGACAAGTCCAGTCTGACTGCGATGGAGTGCAGGCCACATACAGGGACCAAGTTAGGCCCACCGAACAAGAGTACCCTAAATCCTGGTTGCAGAGCATTGCAAGATCCCGCATCGAGGAAGTGTTGCGCAGCAGCAGTTTCGACGAGCTGTGAAGCTGCAATGCAAGGTCCTGCGTTGTCCTCGAGGATGCCATCAATAAGGGGCTTGCACAGCGAAGTCCTCCATCAAAGATGCACAGGCCACCACTGTTCTGAAGAAGCTACAGGGCTGCGATGTGGAGTCCCGTGTTGTTATCGAGGATGGTGTCAATGAGGGGCTTGTGATGTGAAGGCCTGTGTTGAGGATGCACCGCATAGTAGTGGTTCCAAGGAGACTGCGTGCTGCGATTCAAATGCAAAAACAAAAATTGATGGACAGAATGCAGAACAATGTCATACATTCACCCCAGTACAGAGATCTGGGCCTAAATCCATCGTTTTTTTGCTCACCATGCCATTCCAGTTTGAACCCAGCCATATGCAAATCAGTCTTGACCCTGTGCCTCATGGGAACAGTCCAGCCCGAACTGCCAAGCCAGGTCCTCCCTGGACTGGAAACAAGCATACTAGGACCGGTTTCGGGGTTTCACCCCTCTTCAGCCAGGATAGCTTGATTCCAGTGGCATGGAGAGCACGGGACTCACGTCTGAGCATACCCGTCCCACTCGGGGTGACAAATGCAAAAACAACAATTAATGGACAGAATGCAGAACAATGTCATACATTCACCCCAGTACAGAGATCTGGGCCTAAATCCATCGTTTTTTTGCTCACCATGCCATTCCAGTTTGAACCCAGCCATATGCAAATCAGTCTTGACCCTGTGCCTCATGGGAACAGTCCAGCCCGAACTGCCAAGCCAGGTCCTCCCTGGACTGGAAACAAGCATCCTAGGACCGGTTTCGGGGTTTCACCCCTCTTCAGCCAGGATAGCTTGATTCCAGTGGCATGGAGAGCACGGGACTCACGTCTGAGCATACCCGTCCCACTCGGGGTGACAAATGCAAAAACAACAATTGATGGACAGAATGCAGAACAAGACGTGGGACCCGTGCTCACTACGCCACTGGAGTCAAGCTATCCTGGCTGATGACGGCTGATAGCCAGAAACCGGTCCTAGGATGCTTGATTCCGGTCCAGGGAAGACATGGCTTGGCAGTTCGGGCTGGACTGTTCCCATGAGGCACAGGGTCAAGACTGATTTGCATATGGCCATGTCTAAACTGGGGTGGTGTAGTGGGCAAAAAAACAATGGATTTAACCCAGATCTCTTGACTGGGGGAGAATGTCTGCATTGTCAGCATTCCGTCCATCATTTGTTTGTTGTAATGCGATTCAAAGTCCTGCATCGGGGGTGTATAGCACAATGGCGGTTCCAAAGCAGAGCTGCAAGGAGAAGCATTGCGAAGTGTCAGTTCTACCCACTGGACAAAAGCTAAGATGGCAGGGCACCTTCAGGTTCTCTTCCAAGGGCCCAGGACTGGGGTTTCACTACTTGGGGGACAAGACTCATGGCAGGCTGTAGGCACGAAATTGTTAGGACAGGAAAATGCCAACTTTCTAAAAGTGCAAATTTCCTAATTGTAACTTAAAATCAGACTTTCCCACTAAAGAGACTTTTTAATTACAATTTCTCAGATACCAAACATGAAATGTTCACCTCTTCCCAATCCAAAGTTAGCACTTATTAACTGTAATAAGGCAACCCAATGTTATGCCATGGGAGAGGTAGGCCTCACAGTAGTGAAAATAAAGTTAGGAGTTTTTCTCTACCAGGACATGTAAAACTTAAAAGTACATGTCCAACCTTTTAACCCCTTCCATGCTCATGACGGAACGATTCCGTCATGAGCATCGGTTGAGCTGTGCTCATGACGGAACCGTTCCGTCATGGCCCCGCCCGCGCTCGAACCCTTCAGCACCGCGGGGGAATCCGCGCAGCGCTGAAGGGGTTAATTACAATGCATCCTGCCCTAAGGGCTACTTAGGGCCTACCTTAGGGGTGCCTTATACCCACTAAAGGGAGAGTTTAAGGCTTGGCAAGAGGGTTATATTGCCAAGTTGAATTGTCAGTTTAAAACTGCATTCAGGATACAATGGCAGACAGGGACAAGTGTTAAGTGACTACTTACGTGGGTGGCAGAATCGGTGATTCAGGCCCACTATAAGCAATTTGTTTACAGACCCTATGTATATGATATGCCACTCTAGAGGGGACTTATACGTAAATTAAATATGCCAATAAGGTGTAAGTAAATGTTGCCACGTTTATGCACTTTAGCAGTGGTTAGCAGAAGTAAAGTGCACAGAGTCCTAAGGCCAAAAAACTAATTTCAGCAAACAGTGGAGGGTAAAGGCAAAACTTTTGGGGTTGACCCTGCAGAGAGGGCCAAGTCCAACATGATCCCCCGTCAACCTAAAGCCAGGATAACTAATCAATACCTTGGAGGGCATCCCTGCTTCAGTGATAGAATGTGGACAGTGACCCTCTGCCGCCGAGACCTTGTTAAGTTCTACGCTCTTCTGAATTCAGTTGGATTCCTCTGTTTACACTCTCCTGAGCCACTCAACTGACCCATGGGGAATCCTTCTCCTCACCTGTGGACCCCATATGTGCATTACCTAACTTTAACTTGCTGATAGATGCATCCCAGTAGGCAGATAGTACCACCATGGTCAACAAAGTGATTTGTCCCATTCCCTCCCATGGATCAGGCATCTGTCCCCAACCCCAGGAAATCTCTGCCCCTAAGGACAGTAACCAACAGAGACCATTGACAGTGGTCAGTGTCCCTAGCCAGGCCCCAGGCTTCCAGGGATCTTTCACCTCTGAGGTTTCTCAGATTGGGGGGCAACAGCCCCTTATGTTAGGCATGCTTTTTCCACTCTCTTCTCTACCGGTTCAGGGGTGGTAGCCTGAGGTTTCTCAGATTGGGGGGCAACAGCCCCTTATGTTAGGCATGCTTTTTCCACTCTCTTCTCTACCGGTTCAGGGGTGGTAGCCTGAGATTGGTCATTCAGCTCATGGTCTATACCCTGAGACAGAACAGGGGGACCCCCCAGGGTGACACACCCTGTCTGTGCCATGCAGGGTCTTCCTGGTGTAGGTCTCCAGCCCTTTGTCGCTGTGACAGTGCAGGGAACACCCCTAGGTCAGAAGTGGCCTCATCAGGGTCTGTCTTGGGGTGCTCTTTTCTCAGACCTGGCAACCCCTGACCCACTGGTCCTCCCACTGTGTGCTCCTTCCACCTCCTGCCCCTCCATCTGGGCCTTTGTACCTTCCATTTGGGAGTGGCACCCCCTGACTTCTGAGCCTTCAGGGCAGTCCAGGCAGCCCCCTTTCCGAGCTCTCCCAACACCTGTGACAACTCATACCTCAGAATGCAGTCTTTTGGTATCTGGAGACCCTTCTCTGGGTCACGTCCCCACCCTACTTCACTCCAGGGGTACCAGGGCCATGGGGCAAAAAATTCCTTCCCCTGGGCCTGAGTTACCCTACACACCTCACCGGTGTACTGCTCTGGGGCAAACAGCCTTTCCACAACCATGGTCTGGCTGGCCCCAGTGTCCCTTAGAGCAGTGACAAGATCCATTCACCGTGATGGCTCCCACCCTCAGAGATCACAAGTCTACCCTTGTAGTTTATCCCCTAACTAAGGGAAAATAGGGAATGTTCTACCACCTGCCCATGGGGAATACCTCCCCCTAAGATCACATTGGCCACTCCTGTAGAGTTCCCGTCAGTAGGTGGTTTCTTGGGACAGGCCAGGTCCCCTTGCTTGTGCCTCATCTGGGAGAAATCAAAGCACCAGGGTTGGAAAAGCAGCACCCCAGGGCTACTGCCCACCAGGACCTCTCCTTATTTCTTTGGAAGGGGTATGGGTACCGTATCCTCCATCACTATTCTAGGACCTGACTGGGGCACTGTCAACCTCCTCCTCACTCTACTTGGGAAATTAGAACCACTGTTCTTGGGAGTAACTCTCAGGTACCTTCTGGGGCACTCTGGTGCAGACCCAGAGGTCTGCCTCCTCAGCAAACGTCCTGGAGTCACTAAGCTTGCTATCCACTTATTCCTGAAGCAGTAAAACAAGTAATTGCACGTGTACTCCCTCAAAATCAAGCTCAACATATCTATCAGCGTTGCTGCCCCTCACCCAGCACTTTGGTGCCTTGCTGGAATAGTCTAAGAAATCCACCCAAGACTGGTTTGTAAGTTTGTGGCTGTCCCTGAACATCAGATGGTACCTCTTATGGATCAGCTCAGATTTAGCAACAAGTATTGCTTTCATGGGGGTATACTTTGTTTGGTTATCCACCTCAAGGGTGAAAAGTGTGTCCCTCCCCACTGTAGACACGTGTTTCCATAAACTACCCCCCCCCCCCCCCCAGTACTCTGGGACCTCATATGCATTAAACCACTTCTCTATCACTTCCCACCACATAATTGGGCACCAGGTCTTGTGGTATGTGGATCCTTACCTCTCCAGTGAACACTGTGGATATGATGCCACCATTTCTGCGGGACTCGGAGGATTGCTTCAGCGTGAGGTTCATCTCCTTGAGACTAAGTGTTGAATATAAGCATACATGTAGGACACAGTGTCCCTGGTGAATGCTCCTGCCTCCAGCCAAAAATTGCCTCATGTCTTCCAAACCTCCAGTACCAATCACCACAGTGCTTCCCCCTTCACCCATGCCTGAAACACCTCGACCACTCACCAAAATCACCACCATCCGTGGGTTTCTCCCATCAAGCCACTGACAACCTGACAACATAGCTCCTTTACGACTCCTCTAAACATACATCTTATTGACCAACGCAGCATGTTTTTAACTTCACCATTTGCCATTTTCTACCATAACGGCATGTTTAGACACCTTAAGAACACCGGTTTTAGTAAAACACTTGAGCTCTCCTTCCTAGAACGCTGCAGCCTTCTAATCTTAATCTCATCCCCCACCTGAAATTGCACATCCCTTACTTTATTTACATCATCATACCTCTGTTTACTTTTCCACTGAGCATCCTCAACTCTAAGATGTACCTCTCTTAAGTGTGGCATCTTTACACTGGTGTTTACGTGATCCATTACACAGCCAGTATTAAGCTTTCCAGAAGAATACCTACCCTTCAACAGCACAAATGGAGTTACACCAGTTATGGAATGTAGAGTATTATAACTCCACATGCTTTTCTGTACAGCATCCACAACATCTCCACATGAGGAAACCACCATTTAAACCGTCTCTTTCAACATCCTATTCACCCTTTCCACCATGCCATTGCCTTGTGGATTGCACAAAGCCACTGACAAATGCTTAATCTCAAAAGATGACAAGAATGACTCCATGGCCTGAGACCTGAGCTGGACCCCACTGTCCATAACCAACACTTTAGAACACCTTCCCTTCAAAATAAATCCTTCAAGCATTCAATGACCACACACGTACCGGGTTCCTTTAAAAACGTGTACTCCACCCATTTAGAAAAATAATCCACCACCAAACCATACCCCAAACTAGGACCAAGATTGTTCCTGGGCCGTGTAAAATCCATGCCCAGTTTCTACCATGCACCACCAGGAAATTCGACTGGACAAAGAAGTGTGTTAAACATGCAAACCGTTTTGTCCGCATACCCTACAATTCGACCTGCCAACAAATGCTTCCACCTCGGCATCCACACCTAGCCACCAGTAATACATACAAAGCCTCTTCTTGGTACCAGTCATGCCTCTATGCACATGATGAGCAAACCTTACTAATCGTGATCTCAGCTCCAACACCAGAATCAACAAATTTTCCCTCAGAACCAAATCTCCTTTAATAGTGAGTTCATCCTTCACTGTGTAAAATAACTCCATTCCTTTATTTAAACTCATCTCTTTAGGCCAGCCTTTGACAATATAATTCCTCAGTGCCACTTGACAGTCATCTTGCTCTGTACGCTGGTTCCATTCCTGCAAATTAATGGCATAATCCACAGTGACAAATCTGTCAACCAACCCTACAACACACTCTACATCTTGCAAACCTAGACTGCTAACTGGTACTTGTACTTGACTTCAACGTTATTCTCATACATTTTAGCCAATAATCTCAACAATTTAGTACTGGAGCTCGCTTCTTGTCCACTTACGCAAGTGCCTGAATTTTCTCCAGTTCAGGAAACTTCTGAAAACAGAACTTTTTAACAACTGATCGCCTACTCCCACCTCTGTCCCTCCTTCTATAGTGCGAAGATACCCCTCCGGGGGTGATTCCTGTGCTCTATGAATCCTTCATTCATTCATTCACTAGCCCTATTGAGACTCGTCTCAGAAAACAAATAAATCAATGGCTTGTATTCAGTTACTAAGAAGAACTTCTTCCCTCACAAAAAGGAAGAGAAATGTTTTGTAGCCTAAACACAAGCCAGCACCCCTCTTTCTATGGTGCAGTAGTTGCGCTCAGCTTTAGAAAGCTGTTGGTGTATTCTTTCCCTTCCACAATCTGAGTGAGAACTGCTCTCAAACCAACTCCACTGGCATCAATGGTCACACCTGACTGAAAATCATCTCTGAAAGTGCTAAGAGACAGAGGTTTTCTAACAAGGGCTTTCAAATGTTCAAATTACGTACATTCTTCAGCTCCCCAAACATACTGAATACCTTTGCTCAAGAATCTCCTTAGGGGTTCAGTTTGAAATGCAAAATTATATATAAAATGTGAGTAATACTCACACAGTCCTAAGAAAGATCTTAACTGGTCACCAGGTGCAGGACTACTTTTATTGGCAGCCACTAGGTCAGCGTTAGGTTTAATCCCATCTCCTGATACGCGGTCACTCAAATATTCTACTTTCTGCACCATAAACGTACACTTATCCCTTCATACTGCAAACCCATGCTGTTCCAAAGCCTCAATCACACTTTCCAACACCTGCACTTCATCTTCAACTCTATCAGGGGAAGACAAGGATATCATCTTGGTAGTTAAGTACATTTTTAAAATTCCCAAACATTCTAGACATGAATTTTTAAAAGTCATGTGCCACTGAGGCTAGCTCAAATCTGCATACGTAGAAATTGGAATGCACCAAAGTAGGTTTTAAATGCCGCAGAGGATTATGATTCTTCAACCACTTCTACCTGATGATAGGTGGCTCTTAGGTCAAGGGAAGAAAACACTTTCACCCCCAACTGTGCTAACATTTCTTACTTCTTCTGCAGCGGGAAACAATCACCTAAGATGTTCATGTTCAAGGACCTGAGGTAGACGCAGAGTCTTAAGTCACATGTCTTTTTATTTGCCACCACAATTGGAGAGATCCACTGAGAGGACTCTATAGGTTCTGTGACCTTTTCTCCACATAATGTATTCAAATGCTGTTTCAATTGATCACTGATACTCAATGGAGCATTTCGAACTGTATGTACCACAGAGATTGCTTCCTTTTTTTAATATAATTTTGTTATCAAAGCCTTTCACAGTTCCCAATCTATCTGAAAATAAGGATTTATGTACTGGTGAAGTGTTTTAGTCTGAGGAGGGACCTACACCAATGAAATTGGACAAGCAATACCTGATCTTAGAACCATTCCAAACTCTACTTGATCTGTCCAGCCCGAAATGTAACCCCTCTTGGCAACATAAACCTTGGTCCAGATTGTCCTATCCTTGTATGAGATCCTTTGAGGAAAATAATTAATCATTTCTATAGTATGACCCCCAAATACAATAGTACAAATGTTGGGAGGCAATAGCTGAACTGTATTCCACTTTCTCAAATTATACAAGTCGTACGTTATGAACTACTACACCTGTGCCACATGTCTTAGCGCGTATGAAGTCACCGATTAGGAAGGACACACTAGTGACAGGGACAGGTCGGTCCTGAGGAAAGCCATATAGACCCTGCTTTATAAGATGGGTGAAATACGTAGGCCTAGGATGTGGGAGATCATCACCATCTCATGTCACATCCTCCTATGTTTTTAATCTTACCTAAGGTTTCCAATATTAAAGTTGCCTTGAGTGGTGAGTAAACTTTAGGTAATTGTAATCCAATCCAATGCAAAACTCTGAAAATACCTGATCCGATGTGTTCAGACATTGCAGCACACCCAGATGCGCTATGTGTTTCAGGTGGGAACCCTATGATGAAGCATGCCACTAGCTAGTGTTAGTGGGTGAGGGTTCTTTTAAAAATCTCAAGAGTTTCCCAATGCATGTGAGAAAGGGGCATCTCAAGATGTTTTGAACTTTGGTAGCAAGCTCGTTTTCATTGGTTTGTTAGCAAAGTTGTCCTACTCATCCTCCTTTGCTGCAGGTTGCAACTTTCGGACCTTCTCCCAGGCTCTGAGGGCTATCTGATACTCCAACTTTAAAGTGCCCTTAGCTGGTTCCCTCTTCCTTTACAGCTTTTTCAGCTCAACCATACAGTAGCTTTCAATGGCGTCTATATCAAACTTCATCTTGGCAGTCAAAAGTCACAGGCACACAAAGGGGCCGATTCCGATCCTGTAAAAAGGCCCTACGAATCGTCGAACGGAGCGTTTTTTCCGTACGACTCGCACCCGGTAAACTGTCTCTACAACCTCCTCTTGGCTCACGACCTGGTGCACCGCACCCAACGCACACGCCGGCGAAGGTGAGAACAACACCCAGGGGCCAGGGGGGATGAGGGGCAGGAAACATACCCCATACACAAACCCAAACTTATAATATGTAGGAGATACATTACCACCAGGCTCTGGTCACTTGGGGGGGCTTGTCCAGCAACCCCTGCGTACCGCAACAACGGAAGTGGACGTGTACGGTGCGTACCACACGTACCCCTACGGCACCATGACAACTCAGGAACGGACCGTACCCACGCATGAATGCGTGAGTACGGTGCGTACCACACGTACCCCTACGGCACCATGCCAACTCAGGTACGGACCGTACCCATGCATGAACCACACGTACCCCTACGGCACCATGACAACTCAGGAACGGACCGTACCCACGCATGAATGCGTGAGTACGGTGCGAACCACACGTACCCCTACGGCACCATGCCAACTCAGGTACGGACCGTACCCACGCATGAATGCGTGGGTACGGTGCGTACCACACGTACCCCTACGGCACCATGACAACTCAGGTACAGACCGTACCCACGCATGAATGCGTGGGTACGGTGCGTACCACACATACCCCTACAGCACCATGACAACTCAGGTACAGACTGTACCCACGCATGAATGCGTGGGTACGGTGCATACCATACGTACCCCTACGGCACCATTATAACTCAGGTATGGACCGTACCCACGCATGAATGCGTGGCTAAGGTGCGTACCACACGTACCCCGTTACAGCAGCAGTAAATTTGGGATAGGATGCGTACACACGCCAGGAATGTGGGCCTAGAGGACTGGCCAAGCATGTTACCTTCACATTGGTGTGTGTGTAGGTCCAGGCCAGCAGTGTACAGCCCCAAGGGGGTGCATGGGTGGGTGCATATGACTCCCAGCAGCATCCAGACATATGAGGGGTGGGTGCATATGACTCCCAGCAGTGGACAGACATATGAGGGGTGGGTGCAGAGGACTCCCAGCAGTGGACAGACATATGAGGGGTGGGTGTAGAGGACTCCCAGCAGATGACAGACATATGCGGGGTGGGTGCATATCACTACCAGCAGCGTCCAGACATATGAGGGGTGGGTGCATATCACTACCAGCAATGTCCAGACATATGAGGGGTGGGTGCAGAGGACTCCCAGCAGTGGACAGACATATGTGGGGTGGGTGCATATCACTACCAGCAGCGTCCAGACATATGAGGAGTGGGTGCATATCACTACCAGCAGCGTCCAGACATATGAGGGGTGGGTGCAGAGGACTCCCAGCAGTGGACAGACATATGAGGGGTGGGTGCATATCACTACCAGCAGTGGACAGACATATGAGGGGTGGGTGCATATCACTACCAGCAGTGGACAGACATATGAGGGGTGGGTGCAGAGGACTCCCAGCAGTGGACAGACATATGAGGGGTGGGTGCAGAGGGCTCCCAGCAGTGGACAGACATATGCGGGGTGGGTGCATATCACTACCAGCAGCATCCAGACATATGAGGGGTGGGTGCATATCACTACCAGCAGCGTCCAGACATATGAGGGGTGGGTGCAGAGGACTCCCAGCAGTGGACAGACATATGAGGGGTGGGTGCATATCACTACCAGCAGTGGACAGACATATGAGGGGTGGGTGCATATCACTACCAGCAGTGGACAGACATATGGGGGGTGGGTGCAGAGGACTCCCAGCAGTGGACAGACATATGAGGGGTGGGTGCAGAGGACTCCCAGCAGTGGACAGACATATGCGGGGTGGGTGCAGAGGACTCCCAGCAGTGGACAGACATATGAGGGGTGGGTGCATATCACTACCAGCAGCGTCCGGACATATGAGGGGTGGGTGCAGAGGACTCCCAGCAGTGGACAGACATATGAGGGGTGGGTGCATATCACTACCAGCAGCGTCCAGACATATGAGGGGTGGGTGCATATCACTACCAGCAGTGTCCAGACATATGAGGGGTGGGTGCAGAGGACTCTCAGCAGTGGACAGACATATGCGGGGCGGGTGCATATCACTACCAGCAGCGTCCAGACATATGAGGGGTGGGTGCAGAGGACTCCCAGCAGTGGACAGATATATGAGGGGTGGGTGCAGAGGACTCCCAGCAGTGGACAGACGTATGAGGGGTGGGTGCATATCACTACCAGCAGCGTCCAGACATATGAGGGGTGGGTGCATATCACTACCAGCAGTATCCAGACATATGAGGGGTGGGTGCAAAGGACTCCCAGCAGTGGACAGACATATGCGGGGTGGGTGCATATCACTACCAGCAGCATCCAGACATATGAGGGGTGGGTGCATATCACTACCAGCAGTGTCCAGACATATGAGGGGTGGGTGTAGAGGACTCCCAGCAGTGGACAGACATATGCGGGGTGGGTGCATATCACTACCAGCAGCGTCCAGACATATGAGGGGTGGGTGCATGTCACTACCAGCAGCGTCCAGGATATGAGGGGTGGGTGCAGAGGACTCCCAGCAGTGGACAGACATATGAGGGTGGGTGCATATCACTACCAGCAGTGGACAGACATATGAGGGGTGGGTGCATATCACTACCAGCAGCGTCCAGACATATGCGGGGTGTGTGCTGAGGACTCCCAGCAGTGTCCCACTCCCAGGAGGATGGATGTCTTTCACACACTGCATGACACACCACATGTGGGTGTGAGGACACATAACACATGCATACCCACCCATGGCGGATGCAGCACAATACACACCCAGATTTCATGCCAACAGACTGTATAGTCATGTAACTGCATGCAAAACTAAGATAGCCAAAGGGAACACACACTGTCACGCACATCTCAGGACTGATAGGAATCTCCAGGTGCTGGTCCAGCCACCAAGATGTTGTCTCTCATGGAAGGAATAGGGTTCAATTCCACCAGATACAATGCCCACAATTGTGAGTCAGGTGCCCAAATACCCAGCATAACAAGTACCATTTGTGTGGTAGACCGTGATTACACACATGCATAGTGCTGAAAAGGGACAATTTGTCCCTGAAGGCATTCCTACATACCCAAAACACAAGTACAGTGACTAGCAAGGATGGCACAGACAATTCAGCAGGAGACATAGGTGAGCAGGCATGGCCATTGTTGAAGGGATCCGTCACCAACAAAGGAAATGTTGACACAGGTCAGCACAACAATTGTGCAACTGTTTGCAGGGAAGATGTCATGTGCCACAGTGGAAGGAACACTCCTTGGGACAATGTATCCAAAGAAAAGGAACACACACTACCAATGCTTCTTTGCAGAGACATTGTGATGGCACACAGATACCATGGTCCACCTCATGACCATCATACAAAAACATTTCTCAGAACCCCAACACATTACCAGAACAACAACTCCAGGAGCCCCATCACCAACATCAAGTACCTGAAATGCAATAGTGTTGAAAGTAAAAGAAAAGGCTTTATTCAGCACACAAAAATAATAAATTAAGAAGACACTATCTACAAAGGCCAATGGCCAGTCCTTTGTCATAGTCCAAGGGTGGACGTAGGGGACTGTGTCCACCCCTACCTTGCCTGCACAAAGTAACCCTAAGGTTTGTCGACCGGGGGGGGGCATCATCTGTGGCAGGGACAGGAGGGGGTTGGGTAGGCGTGGTGGGTGCAGGGCTGGACGTCTCCACCACAGGGGGTGGGGCAGCGCCAAAGGTGGAGGTGAGCTTGGCGCTGCACACTGCTGCCAGGGCTTCCAGAGTAACCCCTGCACCTGAAGAGACCCCAGAGCCAACGGAGGGGGAGGTGGCCGAGGGATGGGGTGCAGCGCTCATGGGGGAGGGGGTGGACATTGGCGGGACTCAACTCCCCTGCCCGGGGACTTCCTCGCCCATTTGCGGGGTGGTGTCACAGTGGGGGTGAGGACCAGCCCACCCTTGTAGAGCACTTTGGGTGACAGTTTGGCAGGGGAGCTAAGGGGAGTTGTTTTGGAGGGACTGGGTTGTGAGGACTGCGGACTCTGACTGTGGCTGCGTGTCTGTCGTTTGCCCCCAGACCCTGTGGGTGTGCCTACATCCCCCTGGGTGTGCGTGCCAGGAGGTGTGCGCAGTGCCTTACTTGGGGGTGTGCTGTATGTGTCTGTTGGGGTGCGTGCCCATGTCTGTGTGTGCGTTGGGCAGGCCTGGGAGAGGACAGTATGGATGGGTCCGGGGTAGGGGGGGGAACGGAGCGCCGCAGGAGAGAAACTGCTTCAGTCCGTGAAGAGTCCATGGACCGCAGAATCCTGCGTTGCTCAGACATCATTGATGACATGCCCTCCACAAACGACACCAACTGTGTGAGCAGTTTAGTGTGTCCATGGAGGGCATGCAGCACTGATGCCTGACCAACCTGCAACTGGCGCAGTGTGTCCACAGACTCTTCACTGAGGGCAGCAGGGGTGACAGGGGCAGGGGGTGCGGTGCCTGGTCCGAAGGAGACATGGTGGGACCCTGCACGGACAGAAGGGACGGGAGCAACTGGGAGGGCGGATATGTCAATGGAGGAGGCGGGTACAGATGGTGGGATGCTGCCGGTTGTTGGGGCATCCTCCGCCTCCTCAGGGAGTTCAGCCTCGGACTCGTCGGCGTCGTAGATGCTCTCGCCTCCAGACAGGTCCTCCGACTGACTCCCCACGCCCTCCGTAACACTGGCTCCTGCTGACTCCACAGCACTGGTGGCACTGTCGCTGGGTCCCTCCTCAAGGTCCATGCAGGTGTCTCCCTCGCTTGCGGATGATGATGCTGTGGGCAAGGAGAAGAAACCAAAAAGCATCAGTCACCTGTATACATCTGACACATGAGCACAAGAACAATTGGTCACAGTGCATATCAGGCAATGCATCATGAGTAACAGCTAGCTTACTCCGCACATATGTAAGCCCTGTACTGCTCAGTTGTTAGACCCACCATGCCACTTTGACACCAGGAAAATACATACACAAAAGGCCACAACTTGAATGAGAAATACACTGAGAAGCTAGTGTCTGTGAACCGGTGAGCACAGCAATAAAATAAAGTCATGACACCTCTTGTTTAGCCTGAAAGAAACAGTAGTGATGCACTCAAGGTAAACTAACACACCTCAATACTCAAGGTGTCACCACACTCAGAGACCTGTAAGTCCTTTGGAACACAAAACGAACAAATGTTGCTACCTTGGGACTCACAATACTTTACACAATCTACATGTTTGGAATGTGCCAATTAGCCATTTCGTGAAAACAACACTCATGTGGCTGCATGCAATATATCGCACAAGGCAGTGCACACAAAAGTACATGTACACTGTCATTGAAGAAGATGGCACCTTTTCTGAGAAGCCACTGTTAGAAATAAATGGTGTAGCAGAAAGTACATATACATGGGCCCACGGGGGTCCTGATGTCTTGAGACTCGTAAGTGTGTATCACCAACAACAAAGGAGTCTCCCAAAAACAAGACCACTGTGGGAACATGTATATGGAGAATCTACAACACCATTTAATTTGAACAGTGGCTTCTTTGAACAGGTGCCAGTGTGTTCCATGAAAGTTGAAATGTCGTTTGGTGTGCGCTTCCTTGTTAGACTTTTTTCATGCAGGCACATCAGTGTACTTAACACAAATCATCCAATTTCCACATTTAAAACATGAACAACTGTTGACAAATGCTGTGAGTGCCAAGGTACAACAATTTTGTAAGAGTAACAACTTTAATTATGTCAGTTGTCACCAGGCCATCCGTCACCTGATTACACAGTTGGCTACACATATGACCTACTGCCTGTCATCTGTAGCGGCACACATGTCCACACCCAGGACAATGCATGCGCTAATGGGCCTGCAATTGGCTGGTAAAAAAGCCCAGCTGTACTGTGGGGACACCCTCATGGCAAGACACACACATGTCAGCACACAAAGTCCAAAATGCGTTGCATCTGAACCACACACAGGTGCAAAAAATGTATGATCAGGATTCATGTTGGTAAAAAAATTACACAGGCTGCAAAGCACGAACATTAAGCACTGGCCACCATCATAGGGACACTGCACAGTGTATTTTTGGACAGGCAATTCTCACACACAAGTCAGACCTGGCAATGAAAAATCAGGGTTGCACATGTATGCCTCTCCTGCACCCCCCCCCCTCCCCCGCAATACCTGAGTCAATGTGATTGGTACATATCAAGAACTGACACCTCTTATTCAGGGTTACAACAACTGTGCTTGAAAAATAGCTTCATTTACACAACATCACCTCGTGGGGCTGCAAACACATATTTGTGACAAACAACCATCAACAGATTGTTGTGAATAGACACACAGGCACTGCCCAGTGTGAGTATGCACAAGCAAAATGGTGTATCCCTGTCCAGTGGACACAGGTAGCACACATTAGCAAAATACAAACTAGGCCAGGGAACAATGCCACGGAGGCAGACCTATGCAGAACACACACAGAAAGTGCACAGTCTTGGATGACACACATGATTAGGAGGCCAGGGTGTCTCAGGGGACTGTAGTGGGCACACTGCTCCGTGGTCCTGGAATGAGCTGACTGTACCATCTTCAACCGTCATGGCACTATGCATATCTCACACTCATGCACATCATTTCTGAGGCCACAACATTGGTCATGCATGCTGCAAGGGTGTCCAGTTGAAAGCTCACACTCCTATGTGGAGAGTCAGCATCAGTGACAACAACTATGGACCCCCAACATAGTGAACAGGTCATGGCGCAGGCAAGGTACCAACACAAGTCACAGACCACCCTCCCACAAGATGCAGAAAGCAATGTGCACTTAGATTTACTGGCACCCTAGATGACCATGTGCAAATGTGATTACACACAGACCAGGGGACACATATCAAGGAGGGGAAGGGATGAAAAAGCGCAACAGGTGACATTGGGGAACAGAAAATGCACTGCACATATCAACTTTGGGAGTGTATCCAGGCTACAGAGCGCTTACAAAAGCTTGTGACACATAACACGATAAACAGCCATGTACCTACCCCCTCCTTGCTGCAGTCTCTCCTGTAACTGCCTATCGAGGTCAGGGAAGACCACCGCCAGGACACGTCTCATTTGGGGGGTCAGCCGTCGGCGTCCGCCGTGGGGGCGAGGAGGGTCCAGCCCCAGCTGGACCCGGGCGATCTGCCGGGTCCAGCACCGGATGTCCTGCCACCTCTTGCGTACCTGTGGCAGCCGGCGACTACGCCCCCCCTTCAGATCTCATGGGCCTGACGATGTGGTTCCAAATCACCCCCTTCTCGTAGGCAGTTACCTGTCAGGATGACAAAGTGACACACCATCAATATACCTGCTCCATGTCCCCGAGACACACATTCGAACCTCTTAGAAATGTTGAACAGGGCATAGGATGCAGACAGGAATTACATCATACACAATAAGAAATCGGCCTGTGTGCAAGCCCCAATGCAATACATGGCATTGAAAGTCAACCGGTTGGCATGAGGGTTGCGACACACTCACTGATCATGCCACACACTGTGCAGCACATGCAACAGCAGGCTGATGGCCAGCACGTGCCAAGCAGTCACATGTCCCACTCCACTGACGCACCCTCAGCATACTAGACAGACACACCCAAGCACAGATCACTCGCCTGTCATTGACAACAGCAGATACAACCCTCACTCTGCACATGTGCCATTTGCCAGTGGGGTGTCACAGGTGTCATGCTAGCTATGTAAGTCAGACACACAGCACGGCCTAATTGTCACATCAGATGGGTAGATATGTTGCCACCTCCATGCAGGTGTGGCGCAACACTTCACATAGACACTCACCCACATGTAAAGGAAGATTCACACACATCAATGTCCATGAGGTCGTACACATCATTTGGACACTCTCACCACAGGTCCACTCAACTCATACACAGCTGTGGGTACAGTCACCTGTCACACTGGGGGGAGCACTGAATCACATCAGGACAATAGGAAAAAAAGCCACCAAGGATTTCACAGGCTGCATGTGTCATGCACTATGCAGTGAAAGTCACTGTAAGCACTATGCAAGTGAGGAGTGCACACAGGGACTACATCAGGCTCTGCATGAGAGACATCAGCATGTCCCCCACCCTGGGACCTACTCTAAACAACATAGCATGTCTGTCCCACCTGGACACAATATTGACAGTCACACAACAGGTGCCTAGGCAAAGGTAGTGGACTCAGCACTCACCTGCTCCCCTGGTCTCCCATACAGGCTGGTGTACTGTGGGAGGAGGGCGTCCAGCAAGGCCTGATTCTCCTCCTGGGTGAATGGCTGGGCCCTCTCCACAGTACACGACATGGTCCAGAGGAAGAAGAGACAGCAGCAATGGTGTCGACTGGAAAGTTGTGCAGGCAAGTGCCCTCTCATGGGTTCTGGCTGCCTTATATCTGTCTTGCTGAGGGGCATTCATTTAGAGGAGTACATAGTGATTGGTCAGACTCATTAGCATTCTACGTTTACTCCAATCCCTTTAAACATACACCAATGACTTTAAACATACACCAATGACAGCATTCGCATCGTTCAAATTTTGAGCATCATGTCAAGTCAACAACCACTTTGTAACATTGTATTTTGTGGCCAACTGACTGTTCCAGGACACCTGATTGACACTTTCCAACTGAAAGCTCTGTCTCCATGACAACCAGCATGCAATTTGGGCCCAATACTTGTCCCTTATGTGTCCCCTATGTAAATTTTGAAATCCACACACCGGTACGGTGCGTTTCACACGTACCCCTACGGCACAAGTACAATGGTGAAACGAAGCGTACACACGCGATGATAGCGGGTGCACGGTGCGTTTCACACGTACCCCTACGGCACAAGTACAATGGTAAAACGAAGCGTACACATGCGATGATAGCGGGTGTATGGTGCGTTTCACACGTACCCCTACGGCACAAGTACAATGGTAAAACGAAGCGTACACATGCGATGATAGCGGGTGTATGGTGCGTTTCACATGTACCCCTACAGCACCAGTTGTACAGTGCGTTTGACAGGTACGTGTACTACTAGTGCGTACACGTATGTGTACTACCTTAGTACACGTACGTGTACGCACTAGTAGTACACGTACCCGTACGTGTACTACTAGTGCGTACAGGTACGTAAACTAAGGTAGTACACGTACCTGTACGCACTAGTAGTACACGTACCCGTACGTGTACTACTAGTGCGTGTACGAAGGGTGATTTCTATGCCCTGGGAGGGATGCCCCATGTAATTGGGTCTATTGATGGTACACATCTGGCTTTGGTACCACCACAGGCATAGATCGCAATGGAAAACATTACCACTGGTTAAATGCCCTTGTGGTGTGTCTTGCTAACATGCTGATTTCCCATGTGTTGGACAGGCCACACGAAGGGCTTGCTCCCTCCCCGCACGACAGGGCCCGAGCTCCGGCCCGCCAGGCATAACCCACGAAAAGCACCCGTACCCCGTCTCCCGACGGATCTTCTGCCCTCGGACCTCTACTCATCACGGGGCCCAGCCTCACCGGCTCCCCCGGCCGGTTCAAACCGCCATCTTGGGCCCTGCACCACGAGGCCGCGTGGCCTCACCCCGACCCTAACCCCGGGCCTGACCGGCCCGACATCCCGGCACCACCATCCACCCGGGAGGTGAGCGGACCACTTGGCAGGTCAATGGGAGGACGAAGTGTCAAGAGCTCTTCCCCCGCCAGGTGCCGATCGCCTCCAACTCCCCCAGGCGCTGGCTCCACCCCCTGCTGGGTGTCTGGACACCTTCATCCCGGGCCCTCCGACCTCCAAGTGCGAGGGTCCGGACATCAAAGAGCGCCTGCCCTATAACTGGGGCAACTCCGGAGCAGGAAGGCAGTTGTATCCTGGAGTCGAGAGACACCGAGAGAACTCAGCCTTGACGGACTACTGGCGCTGCCGTAGCCCGCTCTTGTGAACCATCGTCCTGCCTGCTGGCGCTGCCGCGGCCTTCTACAACATCCATCCTCGTCGGGACCTGCTGGCGCTGCCACGGCCCGTTGTAACGACCATCCTCACCGGGACCTGCTGGCGCTGCCGCAGACCGTCCATCGACCATCTTTTCGGGACCTGCTGGCGCTGCCGCGGCCCGCACCAACTAAGCTCGAGGATTGTGAGCTAATCATCATCTCATCCAAACTACCTGACTGGTAGACCGACTGTCCCGCTACCCCTTACCCTACTTTGAGAGACTTGAATCGAGGGGACCCCTGAGTCCAGACCTCCTTGTACCATTCAACCGTACCTTAAGAAGTGCTTATAAAGAACACTGAACCTTATCCGTGTGTGATATCTGTCTGTGGGGGGGAAGTTACGTGTCTGTACGATCGCTGGAGACGGCTCTCCCCGGAGACCTCTCCTCCTGACCCCGGCCGACCCTCCCGGTCCGTCTATCCTTTCTAACATTGGTGGCCAGCGGCGCGATCCGAATCAACGCGTAATCGTACAGAGAGTAGCTCACCCCACGACAACAACACGATGTCAGCCAAAGATAGCAACTCCACCGAGAAATTCCAAATGGATAAATTAGAAGAATACAACCACCGCGAACTGAGACAATTCTGCATAGAACTTGGCATTGCTACCACCGGCCTGAGTACCAAAGATGATCTAAAGCACGCCCTAGAGTTGTGGACAGAAACTGGGGTCGCCGGACCCTCCGACCAAAGCAGCATCACACCAGAGGGGAACGCCACGGCTCCCGAGGAGCGGGGAACGGGCCTCTCGCAGGAGGAAATCCGAGAAAGAGAAAGAACCAGATTGCACGAGTTGGAAATGGCACGACTCAAGATGGATGGGGAACTCAAGTTAGCTGAACAGAAACTCAACCTCGAGCACATGCGGCTCCGAGATGAACGAGAAGAGAAGCAGAGACAGAGAGAGCTGGAGGAGAAAAAAATAACGCTCGAGCACGAGCGCAAACTGGCCGAAATAGAACTTCGGAAACAGAATAAAGAACTGGGGGTGCCTGAGCGACCACACCCCCCGGGGCCAATCGAGAAAAAAGTCCACATCCCCAAGGATGTTGTCCGCGAGTATGTCCGAGAAGACGACATACAACAGTGGTTTAAAGCCTACGAGATCGCCATGACCTCCCACCGGATCGACCGGAGTGATTGGGGAGCCGGACTCTGGGGGAGGTTTATCAACGAGGGGCGCGATGCCCTACTGCAGCTCCCAGATCACCAAATGTCGTCCTACGACCACATGAAGGCTGCCCTCCTCACCCGCTACGGCCTCACACCCGAGATGTACCGCCAGAGGTTCAGAGATTGCACCCGGATCCCAGGTACAACTTGGGTAGAATACGTGAACTATTTCAGCCGTGCCTTCGAGGGTTGGATAAAGGGGAGCCAGGTCACCACCTACGAACAACTCTTTAACCTGATGGTATGGGAGCACCTGTCGAACAACTGCTTCGTCGAGCTCAGGCAGCACCTCCTCGACAGTAAGCTGACTGACCCCCGGCAGCTCGCCGCCGAAGCTGACCGATGGGAAAGCACCCGAGTGGGCCGGAGGGGGCCACACGAACAGAACAGAAACAACCCAGGCCAGCACCGTCCTCGGGGAGGAGGAGGGGGCCAGGGGCGAGGGAGAGACGCCTTGCCCGCAACACCCGTGGCCAGCACCCCGGCTCCGGCCGGTCGGGGCAACCCCCCGTGGCGTCCTGGGGTCCGAGCCAACGTCACGTGCCACCGATGCCAGCGAGTCGGCCACTACGCCAATGACCCGAGCTGTCCGCAGAACCAAACACCCAAGCCCCGCCAGGTAGCTGCCGCCGCCCTGGGGGAAGAGCGATCATTGGAGGAACCAGAAGAGTATGAGCCGGCCCAGCAAGAGTGGGAACCGGCCGCCATGGTCCTGGCGTGCTTAGGGGGAAGAGACATGGTCCCGCGGGCTCCCCTACCCGCTAACACCAGGAAATACGGTCAGTGGGTGACCATTAATGGACAGCGAGCCGAGGCCTTGCGTGACACAGGCGCCAGTGTGACGGCCGTCCGCTGTCACCTGGTGAAGCCCGAGCAGATCCTGCCGAACATTCTCTGCCCCGTCCGCTCGGCAGACAACTCTGAAAGTATGTGTCAAATGGCCTGCGTGCCATTCGAATGGGGAGGGGTCTCCGGCCTGTTGAAGGTGACGGTCCGGGACGATGCCCCCGTGGACTGCCTCCTGGGGAATGACCTCGAGAGTTCCCCGTGGGCCACCGTTGAGAGAAGAGAGCACCTGGGGATGCTGGGCCTCCCGGACTGGGCCTGCGTAACCACCCGGTCCATGGCCGCCCGTGCCGTCCCTCGAGCAGAAGAACCAGAATGGCCAGCACCTCCGCCCCCAGTCGCCCCAGTAGAAGACAACGACGAGGCCAGCCTCCCAGACCCGACGGCCGAAGGGGGCGCGCAACCCCAGGACCTTCCTGACCTGGCTCAGTGGCGTCAAGAGGGGGGGCCCACCCAAGCACAGTTCCGCCAGGAACAAAAGACCTGTCCCTCCCTCGAGGGACTCCGCCAACAAGCCAGCGCCCAGAACGCAGGGGACTCCACCGGAACTCACTGGGTCTACTGGGATAACGACCTGCTATACAGCGAGCAAAGAATCGCCGAGCTGGGGGCCGGTCGAGTACTGGTGGTACCTCTCCGCTTCAGAGACTTTCTGCTCAACCTGGCCCACGATGTCCCCCTGGCTGGACACCTGGGCCAAGATAAAACGTACAGCCGCCTAGTGACCCACTTTTTCTGGCCGAAGATGAGGAACGACGTCCTGAACCACTGCCGATCTTGCCCCACATGCCAAGCCAGCGGGAAGAGTGGTCGGAAGCTGAAAGCCCCTCTGCAACCCTTCCCTGTGGTCACCACCCCGTTCGAGAGGGTGGGGATAGACATCGTGGGGCCTCTGGACCCCCGCACGGCACAAGGACACAGGTTAATCTTAGTACTGGTGGACCATGCCACCCGCTACCCCGAGGCGGTGCCCCTACGGACCGTGACAGCTCCGGTGGTTGGCCGGGCCCTAATGGGGATCTTCTCCCGGGTAGGCTTCCCCCGAGAAGTCGTCAGCGACCGAGGCACGAACTTTATATCCAAATACATGAAGTCCCTCTGGCAACAATGCGGGGTCACCTACAGATTCACGACCCCCTATCACCCCCGAGGGAACGGACTAGTGGAGCGTTTTAACCGCACCCTCAAGGGGATGATTGGGGGATTGGAAGAGCCCCTCCGTCGCCAGTGGGATGTACTACTCCCGTGCCTCCTCTTCGCCTACCGCGAAGTTCCCCAGAAGTCCCTCGGTTTTAGCCCTTTCGAACTCCTGTACGGGCACCCTGTGCGAGGGCCCCTCAGCCTAGTAAAAGAAGGTTGGGAGATGGCCCCCCTAAAGACCCCTCCAGACGTCTTCAAATACCTCCTGGCCCTAATCGAGCGCAAAAGCCCCGTCACTTACCTCATCGACCTGGGGACCTCCCGGAACCCCCTTCGGGTCCTCCACACCAACCGACTCAAACCCCGCTTTGTGCGCTCAGAACTCAGCCTCCTGATGGCTACGGACAGTGGGGCAGAGGAAGACTCCGAACCCCTCCCGGATCTTCTGAAGACTCAGGAGAATGACGGCTCCGTGGACGGGGTCCGGCTCTCTGACGCCCTCACTTCGGAGCAACGCCAGGGCTGCCGGAACCTCCTGCTGCAGTTCGCTACCCTGTTCTCCCTCACCCCCGGGGTCACCCCTTGGTGTTTGCACGACGTGGACACCGGGGACAGTCCCCCTGTCCGACACCGGGCCTACCGCGTACCAGATCGGGTACGGGCCTGCATACAGGAGGAGGTGGCCAAGATGCTCACAATCGGGGTCATCGAGCCCTCGGACAGTCCCTGGGCCAGTCCGGTTGTATTGGTCCCCAAAGCCGCTGCCCCCGGCACTGCACCTGAACTGAGATTCTGCGTCGACTACCGGGGCTTGAACGCTGTCACCCGGACCGACGCTCATCCGATCCCCCGAGCAGACGAGCTGATAGACCGGCTGGGGGCCGCCCGCTACCTCAGTATCTTCGACCTAACAGTGGGCTACTGGCAGATCGGCCTCACACCCAGGGCTCAGGAACGGTCAGCCTTCTCTACCCCCGATGGCCACTACCAATTCAAGGTCATGCCCTTCGGCATGAAGAATGCCCCCGCCACGTTTCAACGCCTCGTGAACCAGGTCTTGGCGGGGCTCGAAGAATTCAGCGCTGCCTACCTGGACGATATCGCTGTATACAGCCACCACTGGCCCGACCACCTCCGTCACCTCCAAGAGGTCCTACAGGCCCTCCAGCGGGCCGGCCTCACAATTAAGGCCGGCAAGTGCCAAATTGGCCAAGGGTCTGTGACCTACCTTGGGCACCAAGTGGGAAGCGGGCTGGTGGCCCCGCTACAACTTAAGATTGCTGCCATCCAGTCCTGGCAGCCCCCCGTCACCCAGACCGAGGTCCGAGCCTTCTTGGGGCTCACCGGCTACTACCGGCGGTTCGTGAAGGACTACGGCAGCATCGTGGGGCCCCTCACGGGTCTCACGTCCAAGAACCAGCCGAAGCGGATTAACTGGACCCCCGATTGTCAAGCGGCCTTCGAGAAGCTGAAGGCCGCTCTATGCACCGCCCCTGTGCTCCAGGCCCCCGATTACAGTCGGGAATTCATGATACAGACCGACGCCTCCGACCACGGCATCGGAGCCGTCCTTTCTCAGTTAAACCCCGAAGGTCATGACCAGCCGGTGGCCTTCATCAGTCGACGTCTCCTGGCCCGAGAACAGCGCTGGAGCACCATCGAGAGGGAGGCCTTCGCAGTGGTGTGGGCCCTCAAAAAGCTCCGGCCCTATCTCTTCGGTACCCACTTCCGGGTACAAACCGACCATCGACCCCTGCAGTGGCTGATGCAGATGCGGGGGGAGAACCCAAAACTCTTGCGCTGGTCCATTTCCCTGCAGGGAATGGACTTCACTGTGGAGCACCGACCAGGCCAAGACCACGCCAACGCGGATGGCCTGTCCCGCTTTTTCCGCCTCGACGAAGAGAGTCCCCAAGGAGATGGGTGACTCTCCCCGCCTTCAGCTGGGGGGGACGCATGTTGGACAGGCCACACGAAGGGCTTGCTCCCTCCCCGCACGACAGGGCCCGAGCTCCGGCCCGCCAGGCATAACCCACGAAAAGCACCCGTACCCCGTCTCCCGACGGATCTACTGCCCTCGGACCTCTACTCATCACGGGGCCCAGCCTCACCGGCTCCCCCGGCCGGTTCAAACCGCCATCTTGGGCCCTGCACCACGAGGCCGCGTGGCCTCACCCCGACCCTAACCCCGGGCCTGACCGGCCCCGACATCCCGGCACCACCATCCACCCGGGAGGTGAGCGGACCACTTGGCAGGTCAATGGGAGGACGAAGTGTCAAGAGCTCTTCCCCCGCCAGATGCCGATCGCCTCCAACTCCCCCAGGCGCTGGCTCCACCCCCTGCTGGGTGTCTGGACACCTTCATCCCGGGCCCTCCGACCTCCAAGTGCGAGGGTCCGGACATCAAAGAGCGCCTGCCCTATAACTGGGGCAACTCCGGAGCAGGAAGGCAGTTGTATCCTGGAGTCGAGAGACACCGAGAGAACTCAGCCTTGACGGACTACTGGCGCTGCCGTAGCCCGCTCTTGTGAACCATCGTCCTGCCTGCTGGCGCTGCCGCGGCCTTCTACAACATCCATCCTCGTCGGGACCTGCTGGCGCTGCCACGGCCCGTTGTAACGACCATCCTCACCGGGACCTGCTGGCGCTGCCGCGGACCGTCCATCGACCATCTTTTCGGGACCTGCTGGCGCTGCCGCGGCCCGCACCAACTAAGCTCGAGGATTGTGAGCTAATCATCATCTCATCCAAACTACCTGACTGGTAGACCGACTGTCCCGCTACCCCTTACCCTACTTTGAGAGACTTGAATCGAGGGGACCCCTGAGTCCAGACCTCCTTGTACCATTCAACCGTACCTTAAGAAGTGCTTATAAAGAACACTGAACCTTATCCGTGTGTGATATCTGTCTGTGGGGGGGAAGTTACGTGTCTGTACGATCGCTGGAGACGGCTCTCCCCGGAGACCTCTCCTCCTGACCCCGGCCGACCCTCCCGGTCCGTCTATCCTTTCTAACACCATGTCTGTGCACGTTTTCCAGGATCAGCACACGATGCCTTCATCATGAGGCGTAGCAGGGAGCCACAAATGATGCTGCGGCTGCACAACGAACGAGCATGTCTTGTTGGTGGGTATACTCTGTTTGTCCTGTGTGTTGCGGTATCTTTGGTTCTTACGGCATCTCCTGACCCTGTTTTTTACATGATGTTTCCATGTAGGGGACTCTGGATATCCCAACATGCCATGGCTAATGACACCTCTCCGCAACCCAAGAACAGCTGCAGATCACAGGTACAACGATGCACACAGGCAGACCAGGCGAGTGATTGAGAGGACGTTTGGCCTCCTGAAGAGCTGATTCCGGTGCCTGGACAAGACAGGCAGGTCCCTCCCTTATGTCCCGGAGAAGGTCTGCCGAATCTTCCTCGTGTGCTGCATGCTGCACAACATGGCAGTTGAGAAGGCAGTGCCAATCACCCGTGGAGGATCAAGGGCTTGCTCACGAGGCTAGTGATGAGGAGGAGGAGGATATCCGGAGTCAGCTCATACGCAACTTCTTCTCATAATGGTGAGTCACTGGGTATGAGTGTGCAAGCTTGTAGCATTGAGTGGCATGTGTTGCAATGTGTCTATCCAGCTGACTGACTGCAAAGTGACTTGGATGTGTGTTCTGATGTGTCACTAGAGTGATGATGTCATGCCACACAGTTTTGCGGAGAGACATTCTTTGAAATTTGCATGTGTCAAACATTGTTCTTGTTTGGTAAATGTCCATGTGTGCGGTGAGAATTGTTTTAGGTGACTTCTTGTGCGTCTGTCATTCCCAGGCACCTGTTGTCTGCTCATGTCATCGTTGTCCTCCTGCTATTCCTCATGAGGATTGCAACGTGTGCTGAATCAGCGTTCCATGCACGGACATGTGGAAAGGTCAGTCTTGGTAAGTTTTGCAGCAAGGATTTTTAGTGGTGGTACGGGTTTGGAATGTGTGGGGACTGCTTCTGTGCATGTTGTGGTACCATGCATACATGTCATCTCACCATGGAGCATATAACATGTAGCATCACTCCCATGACATGATAGTCACCCTTCTTGACAGTCATCTGTAGTGGAGTGTGGCGTCTGATGAAGGCATCAATGTGTGTAAACCTTGCCTCTGAAACATTGCAGATGCTCCGGGTGGACATAGTGGGGGACATCACAACAACAGGCTCCATGGGGAATTGCAGCCTCTCCGTGTGCAGCAGGATGTGTTTGGCTCATCCCCTTAACTTGTGTGCCAGTTCATTGGGATTGACATCATCCGTGTTGTGAAGGGGGTGTCCAGCGTATGTCCCACATGTTCTGTCAACTGACCTGTGAGTCTGTTAATATGGATGCATATCCCTTTGTGTGTGTATGTGGAATAAAGGTGTTCAGCACAATCCCAAGTGCCTCATCTCTGTCACTGCAGCTCTCTTGACAGTTTGCATGCGTCATCTATGGCATAATTGTCGAAGATTGAGCATCTGTGTGTATGTGTACTTTGGCAACATGCATGCAGTGCTTTATGGCTAATGATCTCTATTGAGCATGAAGTACCTTGTTGTGTATGTATTTGTGCAGCTTGCTCCCCACAACGGGACGTCAACGCCTGCTGATGGTGTGTGTCCTTTGCCCATCTCCGCATTTTGTTGCCTGATCCAATGGCTGTAATTTATGGTGATTGTTCATACATTTTCTCGTAGTGACCCATGAGTGACCTGACACTCCTTCCTTTAAATACACCTGTTGCACTGTGCCTTTCAGACCTTGTCTGTGTGTGCTACTTTTTCCCTAATTTCTAACCCCTTCTGCCTGCTGCTGACTCACCTGTGGCACCGCCCCACCGAGTGCCCTGATTCTGTAACCCCCCACGCCTCCGAAATGCTCTGCCCTTCCCCCTCCACCCATTCGAAATGCAGGCAGCAGCTTTTCTCTGCCACTGTAGCCCCAGCGCCGTGCCAAAGGCAGGTACGTATGCGCCTGCAACATGCACAGTGCACGACCCTCTAGTCTTTGCATGACCCGCGTCACACAACAGGCTGATGCTGCAGCAACTCTCGAAGCTATGTCATCGTGACAATCATCCTCCTGCTATCAGGCAACCCCTAAGCACACACACGACACCTTCGCATGCTGAGTGTGCTACTCCAACTACCTACACAGCGCTGCCCAGCCTACAAGACCCTGTCAGAACAACCAGGTCATGTGCCTCCTACTCCACACTCGCTCCGTCCACCAGCACGCCACTGGACTCTGTTACCTCCTCAACACGACAGCCCCACACATCACCTTCATGACAGTAACTTGGACAAAAGCATCCTCAGCACATGACGTCTTCATTGTCATCTCACACGGATACAAGACCCCCCACAGGGAGGGCAACACCAGTCCCGGGGGATGAATTGCTGTTTATTCACAAGTACACCCTCAGAGTCACAAATCCGGGTTTTCAGCAACTCCATGGCAATCATCAGTGTAACACTCCTCTACAGGTCTGCAGGACTACATCCACTATTCTGCTAAGCCATCAACACATACATCTGCACGCACGCCCTAACCTCCACAGTGTACATGTGGCTGTGTGCCAGTAACTTCTTGCTGGAGGGGAACAACACCACCATCCTCATTGGTCCATCAACATTTGACTCCACGTCTCCCACATGCAACACACTGCCCCACACCCCACTCCCGATCCCCCAAAGATGCTTGATGTAAGTCACCACAGACAAGCTGTGTGGGACACTCAAAACAACACGCCCGCCACACCCTGCAACCTCACGCACTGGATCAGCAACAATCTTGCCAAATTGACGGACTTTCCTGTGAAGCACAACAACAGTTCATGCACCTGGGATAAGGCAGACCTACACAAATCCTACAGACTTAGCCGGACTCTTGTGCAAACCTTGCAACACAAAGCACTATCATTTGCCTTACAGCCCTGGAAAACACCACACACAGCCATCATCATATCATCAGCAAGGACAAGTGGAGATCCTTCAGATAGTGCCGAGACACCCAAACACACGACATCAAGGGGCTCACCAGCATTGTGAGTGAACTGACAGCAGATCTCCATCCAAGACACCCCAGCCTTGCAAGGCAGATCACATCCCTTGCAACTTTGTACCACTGCAAGCTCATGGGCATACACGACAGCCTTGGCACACAGACGCAGACAGCACTATTATCCGCAGGACAAACCCCCATCAGGTTATGAACTCCCATCAGCAGCAATGACACAACCTGGCTCATTGCAACATACACTCTGGCTCTCCATAATCCCACACAACATCTAAACCACATCATTCCACATCCTTGAAGGCCACGTCCAGCGCTTCATGAATGTCTCCTTTGAGTTTGCCACATTCCATGGGTGCAGGAGGCATGCAGAGACCCACGCCCTTCTTAGACAACGGACGGCAGTACCGCAGGATCTCCTGGTGCATCACCCTGCTTCCCTACCCAGGAAATGTCATCAGGAAGACACTCAGCAAGCAAATGACAATTTTCCTCCATGCAACCTTCTCCAGGCAATTGGCACCAGACCATCTTCCACAGTAATAACACCACTGCAACCATCAGCATTGCCACCACCAATGACAACTTTGCCATGCTCAACAATGGTGAGGCCACCACCCTTGACCTCTCTATGGCATTCTACACCATGTGCTACCACACTGTCAGCTCACACATCCCCAACACTGGTATCCAGAGGAGGGCCCAGAGTTAAATCAGAAAGTCGCTCACGAGCAAGGCCCAGGGAGTCTGCCTCCATCCTGCAACATGTAGTACACTGGGGTCATCTGGACCATGCCCCAGGGCTCTTCTCTCAGCGTGACGATCTTCAATGTCTCCATGACCCCCCTCTCCACCATCACATGCGCACACGACCTCATCATCATTTTGTATGCCATTGACACCCAGCTGCTCCTCCAACTCACCAAAGACCCAGCCATTGCCAGATCAAAACTTCAAGAAGGCATGAGATCCGTTGAGGAATGGCTGAACATCAGCCACCTGAAGCTGGACTTGGACAGGACAGTAGTCCTCATCTGAGGATTATCCCCTTACAGCTGGCTCCACTCCTTGTGTCCCACTGGACTGTGCACCGCACCAGCACCCAGTGGCCACGCACGCAAGCTGGTGTTCATCATGGACCCATCACTGACAATTACCATGCAACTCACCACCATCTGTACCTCATGCTGCAACACTCCCCACATGCTGCAAATGACCCACAGATGGATCCACTCCAAGGCAAGACAGACCGTCTCCCTGGTCCATGACACCAGCCGGCTCAACTACAGCACCGTTCTCTACGGAGAACAACAGCAAAACTGCAGGAGAAGTTGTCCACATCCTGGGTGCATCCGCACACCTAATCTGCAACATCCCCACCCCAGCCCCATCACCGTCCACCTGAGATAGGTACAATGGCTCACTGTGTGCTGCAGGATCACCTCCAGACTCCTCAACCACACTCAGGAGGCAGTCCACAACCCCAGACCCAACACCGACCTTGGATGTCTGTCATCCAAAACCCCGTTGGCCCAACTCCATGCAACCCACCTTGCCCTGGCCACCGTTCATCACATCCACATAAACGCTGCATGCAGGAGATAGTTCTCCCACCTCGCAAAACAGACCTGGGACTCCCTCCCCGGGCACATCAACATGACCCATGACCTCTACACCTTCATGATACTCTACCAAATTGGTCTGTCTGAGCAGTATTGTAAGCACCCCCTCAGCATCTTGAGGCCATCACGTGTGAGTATTGGGCTCCATGTCTGTATTTTGTGATACATTGTGATCCATGTGTGTCCTCGACCGGACTCAGATCCAAGTGTGGGGATGGTTGGAGTTTGTTCCACCCTCAGGCATACTTCGACATATCCCAACACGTATGTTGTGTAATCATGCTAAATGACTGCAACATAAAATTTAATGTCTTAATTTTTTATTTATAGCTCTGGGGCGTGATTTGTGCACAGAAAAAGGTGCTATGAAGGGACCATAGAATCCAAAGTTCACAGGGGGAGATGGGATCCTTGGCATTTGGAGTCATCAGAGTCCAGACCACAGTGTTTGGCATCATTGGTCAGACTGTGACCAGCAAGTCCATGTGGCAGATGATGTCAGTCAATGAGGTGATGCTGTCGCACATGAAGGCCAGGTGCCAGGCCAAGTGACCTGGGAGATGGGGATGGGCCGCTGCCTCTCATGATCTTTTCCGTGGACAACCCACCTTCCTCGCGGGACCCTCAGATGCAGGCCTTGACGATGCTTGGGACGATCCGTCGGATGAATCCTCCTCCTCCTCCCTCCCTGTGGCTGGTGGTGGTCTTTGCCTGGTGGCACAGGGAGGGTTGGCCATGTTGTTGGCAATCCGACGGAGTGAATGGCTTATGTCCCTTTGCACCGCCAGGAGCTCAGCCAGTCTTGTCTCCATCCGTCCTTGGTGTTCTTGTTGACTGGCGTGTTGCTCGGCCTGCTGGTTCTTGATCTCTGTGAGGGTCAGCACTACCTGGCTGAACTTCCTGGTGTCACGCCGGTATGCCTCCATGATGTTGTGGATGTGTGACATACCGGTCCCTTCAGCTGGCTGGTCAGGTTCTCGCTTCCGCCGTCCTCCACTCCCACCACCCCTGCCCACACGAGCCTGGCCTGCCGTTGTGGGCACATCGGGTCTACGGGACCCCTGAGGGATGGCAGTGTCGGTGTTGTCTGCCTCCTCCTGGGTGCCCGCCGCACCTTGTCCCTCCTGGTCAGACTGGCTCAGTTGTTCACTGCGGGCAGGGCTCCTCGGTGTCTCCTGGGATGTGGCAGGAATGGGGGTGGTGGTTGGCACAGATGGTCCTGAACCAGGTTCGGCAGGGGCTTGGACAACAGAGGGTCCAGGTCAGTTAGGGTCATCCGCCGAGTGTTGAGAGGCGTCGCTGCCGGTGGGATAAGGTTCCTCCCGAGCCTGTGACTGTGATTCTTCCCCCCCATTGTTGGGGGGATATTCCTCACGTTGCCCTGTGTGTGAGAGACAGACAATGTTAATGCTGTTTCATGCAACATGCATGTTTCATACACATTCAAGTTGGCACTGTTCCTCCAGGTAGTTGCATGTGCCTAGCATTCTCCTCAATGTTCACTTGTGGATGGGTATGTTGCGGGGGACAGATTGATATGTTCTCCTGAGTCTGTGACATGTCGAGATGTGGCTTGGATGCTTCTTCGGCTATGTATTGGTCTTGTTGTGTTGCATGTCCATTGTGACAGTGGGTAAATTAATTGCCTGTCCTGGTGGTGTCTGCTTGTGTAAGGGGTGTGTGTGACAGGGCCTGCAGGTGGGTGTAGTGTGATTTGGCAGTGGGGCTCCCAGGTGATGTAGCTCTCCCCCCCATGGAGCATGCTGCCATGACAGTGAGTGTGAGTTCCTGTCCTAGATATCTGACCTTGTTGTCTTGGTGTTTGTGTTGGCACTGGTCACAGGAGGGCCTTGTGCTGCCTACACCCGGGCCGAGTGTGAGCTATCTTGTCAGTACTTTCCCAATTCCTGTGCATTGCGCATGGTGCATGGGTATGTAGCTGGGCCATATGGGATGAGGGCAATTGTGTCTGATTTGGAGTTCAACAATGTGTTTTGTGCCACCCACCCTCCCAGCATACCGGACATCCATTCTTGGGTTGGTGCTTCATGTAGCATGGGACGTAGCATGGCCTTGCTTTGTCAATGGGGCATACACATGTTATTGGCATTAGCGTAGTTTTTGAGTGTGGTTCTGGCTGGTGATGGCTTGGGGGTAGTTGGGTGCATTTGGTGTAGTTGGGGTGTGGATGGCATTACCCCCATGTTACGTAAGTTGTTTGTGTACTCACCAGGCTCTGCAACTCCTTGGAGTCCATGTATTCCCACCGGCGGAAGCATGGCCATCACCTTCTCCTCCCAGGCATGGTAATGTACTGGTCTGCAGGGCGCACCACCTCCAGTGATGTTGCTCTGGGCGTAGTCCTCATTCATTTTGCGCTTGACCGCCCTCCGCAGATCATACCACCTGGCTTGGCATTCATTCCTGGTCCTTCTGATGGGTGCAACAGCATTCACCCTATCGACGATCCTCTGCCACAGGCATGATTTTTCAGCTATGCTGGTCTGTCTGACCAATGTTCCAAACAGCTGTGGCTCGACTCTGATGACTTCATTGACAAGGATCTCCAGCTCCTCCCTTGTGAACTTTGGATTCTTGTCTGTGGGCATGGTGTGGGGTGAGGGTGTGGATGGTTGTGGGTGTGTGGGTCTGAATGTGACGGTGTGGGTGTGAATGTGTAGAGGGGGTATGTGTGAAGGAGGTTGTGTGAAGGTGTATATGGTAAGGTGGATGGGTGCAGTTGTTGGTGTGTGCTCTGTAGCTGCAGTGAGTCTGTTGCAAAGGCTCATGGTTTGTGTGTGTGGGCCCTTTTTATTGGTCCATTTGTGGGTGTGGCTCAGTTTGAATTTTTGGTGGGTGTGTCATAAGAGGTGGTTGTGAGTTTGCCCCTCTGTTTGCCTGCTTGGATGTGTCCAGGTGAGTCCTTTCCATTTTTTGTGCAGTGTAGACGTGTTTTGTGGTGTTGTGCGAGTCGAATAGGCCCTCCTTGTGCTGTTTTCCAGTGTCCGTGGTTCAGTACGGTACAGGGGTACGAGTCGTACAGACACACGGCCCCATGCGTTGTGTATGTACGGGGCGTAGGCCACCATTGCTATGTACGGTGCGTACCTCGCCATCGCTATGTATGGTGCGTACACCGCCATCGCTATGTACGGTGCGTACACCGCCATCGCTATGTACGGTGCGTACACCGCCATCGCTATGTACGGTGCGTACACCGACATTGCTATGTACGGTGCGTACACCGCCATCGCTTATGTATGATGCGTACACCGACATTGCTATATACGGTGCGTACACCGCCATTGCTTATGTACGGTGCGTACACCGACTTTGCTACTGTACGGTGCGTACACAGACATTGCATTTGTACAAGTCATTCCCCGTGTACGTGATGGACGTTTTCCATACAAATCGTAAACCGGTAAGCCGGTCCGGATCGTACTTGTACGCTCGGACTGTGTTTTTACGATTCGTACGGAAAAGTGTCCGGGTCCGTCTCGTAAAACTTTTCCCGCTACGATTCGTACGGATCGGGCCGATCCGTATGTACTTTTTCCCGTACGAATCGCACTTCACGGGTCGGACGTGACTTGTACGATTCGTACGGAAAAAAATACGGATACGAGTCGTACGGCAAAAAAAAATACAGGATCGGAATCGGCCCCAAAATGTGAGGCAGAAATCGAATTTGGAAAAATTTAAAATAAGGTCAATCAAGGACAATTGAGAATGAAATTTCATCTGGTACTGTTAGCCCTGGCATCATTGGTGTGGTTTCCCCCTAACCTTTTGCCTTCAACCCTCTTGTTTTTGCCGGCCATAGGACACTTTACCACTGCTAACCACTGCTAAAGTGCTTGTGCTCTCTCCTTAAAACATGGTAGTATTGCCTTATTTTATACCCAATTGGCATATTTAATTTACTTGTAAATTCCTAGTAAAGTGCCACTGCCTGTGACCATGGCTTGTGAATTAAATTCTACGAGTGGGCCTGCAGCACTAATTGTGCCACTCACTTAAGTAATACTATAAACATGTCTCAGGGATGCCATTGCAGCCTTTGTGTGCAGTTCTAAACTGCCATTTTCAGGCCCAACCTTCATTTTTAATATATGTAAGTCACCCCTATGGTAGGCCCTGGACAGTCAAGAGGGCAGGGTGCAGTGTACTTAAAAGGTTGGACATGAACTTTTAAATTTGACATGTCCTGAAGGTGAAATCTGTTATTCAACTGCAAGGCCTGCCTCTCCAATAAGATAAAATTGGAGTTAACATATTACATTTAATGAGCTGTAATTTCCAAATGGGAACAGGTAACTAGTTCATGTTTGGAGTCTTTGGAATTATAATGAAAAATCCTCTGTTATGGTAAAGTTGGAATTTAAATTACGTTTTTGAAAATGCCACTGTTAGAAAGTTGGGATTTTCCTGCCTTAGCCATTTAGTGCCTGTAGCCTGACTCTGGGTCGCATGACTAAGCATTGTTGAAAGTTAGGCTTTGTGTATTTCTCCTAGACAGCAACACACAATAGAGTGTTTACAGGTGCCTGGATGGGCCATCACTGGCAGGATAGGGGGCAGATTTGGGCACAGCCCAACTTAAACTTGAATAGGATGTGTCCTACCTCCACACAAAGGGCTACATACCCCCTGTATTTAGTCTGGAGCCACTACAAGTAAGGCAGGAAGCCTGTGGATTTCAAAGGGAGACCACTAGAAGATTCTCCAATTTCAAAGGAAGGCCCAGGTATACATATTAGACTCCAGACACCAACTTTTCAGGATACTTCTGGACCGGTAGACTCTGCCAAGAAGAAGCACTGCTGTGCTGCTGAAAGGACTGCTGCTCTGAAGGACTGCTGTCCTGCTGTGCTGTCCTTCTATGCTGACCTGCAGCCTGCTGCCCTCTCGCTTGGATGAGGAGGACTGGACCTGCATTTGTTGAACCCAGGACCCCCACAGTGACACCAAGGGCAAGTTATCTGGCCTCCTGACTAGAGCCTCAGGGACAGAAGGCTCCAACAACCTTGAACCCAGGACCCGGACTCTGCCAGCTGTGAGTCCTACTCTGCCAATTGGTGCCACCCCAGTCCTGGACTCTTGGAAGTGGGCCTGAAGGGTTTCCGCCAGCCCATCTGTGGATCCAGCAGAACTGATGAATCTCCTCTGCTGCAGAACGCAACCCAATGCAGAACCAAAGCATTGCCTCTGCTGCAAGGATTCTCTCAGTGCAAGGACTTCACCTCAACTTCGCAGCCAACATCGGAACCGCCACTGTGTGACGCCTCCCCGATGCAGGCCCTCGCATTGCAAATCTCTTGTCAATGGCAACCACAACGATGATGCAGGAGGTTCTTGCATCGCAGCTTCACCTTGGTGGTGTCCTCGACTCCGGACTTCGCATCACAAGCCCTCATCGACGGGATGCTCGGCGATGATGCAGGACCTCACAGCTCAGCTCTTCAGAACTGACATATTGCCTCTGCTGCACGATGCTTCCTTGGCGCAGGATCTTGCAGTGCTCTGCAATCAGGATTTAGGGTACTTTTGTTCAGTGGGCTTAACTGGGTCCCTATAGTCGGCCCATGCTCCATCGTGGTTGGCCTGAATTTGTTGTGACTTTTTCCTGGTTTAGCGCAACCAGATATCCACAGTTGGCACTTTATTCTTTCTGGCACTATGTTCACTGAAATCTTTAAAATTGCATATTTCCAGTTCTACCACTTGGATTTTTTTCCTTTGTGTCTACTTTTATTTAGTTAAATGTACTCTATTTTCCTATTGTAGTGTGTTTTCACATTACTACTGTGTGAAGTGTAGCACAAATACTTTACAGATTGCTTATAAATTAAGCCTGACTTCTCCATACTAAGCTACCTGAGGGTTGAGCACAGGTTAATTTAGAAATGGCTTGTGACTTCACCTGACAAGGATTGTGGTTTCTGATTGAGTAGGGTTTCACCCCCCTCAACACGTAACCCCATTTCTTACATTGGTGATCAGCATTGAGGATTTGGACTTGTGTTTGGGTAGTGCCATGCAGTAATTTGGTGTTGCGCTAAAAATCCCAGGTAAATAATCTGAGATCAATTTGTGTTTTAAATTCTCCCTGATTGGCCTTTTTGCTTTTTTCAAATTCACCCTTATCCGACCTAACTGTGCCTCGAACTTCGCCTGCAAAGATGGAATTTGAGCTCCTCCATCTGGAGAGCTACAATGTGATTGAGAGCTGAGCTCAAAGAATCCTTCAAGGAGAAGGGGCTGCCCATCAAAAGCAGCACCAAGAAGGCGTAGCTCCAAAAGGCTCTGAGGGCATGGGTGGAGGCCCACCAGTTGCCAGTCACAACAGCAGTGCCGGATCCTCCATTAGGGTGGAGGAACGTCGCCCCACTGCTTTCTTGCAGTGCGAGAAGCAGAAACAAAAAATGGTATTTTAAATACCAGTAGTGGCTTGCCTAATGCTGTGGGCCCTGACAGTTTGGTCAGCCCTCTGGGGCCGACCAAACCAGTCATGCGCACTCTGGATTTTCTCTATGTAGGCTGCATGCACCGAGTGGGAGGGGTGCTGTGGGGACCCGGGCCTAGATATATATACATGTGCACTGTCAATGCATGCACTTTTAAGCATGAGTGCTTGCCTTTGTGCATTTTAATGCTTTAAAATAATGATATTGTTTTGTCTTGATCGAACATGAAAATCAACCGCTCAGCAGCCATCTGGTGTAAAGATAATATTGAGCCCAAAAACTGTTTGTGTGGTGTCATTCAAGTGCATATGTTTTGGGGCACACGTTGAACAACGATAAGTCTGATTACCTTAAGGCATCCTGTTTTTATTTTATTTTGACTGGGCAGGACCCTTTCTACTGTGCTAGACTGATAACACTCACTATCAACTTTTTTAACACGTCTGACTGGCTAGTGACCTTGAAAGCCCAGTAGGACTAGTGTAGTGTTTAGCTCACTTCTGGGGGGCGTTGGAAAATGTGGGGCTATTCACTTACCAACCACATATGAAGGACCAGTAGGATGAGTTACGTCAATGTTATCCAGTTCGATAATACTGATTTTATCAACCTCAGAAGGATGAAAGGTTGATTATTTGCAGCCAGGATTTGAACTTGTTACCCCATTAAGCATTTCGTAGGTTGAGAGTGTGGAAATGATTTCAACGGAGGTGATACTGTGGAAAATGGGGTACATTCAGAGGTATACTTAAGGTTCATTGCCTCTGAGTAGTCAGTTAAACCAGTAAAGAGCTTACCCACAGCACACCCGCCCCTCTGAGACTGGCGGACTGAAGCAAGACTTTCTCACATGTGGACAATTGCTTCATGGCTCTTGAGGCCTGTCCTGCTGGAGTACAGCCTTCCAGTGTAGTGGAGGGCAAGTATGACTTGGGGCAGTCAGTTACATATCTATTAAGTCATCAGTGGTACTGCAGAACAGTGAATCAGAATGGATGAAGAGAGTCAATATTATTTAGTACAACTCGAAAAAGTATTTGTAGATTTTATTAGTTCTTCATCAAAATGGCTGGAGCACATCTAAAACGTTCAAAACAACACCAGTAAATGTACCAGTCGGTTCCAAATCTTTCATTATCTTCTGCGAAAGAGTACTAAAACTCCCAAGTGACAACTCGAGGTTGCTGACTTTGCATGTTTACTTGGTGAAATTTGGGGCAGCTCTTCTGCCCCACCACTTTCAAAGGTCACCAGCCACCACTGCACAACGGAGGACCAGGATGGAGAGAATGATGTGGAGGAGCCAGAGCAGGGTCTGGATACCAGATCTGGGATGCAGCATTCAGGTAGGGGGTGGTAACTTGACCCTCAGGTTGAAACTCCCTGCTAGAGCAGAGAGCAGTAGGTCTTCTTGAAGCCTGTCCCCAGAGGAGCTTTCAGACAGCGAGGCAGAGAAGGAGTTTAGGCTGCAGGTGGCCCAGTTAAAAATTGAAGCAAGGGGAAAAGAAACTGGCCATGGAGGCAGAACAAAAGAAGGTTGTGCAGAAAGAATCTTGGAGGAGAGGAAAATGTTATTGGCCCATTAACTGAGTCTTAAGGAGATTGACATCAAGGGCAGAAGGACAGGGTCCAGCAGTAATGGTGGCAGAGTACTTACAGTGCCCTATGGGTACAAAAGCGTCCACATCCCTAAAGGTATAGAGCCTTACTTTGTTGTGGGGGATGCCATTGACAAGTGGTTTAAAGCCTATGAGGTAGCGTTACAGATGCATAGGATCTCTGAGGAAGATTAGAGGGCTAGCCCTTGGAAGCACATCCCTCATGAGGGGAGGAATACCCTACTGGCCCTAGAGAAGGGGGACAGGATGAGGTATCCCCTCATGAAATAAACCCTTGTCAGGAAATATGGCATCTCCCCTGAGAAGTATAGGCAGATGTTTAGGGACAACCAGAAGCTGGACCAACAGTCCTGGGTGAATTGTGTTTATTCCTTTTGCAAGGCACTGGATGGGTGGGTGAAGGGCAGTGAAGTGTAGGATTACCATATGCTGTATAACTTGATTGCAAAATAAAACAATATTTATTAATTTTTTTTAAATATTTTTATTGACTGCAAAAGGCACATTAACATACAGAGCTCTGTGCCTACAACCCGGGGGCCGGCTACAGTGGTGCAAATATTAACCCAACAGCACCAGTTATCCCACATCCCGGAGGCCGGGCATCACCGTGTGCAGCCGGCACAGCTCCTGCAGTATTCCAATTCGCTTTTCACTGGAAATCCTTGTCTTTGGAGCGACCCCCTGACAGTTGCAAGGTCAGAGCGCGTTTTACCCGTATCCTGTTGCTCCCAGTTCCGTACCTTTGGCAATAAACTCTAAACCCCCTATCCCCGCCCTGGAATCCCACCCGGTCCCCCCAGCCCACCCACCTAGTCCAAACAGTTGAGGTCACCTGTCACCCGCCACCGTATCAGAAGTTGTGCACTCATTGCCCACCCACATCCCGACACTTTGAAGCGTCCCTGAAGATCTTCATCACCTCTAATCTGGTCCCTCCAGTACGGATTTTATGCCTCCACCCCACCAGCACTCTCCCCAGGAGACTCTCTCCCAACTGCCGCCATGCCGGAACACCCCGGGGCGCTTTCCGCTTCCATATCTCCCCTGCCAATATATTCTGCGTACAGTCCCCAAAAGTTTTTGGGCGGGCTGCGCGGCGGCAGCAGCTCACTGAACCTCTCTGTCTGAGTACAACAGTAGAATACATCACGTTTCCACTGCGCCACTGTGGGTAATGGGCCTCGCATCCAGCACATCGCGACTCGCCTTTTCGCAACAAGCATCCCCATATCTACCAAACGTCGCGCCGCCCTTGGTACTACCCTGGAGTGTCCCAACAGGGCCACAGCCGGATCTGGAGCCAACTCCACCTCTGCCACTCTCGCTATCTACCGATAGATCGCCTCCCAGTAGCTGTGTATACCCGGGCAGTACCAAACCAGGTGCATAAAGTCTGCCACTGGGTGCTTGCATCTTTCACACGCCGACTCTTCTCGCAGGCCATACCAATGTAGTCGCTCCGGAGTATAATAAATCCTGTTTATAAATTTGAAATGGACCAGCCGGTGTCTCCCATGCAGGGAGATGCGTCGTATCCCCGTGCAGCAGTATGCCCACATGGCGTCGTCAATTGTAATTTCAAGATCTCTCTGCCATGCCAGTCGGGCCTTAGTGTACTCCTGCGACCTTTGCGACTGCGCCGTGCGATATAATTTAGAGATCAGCTTATGGGTGTTTTTGTTCTTAATAATAAAGGACAACTCCGGAACCTCCGGTGGTTCCGCCATGTCAGCCCCCAGCAACTGTCTCCAAGCATGTCTAACTCTATGGTATTGGAAACGTTGCAACTGCGTGCCATCCCCTTCCGATGCGGCCACTTCCTCCCATGTCTGTACTACGCCGTTCACGAACATGTCCCCCATGGTGTGTACCCCCAACGCTCGAAGTGACCGCACCAGCCCCTCTTCCTTGCAGGGGGACAGCCAAACCGCACAGTCAAGTGGCATTGCCGGTGAATAGAGCTGCGCCCCCCGACGTGTGCTGGAATATATTGTTCCAAGCATGTCGGGTTTAATTCAAAGAGTCTAAGAACCCCGTTCGGCGGTCCGGTGGCTCAAAAATGACAGCGGGGAGCAGGAGCGGTGCTGCGAACAAAGTCTCCAATTTGAGGTACGGGACGGCCCCATCCCCATGTATCCAACTGTGCGCCTGAACCCCCTGCGCCACCCTGTAATACAATTCCAGATCCGGCGCTCCCAGGCCGCCCAGATGGTAGGGCAACGTCAGGACCCGCCAGCCGATTCGTGCCTGCTTGCCCGCCCACACCAACCTCAGCAAGGACGCCTTCAGCCTAGCGAAGAAGGCGCACGATAGCACCATGGGGATGTTTACAAACAAGAACAGAAACCTAGGGAGCACCACCATCTTCATGATGGTTATCCGTCCCAGCAGCGAGAGAGGGAGCTTGATCCAAGTCTCCACGTCATCTTCGAGTTTACTGATTGCCCTGCCATAATTCTCAGACAGCACTACCTCCGAGTCCATATGAAGCTGGATCCCCAGGTAACGGACTGCGTCGTCCGACCACTGCAGCGGATATTCCATGTCAAAGGGGGCCGTGACCGGCGTCAACGGGAACACTATAGACTTGGTCCAGTTCACCTTCAGACCTGAGAGTGCTCCATATTGAACCACCTCCCGCAGCACAGGGGCCAGGTTATTTTCTGGGTCTCTGACGTATAGCAAAGTGTCATCCGCGTATGTGGAGACCACTATCTTATAAATTGGAAAGTTAATTCCCCTCAGACTATGATATTCACGCAGAGCACACGCCAATGGCTCCGCCACCAGTGCATACAAGATAGGCGACAGGGGGCAGCCCTGTCTCGTCCCTCTCAAAATAGGCATCGCATCCGTAACTCGGTCTCCCAGCCATAGTCTTGCAGTGGGGCCACTATACAGCACCCCGATCAGCTGCAGGAAGACCGGGCCCAGCCCCATTCTTGTCAGGACCTGCTGCATGAACGGCCACTCTACCGAGTCAAAAGCTTTCTCCATATCAAGAAAAACAGTAATGCCCGCGTATCTGGGCGTACATGTTGCATGACTCCAAACACCGTCCTCAGATTGTACGTGAGGTTCCTGCCGGGCACGAACCCCGCCTGTTCAGGGGCTACAAGTTCCAGGGTGAGCAGGGCTAGGCGAGTGGCCAACACCTTCGCGTATAATTTAGCGTCAACGTTCAGCAGCGATAACGGCCTATAAGAACTGCATTCCTCCGGCGGCTTACCCGGTTTTGGAATCGCCACCAGGAGAGCCTCCCGCATGGATGGTGGCATGCACCCTTTAACGCACATGTCATCGAACAATGTCGATATGTGTGGGAGGAGCTGATCAATAAAGGCTCGGTAGAATGCAACAGTGAGGCCATCCGCTCCCGGGGCACTATGCGCTTTCATGCCTGCCAGTGCCTCCAGAATTTCATCCCTTTCAATAGGCAGGGCCAGAAATTCCCTGTGCTCGTTCGTGAGAAACTGCAGCTTAATATAGTCCAGGTAGTCCCCTATGCTATCCTCCATACCAGTCTGTTGAGAAGCATACAGCTTAGTGTAGTACGACTGAAAGCGCGCAACTATATCTTCCTCGTCCGTTAAGAGCAAACCTTCCTCTGATCTGACCTGGGTGATGACGGATCTACGTCTACGGGCTTTGAGCAAATTTGCTAATATCGATCCCGGTCTATCACCCTCCCCATACACCCTGGCGGTAGCGTACTTCCCCAAATGCAGTACCTCCGCATCAGCGGTCCCATGGAATTCCGCCAGTAGTGTCTTCATCTCCTCAGGGACGCCCTCACCCGTTGTTACGCGCTGCCTAGCCTCCAGGACCTCCAGTTTGCGCTCCAGCGTCGTAAGCCGCTGCCTAATGTCTCGTAGCACCCCCGAGTGTTTGGCCATCGCTACTCCTCGGATATAGACCTTAAAGGTCTCCCAGATAGTCTGGAAGTTGTCCACGGACCCTAGATTGGTATCGAAAAATTGCCCAATGGCCTGCGCTAGTTCCTCTTTAAAGAGGGGGTCCAGCAGCGAGTATGGGGGAAATCGCCAAAGAAATGGCGGAAAGCTCGCACCTGCGAAAGGAGAGGCGAGGACACAAGCCAATAATCTATCCGCGTGTGCAAGCTGTGGTATGCCGAGTAGTGTGTGAAGCCCCCCTGTTCCGAATTACGAGTTCTCCATACATCCTCCAGATCTAAGAAGAGCATTTCTCGCATAATCGCCTTCGCCGCCGCTGACTGCGCCCACACCGGACCTCCCGATCTATCCATCCCAGGGTTCAGAACTACATTAAGGTCTCCTCCCCACAGCACATTCTGCGCTCCTTGGTCCATAACCGTGCCCGCCAACGCTGTGTAGAATTCAGGGCAATCATAGTTCGGCCCGTAACAGTTAACCAGTAGTACATCCAAACCTCTGCCCTGAAAGCGCGTTAGCACAAATCTGCCTGCGCTGCCGTAGCTATGCACTGCGTTCTATATTCCGCTCGAGGGCTGACCCAAGTCAGTACCCCTCTAGAGTGTGTCGTGAACCCCGCCGCATGCAAGAAAACTGCTCCTTGGTTTAGCCAAGAATTGCAGGCCATGAAAACGGCCTGTAAGAAACTTGAGAGAGCTTGGCGCCAGAATCTCTGTGCAGATATTAAAATACAATATAAAACAGCACAGAGAGTATATTATAAATCAGTTCGTCTGGCCAAAGCAGAGCATTATCATACCCGTATTATGGAAGCAGGCAATTCCTCCAAGGAACTGTTTCTGATATACAAAGAGATATCCATAGTGGACGTGACCTCCCCCGCTCACAATGATTCTGTGGAAGCGTGCAATAATATTGCACAGTATTTTGCAGGCAAAATCCAGAAAATCTATACTAGTTTCTCTAACCAGACAGATTCGGCCACGGACTTCATAGAAAATGACAAACTTGTAAATACACCTGCATGTTTAAACTCTTTTGTAGTTCCTTCTTATGAAATCTTGTCCAAAATGTGCAACAAAATCAAATCGGGATCTCCTAGAGACCCGGCTCCCCCGAAAATTTTAGCTGAAGCCTTCCCTGTATTAGAATCTCATTTTAGGCACTTATTACACACCTCCTTTACTACCTCCTGCCTTCCGGAGGAATGGAAACAGGCAATAGTATTACCCATTAAGAAAAAATCAAACATCAGCATGGACATAATGGACAACCTGCGACCTATATCCCTGCTACCTTATGTGGCCAAGTTAGCAGAGAAAATCGCTAACAGTCAACTTATGGAACATCTTGAGACCCATAATGTTCTCCATAAATCTCAGTCGGGTTTTAGAACTGGCTTCTCTACGGAGACAGCTCTCCTGAGGGCCACTGAAACCTTACGTGAGGGAGCAGATAAGGGAAAGACAATGGCCCTCATCATGCTTGATCTCAGTGCCGCTTTTGACACTGTAGCACACTCCATCCTGCTACAGTGTCTAAATAAAGCGGGAGTTACCAACAAGGCACTGGGGTGGCTGAGGTCTTTCTTGATTAACAGGACCTTCCAAGTCCAAAGAGGAACTTTCCTCTCTGACAGGGTGATGCTGGAACAGGGGGTTCCTCAGGGCTCCGCCCTGAGTCCCACCCTGTTCAATCTTTACATGGCCCCTCTGGCAGAAGTGGTGCAGTCGTTCGGCGTGGAGCTTGTCTCCTACGCCGACGACACGCAACTCCTCATATCGCTGACCCATGCTCCTTCTAAGGAAGCTGATAACTTCAACGCCTGTATGTCCAAACTGGCTATGTGGATGAATGAACACTGTCTGAAACTTAATGGGACAAAAACAGAGGTCCTCATTATGGGAGGCAATGAGGTTAAATGGACGACAGAGTGGTGGCCCAGCTGTCTGGGTCCTCTGCCCTCGCCTACACGAGAGGCGAAGAACCTAGGTGTATGGGTGGACAATAAACTGTCCTTTGACAGCCACGTAAAGAAGACTGTTGGCAAGTGTTTTGGGGTGATGAAAACCCTCAACCGCACCCTCGACCTGTTACCCATTAACTCCAGGCGTACCATGACGCAGGCATTAATAACGTCCCGTATTGATTACGGCAATGTACTACTCATGGGGACATCAGTGAAAAACATAAAAAAGCTACAGGTTCTACAAAACTCGGCAGCTCGCCTGGTGCTTAGGCTTCCCCGTCGAGCTCCTTCACGTCCCACTCTAGCAGCCCTCCACTGGCTACCGATCAGTAAGAGGATTGTTTTTAAAGCTATGCTCTGGTGCCATAAAATAATTCATCACAGAGCTCCGGTATATATGTCTGATTTGGTGTCTGTGTACGAACCTAACAGATCTCTTAGATCCAAAGGAATGGGTCTACTCAAAACTACCTGCCCCAAAAAAGCTAAAATGGGTGGCAGATCATTCCGCACCTTAGCTGCCAAGCAATGGAACCTCCTGCCTCTAGATATCAGGCTGGAGAGTAATGAAATCGTATTCAGGAAGAAACTGAAAACTTGCCTCTTTGCTGTGTGAATTGGTTCCTTCCTCTTTTTTTTCCTCTACTGCTGCATTCTTTCTCCATAGCGCGGGGACACACCGGGAGGTGTTACCAAGCGCTCTACAAACTCCTTTAAACTAAACTAAACTAAACTAGAGCTCCCTGGAGCACAGCATAGGACTATTATTAGGAAGATGCGTTTCTTGGAGGAAAGCTATACCTATCTGATGTCTCTTAAGGTAGTGCATAACTTTACGGACCTTACGGTGATCATTCAGGCCCCTGACATTCCAGGTCAGATTCTGAGAGTGCCAAGACGTTCAGACATATCTGTGCTGGTCATGGACAGCATTTTTGCCGGGGCGCCAATCGCCCGCAGCTCTGTATCGCAAGAAGCAGGCGCGTACAAATATACAGTTCAGTGCATACCGACAGGTAAACCTCAAAACCCTACAACTGAAACCCCTCCCCCCTCCCCCCACCCACAGCAGACCCGCCCCAACTTGGCTTTGCCGACTCCCATGAATGGGCGCCCTAAACCTCCTGCCTCCCTACCCCCAACTTACTGACCCACTGAAAGCTGTGGAACGCACTCGCGGGCGGAGGTTGCTGAGCGCTCACACCCTAGTGTGGAAGCGCCTAGTCCCTAACGGCAACCACCCAGTCGGGCGAGCCTCTATCTGCCCGTCCACCACCCATCAGCCATAGTCGACCGCGGCTCCGCGGCTGTACTCGGGTCATAAGAACTCAGGAGCTCCCGCACACACCAACCAACAGAATGACAATATATTTAAACCCCTCGGGCAGAGGGCATCGCACTCGGGCCCGGCTGGTTAAACCCCCGCAGTGGGCACGCGCCCGCGGCCGCTCCATCGGCGGGAGGATATGTACAGTACCCCGCTCTCAGCTGACCCCATCCCCGCAAACCGCACCAACCCACCAACCCCAGCTCAACTCTGCTCAACAGTCAATGAATTCAACCAGTCTTGCCTGCCCTTTGGGGTCAATCCTGCTCGTCCAGTCCGCCATCCCTCACACCTTCCTGAAGCTGCGTCGCGGGGCTCCTTCGCTGCTCCTTAGTCCAGTCCTTCAGCGCTTTCTGCAAGGCTTTAGGGTCCTGGAAAATATGTGATTTGCCCTGTCTGTTGACCCGCATTTTGGCCGGGTACAGCATCGCATAATCCAAGCCGAACTCCCGGAGCTGTTTTTTGGCTGGGACGAACTGACATCTAGCTTCCTGCACTCTGGCTGTGAAGTCCGGAAAGAGTGATATAGTCGACCCCTCGTATGTCAAGGTTTTCTTTTCGCGGGCCACCCTCAGAGCAGCATCCCTGTCTCTGTAGTTAAACAGTTTTGCGATAATCGGTCGGGGTGGTGCTCCCGGTGGGGGCCTGGGGCCCAGGGATCTGTGCGCCGTCTCCACCACGAACATCCCCGAAAACACCTCCTTTCCCAACAGCTCGACCAGCAGCGTTTCTATGAAGCATTCCATGCGGCCCGTCGCAGTCTTCTCCGGAAGGCCTGTAATGCGCAAGTTGCACCGACGTGTACGGGCCTCTAAATCCTCCGTTTTGTCTTGTAACACCTGCATCTGGCGCTCGAGTTTCCTTTGGTCCACGTCCAGGGACGTCTGCGCTCCCTCCACCTCCGAGAGACTGGTCCAGGCGTTCAGCATGTTGGTCTATACGCTCGCCCATACGATCCATTCTGTACGATAGTGCGTCGATCTTGGCTCCGAGGGAGGCTATGCCACTCTGCAGCCCTTTCTCCATCGACAGCAATAGCCCCCGAATGTCCTGCTCTTCCTCCAGGGGGGCATGTGTGCCCCCCGTCGCCCCCTCCAGCGGCGCCTGGGCTTTGGGGCACCGCTGCTCGAAGGTCAACTTGGGCTGGGATTTATCGGTCTTACCCATCTCAAGTCTCGGCGCCTCGCAGCGCGGTTCGGTCCCCCAGGGCGCGCCAAGCCTGCGCTCCCGTGCGCCTCGCTGCACAGCTGGGCCACACTCCGCAGTCTCCGCTCGTTTGCGCTTCGCAGCGACTGCCCACACAACTTGCACCCCGTCTGCGGCCTCCTCCGAGCGCACGGGGGCCCAGTCTCTTAATCGCTGCACCCCTAAATAAAACAATTGTTCAGTCTTTGTTTTGCAGATCGGTACCAACACTGCGTTGATAGTAAGCTCATTGACTCCAGGTAGCTTACTAAGGAGGCGGCCTGCTGGTTCAGCACAAGGGTCCACTAGAAGGTATCTGGGGAGGATCACCACAAGGGTGGGCAGACTCCCCATCAGAGGAAGGAGTGAGTAGACGAACATAAAAGCAAGGAGTTCTCTAAAGGTCCCAAACTAGTTCTAAGGGTCAGGCATCCCAAACCCTGCCTGAACATAAAAATAAGTGGTTCCCTGATAATAAGTCCTCAGGGAAGACAACACCTAAGTGTTGTGAGTGCCAACAGGTTGGTACTACTAGTGGGATGGCAAGTCTCCCAAGTGGGCACAGCTCCCCACTGGTGGGCAGCCACAGGACTGACAGGTGTAGCACTTGGGGGAGGAGACTGTCCAAGATAGAATGGGGGATAGCATAGAGGTTACCTTAGTGTCCCTAGGTGACAGAGAGGTGGTGCAAAGGGCTCACATGCCTCGTAACACTACGAAATACAGGCAGTGGATGACCATCAATGGGCAGAGGGTGGAGGCTCTGAGAGACACTGGAGCAAGCATAATAACTGTCAAATGTCATCAGGAATCCTCACAACAGGTTGTCACTAATGCATTCCACCAGGTTACTGTAGCTGACAGCCATTACAGTCACTATTCAGTGGCTCTAGTTCGCTTTGAATGGGGGGTATCCGGTTCCTTGAGGGTAGCTGCTAGTCCATCCATGCCTGTGGACTGTCTACTTGGCAATGTCCTAGAGCACACCACCTGGAACATCTGGAAGGAGGTGGAGTTCACATTCCACTTGGAGATAGTAGGGTTGCCTGAGTGGGTGTGCCTGACCACACAGTCCGTGACCACCCATGAGGGTTGACGGGAGGACCTGGAGCCTGGACGAATGGCCCAGATGCCTGCCAAAAAGAGGAGGAGCAAGGGCTGTGGAAAACCTGTTCCTGAATCTCCAATGGTCCGGGAGGAGGCTGAGCATGAGGGTGATGCCCCAGATCCTACAGGGAGGACATTGCCTCCCTGGGGACCTACCTGATCTGACCAACCAGCAGAAGGAAGGAGGTCCAACCAAGGATGAGTTTTGCAAGGCACAGCTGGAGTGCCCTACTCAGGAGAACCTATGGCGGCAAGCTGAGGACCAGGCAGCTGGCGACAACTCTGGTGATCACTGGATCTATCAACAGAATGGTCTCCTGTATAGTGAGCCTAAAGTTCCTGAGCCTGGTGCAACCAATGTGTTGGTGGTCCCCCAGTGCTACAGGGTTTTCCTACTGGAGTTGGCTCATGATGATCCCTTGGCAAGTCATTTAGAACAATGGGGCAAGATAAGACCTTTGAAAGGCTTGTTACCAACTTTTATTGTCCCCGGATGAGGATGTCTTCTAATGCGGTCTGCTGATCATGCCATTCCTACCAGGCAAATAAGAAGCAAGTAACAAGGCTCACCTTCAGCCATTCCCTGTCATTGGCACCCCCTTTGATCATGTAGGCATTGACATTGTTGGGTCTCTGGACTAATCCCGGGCACAATACTCCGCTACACCAGCGGAGTATGCAGAGTTTTGCCAACTCTGCTGGGAATGCGAAGTTTAGCAAAAAACTCAGACTCCGGGGCGTAGCGGAGTTTGCCCTGCCACCCACCCCACTTTCTAGCTTACCTAGTCACGCCAGTGATTCCTTGCCCTGCCCGGGCTGTCCTCTCCTCCTGGCAGTCTCCAGTTCTCTCCACTCCAGGCTTGCACGACCCCCCAGACGCTGTATGCCACTCCTGGGAAGACTGCGCATGCATGCGCAACTCTTTGGAAGACTGCGAAGAGTGACGTTGAGCATAGGTGAGTCAGACAAGCCTAGAGTGGAGAAAGGAGACAGCCAGGAGGATAGCCCGGGCAGGGCACGGAAGCATCAGCGTGACCAGGTAAGTCTGCGGCGGCATTGGGGTGGGTGGCAGCAGGGGCGGTGCGGACTTGAGCATAGCGGAATTCCACTGAGTTTTTAGCCAACTCCATGGAATTCCGCTAAGTGGTACTCCGCCAACTCCGCCCACCCTTACTCTGGACCCCAAGGTAGCCCCTGGCAACAGGTTCATCCTGGTCTTGGAGGACCATGCCACCCAGTACCCAGAGGCTATACCACTGAGGACAGTGACTACCCCCACAGTGGCCAGGGCACTGATGGGGATCTTTACCCATGAGAGGTTCCCCAAAGATGTGATATCTGGCCGGGGTACCAACTTCATGTCTGCATACTTGAAACCAAAGTGAAAGGATTGTGGGGTATCTTATACGTTCTCTACACCCTACCTTTCCCAAACTGACGGTCTTGTTGAGAGGTTAAAGAAGACCAGAACTTAAAAGGCATGATCGTGGACCTATCAGAGTCCTTGCTGCGGAAGTCAGAGGTCTTGCTGCCATGCCTGTTGTTTGCCTACCGGGAGATACCACAGAAAGGGGTTGGATTCAGCCCCTTCGAGCTTCTGTGTGGTCACCCTGTGTGAGGGCTCCTTGAGAGGGTTGGGAGCAAGCTCCCAAGTAGCCCCCCCCCCAGGATGTGGGAAGCTACATGCTTGTTCTCTATGCCCATATGAAGCGCTTTTGTAAGAAGGCTAAAGAGAATCCAGAAGCCAGCCAAGAGGTCATGAAATGGTGGTACGACTAAAAGGCCACTCTGGTCGAGTTTCAGTGTGACCAAAAAGTATGGGAGATAGAGCCTGTGGAGCCCAGGTCCCTACACGACTACTGATCTGAGCCCTATGAGGCGGAAGACCGCAAGAGTGAAGTCACCTAGCCGAAGAACCTCAAGACTCCCAGGAACCCTTTGATGGTTTTGCATGTCAGTTGCCTCAAACCTTACTTCAAGAGATCCGAAGTAACCATGCTCATGGTCACAGATGATGGAGTGGAGGAGGAGTGTGAACTTCTACCCAACTTTCTTTCTTCCAAGAAGCAAAACTGATCAATCGAGGGTGTCAGCCTCTCCCCATACCTGACCCTGGAGCAACAGAGAGACTGCCACAAGTTGCTGGGGCAGTTTGCCTCTCTCTTCTCCATTACCCCAGGACTCACTACTTAGTGCACCCATGCTATTGATACTGGGGACAGCAGTATGCCTGTGAAGATTACAATGGACAGGCTATCTGATAAGGTGACAGCCAGCATAAAGGAGGAAGTCTCCAAAAGGCTGGAGCTAGGTGTCAATGAGCTCTCAAACAGTCCTTGGTCCAGCCCAATGGTGCTGGTCCCCAAGACTGCTCCTCCAGTGCCCCTCAGAACATAGGTTCTGTGTGGATTACCGAGGGGTCTATGCCATCACCAAGATTGACGCACACCCCATCCCCCGAGCTGATGTGCTGAGGAACTTAGCAGCTCCCAACAAATCTTTGAGCTCATTTTACTTCATGTCAGGGTACTGGCAGATTGCCTTGACCAAGGGGGCCAAAAAGAGGTCCGCATTTTCTACCCCAGAAGGACACTTCCAGTTCAGAGTAATGCCCTTCGGGTTGAAGACCACTCCTACCAACTTCCAGAGACTGGTCAACCAGGTCCTGACTGGATTGGAGAACTTCAGTTCAGCCTATCTAGATGACATTGCGGTCTTCAGTTCTAGCTAGGAGGACTACCTGTGTCACCACAGGGAACTGCTTTAGTCTCTGCAGAGTGTATGCCTGACTATCACGGCCAGGAAGTGTCAGATAGGGCATGGTTCAGTGTCCACTTGGGAAACCAAGTGGGAGGAGGCAAGGTGAAGGCTTGGGAACCTCTCAAGATCCAGTCAGAGGTGAGGGCCTTCTAAGGCCTCACCGGGTACTACAGGAGATTCCTCAAGGTGTATGGCATCATTGCTGCTCCCTTGACAGAGCTGACTTCTGAGAAGCAGCCCAGACAGGTGATCTTGGATGGAGGCATACCAGAACACTTTTGATACCCTGAAGAAGGTCGTGTGCACAGCATCCAGGCTCACGGTCCCTGACTTCTCCAGAGAATTCATTATGCAGAGCATGCCATAGGGGCAGTGTTCTCACAGCTAAACAAAGAGGGCCTGAATCAACCTGTAGCTTTATTCAGTAGGTGGTTTCTTCCCAGGGAACAGAGGTCGATTGCAATAGAAAGGGAAGCCTTTGCAGTGGTCTGGACTATGAAGAAGTTGAGACCCTAACTATTTGGTGCTCACTTCCCTGTTCAGATAGACCACAGACTCCTCAGATGACTAATGTGGTTGATGGGTGGGGATCCCAAACTGTTCAGGTGGTCCATTTCCCTGCATGGAATGGACTTTAATGTGGATCACTATCTTGGAACAGACCAGCCATTCCGCCTTAATGATGAAAACTCCCAGGGGGATGAGTAATTCTCCTCACATTCAGCTGGGGGCACGTTAAACCTGGCATACTTGGCTCCTGTTTTGCTGACTTCGTGTTTGCTGACCTTAGGACTTTGCACATTTTACCAATGCTAACCTGTGCTTGAGCTTTCTCCTTAAAATATAATAGAATTGGCTTACACCAAATTGGCATATTTAATTTACTTGTAAGTCCCTAGTAAATTGATACTACTTGTGCCCAGGGCCTGTAAATTGAATGCTACTAATGGGCCTGCAGCACTGATTGTGCCACCCACTTAAGTAGCACTTTAAACATGTCACAGATCTGCCATTGCAGCCTGTGTGTGCAGTTTTAAACCACTAATATGGCATGGCAAACTATACCTTTTGCCAGGCTCAAACTTTCCTTTTTAGTACATGTGAGTCACCCATAGGGTAGGCTCAGGATAGCCCAGGGGCCAGGGCGCAGTGTATTTAAAAAGTTGGGCATGTATTTTTAAGGTTTGCATGTCCTGGTAGTGAAAAAACTCTTAAATTCGTTTTTCACTACTGCAATGCCTACTTCTCCCATAGAATAACATTGGAGTTAACTTAATACATTTAATAAGGTGTAACGTTCAAATGGGAACAGCTAACCAGTTCATGTTTGGTGTCTTCGGAATTGTAATAAAAAATCCTCTCATATGGTGAAGTCGGATTTTAAATTACAATTTTGAAAGTGCCACTTTGAGAAAGTTGGTATTTTCCTGCCTTCGCTATTTAGTATCTGCATTTTAAAATCCGACTTTACCCTTAATGAGGATTTTTTTTATTTCTTAATTCAATACCAGGGCCTTCTGACAATGAAATCAGAGGAAACATTACTCACTAGGTCCCATAATTTTTCAGGGCCCAGTGCTGGTGAAGGAAAATCTATTTATAGCTTTTGAAGCAAGCCTGACATGTATCAGGGCAGGCAACTCGGCGAAAGCCACACTATGGCACGAGAGAGTGGTGCTGCAGTGTTTTTCCATTCTCTGGAGACTTTTTTTTTTTAAACTTAGAAACAATTGCTTGTAACATGTGGTGCTCAGAATGATGTTTTTAGGCTCTGTAATGCCTTTTCATTTAAAAAGCAATTCATTTTTCCTGGCTACAGCCTGGATCAGCAGTTTGCCCTGCCAAGTTGTTTCAGGATGGCACCTTCATTGTTTTGCCAGGAAATGCAGTGTCAGTATGGTGATAAACTATCATGAAAAGAGTGATGTGATAATTTGTAATAATGATAAAAGCATAAAAGTAGCGTCAAAAAAATACCATAACTCCCATTTCCACAAATGTTGCTGCCCCTAGATCACCTGTATATCCTTTGTCTTGGTTCTACCAGTTTGTGCTTTCTGAATCCTTCTGCCAAAGAGCAACCAGATTTGACTGGGCAAAGTTTTATGCCGATGCCCTTGCAAAACTTCCCTAAACCTTAGGACCTGATTACGAGTGGGTCGGTTAATTTCGACCCATGCGTTATGTTCACACATGGGTCGGAATTAGAAGTTTTAAGGGATAATACATTCGATAATTATGGGATGCGTTAAATAACTCAACCTTTGTTAAATCTTGGCAGGTCAAGCCTGTCGAAATATTTAACAGGGGAAAAGCATACAAAATTTGCTGTATCATGTGGCTTTTGGTGCGCTAAGCACCAACATTCGCATGTTATTCCTCACAAACACACAATAGGTGTTATTTATCGCACCCTGTGATATCGTTATTTATCAGGTACATTAAATAGTACCTTAACTCATAATCAGGCCGTTAGTCCCTCCCCCAGTGACCTAGCATTGTTTTAAACAGTAAAAATAGCTGAAATCAGACTACCATGGACAGTTAACAGCAATCACAATAAATACATCATGGGTAAGAAAAGGATAGGTTGCATTATGGCAGACAGTAGATACAGTAATAATCTGTAAAGAAGCAGATATGACTGACACCCTCTTTTCTCCTACTACGAAATACTGAAAGCTTTTGAAAATGAAGCCAAGGAGACTGGAAGATCCAGTCTGCTGATCTCCGCAGCTGTGTCAGCTGGCAAAACAACTATTGATAACGGATATGAAATTTTACATCAAGGCCCGGAGGCTAATATTATGCATACCCTTTTATTGCTCCTCAGACAGCAGCAACAAATAAACCATAGAATTAGAACACTTCAAAATTCTTAGAATACAGAACATGCATAAATACACATGACTGGCAGCCATCTTCCTCTTTTGTTGCTGCTCAGTGATCAGATAAGTCGAAGTTTTATTCAATGAATTAATTTCAAATATAAATGTAATATAAGATATTTGTGTATGGTTAATAAATAACAATATGTTAGGCTATTATAAGCAAGAAGAAAATTAAATTATTAATCGTTTAAAAAAAAAAAAAGAAATAATTGTTTCTAAGTGGGATTTTATGAAATTGGCTCGCTGGGCAAGGCAGGAATTTAGCTTGTGTGAGGCGGTAATGAGGTTGAGTTGGATTGAGATCGGGTCTGTAATACAAGGGAAAGTTTAGTTTATATTTAGAAGAGTACCTTTTGGGTGTGACGGTTGGTGAGTAGCGTGCGTGCGAGCGCGAGGTCTGGAGATTCTGTTCCGCGTGCGGGAGGAGAAGCATATTTGGATCGCGCGAAGGAGCACGTGTAGAAGGAATATTCAAGATTTGAACAGAGGGGGCCGCCATACGCACGTAGCGTGCGGCGGCCATTTTAGGAGATTGGGAAAACAATGATACAATAAAATGGTGTGAGAGAGAGGCCATATTTTGGGGAAAATAGTAACGAAGTCTGTGGAAACGAAGGGCAGTTTCTGACAGACTTCGGTGAAGGTTCAGGTGTCGGTCATTGAGGAGCATAGGGGAGAGTTGTTGAAGTGAATATAAAAAATAAGAATTTATTGTATATCAAGGGAAAGGTTTTTTGGAAGAGTTTGGTGTAGGGACAATTAAAAAAAAAAATTAATAAAGGAAAGAAGTGTATATATAAAATATATATATAATTCAAAGGAAAATGGAAGGAGAAGAAAGTTTTGAGGACAGGATGAAAAGCTACATGGAGAAGATGTTTGGAGAGATGTCAGCTACAATAGATAAAAAGATAGAAAGTAGTATGGAGAAAGGGATGCAGAGAAGGATGAGAGAGGAGGAGAGTTATTGGACCACGTAGGAACATGATGTGGTAGCAAGTGGTTCGAAAGGTGTGAATAAAAAGACTCAAAAAAGGAAGATCAGTGAGTCAGCGAACAAAGGGAAAGAACGTAAGGTTCAAAAAGGTGTGGCTATAAAGGCCAAAGAGGGAGCCAAAAGGGCTAAGAAGGTGAAACATACAAGTGTTTCATGTGATTCCACATCTTCAAGCGGAGATGTTGAGCTAACTTGTAGCTCAAGCATAGATGAATCTGATGTGGAAATAGTACCAGTAAAAAGGAGAAAGATTAGAGAATGTGAGATTAAGATTGAAAATAAAGAGATTTTAGATCCTCAGGGTGAGGACAGCTGTAGAGGAGGCTAAGGTAAAACTAGACAGTTTGAATGCGGAACTACATGATTTCGAAGAATATATTGTAAAGAAAAAAACGGAAAAACTCAGGAAAGATATAAAATGGTTCTCCCAGGAAAAGGCATACCCATATCTCAGAAGTAATTACTATCAGGAGTGGCAAAATGATAAGGAGTCACACACATACATCAACAGTAATAAGAGAAAAGTGGTCACATTTTCAGATACCAATTCATCGGAATCTGAAGGTGATGCTCCTAGCAATTATGAAGACACCTACCAAGGCCAACGACCGTATAGAGGAAGAGGCGGGGATTATCAACCCTACTATCAAGCTCCTACTCCTTTTTTAGGGAGAGGCCGAGGCCGGAACAGGAGTCGCTATACGAAGTCAGACAGGAGAGGTTACCAGCAAATGGACCCTCAACCTCCTCAGATGTACATGAGGACCCGAAACCAACAATATTGGAGGAATTGAATATTGCAGTGAAAACAGACACTATACCTATTTATAACATCTCCACCCATACATTGAAACCTGATGAAGCAGCTATTCTGAGTAGAGGACTGTCCTTTGTCCCCAATACATATTGCAACAAGTTTCAACTCATGCAGGACATCTTTTCGTTCTTCAGGAAAATTCGCCTCAAAAACATTTTTGTAGGCAAAGAAGAAGGAGATCTAGACCAAAACCTATCAGGATGTAAACTAAAATCTATATTTACACCGACTCTGGAAATGGTAGGCCCAGAGGTTTCCATCTTTGAAAAATCTGTCCTCAATGACATTAATAAACTCATGAGATATAACCATCAGAGTAAACCTAACCTAACAACTGGAGAGAGAACTGCTCTCTTGAAACTTCAAAATGCATCGGAACTCACCATAAAACCTTGTGACAAAGTTGGGGGTATAGTCCTTATGGACACTAGTAAGTATGAGGAAAAAGTTCATCAAATGTTGAAAGTGGCTGAGCATTATAGGCCCATTAAAGCAGGGGCTATTACCAAGTTGAAAGAACTTGTTGACCGTACAACTAGCAAGGCCTACGTAGAAGAAACTATCTGTGAAAAAGAATATCTGTTTCTTAACAAAACCAATGCAATAATTCCAGCATTGTATGGTGTGCCAAAAACACACAAGAACGTGCTAGATCCACCACTACGCCCGATAGTTTCTTCCATCAATTCCTCAACTGAACCACTTTCCAAATACGTGGACACATTCTTATGCCCACTTACAACTCAGTACAAATCCTATATTAAAGACACAGGGGACATCATCAAAAAACTGGAGCACATACCCTATGACCCCAATAACGAGATCCTAGTTACGCTTGACATCGAAGCGCTATATACTAACATACCACAACAACAAGCAGTGGAAGCAGTAAAGACTCTCCTAGAGAGAACACCAGGAGTGAGACCTAACGCCTTCATATTGGAATGTTTAGAGATAGTGCTGAAAAATAATTACTTTGATTTCAGAGGGGACCTCTATCACCAGATAAAGGGGACCAGCATGGGGGCATCTTGTGCCCCCAGTGTGGCCAATATATACATGGGCGAATACGAACTGCAACATATTTTTAATGAAATAGCCCCATTCTACGAAAATGTTCAAAGATTACATAGATTCATCGATGACATCTTTTTCATTTGGCGAGGAGATGATGAAACCCTGACCACCTTCATAGACTGGCTTAATGCCAGTGACAAGAATTTGAAATTTACTAGTCACAGAAGTACGGTATCAGTAGAGTTCCTGGATATTATCATACAATCAGAGGATGGTAAGATCTCCGTCAGTTTTTACAGGAAACCAACTTCTAAGAACACCATTTTGGCACACTCCAGTTACCATCCTAATTCCCAAAAAGATTCCATCCCCTTCGGGGAGTTCTTGCGCATCAGACGCAATTGTTCCAACATCCAAGATTTTGACAAACACGGGGAAGACCTAAAAAAGAGACTACTCGCACGAGGTTACCCCAAACGTCTGATTAGATCCGCATATAAAAGGGCACGCTACTACAACCGAGATGCCCTCCTAGCAAGTAATACACGCTCCAAAAATGACAAACTGGTTTGTGTTGTGAATCATTCAACTCTCAACTTCAAAATAAAAAAGGTCCTGAACAAAAATTGGCACATCTTAAACGTAGATGAAGAGCAAGAGATCATCCCAAAGCCCATCCTCGCATACCGCAGAAATCGCAACCTTAAGGACAGCCTGGTTAATACGAGACCCAAACAGAGACAACTAAACTTACAAACTACGTTAGTAGGACCCCCGATCCTTGGCAACCACAAATGTGGTTCATGCATTGCCTGTGAGAGTGCCGTAGTTACTGAATCTTGGAACTATCAAGGAAAGACAGGTAAACTACGTGATTTTACCAATTGTAGGAGTCACAATCTTGTGTACCTCATATTGTGTCCCTGTGCCCTAGGATACGTAGGCGAGACAGGTCGTGAGTTTAGAACTCGCTTCAGCGAACACAGATCTGCTATTAAAACTAAAAAACTACTAAGCCCTATGGTCCAACATTGTATCGACCATCATCACAATGAAAAAGAACTGAGATGGCTGATCCTAGAAAAGATAAAAAACATCCCAGGCAAGGATACACAAGAAGTGAGAAAAATACGTGAGACCTATTGGATCTACACCCTAGATACAGTTCAAAACGGTCTGAACGAGGAAATAGTATGGCATACAAGATAAGGGACCTCTGCACTCCATGCATATGTCTATTATGCCATGAACCATCTATCTTCATTAGACATAATAAGTTGTCACATGACTATAAATATTATTCCCTCTACTACACGCAGAGTATGCCATTCTTTACTGTGTGGTGGATCACCATTAGATGCACAAATATAGGTAAGAGGGAAGGTGACTATTGGACAACTAACATACATTCCCTTAAATGATGTTTATGCTCTGCGATATAAACACAGCATTATAATCACTCTGGGTCTTCTAACAAACTAAGCAATAGCTCCAGCCAAATATACGAGCGGATTAACTATTATGTTCATATCTGCTTAACCCCAGTTTAAAGATATAAACATTAGTTGTACTTGGTATTATGTCAGCGCCTAGTATAGAATTCTGTCTAAAAAACCCAAAGCAGCTAAATCACTGGTGACATTTGAACCGGTACTAACCCTATTCAAAATGGCGCCCATGTTTTGCGACCCTAATATAATATTATTACCACTCTGGGTCTACTAACATACTAGATAATGGCTTAAGTTAAGTACATGAGCGGACCTAATATTATGTTCTGGTTTCCATGCAGAATTGGGCAAAGATGTGTACCAATGCTCCGTAATATTTCGGAGATCAGATGGAGTCTACATAGAGCTTACTCTGCTCTATACCACTATATGATGGAAGTAACTAGGCAATAGCTCCAGCCAAATATGCAAGCGGATTAAATATTATGTTTATATCTGCTCAACCCCAGTATAAAGATATAAATATCAGTTGCACTTAGGATGGTGTCAGCGCTGAGTATAGAATTCTGTCTAATAAATCCATAGTAGCCAAATCACTGGTGATATTTGAACCGGAACTAACCCTTTCCAAAATGGCGCCCATGTTTTGCGATACAAATATACCATTACTACCACTCTGGGTCCATTATCATATTAGATAATGGCTTAAGTTAAGCACATGAGCGGACTAGACATTATGTTCTGGTTTCTATGTAGAATTGGGCAAAGATTTGTATCAATACTAAGTAATATTTCGGAGATCAGACGGAGTCTACATAGAGCTCACTCTGCTCTACACCACTACAAGATGGAGGCATGTTAACGTAACATCTTATGAATAGGAAACGTACGTAGTGCGTCATGCAGCTCACCGGAGCGAGCGACAGGTGTCTCATATTAAACACTTAGTAGGAGGACTGGGAAGAATATATATAAAAGGCAACAGTATCGCTCACCATTTTATCGGAGCTGGACCACGCCAAGACTTTTTACTGGGGAACACGCGTCACGTATCAACAGGTAAGATACCTAGTGGAGAGTACGTTTACATCTCTATTTCGAACCAGCACTGCGATCGGCAACTTAGCGTACCTTTAAATAACCTTCTAAACAGAAGGTAACAAGACCGTAATCGATGCAGCGCGTAACAAGGAACTGCTCGTAAGGCTTGGGAGATACACATTTAACTTAGGGGGAGTGACAATATGGTAATTAATTCTTAGCTCATGTTTGTTGAGAGGCCCTAGTGGGATAGGAGCAGGGTACAGATTCTATAACAAACTCTTTGTGAAGTATATATACTGCAATGGCAATGGCTGTTGTATTATAACCATGGATTATATATTTACAGAAACCGGCCCGTGATCATCCAAACTAGCTAATCTTCCCCCCATTTCTTCCTCTCTCCCCTTTATGATTGATTAGGGTGTCAAGAAACACATTACAGAGTTCGATGCAGTCACCCACATTAGGTGTGATGTGAGCGGAACAAAGGAACAAGAACAGACTACAAGGAAGAGAGACTAGGATATGCACAAAATAAGTAGGTTATATATCAATAACAGACTGATTCCTTTGAAACTGGCAATACGTAGTTCTCTCAGTACTACTTATAATTTATGAGGAAATAACCGTTAGTCTTTATTACCAAATGTAGGTAAGCAATGACCACATGAACGTCGAATGTAACCCTGTTCCTCCAACACAAGACCCTGAACATATACTACGTGGCGTATCTACGGCTCCACTCCACAGACATAGTGTGATTAAGGTACATACAAGGTATGCTAGATAGTGACACATGGGGCTATGATGTAGGTATTGAAGACATGCTATACATAACTAGTCTAGCTATTTACAACATTATAATTGTTTTTTACAGCACCAGTTAGAGTTAAGTTGTTCTAAAAAAGAAATTATTTGATCAAGAAGGACAACCATTGGGCACCGCTACGAGAGTATTGTAACAAAACAGGTAGACTAAGTTATTTCGACTATTATTTACCTAACTCTGAATGAACAGGGAGCATGCTAGTATTAAATATTATACTGTATACCATCTGATTACACTAATGCTTCTTAGAATCACATGAGAACTGATGTAGAATTAGGTGCAAAGATCCCACACCTTCCCATTTCTTATCTATCCTGCTTTCTTTCCTTATCCTAATCAATCTTTGAAATGACAGTCAGAGAACAATGAATTCAGTAGCGCTATTGCTAGCTTGACAGTTAGAATGAGTTAAAAGAAAAACTGTTTGGAGAATAATTGTATATTCTCCTGTGGGTCACACTCCTGGTAAAATAATATTATACAAATATATGTTTCTAATACTATCCTATTGATTTTCAGACAATCAGGCCCCCACCCTTTCCCGTGATAAAAACACGTAGCAACAGGTCCTGAGGAAGGTGGCATCTAAAGAAAATTAGGCTACTGAAACGTACGTCGACCAGCTTGAATGAAACACCCCAACGTTTAGTACAACATCAGAGGATCTAGCGGCTCGCCCTTGTCGGACGAGCAGCATATACGCTGTTCCTTTTCTCTTTGGGGTGTAGTATGAAAGGTGCTGTATGAAAGTGATATGCATGTAGTATATTTAGAGGTGTGATTGGTGTGGGGATATTCCTTGAATCATTGTTGTGATTTGTATGTTTTTGACATAAATCAAATTTTCTCTCATTTTGTACTAAAAAAAGAGATAACTATTTTTGTATAGTAAATTTATTCACAAAAAAGAGATGAATTTTTATTGTATGAGGAAACAATGTGAAAAAGAAATTAACCAAAAAAAATAACTATAAAATGAATAAAACATGAATAAAATAGATAAAAATACAAACATAGTTGTGGTATTTTTCTCCATGTGTACCCACAACAAGTAAGCAATTTAGGTCTAGAGGGATACTGTTTATTATTGTTGGTTGTTTTTGTCCCCCTGTTCCCTGACCTCAAATTAATTCATTAGGGGGTTACCTTATCTTTATTGAGGATATGTTTAATCCCTTAATGATTCAGCATCCTCTCTCTCCACAATGGGCTCCGGTGGAGCATGTAGCTAGATACGTGAAATACTGGATTAGAAGGGAGATTCCAAAGGAAGTCAGGACAAAAATGCGGAGTGAGTGCCCTAGACCAAGCCTAGACAGTAAAGTTGCTTACACGCCGGAGTTAGACCAAAAAATGATGCCGTTCATAAATAAATATGGGAAGGACCCAAGGAAAGGTCTGGAGAAAGGGCTTAAAGGTTGTCAGGACAGGCTATTGGATGTCTTGGGACCGCTCACTAAGATTTTTGATATGTGCGAGGAAGCACATACAAATAATTTTGGAGTGGATGTCGCAGAGATGCGTCAATGGGTCCAAAGTGCCATATGTTTATTGGGAAATGCGACTACAGCGATTTGTGTAGAAAGAAGAAAATCAATACTGTTCAAGATTGATCCGAAATTGGCAGATTTGGCCAATAAGGAACCGGGTGAGAGAAGCGATGGCTTGCTCTTTGGGGACGAGTTTGTAAAAGACATGTCTCGTTATGTGAGCACGTTTAGTTCATTGGATAAAGCACAAAAAGATATTAGAAGAGTTTTTGGAGTGGCCGGGAGGATGCTGGCCGTTTCCCCGGCCGTGGACAATACATTTCAAGAAGAAATTTTGGAAGAGGAGGAAGGCCCTATGTTTCAAGTTATGGATCAAACTATTACAGTTCAAGAGGGGGACAGGGAGTTTTTTTCCCACAGAGGCAGAGAAGTAGGGCAAGAGGAATGCGTCCTGAGAGACAAGCAAGAGGTGCCTCAGGTAAGATGCATTCTAGACCCTTTTTCTATCCAAATAAAGTTGGGCGGCAGACTAGCCATTTTGTTTCGAGATGGAAAGAGATAACCAGGGATCCATGGGTTTTGGAAACTGTAACAGGTTACAAAATAGACTTTGTGCAGACACTGGTTTAGTTAAGGACTCCAAATATTTTGAGGTTCTCAAAGGATGTGGAGGATTTGGTGACGAAAGAGATAGGACAGTTAGAGGAGAAGGGTGCCATAGAGGTGGCAAAGATTGTCGAGAGAAGTTTTATAAGCAACATTTTTCTAGTGGAAAAAAAGGAGAAAGGTATGCGGCCTGTGATAAATCTGAGAGAGTTAAACAATTGGGTGAAGTACAATCACTTGAAGATGGAGGGGATTCATATGTTGAGGGTTCTCTTAAGGAAGGGAGTTTGGTTAACAAGATTAGATCTGAAGGATGCCTATTTGACTATTCTTATGTGCCATGATCAGAGGGATTTTCTACAGTTCAGGTGGAAAGGAAGGTTGTGGAGGTTCAAGAGCCTATCATTTGGTTTGAGTTCGGCACCATGGTGTTTCACGAAGGTGATGCGTCCAATAGCAGCTTGGTTGAGGTCAAGAGGAATACGTTTGATAGTTTATCTGGACGATTTTCTAATCATGGCAGAAGAGAGGAATTTGACAAGGGAGCAGACGGAGTTTGCAGTGAAAGAAATAGAGGATCTAGGTTTTGTGGTGAACAAGGAAAAGTCGTGTGTGGATCCTCAGCAGACAATTCAGTTTTTAGGTTTTCATATTCAGACATTGGAATGTTTGTTGAAATTGCCAATGATGAAGGTGAGGAAAATAAGGAAGGAAGTGGGAAGAGTAATGAAGTCGGAATGGATTACGTTGAGACAGTTAGCTTGGTTGCTCGGTCTATTATCAGCGTCAATTCAAGCAATTTTTCCAGCCCCTCTACATTACAGGGCATTACAGAGATTGAAAGCTTTTCATTTAAGGAGGGGGGCGAAATATTCTCAGAAGATTGTGTTGAACCTGGAATCGGAAGACGAATTGAAGTGGTGGATGATGAATCTGGAGGCTTGGAATGGCAAAGCAATTTTCGGGGAGGTACCAGAGGTAGAGATAGAATCGGATGCGAGTGTTCAAGGATGGGGAGCAAGATGTGGTTTGGTTTCGACAGGAGGCAAGTGGTCAAGGGAAGAGAAGGAGATGCACATAAATTGTCTGGAGCTTCTAGCAGGGTCGTTTGCGGTAAAGAGCTTTATGAAGGACAGGGTGAAATGTTGTGTGTTGTTAAAGATGGACAATTTGTCGGCGGTAAGGTATGTGAACAAGATGGGGGACCACGGTCGAGAGGTCTAGCAGAGTTAGCAAAGGATTTTTGGAATTTTTGTTTAGAGAAGGAAATTGTAGTCCAGGCACAGTATATTCCGGCACAGGGTCAGACTGATTTGCATATGGCCATGTCTGAACTGGGGTGGCAGAGTGGGCTAAAGAATGGTGATGGATTAAACCCAGATCAGTTGACTGGGGGTGAGTGCTTGCAATGTTCAACACTCCGTCCATCATTTCCTTTGGTTTTGCTGTGTTCGCCATAAGTTGGCAGGGTATGCTCAGACGTGAGTCCCTTGCCCACTTTGCCACTGGATTCAAGCAAGCCTGGCTGAAGACGGCTGAAATGCCAGAAACCGGTCCTAGGAAGCTTGTTTCCGGTCCAGGGAAGACATGGCTTGGCAGTTCGGGCTGGACTGTTCCCATGAGGCACAGGGTCAGACTGATTTGCATATGGCCATGTCTGAACTGGGGTGGCAGAGTGGGCTAAAGAATGGTGATGGATTAAACCCAGATCAGTTGACTGGGGGTGAGTGCTTGCAATGTTCAACACTCCGTCCATCATTTCCTTTGGTTTTGCTGTGTTCGCCATAAGTTGGCAGGGTATGCTCAGACGTGAGTCCCTTGCTCACTTTGCCACTGGATTCAAGCAAGCCTGGCTGAAGACGGCTGAAATGCCAGAAACCGGTCCTAGGAAGCTTGTTTCCGGTCCAGGGAAGACATGGCTTGGCAGTTCGGGCTGGACTGTTCCCATGAGGCACAGGGTCAGACTGATTTGCATATGGCCATGTCTGAACTGGGGTGGCAGAGTGGGCTAAAGAATGGTGATGGATTAAACCCAGATCAGTTGACTGGGGGTGAGTGCTTGCAATGTTCAACACTCCGTCCATCATTTCCTTTGGTTTTGCTGTGTTCGCCATAAGTTGGCAGGGTATGCTCAGACGTGAGTCCCTTGCTCACTTTGCCACTGGATTCAAGCAAGCCTGGCTGAAGACGGCTGAAATGCCAGAAACCGGTCCTAGGAAGCTTGTTTCCAGTCCAGGGAAAACATGGCTTGGCAGTTCGGGCTGGACTGTTCCCATGAGGCACAGGGTCAGACTGATTTGCATATGGCCATGTCTGAACTGGGGTGGCAGAGTGGGCTAAAGAATGGTGATGGATTAAACCCAGATCAGTTGACTGGGGGTGAGTGCTTGCAATGTTCAACACTCCGTCCATCATTTCCTTTGGTTTTGCTGTGTTCGCCATAAGTTGGCAGGGTATGCTCAGACGTGAGTCCCTTGCTCACTTTGCCACTGGATTCAAGCAAGCCTGGCTGAAGACGGCTGAAATGCCAGAAACCGGTCCTAGGAAGCTTGTTTCCGGTCCAGGGAAGACATGGCTTGGCAGTTCGGGCTGGACTGTTCCCATGAGGCACAGGGTCAGACTGATTTGCATATGGCCATGTCTGAACTGGGGTGGCAGAGTGGGCTAAAGAATGATGATGGATTAAACCCAGATCAGTTGACTGGGGGTGAGTGCTTGCAATGTTCAACACTCCGTCCATCATTTCCTTTGGTTTTGCTGTGTTCGCCATAAGTTGGCAGGGTATGCTCAGACGTGAGTCCCTTGCTCACTTTGCCACTGGATTCAAGTAAGCCTGGCTGAAGACGGCTGAAATGCCAGAAACCGGTCCTAGGAAGCTTGTTTCCGGTCCAGGGAAGACATGGCTTGGCAGTTCGGGCTGCACTGTTCCCATGAGGCACAGGGTCAGACTGATTTGCATATGGCCATGTCTGAACTGGGGTGGCAGAGTGGGCTAAAGAATGGTGATGGATTAAACCCAGATCAGTTGACTGGGGGTGAGTGCTTGCAATGTTCAACACTCCGTCCATCATTTCCTTTGGTTTTGCTGTGTTCGCCATAAGTTGGCAGGGTATGCTCAGACGTGAGTCCCTTGCTCACTTTGCCACTGGATTCAAGCAAGCCTGGCTGAAGACGGCTGAAATGCCAGAAACCGGTCCTAGGAAGCTTGTTTCCGGTCCAGGGAAGACATGGCTTGGCAGTTCGGGCTGGACTGTTCCCATGAGGCACAGGGTCAGACTGATTTGCATATGGCCATGTCTGAACTGGGGTGGCAGAGTGGGCTAAAGAATGGTGATGGATTAAACCCAGATCAGTTGACTGGGGGTGAGTGCTTGCAATGTTCAACACTCCGTCCATCATTTCCTTTGGTTTTTCAGTATATTCCGGGTCTGTGCAACGTAGAAGCGGATTGGTCTTCAAGGTATCTCAGAGATGTGAGCAATTGGAGACTTCAGAGAGAGAGATTTTTGAAGTTGGAGAAGAGATGGGGTCCTTTTCAGGTGGATCTTTTTGCGGACAGACTGAATTGTCAGTTGAGGGAATTTTACAGCTGGAGACCAGATCCGGAAGCAAAGGGGTTGGATGCTTTTCTTCAGGATTGAATCACTGGGGAGAAGTTATGCGTTTCCCCCATTCTCATTGATTCAGAGAACTCTGATGAAAGTCAGGAGAGAGAGGGCAGAGTTGGTGGTTTTAACGCCATTTTGGAGGAGTCAAGTGTGGTTTCCAGATATGATGGATCTGTTGATAGAGGATCCAGTGTTGTTACCGGATTTTAGGGAGATAATTTTGGATCCGGAAGGGAATGTTCACGAATTGGCGATGAGGGGTCAGTTGAGACTAGTGGCGTGGCTGATTTCAGGAGAGTGTGGCAAGTGCATGGGTTATCGAAAGAGGCTGAGATTTTTATCACTGAATCATGGTCTAAGGGAACAACAAAGGTTTATAGATCAGCTTGGAGAAGATGGTCTGATTGGTGTTTTAAGAGGAATTTGGATACCGTATCAGCACCTGTAGTGGAAGTGGTTCATTATTTGTCAGAATTGTATAAGTCAGGTCTTGCTTACAATACAGTTAATATTAGCAGATCGGCGATTTCTGCAGGTCATGTTTTGGTGGACGGTATGCCTGTAGGGCAGAATGTGATGGTCAGGAGGTTGGTTAAGAGTGTAAGGTTGATTTTACCTCCAAAGGCAAAATATGCTGCATTATGGGATGTTTCTTTGGTTCTGAAAGAATTGGATAGCTGGGGTAGTAATATTACAATGGATTTGAGATTCCTATCTTGGAAGATGGCAATGCTTCTTTGTTTGGTGTCTTGTAGAAGGGTTTCTGATATTAAGGCATTGGAGGTGGATTCTAGGTGTTATCAACCTGAGGGGGGGTGTTTTGAGTTAAGGAAAAGAACGAAGAGCATGTCTAGAACTATTTTCTATCCTAATTTGGAGGGAAATTACAATGTGTGTGTAGTACGGTGTTTGAGGGAATATGAAAGAAGGACTTTGAGCTTGAGACAAGGAGGAAGTTCGCAACTTTTAATTTCTTATAAGAAACCTTTTAGGCCTGTATTAACGCCTACTTTGGCAAGGTGGGTGAGAGAAGTAATGTTGAGGTCAGGGGTAGATATTAGTGTTTTTGGGGCTCATTCTGTTGGAGGAGCTATGGCATCAAAGGCGTATATGAAAGGTTTTAGTTTAGGTGGAATTATGAAGGCTGCAGATTTGAGTAATGAATCTACATTTAAAAAGTTCTATTTTAAGCCGGTGGAAAATGTTTTAGAGAGTGTTAGATGAGCTTTGAACATGCATAATATTGGACTCCGGGCCTTGATGTAAAATGCAGATTTTCCACATTTAGAAATGGGTAGAAAATCATGATTTTAATAAAGGCACAGAGGCTAATAATTTCCCTCCACTGTACCCTCCCAGTTTTAATAATGTTTGTTCTTTCTTTATTATGCAGGGTAAAGAAAAGAATATGGATTTAAAGGAATTTGGGAGTGATGGACAAGGAAGATGGAAAGTTTGTTTTTATCTGAAAAAGACTTGGTTTTTTATGTCTATGGTTTTATGTTTATTCGCAGCACGAAAGGAGGAAGATGGCTGCCAGTCATGCATGTTCTGCATTCTAAGAATTTTGAAGTGTTCTAATTCTATGGTTTATTTGTTGCTGCTGTCTGAGGAGCAATAAAAGGGTATGCATAATATTAGCCTCCGTGCCTTTATTAAAATCATGATTTTCTACCCATTTCTAAATGTGGAAAATCTGCATTGCCGGGATTGGGAGGTAAGTACAGCAATTCCAGCCTGGATTACTAAAAAAGTGTAAAGACTAAATACCTCATTTTAGAGTTGGGTGGTATTGGAATTTCTGTATGGCAAACTTATTGGTGAAACATTATACAATGTTCTATTCATTTATATGAGGCCATTCCACTGTAGAGGTTCCCCTGGATTTAGCTCTTCCTCTAGAAATTGTAGGTGTTATATTTACCACCCAACTCTAAACCAGACGCAGAGACACAGGCCCAACAGGATATGTGTTTTTACTACATGATAAAGTCGATTGAACTAAACATGATTAGTTCTGTCAAACAGGAATTTAGTGCTGTACAGGGTACAGCAGTCATAAAGTGGCTTCTGGATTGTGCAGACACCACCTGGAAGGGATTAGCACACATTACAACTCAAACTTGTACAACGCATGCCTTTACAACGCGTTTTTTACATCACATCATCCATTCCAACGCATGATTTTACAATGCATGCCATCACAACGCATTTTTAGAAATGACACTTACAACGCATACCATTACAATGCATAATACTTTTAGGGCAACAGTACTGTAAGAGTTGGATAGTGTAGGGGTAAAAATTACTATTCCCACTCCAGTGAGTGCAACAGTAGGGTAAGTGTTGGATAGTGTATGGGTAAAAAATACTATTCCCACTCCAGTGAGTGCAACAGTAGGGTAAGTGTTGGATAGTGTAGGGGTAAAAATTACTATTTCCCATTACTTACCTTATAATGCGGTATAATGGCATGCGTTGTAGTGGCATGCATTGTAATGGCATGCGTTGTAGTGACATGCATTGTAATGGCTGCGTTGTAATGGCATGCGATGTAAAGGATGTTGCGTTGTAATGACTGCATTGTACAGGTAGTGCGTTCTAATGACTGTGTTGTAATGGTTGTTTCCCCCTGGAAGGTGCTTAATCTGAAAGCCTTCAGTATGGAGAAGTAGAAGCTTGATACTGGAGCCATTGCGGCTTCCTGCTCTGTTCATAGCATGAGCGTGGCAGAGAGTCCAGTTATTCCATCCACCCAAGCCACTAGTGTGGGATTTTTCCAAAACAGAGAAGGCTTATTAAGAGATGTTAGTAGTGCCTCATGCATGTAACACCAGCCCCTTCAGAGCCAGCTGAGAGCCACCCCAATTAAATTTCCCCATAGCCATCCTTCTCACCTCTTTGAAAACCTGCTAATTCCGAAAATGAAAATCCACAATGGCCATATAGATGTAATGCTTCTCTCCCTTCCAACTGTTGGAATCACCTAAAAAACCTACCCAACAAGTTGGGCCGTCCCTCAACTAAGGCAAGGTGGTACCGCCAAAAGGAGATTGCACAGACCTAAATCAAAAAACATGTAAAAATGGCTGTTGGGATGCAATTGGTTGCCATCTATATCATAGACAAGATTGTATGGATGTTTTAAAAAAGGAAGCAACTAGTTTGATTTCTTACTTAGTCCATCGTCTTTTCAAACAATCTGTGAAATTGACTCACTGTATTTTTTTCTTACTTGTATTGTCTCACCCTTCTTCAGAGGAGGGATGAATGGTCTCAGGGGAATTTAATAGAGAATAGTCAGTATACTTGGTGGAAGAGGTGAATCTTTATTACTTTGCATTACATTCTGAAGTCATACCTGCCAGAGATCTTGCACAGCAGTCCTTTCGTGCCCTGGTTGCCTCGAGAACTCGTAACCATTATTACACTGGCACAAGAAAAGACTTCAGGTTACAGGGCAGCCTCTTGCGTCTTACGGCCATACTGCCAGAGAAAATGAACTCTAAACAATAGTGATGGTCTGATGAGTTCTGACTTGCATGATGTTCGGGTACAGAAAACTTGCTCTGTAACACATTTTTACGAATATTGCTTTGACAGATTTTTTCACACCATATCAGTTCACGCTTGCAAAGAATTGGGTTATTGGTTGAGGGGTGTGGAAGTCCCACTCAGGCAACAACTACAATCCATGTCAGGGTAAACCACAAAAGTCACTGAATTAACCTGTGCCTAACCCTCTGGTAGCCTGGCACAAAGCAGTCAAGCTTAAGTGTATAGTACTTATGTAGAGCACAAACAGTAATAAAGTGAAAACACAAACACAAGAAAAATTGCAAACCAATTTAGAAAACAAATTGAGTACATTTTAATAAATAAACTGATAACAGAACAACAAAAATCCCATCAGAGGAGACAGAGAAATTTAGTTTTATCCTTTCAAGTAAAAATAGTGCCTAAAAGCACAAAGCTTCACTTCCGGTCATCTGATCATGCTGAATGGGGGAAAGTCACAAGTTTAGACTGACTGCGATGGAGCACTGGTCCAATATAGGGATCAGATTAGTTCTGCTGGAAAGCTACCTGAAACGTCCAGCGCAAAGAGTTCCATTTGAGTTGGAGGAGGCGACGAGGAGCAGGTAGAGTGTCGCGGATGGTCAACACTGTAACATGAAGAGCAGGCTGGGCATCGTGAGCTGTCATTCTTGGAGAACGAAGAGCCAGTTGGTGTCACGGACTGTCGTGCTGTAGCTTCAGGTTGGCTGTCACCGCAGATTGTCAAAGCTGTTGCTCAAAGTGCAGCTATCACGTTGCCGATCTTCATTAGCGGTTGTTGTAACATGAAGAGGAGGTCTCACCGGAGCTTCATGTTTGAGGTTGTCATAGGCAGGAGAGTCTTGGCGCGAATGGGTCCATTCACGGTCACAAGGAGCCCGAAGCTCAGGATTTTCAAAAGTTACTCTGATGCCAGCCAAAGGTCCAGAATCTGGAGAGACACCTCTTGGCGATCAGGGACTCACTACAGCAGTGGCCATCAAGGCTCAGGCAGGTCCAGTTGCAGCATATCATCTGGGCAGTTACAGGGAAGCCTATGGAGCTTGTTTTGTCCATATAGCTCATACAGGAGGTCAGCAAATGACCCTCTGAGTCACTTTGGGTTAGCCTGGGATGAAGGTAAGCAAGTCCGACATCAAGGCAGACCTTCAAGCAGCAGGACAGTCCTCTGGCAGCAGGACAGTCCTTCTGTAACTTCCACAGGTCCAGCAGTGTTTGGAAGAGTCCCTCTGGAGGTTAAATAGTTATACCTGGTGCCAGCCTTTGTGTTGGAGACTCCCTGTCCTACCCCCACATCTGATTCTGGAAAGTTCTTCCTCTTCTCCTGTTAAGGCTCCAAACTGTCTAGGGATTACATAAGGCAGGCGGCAGGCCTGGTGTCAGACACAAAGGAGTGTGCAGGAGGCAAAGTGTGAAGTGTAAGTAAGGCCCATCCTGTTCACACCTAAGCCCCCTGTGTGTCAATGTCTGGAAGGAATACACAAACCCCAAAAGCAGAGCCATTCACAGTCTTGTGACCCAGAAAAATAGCCGAAGGCACAGATGTTTGAGACAAGAACATGTAAACTTTCTAAAAGTGGCATTTTCAGAATTGTGACTTAAAATCCAACTTTACCATTAAAGGGGACTTTAAATTGTAGTTTGAGTCAAAACAGCATGTCTCTATTTGCCCTCACCCCAAAGTTTGCACTTATGTAATAGGGTAAACTCAGTGTAAGTCAATGTGAGAGATAGGCCTTAGAACAGTGAGAAACGACTTTAGGAGGTTGTTTTTTACTGTCAGGACATTTAAAACATTAGTATACATGTCTGCACACATGTCCTACTTTTTAAAACCAACGCACCTCACCCTATGATCCTTTAGGGCCTACCTAGGGGTGACTTATAAGTATTACAAAGGAGGGATTAAGCCTGACCAAAGGTTTATTCTTCAGTGTGAAATGGCAGTTTAAAACTACACTGCAGGCTGCAGTGGCAGGTATGGGACATGTTTTAAAAAAGATACTATAGTGAGTGGCAGCCCATTAGTAGTATTACATTTACAAGCCCCGAGTACAGGTAGCACCATTTACTAGAGGCTTTCAAGTATATTAAATGTAGTCCAATTTTACCATGGTTGAGAGAGCACACACACTTTAAGACTCTGTTCACTTTACTACTGCTAACCAATGCTAATGTCAACAAAAGCGAATTCTGCAAAACAGTAGTGAAGGCTAAATGTTTGAGGGAATACCAGGCCAAGGGTGTCAGGTCCAGCTACACTTCAGAAAACGTTATTCAAGAACCTCCTCAGATGAGGTACCGCTCTTCAGTACCCCCCACCCAAGGTACTCACAGCCTGATATTCTTTTTTAAACTTTATCCTTTTTTATAACGGATCATACAAGTACATCATTGGTCTCCAGAGGCATTGGAAGTGTTAATGAACAAACAGTGGAAATCACCATAAGTAGAACATACATAACACCCATGGCCGTTTCAAGTGGTAGTAAACAATATAGTGTGGAGTATGTAGAGGTAACATGCGCAGATATCGTTAATGGGAATAGGGAACAGTACGCGGGTCTGGCCGACACCCGATGTTGCCTGGATGTTTAGGAAGATGCACTTTGCATTTCTAGTGTCAGGAGATAGTCTCTCAACGGCTGCCAGATATCTTTATGTATGGAGGAGGCCGGTTGTAGAGTGTCGTAGACCTGACTGGTGGTGTTGCAGTACATGAGGCTATTAAGCCACGCCCATATCGTATGCAGGTGTTTACTCCCCGGAGTATGGCTAACGTGCATTTGGCCAAAAATAGTGCAAGGGCTACAAATCGCCGTAATTTTTTTGGTATGTCCTGTACATAGCCCATTAGTGCTAGCATAGGGTCAGGTGCGAGTGTGATGTGTATCGTTAGTGCTAGGCGGTCAAATATAACTCTCCAAGAGGGTGCAATACTGCTGCAAGTCCAGGACATGTGTGTAAAGTCTACCTCTGCTGTGTGGCATTTCGGGCAGTTTGAGGATCGTATGGGGCCCAAGTGTGCCAGTGCGGCCGCCATGATATATGCCTGCATCAGGAACCTATAGTGTATTAATTTGTGGTGGTGATTAAAAGATAAGTGACATATCTGTGTGCAGCAAGCCTATCAAATGTCATCTGTAAGCGTTGTGTCCCAGGTTTGACTTCCACCTATCTCTCAATTTTGCATTACGTGATGGTAAGAGATCCAAGCATGCATGGTATAGTTTGGGGATGAGTTTATGGCCCTCGCCGTCAGTCAACACTAGTGTTAGTGGTGTGAAGTCTTCAGGAGCAACGGGGTAGGTCAGGATGTGAGCATTGTGAATTCGTCCGAGCACGAAATGGCCCAATTGTGCAGCGTGCTCTAACCTCTCTTCCTCCTTTTCGGGAAAACACATGCCCATCAGGGAAGAGATCATAGAAGGAGTGTAGGGCATGTTTCATCAGTATGCGCTAGACCAATGCCTCTTGGGTGATGGGGAGTCTGGTTTGTTTTGCTAATGGTATTGCTGGGGTGTAGAGCAACTTCTCCCTAGCAGCCATTCCAGTGTTTTCCAGGCCCAACTGGTAGTGGACACTGTTTGTATATCCATTGGATCCAACGGTAACCCCGTAGGTAGTAGGGCCCATAATGGTGTCAGGGCAGACAAGTCTTTTTCAGGTTTGGAATAAGGGATACGCGCGTCTGGGTGGTACCAATGCCTTGCAAACTGGCATTGTGCGGTCAAATAATATAGTTGTAAGTGGGGAACACTGAATCCACAGCATTTGTATGCTAGTATCAGGGTGTCCCACCCAATATGGGGGTGCTTATCTGCCCATAAAAATCATGACAATGTGCTCCAAAGATTTGCAAAGAAGGCGTTAGTGAGTGAAACGGGTACGTTCTGAAAAAGATACAAAAAATGAGTCAGTGCTACCATTTTCAAAATGGTAATGCGCCATGCCATTGATAGGGGTAAGCGGATTCATCTGTCTACCTGGTTGGTCAGTCTGTCCACCGCAGGGCCATAAATCAGGCATACTACCTGTTCCTTGTCTTGATGTATATAAATGCCCAGGTAACAGACAGCACCCTTGCACCATGTTAGAGGAAACCCACAGTGCCCTGGTGTTGTGACGTCCGTGAGTGGAATTAACTCAGACTTAGCCCCCTTTATGTGTAGACCGGAAAAGGCTCAGCGATGAGTGATTTTGTCAAGAATCTGTGTGAAGTTTTCAGCAGGATGCTGTACAAATAATAGTACATCATCTGCACATAGCAAAATCAAAAGTGGGCCTTGCTTAAACTACAGTTCTCTGTGTATATGCCTCTCCTGCAGGTGGCATAGGAGTGGGTCCATAGATTTAATGAAAAAGCAACGGTTAAAGAGGGCACCCTTGCCGTGTTCCCCTAGTCACCAGAAAGGGAGCCGAAAGAGAACTGTTTACTTGTATCCTAGCAGTTGGTTGGGCCTATGAGAGCGATATTAGGGAAGTGAAGCAATGCATGAAGCCTAACTTGCAGAGCATAGCATGGAGCCATTCTAACAAATTAAACACTTTTTCCACGTCAAGGTGAGCTACAGCGGCAGGAACTGTCGGAGATATTCTGTTAAGTACTGTAAATACTGTGTGCAGGTTGAGGGACGTTGAACAATGTGGGAAAAATCCCTATTGGGCAGGGGAAATGATCTGATCTAATAGTAATACTAAATGGGTGGGCAGTAGTTTAGCCAGTATTTTATATAGTAATTGAGCAATGACAATGGGCAGTACGACTCACAATGTTGAGTATCTTTGTCCGGTTTTAATAGTAAAGTAACCACGGCCTCAAGTAGTGTGGGCGGAAGCAGGCCAGTCTCAGTAGCCTCTGTGTACATGACTAGGAGGTACGGTGCCAATAAATGTTTGTACGTTTTATAGAACATGCCGGTATAGCCGTCAAGGCCGGGTGTTTTAGAACCGTCCATGGAGTCTATTTCCTAAAATATCTTCCCAGTGGAAAAAGGCTAGCCGAGGAAGTTTTGGTGTGCATGAGTGAGTGTAGGAGAGTAGGATCTGCACTTATGTTGCCCCCACTTTTTTTCTGATGTATACACTGGTTTCTGGCTATAGTCTGGCTGAGTCCCTGCTAATCAGGGCCCCAGTCTCACTGATCTCTCTAAACAACTTGGTGTGCATTTTAGATGCACTAGTGATTGGATACTGTGGTACCTTATGAGCCCCTATATGGTACCTTAGGTACCTAGGGCATTGGTACTTCACAGGCCTACCAGGGGCTGCAGCATGTATTATGCCACCCCTGGGAAGCACTCACAATCTGACACCACAGGCCTGCTACTGCTGCCTGTGTGAGGTAGTGTTAGCACTCCTCACTGAGGTATAGGTTCCTATATCTCACCATACACACACATATAAACCTATCAGCCACCCCTATTGCAGGCCCTATCAATCCTGAGGGTAGGGTGCTTGGTTTACTATGTGAGGGGGTGCTTCTGCCTGAGCAGGACCCCTCTGCAGCTGGCAGAGTCTATTCTCTGTGGCTGTTTGTGGATGCGGTTAAACCATATACTCTTAAGTGCATTATAACCTCGCGGTAAATGCTAACTTTGGAATGACTGCATCAAAACATGTTGTGTTTGGTGTCAAACAACTTGGAATCATACCCCCACACCAGTAACTGGTGTGGGAGTATGATCCCACCCTTCTAGAGGGGATGACATGTACTCACTGTACTAAACGGTAGAAATCTCCTAGAGCCCTGGCATCACAAAATGGATGCCACCAGCACAGACACTGGGCTGCCCTCCTGCTGCTGACCAAAACTCGCAGTGGAGCAAGCCCAACAAAAGGCATCCTGTCACAGGGAGGTGTCACCACCTCCCAGAGAGGATTTAGTGTATCGGAGCTGGGTGGGTGCACTCTTAGAGTGCTTTGAAGTCCTGCACTGGGGGAGCAGTAGGCTCCTCTGTGCATATGCCAGCTCAAACCGGTTCAGGGGCTACCTGCCCCTGCTCTGGCGTGAAACTGGACAAAGGGAAGTGGGAGTAACCACCCACTACCCTGACCCTCCTAGAGGAGTGGTCATAGAGCTAGTCCCTCCCCTATCTCCACTATAAGATAGCAAGCATTGCCAATGCATTTCAGATTACCCTGGACGACGCTCTACAAAGAAGAATCCTGGCCCTTTGACGTTCCACTATCTCTGGAAGACTAAAGAATCTCCCTTGGAGTCAAGGAGTGACTCCCCTGCTTGGCAGGCACCAATAACCTCAATTAACGGTTGCAAACTTCACCGCTCCCGCCGGAGTCCGAAGTCCCTGCGGCCCCAGAAGTGGATTTCCTGACCTCTCGACGGTCATTTTGAGTCCCCAGCAAAGCTGTGGCATCTGGACCCCACGAGTAACGAGGAACGTCAATACCTGGGAACCGTGCACTGATTTCAAGTGCAAACCCTAAACAACGTTCTACGAACTTGTGCTTTGGACCATTTGTGGCCCAAGTCCCTAGCAGGTCTTGTTCCAAAACTCAGCAGCCTACCCCGTCCCGAGTGACCGTGGGCTCCTGTGAAACTTTTCCTGTGAAGGCGTCTTTGCGGTTACTTGCCCATTGGCTAGTGACTCCCCCGAAGACTTTCTAACCAACTTCAAGGGCTCTCCTGGTTGCTCCGGGCCTGCCCTCACTTACCCTTGCTGGGTAAGTCCATCAGACCTTGCTGGTCTGCATCACCGACTATCTTCAGTCCACACAAGACTTGCCGTTGCCAGGGCTTTTTGGCTCCAATCCAGTTGCCGACACCGTCATCAGCTGCAAACTTTGTGGGACACTCCGAATCCAGCTGCTGGTCATCGTCGATCCCTCCTGGACCTCGTGAGCGAAGAGACAAAACACCATCGACGACCTGAAGCGACGCAACATCTGTGGTCATCCATCCTGCTGGCCACCGGTCACTGGCAAGTGACTTTGAACACTGTCCCTTCAATTTTCAGGTCCTCTTCATCTTCAATCCACCTTCGGATTCCAGCGGACACCTCTTCAGTCGTCTCAAGCAACAAGTCTTCATTGGTCTCCATTGAAAACAGCATCGCGACCCGACACCAAAAGACACCTATGCACCCGGCTTCCCTGGGTGAGGTAACTCGCGCACTCCGGTGCCCAAGTGTGTGTTTGCCCTCGAAATACTTACCCTGTAAGTGGCTTGCTTGTTGACTTCTTCGAAGTGCCCTAAAACTTTAAAATACAAACCGCGACTTGCTCCATTGTAACCTATAGGAAACCCGCGGCTGTGTTTAGACACTGCACGCGTCTCCCGTGGGCTTGTTACTTACCTGCTAACACTGCAGTAGTAAAGCCCCAGCGATTCCCAAGGCCCTAGGCTTTGTCATTTTGCAAGTCGACTTTGTTAAACCATTTTCTTAGTATCTGGTCTGGTACGCCCCTAGGGCTCCAGCCATATTAGTGCTTAATTTATTGAGAACTGTTGACATTTGAATGTGTATCTGGGTTCTAATCTCATAAAGAGATTAGTAGAGTGTATCTAGAAATAAATACATATATATTTGATATATATACCTGTGTAGTGTCCTTTTCATTTGGTAATTCAAGAGATTATAAGGTAAAACAAGCTGCTTTACATTCCTCTGAGACTTAGCCTGAAGGCTGCTCTCCACAGCTACCACTAGGATAGCTTTCTTTAAAAGGTTGTCTTAAACCTATCTACCATAAGAGTCGAATTGGACTGGTGCAAGGTGGCCACTATAACTAGTGACCAGCATATGCCAGGCCAACTTCTCACAGTGAGCCACTCCATAGCCACCTCCTTCAGGTATTTTAACATCTCAGTGGTGTCACCGCTGAAACGCGAGGAGTATAGGTTAGTGTGATAATTGAGTAACTCTGTCTGTATGTCTACTGTGGTTGTGGCTTGTGTACTGTCGGTTTGCTACAACACCGAAATATAGGATGTGACCCTGTTAAAGATTGCATTAATCTCTTAGCATGAGCTGAAAGCCATTTTGTACTTGGCAGACATTTTAGTTAGCTATGTGCTGGCCATTTGCTGTTTCCCTCTTCCAGAGTCTTGCACATGCTCAGAAGTGCCTACTAGTAGAATGCACCTGTTCCTAGTATAGAACTGTCAGGCTGTTCTAACTGATGTCAGCAACTTATTACTCCTCCTACTTGTCGACTGTGCAGTTTCTGTATGACCATCTATGTGTATAACTCTTCTCATGTGTACTTTTACCGCCTTCTTTTCAGCCCCTGTGTGGGTATATAAGGCCCCTGTTCTCTGTACTCCTTAGAAATGTCTCCTACAGTGATTTGAGAATACTGTATGACGCATTTTTCCCTCTTGTGAGGTTAAATAAAAAGATGTCTTTTATATTACAGCTTCTGTGCCAATCTCTTCTTTGTTGGTTTAAAAGGACCAGGTGTATCAGTGAAGCCCCTGAGAAGGTTTTGATTTCTACAATTGGTGCCCTCTGTGAGGCTCATCAGAGAAGTGGCTATCCAAGGGAGTGATCTTGATGGGAGACAGGAATCTACTGAGGAGGACAGAACAGGATTCTAGTAAAAAGGTACCCTAAAACTGAGATTCTGTCTCTGCAACCCAGTATATTTCTGATCTTCCTGATTTGACTCCTCCAACTGCTTACCACTCCTGACTGAGAACATTTTTGGCGTGAGTATTCTAAAAATGACGTTTGGTCACTCAGAACTTGGCAGTTAGAATCTGGAGACCTATGCTTGGTAAGGTCGTTTGTTTCGACGCTTTTTGGATTTGTATGGAAATTGGCAAATATTTGAAATGTGGAAATACATAAAATGCAATTTATGTAGGCAGGTAATGAGAAAATTTTGTAAACTTGAACAGCACACTTTGAGTTAAGTGCTACTTTGTGTATAATATTGTATATGCTGCAATATTCTTGGCATGCCTGTTCTTAGCACACATCGTAGAATGTGTTGCTTTCTTGGAGGTACCATTCTGGAACTTGTATAGCATTAGCCGGCTCCCCTAGAGGGGATACTAACTAGGTTTAGGTATAAAAACGTATTTCTTCCTAGGTGACTAGTACCCTGAGGAACTAAATATGTACATAGAAAGGATCCTGGTCTGTGCACTTAGTAACATTCATAAGTGGTGATAAGCAGAGCGTTTTTTTCCGGGTGTTCTGCCAGCCAAATCTAGTGAATATGACTTACAACTAGTATTTACAAATGGTTTGGTTTATGTACAGTCTGTGGGCTGTCTTTTGTTTATTTCCTAAGTGTTGATCTGTGGGTTAAATGTGTGTTTAAATGTCTGTCGTTTGTAATTAGTGGTACTTGTGTGAGTAAAAAAAGCGATTGCACTCTTGGTACAAGAATGGATAGCCTTAAGTGCCCTGTATTATGTGTATGACACCGTTTTGAAAATGTCTGGAATGAGCTCAATGGTTTTTTTTTTTAGTCAGCATTCTGTTATGCAAAATATCATTAAAATAAAATATATTTTAAAATAATCCAGCAATGAATTATATAACATATGCTAAATAGTTGCACGCTATCATTAAATTGACAGAGTAAGACACTATACATGTGTTCAAATTGCCACAATGTTAAAGATAAAATTAGAATCCACATTGAATAGGAGTAAAAAAAAAAGCTTAAAAAAACGAGATTGTGTGTTTTGCAATAAATAAATTAAGATACAAAATGTCACAGCATTTATCCTTCTGTATTAGGTATTAAAAGGCATTCACATTATCTGAGTGAGTTGGTTGTTGCTGAACTAAATACACATTACAGAACGACAGATTTGTGCTGGCTTGCAAGGCTGGCTTGAAAGGCATGTGAATTCGACGCCTTTTCGTGTCAAGCAGCTGTGTAAACATGAGGCTATTTCTGACTCCAGGCCACACAAAGAAAACAGCTGAAGTCGACTACCTCTTAAGTCAGTGCAAACACGGTGTAAAACCCTGCATTTTAGACTGCTGTTTTGAAAGTCAGAAATCAGGTTCATTATTTTTTGGATAACAGAGAACAGATTGACAGTAGGGATTTCTTTTCTTAATGCCTTTTTAAATAAGGATAAGAGTGGTTTTTGATGTTAAACTATAATGACTGTCCTTTCAAAGTGGCGCAGACTTTCATGTTTGAAGTTAAGCTTCTGTGCTTAGAGATATGAATGAATGCGTTTAAATGTGATAAGCAAGGGATACAGCTTGCTTTTCATATGTGGACTCATCAAAATGATTAGATTTATAAAAAAAAAATATATATATATATATATATATATATTGTTATTATTTAAAAAAATGTTGTTTCAGAAAAGTGCATTAAATTCATTTTTTAATATTTATAATGCCTAATAATGATGCTGTGACCTCCTAGCTACCAAATTGAATTTAAGCCGTGCTATACAGCAATAGGGGGTCACTTACATGTGAAATGTCACTTTACCCAGGCGTACAAAACTCATTTTTATAAGGGTATACATTATACATTTCTGATGCCACATCTCTGGGATATGTAGAGGACATTCTGTGGATGACTATTATGCAAAAACATTGCAGGATATTCATTTTTAAGTGCCCCAAACATCAAAGTCGAAATTGAGTAAAATTCACTATTTAAATGAGGTTATTCCAATCAGAGCAGCTTTTAAACCGTCTTAGGCTCCAGTAAATGCACATATGTAAGTATAGAATGAATAGCTGACATCTATACTGCTAGACAAGCACTCAGCACACTGCTTACAAATATAAATATGTACAAAAAAAAACTGGCAGAAGTTATTAAGCTTACCTCTGAATTGCTGGTAGACAGGAATAGAGGGGATTGCTGTTGCTCTCTCAGTCTCCAGGGTCACTTTGAATTTGTAAAACTGCATGAAAACCTTGCACACGAGATGGAACAGCTGAATAGGTTAAAGGTCGAACTTCTACATTTAGAAGCCTAGCAGGGCTCAGTGCAACGTTTGCAACGTTTGCTTTGACATTTCGACATTTGAAAGACGAAATGGCAGGGCAGGGAAATAAAGAGGTTTTGTTTACTTTTTTTTGGGCAAAAGCAAGTTTTTGTTCACTCATATGAGCAGAGTGAAATATAATGGTATATTTGAGCTCTGATTAAAACAATGGCTCTGCCATATATATAGCACTAATTAGGGCTGACTTAAGGAAGCAATGGGATTTAGTTTGAATTCATGCAGCCTCGTGTTACACTTGTACATTTGCTAAAGTAATATGTTCTTTAGCTAGCTCAATGTGCTATTTAGCTCCTCAGAGTTTGTTTATGCCCAGTTGCTACAAATAGGGGTTGATAGTGTTGACAGAATGAAACCTGTTACAGGTTTCCTACTGTCAAAAATGGGGGAAGGAGGCTAGCTCCTCTACAAATTAAGGGTAGGCAAAATTATGTTTTCTCTCTCTTTTTCTCAATTTCTTTTGAGCTTGTCTAAACTGTCTGTGAAATAGCCATAAGACATTTAATTGGCTATTCAGTAATACTGTTTAAACATTGTTAGCATTATTAAAATGAATAAATAAATTTGCTATGTTACTGCCCATCCTGTCTGATGAAATTATGAAAGGATGAGTAGTCTAGATTGCTGTTTCCTTATTTGATCTTTAAGGGGGAACTAGCTGTGGGTAGTTTTTGTTCTAAAATTCTCAGGTGATAACACCACTATTGTTTGTTATTCTCATGCTACATACAGTTTTGCAAGGGCATTGCTAGTTTTTATTAGCGCATTTGTGCAAGTCAATGAGGAGCGTAGTGCCTTTGTGCATGTGATGGTCAGTATGTGTCTGAGCGGCAGACCAGTCCAAATCCATCAGTTCTGTTTCAATACATGCTCGGCTCTTGTGTAAGTCCCATAGCACCCCAGAGTGTTTAGATATGCATATGCCTCTTATATATGCTTTAAAAGCCCCCATAGGGTGGCCTGCAATTGGATGTAGTCCTTATTCACTTAAAAAAATTCTGCAGAGCGGAGTTCTGAACGGAATAGTTTATAATGCCCTGCCATGTTGGGAAAGCACCACTGGTGTTCCAAACCAACACTATTGGGAATATGCAGTGTTATAACTACAAGGTATTGGTCAGATAGCGTGCGTTGGAGGTGTGTGATGGAACCAAGCCACGGAGTGAGCGTGACGCACACTAGCCAGTTCATTACCATGTATTATGACGTGCAGAGTGAAAAGTATATGCTGGGGGGGCATGTCGCAGGCACCAGGGGTCTCTGAGGGTATACATGTCACAGAGGTCTAGTAGCACACTTAGCGAATGTGGCTTGCCCGTCGGGGCATGAGCCGTGATGTCTTTGAGAGGGTCTAGGAAGATATTGAAGTCACCACCCAGGATAATGTGGTCCACATCAATGTGATCTATTTGAGTCTGGAGTGCCTGAAAGAAGTCGGGTGTATCGATGTTGGGAGCATATATGTTAACAAGTCAAATGCGTTGACCCGCTAATGTACCTGCCACTAGTATGTATCTACCCTCAACATCAATGTAATTGGTGTATGGATGAAAGAGCAAGGTTTTATGGATTAGTGCACAGACACCACAGGAGTAAGTATTATAGGTGGAGCAATAACGATGGGTACCCCACGCAGTGGAGTAGCAGTGTGCAGGATTGGGCAGCAGATGTGTCTCCTGTAAGAAACTATCTGTACTCCATGTCTGTTTAGATATTGTAATACCTGCTTACCCATACAGGATTATTAAGGCCTTGGATATTCCAGGACATGAAAGTGATATCTGCAATAGATTACACGTTATGACATGCATTTATCATCTATGGTTATATGTGATTTGTGGGCGTAGTAGGTATGGTGTGTGTGCGCTGTAAGAAACAGAATGAAGCAAAAAACAACAAACAAACATCCCAATAAGTACAATCCTCCCACCCTCCTCCCACACTTGGCGAGAACATGCCACGCAAATACCAAATATACCAATAAGGCAACAAAAACATCCCCCAAGGCTTAGTTTGGTGTCAACCTCAGGTGTGTAGCAACGCTGCAGTGGGTGGTCCTATGACAGGATTGCACAGCTGTATCACATTAAGTAGATGAGTTCTGTGTACATGTAATATTGGAGGCTGCATCAGGGCGGCATCGCTGCAGAGAAATTGTAGTAGGCATGACAACGCAGACTGGAAAAGTCTCACAAAATATGGGCATCCATACAAATCATTCAGAGTTCCATACGGGCTGCATCTGTGAGTCCGAAGGGGAGTGGCCTGGGGTCCCACGAACCGCAGATGTGCAGTCTTTAGCGTGCTGTTTGCAGAACGTTAGTGTCTCAACTGGAATGTAAAAAAAAGCGAGTCTTAGCGACTATATTAACTCGGAGCCGGGCCGGGTACAGCATGCTGTAGTGGAGGCCTAATTTGCGCAATGCTGTTTTAGCTTCATTGAACTTACATCAAGCTTCTTGAACCGCCATGGTCAGGGAAGAATGATATGACAGTCCCCTGATAGTGCAGGGGCCTCAGTTCACGTGCCAGATGTAAGGCTGTTCACAATCCCTGAAATTCAGGAGTCGTGCAATAATTGGACGCAGCGACAAAGGTTGATGTAAAGTTTGGGCATCCCAATAGTTCAAAGAGTAGGTATTCAACAAAAGGTCAAAGTGCCCTATGTTTGCTCTCTCCCCTATCCCCGGAATACGTAAGTTATCACAGCGACCTTTGGCTTCCAAGTCCTCATTTTTAATGGCCACTGTCTTGAGTCGTGATTTCAACTTCTCCAGTCACTTCATCATCGAGGTGCCCGCATCCTCCAACCCGAATGTTTGTTCCTCCGCTCCATCTAGCCATGCATTTTTCCTGCCGATGCGTTCCCCTATTCTGTCTAATCGATGGGTAAGGGTATCAAAACACACATCTATTGCCTGGAAGCCAGCCCGTAGTGCCGCCATGATGGCTTCCACACCTGTTGATTTTGCTGTTTCTGGCCCTCCAGTCACACCACCCTCTATATTTAGCACTGCCCCGGGGTTGTTAGCTACCTTGCTTTTTTTTTGTTTACCCTGCTTCGGATCACCTCGCACCACCATTGGGGTTGGTTCAATGTGACTACTCCTGTACAGGCCTTGTGGTGGCAAATGTAGGTGTGGGCCCAAACGTTGCTGCTAGTAGTTCTCAGGCTGTGAGATAGCTGGTTGCACTGTTGTGGTGCCTGGTGGTTCTCCCAATTAAAAGAAATGGGGGAGGAGGAAATAGAAGAAAAAAAAAGTGACCCAGGAATTTCCTGTATGCCCAACACTAAGGATGTTACCCAAGATCCACAAAAATCTTTCAGATCCACCAGTGAGACCCATAGTCTCCACTCGAGGATCCATTCACGAACCGGTAGGCAAATATTTAGTATACAGTCGAATGTACAACAAATGTCTACTTACATCAAAGACACCACAGATTTTTTTAAATCAAAATTCAAAACATCCCAATAGAGTGGAATGAGAACATGCTCTTTTTCACCATTGAAGTGACGGCATTATATACCTCAATATCTCATAACTTAGGTATAGAAGCAATTGAACATTTCTTATTACAATCTGACCTCAACCAAGATTTTAAAATTTTCATACTAGAACTTCTTCAATTCACACTGCATCACAGTTATTTTTCTTACAAAAATCAGTTTTTTGTGCAACTCACTGGAACATCCATGGGGAATTGCACAGCTCCTTGCTACGCAAATCTCTTCATGCATAAATTCGAGTTGGACAACATTCTCAATGATGACATTTGGAAAACACACTTGACATCTTTTTTTCGTTACATTGATGACATTTTTATTATTTGGAACGGCCCAAAAACTACCTTGATAACTGCTATTGATCAACTCAACACCGTGGATGAAAGATTAAAGTTCACATATAACATCCATAACTCCCAGATAAACTACTTGGACGTCCTGGTGTACATCAAAAACAACAACATAGAAACCTCTTTGTACAGGAAAAATAGTGACCGAAATAATTTACTACATTTCAGTAGTTTCCATCAACCTGCTCTTAAAGCACATCTACTGTATTCTCAACTACTGAGGATCAAAAGAATCATCTCAGATCCAGAACAACTCTCAGCTAACATCCTACAGATGGAGAACCGTTTTTATAAACTATATCCGAAGCTAAAAATTGAATGTCGTCAACCACTCGATCTCAACTTTTGACTACCAAGTATCGTATTAAAGAGAAAACTAGAGTGGTAATAGTTACGAAATATTCAATTGAAAGCATCAGTTTAAAAAAAAATCATTGTAAAGCATTGGCCCATGCTCCAATTTGAACCAGATTTCAGATTTTTTTTTTTTTGACAGCCCTCTGTTTGCCTATGAGAGAAGCAAGAACCTTATGGAACTCCTTATACCATGCAACTTGACGGATCCAACCATGACATTTAAAGGCACTGTACCTTGCCACAATTGTGGCAACTGCAACAACATCATCACGGGCAACATCACCCGTCGCCCAACGCATGGCTATAACATCAAATGATATACCATAGCCACATGTGATTCTAAAAATCTTGTATATCTTCTCAAATGCCCATGTGGTCTGGTATATATTGGCAAAACAGAGAGAAAAATCGAAATCAGACTTAAACATAAGAGTAACATCCGCAACAAAAACTTAAAATCGGTTGTGGCTTCACATTTCATCAAGCACAACCACAATATCAGCCAATTACGATTCTTAGCATGCAAAGTAGTAGCCATCAAAGAAGGAAGAGACAATCGAAAATGTCTACTTCAAAGAGAGACCTTCTGGATCAAAAAAATGAACTCACTGGTGCCACATGGACTCAATGATCGTATTGAATTTAGTTGTGTCCTATGAATGACATGAGTTACCTTTGTACTGTTCTCATATATCCTTCCACCACTGTTGTTCCAATACCTTCAATTTTCTTACTATTGCTTAATTTCTCTATATCTTGTTTTGCACTTCCAACTGTTACGTATCTTCATTTCACATTTTTGCTTGTTGCCATTTGTCTTTTTTCTCAACCGTATTTTATTTCCAACACTCTCTTCTCTTGTTATTCTTATTGTGTTTATTGTTCCTTTTTCTTTCTTTCATTTTCTTTTTTTTCAATTCCTCATTATTATCATACTTATAATACACATTCTGTGACTTTTCGTTTATATTCACTGTTGTATGGGGTTCTATTATTGCACAAATACACTGGGTCCGTTATTTTTAACTTGTTACAATATGGCCGACGTAGTTTTCAAGACATTGCGGTTCCATGCTTTCCTGCAATACCTTCTTCACTTTCTAGTCTCCACGATATATTGGGAAGTCACGGACACAATCCGTTTGGATTAACCACGGGAGACACTTTTGGGATTCCCAACCGCAACATCAATGTATCAGCACATTTCACTTTCTAATAAGTGAACCTAACATTTGCGCAACGTTTTTTGTTAGTGTCGTGTTAACGGTTTACTTCTTTTAGTGTTTTGTTATACTTAGGCTCTTTCACGATTCTTTTTTATATTGAGACTGATAATATTCATTCAACGCTTTCTCACACCGCACATGCACTTCTTTCGGGACATCACGATTCTGACAGTTCACCTTTTACCGCCGCACTTTTTGGGATACGCTGCTAATCACGTTACTATCTTGTGCACGATTCAACCAGCACGTTTTTTCTAATAGTGCACCCAAGAATGGCATATCGAACACCATTCGAGTCTTAAGTTCCGGTTCAACAATTCATGCAGGAACACGGTCGATTTATTTGTTCGTATTTCGTATACTAACATATTTATACTTGTGGGCAGCAGGTCGCCTGAATTCCGCCTATCTTTGTTCTTTTTCTCAGGAACATTCTCCCTGATGAAGGGTAGTTGACCTACCCGAAATGCATTGGGGTTCTCATCTAGATGTGAGTAACACTGAATAACCCTGTAATGGATACTTGAAATCGTGTGATTATCTCATGAATAAAATGAGCTTATATCACTGGACAACTTCTACAAATAAACCTTTGATTTGAACTCTTTGAAATTTTGTTTAGAACTACTTTATGAACTGTAAAAATTGCATATCATCGGCTGTGCGCAAGGAGACACATTTCCCGCAAAGGGCAATGCAACTTTAGTTATACCACTATGCCTTGGGTTAGAGGACGACACCTCCACGCACGCCTACGAAATTAATTAAACAGTTAACATTGACCAATCGATTAAATCGGTGTGCGGGATTCATTAAAACAACGGAAAATAAAATTACCCACATAAAGCATAATTGCACGCGAGTTCTTCGAGGCTCTACCCCTGGAAGACTTCTTGAAAGGAAAGCAATGCACACGCTGAACTGGACAGTCAATATCGCAGTCTTTCAGTTGAGTTGAGGGAAAGACTGACTGAATAACAGAATAATGTACTGCAGGCATCATTGCCCTCCTGCCCCTCAGGAATGCCCAGTACCTGAAGGTTATTTCGAATCGTATGATTTTCCATGTCTTCTAATTTATGTTACATACCACTGAATCGCGTTTCAGGAGCTCAAACCTGAGTTTGTGTATGTTGTATCATCTCCTGTATTTGCAAGTACCAATTCTCCATCACATTTAATCTCCAATGAAAGGTGGCCATGTTTTTAGACATCTTGCACAGTGAAATCTGTATCTTGGAATGTGCCGACTTTAGAAACAGCGAGTCCCTCAATATTCCTCCCTAAGTACTTGAAGGAGATCATAAATAGCTGATAAAGAGGAAGAGAGGGAAGGTGGATGTTCTGCAGATAAGGCTTCCCCATAGTCCACAGGGCTCACATTACAGAAGCAGGGTGGACAGAGGGGGTGGAAGAAGGGAATACCTCCGATACATCACAACCCAGCTCAGCTACTCCCCCTTCCTTTCCAGGGAAGTAATTACCCTCATTGTTTGCCCCAGCATTCAGCAGTGTAAGCTCTGTGCCCTCTGTGTCCCAAGAGAAGGTCTCCGCATCCCAGGCTTCAATTTCAGTCTCGAGAAACAAGTCCCCACCTGCATCTTCTTGCAGTAAAGTGCAGGGCATGCTAACACAGGCCCCTTCCTGCTTACTTTTTTGACTCCTGCCTTGCTGGATGAGGTATGGGTGGTATGGGTATAGTGTGCACCTATTGCAATATCACCCATGGAGGCCTGTTTTTTAGCCACAACAGCCCCACGCTCTGAGTCAACATACATGCCAGCTCCAGACACAGCTCCGGACAAAGAGCTCTCCCCATCCACTAAGTCGAAGAGTGAGAAGAAAGTCTCCAGCAATTCATGTGAGTCAGGGACAAACCCAGTATTTCCAGTGGCATTAGCAACCAAAGACTGTACTGCGGGGCGTTCGACACTATAAATAATGTGTAGATAGATTATAATGAGAACCGGATCTGAGCACAACACTCTGGCTTGAATTAAAACAAGAGGCAGCAGACCCAGACTGCCTGTGCTGGGGGTGACAACTTCCTAACCCCAGTGCCCTTCTCAGTCACAAGCCCAATCACATCCAATTCAGAGGAAAGTTGTCCCAGAAGCTATCCGTGTCACCTGACCTATCAATAAGAGAAGGGTATTTCTCACTGGTTGGTTTGATAAGTAGATTACTTTGCTGAGTCTGAACTGGCTGGACAAATTATGCTGACCCCCCCAGAAATAGACTGAGCCGTGGGGCCCCCAAAGACAGAAGTAAATGGTCCAGTTAACCTAACCCCTGCCATACCCATATGGGGTCCCTGAGATCCTTTCATAAACTATCAGTCATCGTTTTCTGGATAGAGCTCGATGTCGGAGTCCCAGAGGAACCAATATGAGAGGCGACCCTCAAAAGCTGGGAGGAGCATGCTAAATTGAGAGCCTTACCATTAGCTGGAAGAGGTATATCAGGTGAGAACCTGTGTCTGTACTGATGGCCCCTTAGTCTTGTCCTCAATCTCACCAAGCATTTGCAATGCAATAGGTCTCGCATTACTGATAGTTTGAGGTATTGGCGCTGCAAATAATAATGCAACGCCAATAGCTCATACTTTCAGTAATGCAAGACCTAGTGCATTGCAAAAGCTTGCGTAGTGGGCCAGGAACTAGCATTGTATGTCTCAGGCAGTACCGCAAGCTGCTTCTAGAGGTCCCTAGTGAGCAAAGCACCAGCACTGCATGTCTAGGTGCAGTACCGAAACTGCTCCTAGAGGTACCTAGTGAGCAAGGCACCAGCACTGCTTGTCTAGTTGCAGTACCCGCGAGCTGCTCCTAGCGGTCCCTAGTGAGCAAGGCACTAGTGCACAAGGCACCAGCACTGAATGTCTAGGTGCAGTACTGCAAGCTGCTCATAGAGGTTCCAAGTGAGCAAGGCAAGAGCACTGCTTGTTTAGGTGCAGTACGGCACGCTGCTCCTAGAGGTCCCTAGTGAGCAAGGCACCAGCACCACATGTCTAGGTGCAGTGCCGCAAGTTGCTCCTAGAGGTCCCTAGTGAGCAGGGCACCGGCACTGCATGTCTAGGCGCTGTACCGCAAGCTGTTCCTAGAGGTACCTAGTGAGCAAGGCACCAGCACTGCTTGTCTAGGTGCAGTACCAGAAGCTGTTCCTAGAGGTCCCTGGTGAGCATCATAAACTTTTGGTCCCATGTGGTACTGCATCCTGCAGAAAATATGGTAAATCCACCCTACCCATAATGCATTGCATGCAAGACAGCACCACGGGTACATTCAAATAGCTCTGTCCATATATACAATTAGTAGCTTTGAAATGTGACAAAGGAATTATTATATTAATTCTGGATTAGGTTGTAATCTATGTGGAGCTGATGAAGGGAACTTTATAGAAAATCTAACATAAATGTGAGATGAGCTAGCGAGTAAATTAACCACTGCCAACCTAGTTTAGGACCAAGTGAGTGTCCTGTCTGAAAGCCTTCAAGAAAATAGTGCCTTAAAGCTGTAATTAAAACTTAGGGCGTAACAACAAATGTAACAGGAGGTGTCCTCACGGGAGGTTACAAGAAGAGACAAGGCGGTACTAAGAAGAGACTACTAAGCCTAATGACCAATGAAAAGCCACCATTTACAAAGGACAGGAGACAATTAAAAGGATGGGCGGAAAGTAGGTGGAGCTTTATGCCCATATCCTAAATATTGCAAATACAACAGTTGATGAACAGAATGCAGAACAATGTCATACATACAACCCAGTACAGAGATTTGGGCCTAAATCCATCGTTTTTTTGCTCACCATGCCATTCCAGTTTGAACCCAGCCATATACAAATCAGTCTTGACCCTGTGCCTCATGGGAACAGTCCAGCCTAAAATGCCAAGCCAGGTCCCCCCTGGACTGGAAACAAGCATCCTAGGACTGGTTTCAGGGTTTCACCCCTCTTCAGCCAGGATAGCTTGATTCCAGTGGCATGGAGAGCACGGGACCCACGTCTGGGCATTCCCGTCCCACTCGGGGTGACAAATGCAAAAACAACAGTTGATGGACAGAATGCAGAACAATGTCATACATACACCCCAGTACAGAGATCTGGGCCTAAATCCATCGTTTTTCTGCTCACTATGCCATTCCAGTTTGAACCCAGCCATATGCAAATCAGTCTTGACCCTGTGCCTCATGGGAACAGTCCTGCCTAAAATATCCTGAATACGGCATGTCTTGAAGAGACAGCGCAAGCAAATGCCTAGGCAAGACCTAAAAAGAAAATGTGCCTTGAGGCTGTAATTAAAGTTTAAGGCATATCAACACATGTAACAGGGGGTGTCCTCATGGGAGGTTACAAGAAGAGACAAGGGGGTACAAAGGAGGGACTACTAAGCCTAATGACCAATGAAAAGCCACCATTTAAAAAGGACACGGACAGGAGCCAATTAAAAAGATGGGTGGAAAGTAGGTAGAGTTTTATGCCCATTTTCTGAATACCGAATGTCTCGAAGAGACCGTGCAAACGCTGCCAGGCGAGACCTAAAAAGCAAATGTTTCCTGTTCACAGCATCCAGTGAAATTGCCTGCTTCTGCTCCGTGACCTCCAAAGATGATTGTGGCCTCTCAGTCACCTTTAACTGCATTGCTGTAGAATAGTGCACTTTGCGCTCTTTTGGGCTCCATATCACATGAATAGCCCTGCCCAGAGCCCATGGAATCAGGACCTTGTGAAGACGGCAGTGGCTTGCATCCAGAAGCAGCTCTCCTGGCTAGCTGGCGTTGCCCCATAAGGCCGGCCACAAATTTACGAGATCCTCCACTCTCTGAGACCCAGGTGGGAGCTCTGCGGAATCAGGCCGGCCTACCCCCCTGCTGGTCACTGGCCCCAAGTTGAGCAAGCCCATCGTTTTGCCGACCTTCGCTGCAGAAACCGTGACAACCAGCAGACAAGCATAAAAATATGGAGAACCAGGTGAGGATAGGCGTGCCGCAGGAAGAATAAGCATGCCGATGAGCAGTGCTACTGGTATTCGACCTCTCCCTTCAGAGCCATGGTGTGCGGCAAAGCAGAGCCGAGGAGTGAGAGCAGATGAGTGCAATCAGCTGTGTGCTGTAATCTCATCATGAGATAGGGTGCTGATGTCTAACATCCACAGTTATCATTAACTGATTGGCAAACAAACCAATTACACAAGTGTTCACTAAAGACACTTATGTGAGAGAATGATGAAAATGTGAGGCACACCTTACAGGCTCACCTTCTCTAGGCTCAATACATGCAGGAATCTGTGCTGTAATCTCATCAAGAGATAGGGCGCTGATGTCTAACATCCACAGTTATTATTAACTGATTGGCAAACAAACCAATTACACAAGTGTGCACTAAAGACACTTATGTGAGAGAATGATGAAAATGTGACACACCTTACAGACTCACCTTCTCTAGGCTCAATACATGCAGGAATCGTGTGGTAGACTATCTGGATGAAACTCTGTATTATGTAAGTGATGGACCAGCACAGTTACTTAAGAGCATGCTTTTCAGCACATTAATTGGCATGTTTATTTACTAAGCCATTTCTGTTTATTAGGAGAGATGTTGAAATAACTATGCTTTCCTGCACTGTTCCCTGAAGATAGTAATGAAACTGGTAGTGCCCTCACTTGCATAGTGATTTGTATTATGTCTTAATTGGAGCTACAATCCTGATAATTACGAACACAACCAATGCATTGCCACACACCAAAAGCAATAATTTGAGGGATGATTACCACCAAACAATATGACATCCAACCATTATTTGTCAATAATCGTAAGCTTTTTGAGATAATTAACTATGAAAAGATGGCTCCTCCTTCAAGGATAATAGTTTAATCAAATAACATTAGTAGTTACTTGAAGTCCACTTTATTACATTAGCTCATAGCTGTATTTGATCATTGTACTAGTAAAATCAATAAAGAAATGTTTGAAAAATCATTCTATGAATTTTTTTAATCGTTTTTAGTCAGAAGCTGATTTCTTAATCAATCAATCATTTATAAAGCGCTGCTCTTCACCCTTGAGGTTTCACTTGTCTCAATCAAAACGCCAGGTCTTGAGTCCCCTTCTTAATTCTGCCAGGGAGGGTGATGTTCATAGGGGGGAATAGTTTGTTCAAGGCCTTGGAGGAGAGGTAGGAAAAGGAACATCCTCTGCGGTGGCTTCTGCGAATGCAGGTGTGTGTGTGTGCGAGGGCCAAGAAGGCGGAGCACAGGTGTCTGGCGGCGTGCTGGAAGTTCAGGTGGTGGTTGATGTATGCTGGTTACCTGGTCCTGTAGGACCTTGTAGGTGTGTGTCAGTATCTTGAACCGGCATTTCTTCAGGACGGGAAGCCAATGGTGGTTCATGAGGTGGGGAGTAATGCAGGTTCATTTGGGGAGGTTGCAGATGAGTGCTGGCTGCTGCATTTTGTATGGTCTGGAGCAGGGGTCTCCAACCAGTCGATCGTAAGCTACGGGTAGCTCGCCGAGACCCTGCCAGTAGCTCACGCTGCATGGTGCTCAATTTAGTAGCCCTTTAGTGTTGTTTGGGCTATTAGGCTGTTTTCAGGCTACGTGTCCCGCCCTCACCCAAACCAGCTGCTAAGATTGGCTTAAGTTTAGCTGGGGCGGGGCGAAGAGGATGATGTTCCTCTCTTTCCTATGTGATCTCATCAGAGTCTCGTGACAATCTGTAAGCGCCCCCTGCCTTTTCCAAACAGGCACAGCGCTGTTCAGTCACGAGTGCAAAGTGCGGAGCTGCAGCGGGCATGGCAGGGCAGAGCAGCTGGTTCTGCAGGTCGCGTAAGCAGTATAGAACTGCTGGGAACTGCGCCATCTGCCCTCTTCAACAGTACAGCCTGCCGCCTTATCAGGCATGCCCAGACGTGGGTCCCTTGCTCTCCATGCCACTGGAAATCAAGCAAGCCTGGCTGAAGACGGCTGAAATGCCAGAAACCGGTCCTAGGATGCTTGTTTCCAGTCCAGGGAGGACCTGGCTTGGCAGTTCGGGCTGGACTGTTCCCATGAGGCACAGGGTCAAGACTGATTTGCATATAGCTGGGTTCAAACTGGAACGGCATGGTGAGCAAAAAAACGATGGATTTAGGCCCAGATCTCTGTACTGGGGTGAATGAATGACATTGTTATGCATTCTGTCCATCAATTGTTGTTTTTGCATTTGTCACCCCGAGTGGGAAGGGTATGCCCAGACGTGGGTCCCTTGCTCTCCATGCCACTGGAAATCAAGCAAGCCTGGCTGAAGACGGCTGAAATGCCAGAAACCGGTCCTAGGATGCTTGTTTCCAGTCCAGGGAGGACCTGGCTTGGCAGTTCGGACTGGACTGTTCCCATGAGGCACAGGGTCAAGACTGATTTGCATATAGCTGGGTTCAAACTGGAACGGCATGGTGAGCAAAAAAACGATGGATTTAGGCCCAGATCTCTGTACTGGGGTGAATGCATGACATTGTTCTGCATTCTGTCCATCAATTGTTGTTTTCGCCTTATCAACCGAGCAGCAGGTAAGCCGTGGGAGAGGCCTCTCGGAGGTGTTAACACGGATTTGTTACTTTTGATACCAGTTGTCACACTCGAGGCAGTCACGCAGGTTGTATATATATTTCCAGAGATTCCCATTCTAGGACTGACTCACATGTGCGGAAAAGCTTTTTCGTAGTGCTTATGTTGTAGTTCGGAATTCCTTGCATGCACGGGTTTTCGATTTCGTCTTGTCTTTTTTGTAATTTGTTGTAAGTGTGATGGAGTGTGTGCATACCGTTTGCAGTGTTGTCGTTGTGCTTTCGTTGGATCAGTCTACCGCTCCATGAACCATTCTCAGGCTCAATCTGTGTCTTCCAGCCAGCGCGTTATGTGTGCTGAGGCGGGGGCCACAAATCGATACCTGCATGATAACTAATGCTCCGCCCAGTAATTTCCGATTCCTGCACTTAGACGTGGCACGTGAGAAAAGCGTGTGAGGTTGAGGACCCTTGCTTCTACTAGTCTTTGCAAGTATTAACTATGACGTGATCGGTGTTAATATTGGGTCACCAGCTTGGTTATCTAACGAGTCAGCGCCTTCTGGAGTAAACTGGTATCCGCACTTAAGAAATTAAAACTCCACCTTTCGTAGGAACCAAACCACGTTTTCAATCTGGGCCCTAGTAGAAGTAAAATAAAATGCATAAAAGGGTCGAGGGTTCATGAAATTTGGCTTATTCCTGCGTTCAGTCAAAATGTTAGTAATATCCTCTGGGAGAGAAAAGAGGCATTAATGGCGTAGGTCAGAGAAAAGAGGCAGTAATGGCGTTCACAGAGGTCTAACCCAGGCATACCTGCCAAAGCTACTGTCTTTTTTCAGCAACACAACCTACTACCGTTTTCTGAGTCATTCCGCTTGATTTGCAGTGTTTGTATGCTACCTTGAAGAGTAGCAACATGTTCTCCAGTATAACTGTCTTGCACACAAAGTGTTGCTTATCTTTCCAGAACACACCACTGAGCACTTCATTTCAGCACAAATTTGGATATAGTAGACCTCCAATGAAAACTCTTACAAGTTGTAGGCCTGTATAGAAAATGCAGGCAGGAGTAAAGTGTTCTCTACGCCACGGCATGTAGATTGTCATGGACTCAGTGTTTTCAAACATGGCCCATCCTGTATGAGATACCAAACGCATAATACTTGGTGCAGATACTGGCCAGTGGCCTCCAGACACCTGTAATGGATCTGGGACACCAGGCTTGGTCCTGGTCATACTAAAGGGGTTTGTAGTACTTGTCACTATGATGAAGATTGGAGCCTTTAATTGTTGTGGATTTGGTGATCTCAATGTGAAAATATGCCTTTCATTGTGCATCACACGTATTATTTATTGCTTTGTGTGCTGCTCAAACTCTGAACGCACATGCTGTTTTGACAACCTCAATTACCCAGTCGGTGTATTGGAGAGGGCGTCAGATGAATAAGGCTGTTATGAATTGTACTTTGAATCACAGAGTGCACTGATGCGTTAAACTGATGCTTTAAAATGCTGCTTTAGTAAATGTCTGGAAATGAATAGAACCAAGCATAAAATGTAGGTGGCTTAGTTCATGGCTCTTGACTCGAGACTCCTATGTAGAAATGACAGGCTCTGTTGGAGATCTGTTCAGCAGGCGCGTGTATCCCTTAATTATATAATAAAAAGACTAGCGTTGCCTGGGAGTCCCCTGCTTACTGATGGATGACGGGATTGATAATTATTGAGTCATTGCAGACTTGCCCCGTTGGCTTCTGAGTAGCTGCTGGCTTGCCCAGTGATTAAAGCACTGTGTAATAATTAATAGCTGTTATTAGTCATACTTTTATGTTGGTAAGTGAAGTTTCATTTGTGTACAATGCAGCATGAATAGGGCACTACTTCCATATGACTGGGTCAGTAGTTAATTGGACGAGTGTACTCTGCGTGACTGGGCAGTTGTTGGATTTGCCTTGGGCTCAGGTAAAGGAAGCTACTAAAGAAGGCACTTCTGTTGTCTTTCCATGCTGCAAGATAGAATAACAAATTAACTGCCGGTTTAGCGTGCTCAACAAGGCGGGACCGACTAATAAAACTATTTGCTGGAGTCTGACATTACCCCCTCGAGGTGATCTGAATCGTGTGGGGTCCAGTCAAAAACAACAACAAAAATACTTTGACTGTGAGAAATGGCCCCCATTTTCAATCATTGATGACAAATGTGTAATCTTTTGCCATGGATTGAATGTAACTGTGTGAGCAAAGTGTGATGTACGTCTGTACATCTGTGCATACTTGAGATCTGGCTTGGGTGCGGTAGTTCTGGCTTTGTCTTCACATTATTACCTCATGGCAGGCAATAACCCCAATCAGGCTCAAAAACTCCTGGAAGTCAATCTGATTGTCTTTCTTCAACCCCACCATCCAAAGAGGCCATCATTTTCTTTTAAGCTCCGGTCATGAAACGTTCAAACTCGTCGAATGGCATTTTGCTGCGGTCCCCTTCCTTGCCAGCGTAGCCATGAAAAGTGGTGATTAGGTATTCCATGCAGCACTCCATTTCTGAAGGCAGATCTGTACACATCTCTGCCATTGTGAAAGTTCAGGAAACACCTGTCCTTTGGTATCTACAAAAAGTGTGCCTACACAGCTTGTCTGGCCTTGAACAGCAGAGTGATGTTCTTCAGGCTGGGTGAATGTACTTTTCAGGGGAACAGTCCGTTATCTTTAAAATGGCTGCAACACTTGATATCTTGCATTGTCTGGTTCGGGCTATCAATGGTAGATGTGTGCAAAATACACACAATTTCTTTTCATGCAATTAGGTGAACTATTTGAAAAACTACTACTAGGTCAAATCACGCAAAATGCAAATATGCCATGTAGCGGTATAGTACCTTATTCTGGGGGGCATATTTAGCAAACTTTCACACAGCGCAACAAGCCACCTTGCTGCGCAAAGGTAAAGGGCAGCAGTGCGCCATATTTAATTTAACATTATATGATGCATTCCTGTCCTTTCCCTGCACTGGCACACACACTGCTGCCTAGTGCCAACACAGGCACCCCTGTGCCATGGTGCAAGGGTGCCTGCGTTGCAGACAGAATTTTTCTGGGACATTTTCCTCTTTCTATGTGTGTTGCAGAATGCAGCACACATTTAAAAAGGGAAAAAAAGAGGAGCAATTAAGGTATTTCTCCTTGTTACGCCTCACCTGGGGTGGCGAAGCATTTTTGACGCATTCCCAGGTCCACCACTAATAGCGAATCTGAGAATGTGCCAACATCTATGGGTGGATGCTTGTAACACCCATGCTCCACTCATGGAACACCTCCCTGGGGCAAGGTAACGCAACACAGCGACTTGCGCTGCCTTGCCTCCCTATATCTATGAGGCCATTCAAGGCCAAGCAGGGTGCCTATGCGTGGCCTCATACATTTTGTACAGTGCACACTCAACTTATGCATTTCAAGGTGCTGTCATGTGTGATAATGAAGAAAGGGGAGGCATTGTGTTGCAGTATTGTTAGCCAGATGTTGACTACATCAACATTTTTACTCTTGCTTACAGCCTTAACAACTAATCATGGATGAAGAGCCAGGTCCCTACAAAAGGGCAAAGAGTAAGACTTACTACTTCCATCAAGAGTGGGAAAACGAATTTTCATTTACACAAATTAAAGACAACTGTGTATGTTTAATCTGTGGGGCAAAAGTTGCAGTGGGAAAAAAGGGCAATGTTGAGAGCCATTTTTCAAATAAGCACATGCATTTTGAGAGGAAGTTCCCTAAAGGAAGCAGCTTGAGGTCACAAAAAGTAAACAAACTGAAATCTGCATTGCAGACACAGCAATCTTTTTTTACAAAGCCACCGAAGAAAGCCACTGCGGCGACTGAAACATCCTTCATAGTTTCTCATCAATTGATCAAGCACAAAGCAACATTTTCAGATGGAGCCATTGTGAAGGAAGCAATGCTTCTAATGGCCCAGTCCTTATTCAAAGTCTTCAAAAATAGCCCTGAAATTATGTATGCCATTTCAGATCTGCAGTTAGGGTCAAACACTATGGCAAGAAGGGTATCTGCATTATCGGCCAACATGATAGAGCAGTTAGAGCGCGATTTAAAGACATGCAAATATTTTTCTCTTCAATGTGATGAATCTGTTGATGCAAGCGATATTGCACAGTTGGCAATGTTCGTTAGAATGGTTTTTGAAGGTTTTACTGATGAAGAGGATTTTTTTTACTTTGTTGCCTCCGAAAACCACAACCAGAGGATCTGACATCCACAATGAGGTGAAAAATTATTTTTGTGAAACAAAATGTCCCATTGAAAAAGTTAGTGGCGATAACCACTGATGGTGCACCCGCAATGATAGGGCGTGATTCTGGCTTCATTGCCAATTGTAAAGCAGATCCAGATTTCCCTCCGGTATTGAACTACCACTGCATTATGCATCAACAGGCAATATGTGCCAAGGTAATGGGGTTTGATCATGTAATGACTGTTGTTAAAATTATTAATTCAATTTGTGCAAAGGCCAAGCAGCACCGAACCTTCAAATTGTTCCTTGAAGAACTATCAGCCGAGTATGGTGACCTTTTACTGCACACTCAGATCCAATGGCTTAGCAGGGGAAAAATACTGCGAAGATTCCTTTCGCTATTGCCAGAAGTCAAAGCTTTTATGGAGTCTAGAAATGAAGATACCACACTGTTATCAAACATTCAATGGTTGCTCGATTTAGCTTTTTTGACAGATGTGTTGAACTACGAGTTGCAAGACAAAAACAAGACAATAACCAACATGGTAAGTTCTGTCAAAACATTCAAATCAAAACTTAACCTTTTTATACAGCATGTACAGAAAAGAAAGATGCAACACTTTCCCTCTGTGCTCCAAATCCTTTAAGAAAATAAAGCTGAGGCTGAGCTCCTGGACATAGAAAAATATAGTAGCCTCCTCATGAGGCTTAATCAAGAGTTCAGTGACAAATTTAGTGATTTTGAGCAACCGGAGCCCTGTGTGATGTTCACTTCAAACTCCTTCATGGAAGTGGATGTTAGTGACATTTCTGAGAAAATTAGTGTGCTTTTGAACCTTGACTCTGCCACAATGGAAATGGAGATTGTCACACTTCAAAATGACATTGAATTGAAATCAAGGCAATCTGACATTAACTTCTGGAGTCTTGTGGATGCTGAAAAGTTTAAGAACATCCACACAGCTGCATTGAAACTTTTTTCCCTATTTGGCTCTACCTATCTTTGTGAATCAGCATTTTCGGATATGAACTTCATAAAATCTAAGTGTTGCTCACGTCTAACTGACGAACATTTAAATGACTCCATAAGAGTTGCCCTCTCAAGCTATACACCAGATTACAAGGGATTAGTGGACACCATGCAGTGTCAAGTCTCTCACTGAAATAATTTGAATGCATTCACAATCAATACTTGATCAATGACAGTTCCTGGTGAAATCCCAAATCTAGGTATCTGTTTCATTATTAAAACCAAGTTTAAAGTCGCTGCAGAGAAGAATTTTCAGCCCCCAGTTTTTATTATTAGTTCAACAAAAACAAAGGAACTTGTACAGCAGGCCTGTTTCACAAACACAAGAAAAAGTAGCTGGAGAGAAGAATCTTCAGCACCTTTCCAAATTTTTATTTGCAGCCAAAGAGCAAAGCAGTGTTTGCTGGAGGCCTGGTTTATTGAGATCAAGGAAAAAATATTGCTATAGAGAAGAATCTTCAGCATCTTTCACAATTCCTTTTGTTAGTAATAGTTAGTAGTTGAACAAGAACAAAGCAATGTGTAGTTCAGGCATGGGTTTCAGACACCAAGAAAAAAAGTAGTTGGAGAGAAGAATCTTCAGCACATTTCTAAATGTTTATTTGCTGCACAAGATAAGAAAAAAGAAGTGTTTACTGGAGGCATGGTGTATTGACATCAAGATAAAAAAAAGAGCTAAAGAGAAGAATCTTCAGCATCTTTCAAAGTTCTTTATAATTGAATAAGAACAAAGCAATTTGTACTGCAGTCCTGGTTTACTGACACTCCTACAAAGTAAAGGGAGCAATGACAATACAACTGTGAACATGACTGGTGCCATAAAAACCTTAAAGTCAAAACGGAAACTTCAGAAGAATTCAGAGTGGAAGACAAAATCGGTACTTTCCAATCCAAACAGAGCTGAAGTTCAGCTTATCAGGCAACTGAAAAACACAGCGATCTTGTCAAAACTACAGTAGAAGAATCCATCTGCAATTGTGATTCAGCAAAGATTTGCACAGGCTGACTGCCACACACTGTGACTACTTCACTACTATAATGACTTCTTCTGAACTGCCCCCGCCAGGCTACCAGATTACACAGCATTAGAGGACATCATACAGTTCCACATTGAAGGTAAGATTGCTGTTCCTGTTTGTTGGTTAATCGAGCTGCATTACAATGATTATTTCAGTGACAGCTATTGAAAGATCCTGATTTTGAAGCTATTATTGAAAGGTCGTAAAGTGGTTTGCCAACAGCACAAATCCAAAGTCGTTCCTTTCAGTGTTATTGTGTTCAAACCACAGTATGGGCTCTGAAGAAATAGGCTTAAAGTCAATGAAACTGGGCGTGGGAGGTCTCTCGGAAAAGTTGTTTGGGGTTTAGTGGCTCACGACGATTTTCACTGACCATAAGTAGCTCTCACTACACAAAAGGTTGGAGACCCCTGGTCTGGAGTTTCTTGAGGAGTTGGTTTGTAATGCCTGTGTAGAGCACATTTCTGTAGTCTAGCCGGCTGGTGATGAGGGCTTGGGTCACGGTCTTTCTGTTGTTGACGGGGATCCATCTGGAGATTTTTTAGAACATACAGAGGGTGTGAAAGCAGGAGGAGGTGACTGTGTTGATTTGGCACTTGATGGTGAGTTTTCTGTCAAGGATGATGCCGAGGTTACGGGTATGGTCTGTTGGTGTGGGTGTGGGTCCGAGCTCGGGGGCCACCAGGTGTTCCCCGGGAAGGTGTTTTTACCAAAGATCAGCACTTTCGTCTTGTTCGTGTTGAACTACAGGCAGTTGGTCCTCATCCAGTCAGTGACACTGGTCATGGCATCGTTAAAGTTTGTTTTAGTGGTGCAGGGGTCTTCGGTGAGCGAGAGGATGAGTTGGTGTCATCTGTGTAGGATATGATGTTAAGTCCATGGGGTACTGATGATGTCAGTGCTGGAGCGGAAGACCAGGAAAAACAGGGAAAACAACTTATACCGGTATCCTCCCTGCGTCGCAGACCCGCCATCACAAACTCTCATTCATACATGCATCCATTGGTGGGGCCCATAACACCAACACTCACATAACCTATTCAAGAGTCCGCACGCAGGTGGGATGAATGGTTCGAGCTACAGACATGTGAGGGAAATACCTTATAACCTATAGGGAAGGAAAAGTCATTTACAAAATATACATTAACGCCCTCTCGCCTATAGATTCTTAATCACAAAACATAAAGGCTCTCCTCCCACTTCGGTCAATGGACCAAATTAGTTGGATTGGTTGATGGTGATTTGTAACCAGCTAAAACACATTTTAAGACTTCAGAATCTATCTCTTAAATGAAACTCATGACTCATGAATTCTCGTTAATCATTATTTGTTTATCTAATATTTCATAATGAATTTAAATTTGCATTTTGTCTCGTCAAAGTTTAGAAAGTTCATATAAGTAACTTGCAGATCATCATATTTACCTAATCTGGCTAATTGGAGTCCTCTAATTCATTGGCTCTGCATAATTTTGACGTAAATCGTCCGAAAGCAAGCCAAAGCTCAATTGTTCTTAGCTCGGCAGGTTACAGTCCCAAACGTCAGCATCAGTATCAGCCAAAGCGTCAGAATATCGAAAAGATGGAGAATGTCCCTCTCTATTCTACTAGTTCTTTTATAATAAAATGTAGTACAGAAGATACAATATAATAATTTTGGACAGTCGTGATTGGCTGGTTGAGATCGTCCGATATCAAATTTTAGTTTTCAGTACAGTTCGAGGGGTGATGTCATGAGATTGTCCAAAGTCAGCTTTTTCCGGATTTATTGTAAGCTTGATTGTTCTCTAGGCTTGGCTGGTAACCCACTCTGTCCTTGCTCGGGTACATCTCGAACCAAAGGTCGTGACGAAGTTTAGGAGAATCCTTGCGCGTGCGCATTTCAATTCGCGCCTCATGGAACAGTGGCCACTTCGTCGTGTGGTGTCGGCGGCCATCTTGGTTTTAGGCCCAAGTGCTAATTTAAGCAAAACCAACACAAAAGTGTAATTAATACATAGAAATAATGAATCTAATGTTAACCCCTTACTAATCCCTCTATGTGCTTGTATTTATCTAGCGTATAGCAACATTTAAAGCCATTATATTCACCTTTTCGGTCCTCCTCTTGGGCAACATTACAAAAGCAACATATATCATGCAATGTTCTAATTACCACTTATACTACTGTTAATATGCGTACAGATTTTAGTCATAAAGGTTATTTTAGCCATGCAAATGCAAATCCCACGTGTAATTCGAATGTTAATAATGTTGATTAATAAAACATGCAAACTCATTTAATAATATTATAGTTAGTAGATTATTTAATTCATTTTTATTCAGAATAGGGGAGGTATACAAAATGTTGTACTACCCGCTCCATCAAGCCCCCCCTTTGGTGATTTTATCACCATACCATTAAAATTTTGTATCAATTTTGTCATGAAAGCAACATGAATTCTTTAGTTTAGTTCACATCTCTGTTTCCCCAATTTCTTCTCTTCTTGCTGTTTTATACATATTATCTTTCATCTCTTCTAATTCTACTTCTTCAAATTTCTTCTCTTGTCTCTTATGCTGTCTTCTTTTAAATTTTTCACTTTTTCACTTTCTCTGAATTTTCTTCCTTTTGTAACCTAAACATCCTAGTCTTAAAATTAATACTAGAAAAATCACACATGTTAATGGAAATAAGATCCTACCTATACATGTACCCCCTAAGTTAAATAAGAAATCTTTAATGGAAGAAAGTTTCTTTCCAATCATTTCCCAAACACTTTCAACCTCAAGTGGTGTAATTTCCTCATGCAATTCCGTTATATTTTTAATGTAGATCTTCAGATCTTTACTTTCGTCCGGAATGTAAGTACAACAATGTTGAACCTTCAACATTCCACAGACTCCACCCTCTTTTGCCAATAATATATCAAGGGCAAGTCGATTTTGCATCACCATGGCACGCATGGCAACCATTTCAGTATTTACCAATAAGAATCCTCCAGCGGTGCTTGTTGACAAGCGATCCACTACTGTTGACAATTTTCCAATTTTGTGTGCATTCAGAGATATTCCCACTGCTGGTATCAATGCTCCAAAGATGTTTCCTACAATTTCTGACCAAGATTCTCTTTTTCTACGTGTTAGTAGACTACCTAACTTATGTACACCATCTTCTCCTCTTCCCATGTGGAATATCTTTGGAAAAACCAGACCTACATAACATGTGCCATACCAATGGTCCGGCAACCAATAGTATGCCTTGTTCCCGCAGATAAAATATAACCCAGGAAAAACTGTATCATTTCCTCCTTTAAATCCCCATCCACCCATGATTCGGTATGTATCATGGCATTCACTGTTACCTAAAAAGTCATTATCATATGCAGTTTGATTCCTTCTAATACACAACTTTCCTTTCTGAGGCCAATCTAAAGCCATTGTTGGACTAGCTTTTCCTTTCAAATGCTTTTCCATTTCAACATCCCAGACTGTCTTTTCCTCTTTTTCCTCAGGTATTTTCTTTTGCATTTTTAATCTCCTTTCTTCAACCATATCCAAGAACACTTTCTCCTCCTTCTTTAGACTACAAGTTAGATTATTCCTAAAAATAGATTCTAATGTTAATTCTTTAGTTTCTAAGAAAAATTCACCTAATACCTTTACAGTTTTCACTTTATTCAATTTGTTAATTACAGGTACTTGTGAAAATCCGTTATCTACATCTGAAAAGTAATATTCTAATTTCCCTATTTTGTAAAATAGACTAGCTATCACACTACATGTTATTCCACACGTTACTGGAAGGTGATGGTAGGTCACTCCCTCAGATACAGATGCAGGTAACTGCATGCAGACGTAGCAATCCCTCACATCCATTGTCTTTACATATTCATACAGTAGTTTCGAAAATACATTGTTAGAGAAATCATTTATAGACCTGTCTTTATGCAGATAATTTCTATCTATTTTAGTCGGATATACTTTTTGAATGTTTTCTATTTTAGTTTTATTTTCACTATGTCCTTCTATTGTTTCTAGTGTAACTTTAAATGATATCATCAAAGCTAATACACTCCACAGAAGCATTAGTAATCCTGTACAACAACACATTTTAAACCACCTTCTAAGAAACATACATTTAGCTTTTCTACTTTCTGTGTTTGCCATTTTCGTAAAATGATCAGTGTCTTTTGACTTAGCCTCTTCCATTTCACAACTAGTTTTGTCTAACCCAAGTCTCTAAGCACCTACTTGGTTCTATCAGTTATGTATTTCCCGTACTTTATGTCTTTCCATTTGCAACACTTTTTGTCTTATTCAGTTTGGCATTTGATCGTCTTTCACTTTTCTCTCGTAATCTTTATACAGAACTTCCTGAACATCCATTTCTTCTCCAATATTGGATAAGATAACTCTCAGGATTTCCGATTCTTAGTCTTCCTCAACCACTTTTAGTACAGTCACCTCTGGATTTTCTGGCTATCTGCCTCTTCTTTTATATCCGGCAAGGCCATATACGTCCATTCTGGCGACTTATACTTCTAGTTAGGTTTTCTCGTTCTTTTGCTTTCTTCCTCTGTAGTTACTGTCTCATTTTTCAATTTTTCTTGACTGGATACTTCATTCACTTGTTCTGCTCTTGGTGAATTCACTTGTGTCAGTCTATATCTCAATCTCTTTATTTTGTTTGGCCAGATTTCATCTCTTGCTGGTCTTTTCATTTTATTTTTATCATTCTTTTCAGCTCTCCATGCTCTTTTCCTAAGGACTCGACCTTCTGGTATTTCTTCATCACTATCCTCTGATTCTGTTTCAACTTGCTTTTTGCTTTCAGCTGTTCTTCTTTCCACCACTTCTTTTATTTCCCCTACTTCTGCCCCTCCTCGTGGTTCTTGCACACAATCTTCCTGCTGACTAATTGACCCTTCTTCTAACTGGATGTTTGAATTCCCTACAACTCCTCGGGGGGTCTTCCGCAAGAATCTTTCCCTCACTTTCTGTATCTGGTACCTGTCCATCTAATTTCGTTATTTCAGGTGGAATTTCTCTCGGTTTTCCATCAAAAACTTGCTTATCAACAATTTCTTTGATTGTAACTTCACTGCTTTTCTCTTTTCTCCAATGTACCTGTTATTTTTCAGTCTCTGAGTCAGAGCTGGTATCAGAAATCTGTAATTTTCTTCTCAAGGGAATATTTTCTGGAGCAACAATCAAATTTGGTTCAGACTCCCCCCTTTCAGGATTTTCTCTAGTTCTCGTTTCTTCAGCATCTGATTCAGAACTAGTCTCTGACTCTTCAAAATATTCTCCTTCCTTGTTATCCACTGCATTTGGAATTCTCAATGTGTGACTAGCATGAATCCAGTTCTTTATTCCAGCACACTTCACAGCTGCAGTTGTGGTCAAAATCACTTGTCGTGGTTTTCCCCAACGTAACACCAGACAGTTTCTTCTTCTGTGTATTTTAATTCTCACCCAGTCTCCTGGGCTGAGATCATGAGCTTGCTTCTTTTCAAGGGTGGTGGCATCCGATCCAACCTGATGAAACACAGAATGAACTGCGTCAGCCAGCCCCTTAAAGTAATCCAACACCAAGTCATCAGTTATAGGGAACAGCTTGTTGACTGGTATGAAAACATGTCGCATTGCTCTTCCCATGACAATTTCATGGGGACTCAGACCTGTGTTCCTATCTGGAATAGATCTAATAGTCATGAGTACAAGAGGCAAGACATCAGGCCATTTCAAACCTGTGTTAATAGTGCCATTCATTTGTTCCACCACACCAGAAGCCTCTGGGCGATAGGCACAATGTAGTTTCTGTTGTACATTCAATGCTTCACAAATCAATTTCATGATCTCATTATGGAAATGCTTTCCTCTATCTGATTCAATTGTGACTGGGTACCCGAATCTAGGGATGAATTCCCTCAAAAGCAATTTTGCTACTGTGATTCCATCACTCCTTCTTGTGGGATATGCTTCTACCCATCTAGAAAACAAGCAGACCATCACTAGAACATACCTCAACCTGTTACAGGGAGGCATTTCAATGAAATCAATCTGCATTCTGGTGAAAGGCCCTCCTTCTCAACCTATCGTTCCTAGACTTACCACTGTCTTCCTTCCAGGATTGAACTGCTGACATATAAGGCATCTTTGACAAAGGCTCTCAGCTACCAGTCTGAATTTTGCATTATACCATGTTTGTTTAAATGACCTAACCATCGCGTCTCTCCCTATGTGTGCTTGTCCATGATACATCCGTGCCATGGCTGACACCATGCTATCAGGCATAACTGGTCTTCCATCTTGATAAACCCACACATGATCTGTTTCTCTTGGTGCACATCCTGCTTTTACCCACTGTCTCATTTCCTCATCTCCTGCTTCTTCCTGCAGCTGCCTCACTTCTTCCCAGGTACTCACAATGTTAGTAAACAGTAGGGGGCAAGAATTCATTTCTCTTTCTTTCGCCCTGTTGATTGAATTTTGATTGCGAGCACAATATTGCGCCACATCGTTGGCGTACTTATTACCAACTGCGACATAATATCCTGTCTGAACGTGTGCAGCACACTTCACAACGGCCAATTGCTTAGGCAGCTGTATCGCCTCAAGCAACTTCCCAACCACTTCAGCATTCTTTATGGGAGTTATACTTGAAGTCAGAAATCCTCTCTACAACCATATCTGACCGAAATCATGCACAACACCAAAGCCATATTGACTATCAGTTATCACAGTTACTCTCACATTCTTTCCCAACTTGCATGCTCTAGTTAAAGCTACAAGTTCAGCAACCTGAGCTGATTTTACTCCCTTCAGGTAAGATGCTTCCATTACTGCTGCAACTGTGCATACTGCATATGCTGCACTTAGCATTCCTTTGTCTGTTCTCAAGCATGACCCGTCCACAAACATCACAAAGTCACTTTCTGACAATGGTATATCTTTTATATCAGGACGTGGTTTGGTACAGAAATCAAGTACATCCAAAAAATCATGATCCACTTCATCTCTGACTTCCACATTCTCAGCATCAGGCAGTAACGCTGAAGGATTCACATTCAAGCATCTCGTATGGCTCACATTCGTTGCACCTAATATGACCTTCTCATATTTAGTCAGCCGACTATGTGTCATGAACTGAGTGCGGCTCCTTGTTAAAAGGTTTGCCACATCATGAGGTACAAACACTCGCACAGGATATCCCATCACAATTCCTTCACTCTGTTGCAGACTCTTACAAGTAACAGCTACTGCTTTCAAACAACCTGGCCACGCTACAGCTACAGGATCTAGCATAGCTGAAAAATATGCAATCGGTCTTCTCAATTTCCCATGTTTCTGCATTAGTACATAGAGTGCACATCCATTCCTCTCACTGCAGTACAACTCGAATTCTTTTTCGTAATCAGGCATTCCTAATGCTGGTGCTTCACACAGACTGTCTCTCAATTGTTTAAAAGCTGCTAGTTCTTCCCTATTTAAGTCAATTGGGTCTTTTACATCACTTCTTGTCAGGCGTACCAAAGGTTTTGCGATCAGGGAAAAGTTACTTATCCACTGACGACAATATCCTACCATTCCAAGAAAAATTCTTACTTCTCTTTGCGTCATTGGGGCTCTCATTCCTTTTATTATCTTGATTCTGTCTGTAGTTATTTTCCTCAGTCCTTTTTCAATTTTGTGGCTTAAATATTGTACTGTATCGATGGGGATACTTTAAGTCCTCCATCTGCCAAATGGTTTAGCAATGCTATAGTGTCCATTACACAAGCTTCTCGAGTCTTTGACGCCACAAGTAAGTCGTCAATATATTGAACCAGCACTGAATTCTCTGGCATTTCTAGGTCTCCTAAGGAATTTTTCAATATCTGATTAAATATCGAGGGGCTTTCTGTATACCCCTGTGGGATTCGGCACCATGCCAAAATACGTTCACCAAAACGGAACGGAAAAATTTGTTGACTGTCATGATGCAACGGGATGGAAAAGAAAGCGTGACACAGATCAATCACTGTATACCATTCTGCATCATGTGGAATCTGATACAAAATCACAGATGGATTTTGTACAATAGGAAAACATGACACAACAATTTTGTTTATCTTTCTCAAATCTTGCACTATTCTGAACTTTCCATTAGGCTTTTTCAGTCCCATAATTGGTGAATTACATGAACTACTCATTATTTCTCTCAAAATACCCTGTTTAACCATTTTCTCAATTATAGGAGTAACTCCTTTAATTATCTCAGGTGTCAATTTATATTGAGAAACATTTGGGTAACTTATTTCTTCCTTCACTGTTATCTTTACAGGATCCACATTTTTCATTAATCCTATATCTTCTCCTGTGAAATCCCAGACTTCTGCTTTTACTGTTTGTTTCAATTCTCTTGACAGTTCATCAGGGTTGAATACAGCAAATGCTTCAGTAATCTCAGGTTCCATGTTAGCCATTGTCATTTTATACAGTACATCTTAATCAGGGGTCTCAAATGCTATACCATCAGGGGTACAAAATATGGTGCAATTCATCTTGCACAGTAAGTCTCTTCCTAACAAATTTACAGGACTTGAATCGCACACAACAAAGCGGTGCATTTCGGAAAATTTCCCTATATTGACTTTTACTGGTTCTGTGAGACATGTTTTAATCTGTCTGTTGGATACTCCAACCACTTGCATTGTTTCGTCCGAGAGAGGAAGATTCTTAACATCAGCTGACCTAACAGTTGATCGAGTAGCACCAGTATCTACTAGGAAAGTAATATTTTCATCATTTACCTTTCCGTCCACAAAAGGGCCTGTCTGGTCTACTTCTAGAGCTGCGCCAAGTACGCACTCTTCTTCCTCCCTTCAGCACCGTCAATACTCTTCTTCTGACTCACTCTCATTGCGTTTTAGCCAATACTGCAAAACAGCGCTAGCGCGCGGCAGCTTAGTTATCTGTTCTTCGTTGTAGAATCCTGTCTCATTACTGTATTTCTGTGAATTTATGCTCTGTGGAAAAGGCGGTTTTGGCGCCTGATTCTGTTGGGTAACAACCTGTTGCTGTCGCTGCGGTTGACAACTCACCTCTTTCTGCACCTGCGGATTCAATGATGCATTATCACAGTTAGTATTCAGGGGAAATTTACACTCGGATTGCCAGTGCCCTATTCTTGCGCAATTGTTACATGGCCATTTCTTTTTGGCTTCTTCTATATTGAACTGACCCTTGCCTTTTCTAGCATTAAATTTAGGTTTTGATCCTGCACTATTTGCTTGTTCGGCCAACTGAGCTTCCTGTCTTTCTGCCACCTTTACCTGTGCCCACATGGCTTTTTCTTTTAACTTTCGCTGCTTGGCTTCGATTTCATCACTAAAATATTTTGCATGCCTTAGTACTTCATCTATTTTCTTATTTTGCCAATCTACTGTATGCTGTTTAATCATTTCACTTATCTCTGGAGGTAAACCATATACAAATCGGTATACAAAGTGACTTAAATCTTTTTCACTCAAGTTTTCATCACCACTAAACTGTTTAAAGGCAAGAATTAACCTTTCGTAATAAGCATGTACTGATTCCTTAGCTTCCTGATGAGTTCGATCTATTTTTACCCAATCAGTCTCCTTGGGAGGTACCTTGTTTTTCAGGCAAACAATTACTTGTTCATATTTTTTCATAACTTCTGGATCTGGGGTCCCTGTTTTTGGGTCTCTAGGGTATTCCTGTGTAGGCCAATTGATCATCAACTTGCATTCTGTCCATAGATCTGCTGGTACTATTATGTCAAATAGACTATTTAGATCAATCCACAAAACTTTCGATAATTTTACAAACCTATCCACTTGCCTGTACCACTCGAGTGGCTTTTCGCGTAGTAGAGGAAAGTAATTTGTAAATGACAAAATATCTTGTCTAGTCCAAGGAACATGTACATATCCTCCTCCTGGAATTTCTCTCATGGGACATCCTGTCAATACCTTTTCTTTTTCTCTTACAGGAAAAGCTGCAAATGTTTTGTCTGAAGCATCATCTCATTTTCTAAACCATTTACTTTTCCATTTATCTACGTCTCCCCATTTTCTTAACAAAATGATTATATCTTTAATCTGAGTTATTCTTCCTGTGGTGTTCAGATTTTCAATATCTTTTTCAGAAAAATCTACTCTGTAGGGTTTTTGTAAAGCTTTTGCACTTTCGAAGTCTATACCCATTTAGTTTGCCACTTCTTCTAGTCTTTCATGTAGGTTTCTTGCTCTCCAGGTTATACTTTTGCATAGAAATAGTAATTCTTCATCCTGATAATTTTTAAGCTTTTCTGTGGGGATAGTCCCGACTATTAATTCTTCCAAAACCATCCTGAGCTTGGCCACATCTATAAATTGGGGTTCTTTATCTTTTTGCTGCAAACTCCTTAGCCATTCACTCAATTCTTCTGAGGTAAGACCTACACTGTCTTTCCCAGTATTTTGTGGTGCTAATCTTTCTGGTGTTCCTGAGACTGACTCTGTCATCATTATTATCCACTAAACTTTGATTTACTGTCAAATTTCTAGGTGTACTCTGTTCTAATATACTTGTTGATTGTCTCCATGGATTCTTGTCTATATTCTTTTCTGGCCTCTCTGTTTGTTTATTACTGTTATAGGGAATCGTCAGACAATGCTCACTATCCTTCTGTTTATCAAAAATAGGCATTACAGGTCCTATGGTCACTGGAACAGTTACGGCTTCCAAACTTTTAGTTAATTCCCTAATCTTCTCAGTTAATTCTAAAGTGGTCTTTGCTAGTTCAGTTGAATTTTCATTACCCATTTTACCATGTTGCGTTTGCTCTAATTCTTTAAAAGGATTGTTCCTTCCTGTCTCTGGTAATACTGATTCAAATTTTATATTCTGTGAAGATTCTCTCATTGGGGCACTTGGTGTCAATACGGTAGAATCTGACTGATAAGAAGGTGGATTTTTATAAAACATGTCGTCAAGAACATCATCCTCCGATTCATGCACACCATATCCTTTTGACTCAACATTATTTCTCTTTTCCATACATTTTCTATTGCTAGCTTCTGCAGTATGTCTCACAGGGAATAAACCATCAGCCATATTTGCACTTCGCCATCTTCTCATTCTATCATCATGATTCTCCTGTCCATATGATCTACCAAACATGTACCTATACCATCCGCCACTCCTCTGTCGTTCTCTGTCATGCATTTCATCTTCCCATTCAGTCAGTGCTTCCAACTGTGTTGGTCTAGGTCTCGGTTCTAGATTCATCATTCTTTCTCTCAAATTTCTTAAAACCTCTAAATTAAATTAACCATGTTCTCGAAATGCCAAAACTCCATCATCTTTTGTATACTTTGCCCAATTGTCTAACCAAATACAGGTATGATATCCGTATTTCGCAACCATAAAGGATGCAGGCGATTTCGGTGGAGGAAGCAACTGTCCCTCTCTAGTCTTAATCGGTTTGTCCTTTTTAAATAAACTCTTGATCTTTCCAAACCAGGTCTTTTCCTCTTTCTCTGGTGGATCGTAATACATAATTTTGTCTTCCGTGTATCGCTAGACTTTCCCTACGACTATTTTGTTGTTCTTAACCAATCGTAGCGCGAATCACACTAACGCACCAATCAGGAGAGACTATGTCACTTCTGTAATTCTCCAATCCCTGCGCGACTCACACTAACGCACCAATCCGGAGCGTCTATGTCACCCTGCAATTATCCACTCTCAGCGCGGTATACACTAACGCACCAATCGGGAGCGTCTTCGTTTCTCACTAACTAGCCAATCCCAACACGGTCTTTCTGATGTCAGTTTTTGCTCGCTGCTTCTGCTGACCCCTCCTTTACAACATTTTCTCGGTGAACTTTTTTTTTTACATTCTTTTACTTACAAATCTGTTAGTAACAACATAAATACGCCACCATTATCTGTTTCGCTAACCAAGAATAGTTGATGACCTTTCTTACAAGAATTCCGTCTTTCCCGAGAGCAGCGCTTACCTCTGCCCTACTACGGAATCATTACTTCCGTTGATAAAGTAGCACATCCCTCTACCTTACCCTTCTAACAAGCATCAGCTAACCGTTTCTCCAGAATTAATTCACCTAGTTGGAGACCCAATGCTCCTGAGAAATAAAAGCAGAGTTTCACAATTAACCTGAATGCTATTTCATTCGCGCACTTTCATACGGAAAATGTAGTTCATTCACACAGAATTCTGTCTTTCCCGAGAGCAGCGCTTACCTCTGCCCTACTACAGAATTATAACACTTGTTAACAAAGTACCACTTCCCTCTACTTTTATCCTTCTAGCAAGCTTAGGGAACACCTATTACCTTTCCAGTGATAAGCGTAATCAGAGTGCCTTTTGGACTCCTGGTACCTAAGACCAAAATTTCACAGGTGACCTTCGCTACCATGCATTTCTCTCATACAGAAAATATCCCTAATGGCAACACACGACGATGTTACCGAATCGAACCCAGACAATGCGCCGTGCAACTCCAATCATCACACGTTTTCCCCGTGTACCTATAGGGCAACAACAATTCCGTCTTTCCCGAGAGCAACGCTTACCTCTGTTCTACTACGGAACCGTCACAAATTTCCGACTTCCTGCATCCCAGAAGCCGTCAAACAACATAGAACTCAACGCAACTCAATATAGAGTGTTAATACATAAACCAATTCTTATCCACAATCAATAATCAATAAGCAATTTACAAGCAATAATCACCAATCCAATACAATAATAACCATCCTCTGCTACCAGAAAAACTGCTGGAGAGGAAGACCGGGAAAAACGGGGAAAACAACTTATACCGGTATCCTCCCTGCATCGCAGACCCATCGTCACACACTCTCATTCATACATGCATCCATTGGTGGGGCCCATAACACCAACACTCTCACAACCTATTCAAGAGTCCGCACGCAGGAGGGATGAATGGTTCAAGCTCCAGACATGTGAGGGAAATACCTTATAACCTATAGGGAAGGAAAAGTAATTTACAAAATATACATTAACGCCCTCTCGCCTATAGATCCTTAATCCCAAAACATCAAGGCTCTCCTCCCACTTCGGTCAATGGACCAAATTAGTTGGATTGGTTGATGGTGATTTGGAACCAGCTAAAACACATTTTAAGACTTCAGAATCTATCTCTTAAATGAAACTCATGACTCATGAATTCTCGTTAATCATTATTTGTTTATCTAATATTTCATAATGAATTTAAATTGGCATTTTGTTTCGTCAAAGTTTAGAAAGTTCATATCAGTATTTAAGTAACTTGCATATCATCGTATTTACCTAATCTGGCTAATTGGAGTCCTCTAATTCATTGGCTCTGCATAATCTTGTCGTAAATCGTCCGAAAGCAAGCCTAAGCTCAATTGTTCTTAGCTCGGCAGGTTACAGTCCCAAACGTCAGCGTCAGCCCGAACGTCAGCGTCAGTATCAGCCAAAGCGTCAGAATATCGAAAAGATGGAGAATGTCCCTCTCTATTCTACTAGTTCTTTTATAATAAAATGTAGTACAGAAGATACAATATAATAATTTTGGACAGTCGTGATTGGCTGGTTGAGATCGTCCGATATCAAATTTTAGTTTTTAGTACAGTTCGAGGGGTGATGTCATGAGATTGTCCAAAGTCAGCTTTTTTCGGATTTATTGTAAGGTTGATTGTTCTCCAGGCTTGGCTGGTAACCCACTATGTCCGTGCTCGGGTACATCTCGGACCAAAGGTCGTGACGAGGTTTAGGAGAATCCTTGTGCGTGCGCATTTCACTCCGCGCCTCGTGGAACAGTGGCTACTTTGTCGTGTGGTGTCGGCGGCCATCTTGGTTTTAGGCCCAAGTGCTAATTTAAGCGAAACAAACACAAAAGTGTAATTAATACATAGAAATAATGAATCTAATGCTAACCCCTTACTAATCCCTCTATGTGCTTGTATTTATCTAGCGTATAGCAACATTTAAAACCATTAAATTCACCTTTTCGGTCCTCCTCTTTTGCAACATTACAAAAGCAACATATATCATGCAATATTCTAATTACCACTTATACTACTGTTAATATGCGTACAGATTTTAGTCATAAAGGTTATTTTAGCCATGCAAATGCAAATCCCACGTGTAATTCGAATGCTAATAATGTTGTCTAATAAAACATGCAAACTCGTTTAATATTATAGTTAATAGATTATTTAATTAATTTTTATTCAGAATAGGGGAGGTATACAAAATGTTGTACTACCCGCTCCATCATCAGCAAGGGGTGTCATGTAGGTGTTGAACAGGGTGGGGCTGGGTACAATCCTTGGGGTACGCCACAAATGAAGCTCTTGGGTTCTGAGGTGAAGGGTGGCAGGCGGATTCTCTGAGTTTATCCTCTGAGGAAGGATGTGATCCATTTGAGGGCGTCCTCCTGGACACCGATGCGGTTGAGTCTGTTGATGAGGATGTGGTAGGCTATGGTGTCGAATGTCACTGAGAGGTCGAGGAGGATAAGGGATGTTGTTTCACCCCTGTCGAGGAGGGATCTGATGTCGTTGGTGGTGGCTATTAGGACGGTTTCGGGGCTCAGTGCTAGTTCAGAACAGAGTATATGTGAATGTGCAGTCACTGATCACATTCAAATATGCTCCAAGCTGAAGTAGCAATCAGCTCTGACTAAAACAATTTTGAATTGCCCGGGATTTTCTAGAAAAGTATATGCACTTGCACACTTAAGGAGCCAGTGGTCACTGTGGTTAATAATCTATGCATGTATTCACAGGTAGACTGCCTATAGACCCCACCAGGTTCCCTATTCTCCCACCCACTGCTTTACAGACTCCTACCACGTACACTTCTTGTACTGTAATGATGGTATGCCAGCAAGTTTCAACAGAGCTGAAATACTTTCACAGGTAGAGTGCCACTTGCCAGTAGGAATCATGTATTCTGGCATAATGACCACCTGGTATTCCAGTTTTTATACACTCATTGTCTTTTTTTTACATTTCGACACATAGACTGCATGGGCTCCATCTCTGTCCACACCAAGTTCAATTTCTACTGTGTATCTCTCCAAGACCAATGTCATCGCAGTCACTTCTTCTGCCCTACCACTTCTGCTGAGAGCTCTGATTTCACAGGATTACCTATATATTTGTGAACACAACCTGGGCTTATTCCCATGTGTGGTCACCTCATACTTGAATGTACATTGAAGAGGGATGCAGATGGACTGAGGTCATATAGTGTGTGTTTGTGAATTGATTGTATATTATTGTTTTTTCTACAAATCTCAGAAATGGCTTGGTAGCGGCTGGCTTCACACTGTGATTCAGAGGGGTGTGCAGAATTCAAAAGTTGACGATCCACAGCATTAGAACAAATAACCTGATGAAATGGGCCTCACATTATCCATGCAGCCAACCAGACATAATCTGTGCAAATAAGGTGGGATGCACAAGAAAGGTGGTAAAGGCTTTATTTCTGTAGGAAAGTGGATTGTTAGTAGGTGGAGGTATGTACCTTCAGCTAGTAATAATATTATAATCACTTTATTAGGTCCAGTCAAGGCTCAGAGAATTAATCCTTGCTCATCCCCTGATAGCTTGGCAACCAGCAATCAGACTTAAGTTAGGAGGCAGGTAAATGTAAAGCATTTAATATCACCAAAACAATAAATAAGTAATAGACGCAACACAATGAAATTCAATACCTATTTATAGATATAGGAAATACATTTATCTTTAAAATTACACCAAAATGACAAAAACCCAATTTGGAAAACTGGAGCTATACATTTATAAATATTAAATAAAAAACATGTGCATACTAGCGCCATAAAACTCAAAGAGCTGCTCACGGCTATCTGGTCGCACTGGACTGGGACAAAGTCAAACTTAGAGGCCGACCGCGTTAGAGCACGGGTCATATATGTTTAGTACTAGGCAATGTTCCAGCTAATAATTTTTGCCTGTGTGTGGAAAGGGAATGTTTACATGCACCCTTGTTTCACGTTCTGCTCCTGCGGGTAAGCTTGCACTTTTATGGGGTGATTTAGAGGAATTACTGCTTGGTAAATTTGCAATTACTTGGTGCTACCTAGTATAGTTTAAAGCATATTGCTCCACTTTATTTGTAAAAAGACATATTTTGGAAGGAGTTTTGAATTGGAAATCATGACATCATCCAGTACACCACTGTACACTTATGCTCTGTGAAACAGGAAACGTAAGGCCCATCAAATCGAGAAATTCTAGAGTATGTCCATAAAAATTGATGTGACTCGATAATATTTGCATCAGAATTGATAGGCAACAGAATGGTTAATTTTTGTGCTTATACTTTCTCCCATAAGAGTCACTGTGTCCACAGAGCATGCGTAACCCTACTCCACCATCAGTTACAGTGATCAAAACACCTGCCCTGCAGTTAAGTATGCCTCATAATACCTGCCTTCCAGGTATTGTGAGTAGAAACAGTGAACCTGAAATAGGAGTTGTGCGTTCCATAGGTCTCACACTGAGATGCCTTCGGTTATATAATGCAGCACATAAGAAGTATCAAATTCCTGTCCAAAATAGCACCTATCAATGGTTCACAGAAGGATTGACTTCTCTGTTTCCATCTCTTTCTCCCTCGCTCTCTCTTTCTCAATCTACTTGTCTTTCAACGTCTCTCTCAGTTCGTCTCTCACTTCAATATCAGTTTCCTTCCATCTATGGCTCCGAGTACATATACACCTTCCTCCCACCCACACTCTGTTTCTCTATCACTCTCTGTACTTCACTCTCTCTTTCTCCCTACTTATACTCAGTCTAGCACTTTAACCTAGATTCTCACTAGAACACTTATTCACATGCTTACCTAGTCACTATCTCTCAGACACTACCATTTTCAACCATGTTAGTGCTCTATATTTTACTCACTAGCTCTTTCTGTCTCCACAAATGATTCTCTTGCGCAGAAAACAGTTGCATCCTCTTTCGCACCTTCGCTTCGTCACTTCCTGCGAATCAGACAAAAAGTGTAAACTAGGCAATAAATAATAGGCAATATATGAACATGAAGGAATGCGACTTAACTGCACAATACATAACGCAAAGATGAAATTGTTTTAATATTAAATGTCATAGCTTGTCCTCCAGGTAAACTTAGTCAAAGTGAAACACAATTTGCGAAAGAAATACTGTATAGAATGTTCATTGGAAACTAGTGTCTTAGGAAAAACGTGGAAAGGAGAAATGTAAAGCAGACTTAAATTTGTTGCTAGCATCTAAACACAGTGCAGCCAGTGAGAGGAACCACAAACTCTTGATTTAATGTCAGAATAAATCAATCTATCGAATTTAAATCTAAGAAAAGGAAAACTTACTGTGTTTTGTGCAGTGCAATTCTGTGCACATGAAGTACTTAATGAGTTGGGTTCTGTTCATCCCTAACTAGCTTTTGTTAGGCCTCGGTTTATACAGAATGCAGTGGGGACAGCAAAGCTGTGACGTAGCCAGATGAACAGGCAGAGGAGCAGACTGGACGAATTGGTGAGGCTGCAAGAGAGAAACGTGAGCAGTTTAGATGCATGTTATGGCTCAAATCAGAACACGCAAAATTCGAACAACATCCACAGGGACTGGAAGGTAGATGGAAAAACAATAACAGTCTTGTCTAATAGTATGTGCAAAAAAGGGTGTTCCCTCAATATCTACTTTGTATTAGTTCTCAGTATAGCTTATGAACAGCCTGCTGTGTAATGTTTGTGACAGGAGACACCTTTGCCCTGCGCGCCTCTGCTGGGACTCTGTGCGTTGAGAAATGACAGTGAGTGCACATGCACAGGTGCACATTTTAAAGGGAACATAGGTGCTTCGTCCCGGTCAAGATTTTGCCTTCAAACTTGTCTTTTTCTTGAAGCTATTATTTGGTCATCGAGCACTCACGATCTTTGACGACGGCGGCCTACTGCAGCGCGATTCCTCTGTGAGTCCCTGGATCTCTTTGTCCTCAGCGTCGATGGCGAGGAGCTCTAGGGCTTTCAGCAGGACAAATCAGGACGGTCAGGCTGATTCTCGAGTCAAAAATGGCAGCTTGACTCTTGACGTCAAGTCGGTCTTCTTCTGTAGCTTTTTACCAAACTTTGTAGATAGTTTCTAAACTTTCAGAATGTCTTCTTGATTGTTTCCTTTGTGCTGTACAGCAGCACCGCCAAGGGTTCAGAATCTCTGGATTGCCTCTTGGGGTCTGTGACTCAATCTCCCAAAATGCACCTGGGCAGTCAAGGAAAATCCAGTTGTAGCTGGTCAACTGGAGTAGTCCTCTCTTTGTCTGCAGCAGGTGACTTCTTCCAGCTCTTTTCTACCTATTGATGCTTAGGGAGTCCACTCATTTTCCTTGAATCAGGCACAGTCCTTTCTTTGTGGAGCATTGAAAGTGCAGCAGGTGCAGTCCTTCTGAGTGCAAGCCTTCTGTGCCACAGTCCAAGGGTCCAGCAGGGCAGTCCTTCTGTGAAGAAAGAAGAAAAACGCAGAGAAAGAAAACAAAGAAATGCAGAAAGAAGCAACAGAAGTCCTCAAAGACGAAGAAAAGTGCAGGAAGAAGGATAACGTGCAGAAAGAACAAACAGAAGAGCAGAAAGAAGCCTTGTTGCAAAATCATCCCGTACCCTCAACTTTTTCAGACGGATACTGGTGGTAACTGAGTCTGACTAACCAATCCTAGAGCCAGTGCTATGTTAAAAGACACTCAGAATACAGTGAAAACACCTACATACACTAGGGAACACTATGCGTTGGGGTCCCCCTGTGATTAGCATGACCTCCTCTGTAAGCCCCTAGTATATAATAGGACAGGGGATTAAAACTACCTCTTAAAACGCGCCACACTGTGTAAACACGCCCTGCGGCCGTTTTTTAAGTTGGGAGATTAAGTCCCCTTGAATCCTGAGGGTACCTAGGGGCAAAATAGCTCACTAGGTACGTCCAGTAAGCGCCATTGCAGAGAGGTGTAAAAAGGAGCACGGCCTGCACCACCCCTCTGCAACGCAGCTCAGTGGCGCTTACTGGAAGCACCTGGTCGACTAGTTAGCCCCCAGAGGCCCTCAGGATTGAAGGGGAATTATTTCCCCAACTTAAAACACGCCATAGGGCGTGTTTGCACACTTCACCTCAGGTCCCGTCCCCTCCCTTCCCCACTGTGTAAACACGCCCTGCGGCCGTTTTTTAAGTTGGTAGATTAAGTCCCCTTGAATCCTGAGGGTCCCTAGGGGCAAAATAGCCCACTAGGTACGTCCAGTAAGCGCCATTGCAGAGAGGTGTAAAAAGGGGCACGGCCTGCACCACCTCTCTGCAACGCAGAGCAGTGGCACTTACTGGAAGCACCTGGTGGGCTAGTTGGCCCCCAGGGTCCCTCAGGATTGAAAGGGAATTATTTCCCCAACTTAAAACGCGCCACAGGGTGTGTTTGCACACGTCACCTCAGGCCCGTCCCCTCCCATCACCACTGTGTAAACGCGCCCTGTGGCCGTTCTAAGTTGAGAGATTAAGTCCCCTTGAATCCTAAGGGTCCCTAGGGTCAAACTAGCCCACTAGGTGCCTCCAGTAAGCGCCAGAGAGCTGCGTTGCATAGAGGTGTAAAAAGAGGCGTGGCCTCAGAACACCTGTCTGCAACGCAGCTCCCTGGCGCATACTGGAGATACCTGTTGGGCTAGTTGGCCCTCAGGAACCCTCAGTATTGAAGGTGAATTAATTCCCCAACTTACAACTGGCCAGGGGGGCGCGTTTGCAGAGTGCTGCAAGGAGGGGGCGTGGCCTCCGGCGCGATGCCGGTTTTTTATTTATTTTATTTTTTTAAGAAGGAGGGCTGTGTGGCCCCCCTTCTTTTTCTAATGTATTGGCCCTGGGGACCCCATCCCCCAGGGCCTGCACCGTAATTTTTTGTTGTTGAAAAAAAAATTATTTGGCCCTCCCAAGGCCTTAATCGGCGCCGGGGACCCCAACCCCCGGGTCATGGCATTTTTTTTCTTAATTCTTTAGGAGGGGGGCTGCGTTGCCCCCCTCCTCAGGCCACTTATGGCCCCGGGGACCCCATCCCCCGGGGCCGGCCTTTGTTTTTTATTATTTTAAAAAAATATATATTTATAGAAACACCTAGGACATGCTGGACAAACCGTATGTACCTATCACCATGACGATTTGCGTGATATTCATTAAAAGGCGACTATGCATACAATGAATCCACGTGGAATGTATTTACACCACTAGTGCAGCTCTGACGTGTCTGACGCCCTACCGTGCCTAATCCCGGCGCCCCCGCCAGTGGGTACTTTCCAAGTAGACACCCTTGTCGTTTATTTATGCAAACATGGGTAGCTATTGACGGGCACATTTAATACACACGCACACCAAGCCATTCAAAGGGGATTCAACAAAAATTAGACCAAACTATGCAAGAAACCACCCTCACGGTTAATAAAACACACATCCACCGCCATATGTGCAATACTTTTTATTTTACTCTCTGGAAAGGAGACGAACCTCACTTGAGTCACAGCGTGCTCCTGGCTGAGCCCAATGCTGTGTTACACCCACCAGTGCCCGCCGAGTGCCACACACCTCTGTGTTGTATTCCACCAGCTAGTGCGTATGCTATGACACTCTCTAGCCCATGTGCACTGTAACACCACCCCGTGAATATGTCATGGCACACTTGCCTTCGCACGGGTTATAATGCCCCATCTAACGTGCCTTCCTCGATGCCTATGTTATAACGCACAGCGCTATGCCATACATATTACAATCTGGGATCCATATGTTTGTCACAGTGCATATGCAACGTTACACTCCCCAGCACATATTTTATATTACAACTTTAGAGACTAGTTAGGTTACACAACACTGCCCTGTGCATATTACACTCCAAGGCGCATATCGCATAGCACGCGCTAGTGCCTGTGCTATCTCGCGCTCTCCAATGAATGTCATTGCGCACAATGTATTGCATATTATATTTCACGCCCCGGTTCATCTTATATCACACTTTTTGGTGCATAGTTTATACCATATACTATATCTAGTTTTCATTTTCAATCGTGCTCTATGTTCTATATAACACTGCTTCCATCTACCCTTTTCACAGGCATTACATTTTGCGATGGGGGGGTGGAGGGTCAGGGGGTGTTTCTGCCAAGTGAGCCCGGAGTCACATACACACATTTTAAAAACAATAAAGTTCCTAATACCCACCTTCTCTGAACAGGTAGCTTGCTGCCCCATCCACCTCTTCCCTATCCTCTGTTGTCTGAATCCATGGACTAGCCTCCTCCCTCCTGCCATGCACGGTCTGATGTGCTGCCACTGCCCTCCATTTAGCATGATGTACCAGTCCACTCCTCCTGCCCTCCATTGCCCAATTATATGGCCCATCATTGACCTCCTGCTTAGCCTCTGTGCTTAGCTTGCTGACCCTATACGCCTTCCCTCTGCCCTCCGATGTCTTTGTGCATGCCACTGCTCCATCCTTTTTGCCCACCATGTTCGATGGACCTGCCACTCCTATCTACTCTGAGTGTTCTGTTGAGCTGCCACTCCCCTCCCACCTGCCTAGCATTGTCAGATGACTGTAACCTGTCCCTGCCACCTCCACCCTGCCTGTCCACATGCCATGCCCCTATCCCCTTCCTCCTATCTTCCATGGTCCATTTTACCGCCACACCCTTCTGCCCTCCCTGGTCTGTTGTGCTGCAACTGCTCCTCCTGCCTGCCCCATGCGGTCTGTTGTGAGGCCCCTTCCCCTGAACTCTCTTGTCTGTGCCCAGGTCCTGACCCTCCCCGCTATCCTCCATGGTCCTTTGTGCATGCCCCTGCACCCTCCTTCTTGCCCATCATAGCCATTGTGCTGCCACTAACCCTCCCGCTTGCCATGCATGGTCTTCTGTGCTGCCATGGCCCCTCCCACCTTCCCTGTGTGGCCAGCTAGCTGCCCCTGACCCCCTCCCACCATCCCTCCATGGTCTGTGTGTATGCCATCATAGTCTCATTGTTGCTCTCCATGGTGTGTCATGTTTCTAGTGCCCATCCTGCCTGACCTCCATGGTCATCTTGCTGCTCCTGCCCTGCCCCCTTGCCCACAGCCCTCTGTTTCCATGTGCAGACCCCTATTCCCTCCCTCCTGGCTTGTCTGTTCCATTGTAATGGCCCTGATCCATCCCCCCTGCCCTTTATGGTCTTTTATGCTGCAGCTTTCTCTCCTGTCTGTCCATTATGGTCAGCTAGATACCGTTGCCTCTTTCCCCTCTGTTCTCTGTTGTCCATGTGCATGGTCCTGTCCCCTCCCTATTGCTTTCTATGGATTGTTGTGCTGCACTCCCGTCCCGCATGCCCTGTGTGGTGTATTGTGCTGCTGCAAACCCTGATGCCTGCCCTGTAGGGTCAGTTTGGTGCACCTCTCCATGTCCCTCCTGTCGTCTGTTATCCGAGTCCATGTCCCTACCCCAATTCCTCCTGCCTACCATGATCCAATGTACCATACTTGCGAACATTTTGAACTTGGTAAGAGGGAGATTTTGAAAAAAAACTGGGGTATTGATTTTCCCCTTTGAGTTGCATTGAAAAAGAGGAGATTGTAGACAGGAGACAGATCAAATAAAGCCCATTTGAGCTTAAAAACATTGGACGTTTCCTGGCTGAAGCGGGTCTGTTGGCATGTATGGTTGTACTACCACTGCCTCTTCCTTCTGCCCACAATGGTCTACTGTATTGCCACAGCCTCTCTTGCCAGTCCTGTATTGTTGGTTTGTTGCCCCTGCCCCCCTTTCCACTGCCCTCCATAGTCTGTTGTGCTGTCACTGCCCTTCCTGCCTGCCCAGTGTGGTCAAATTGTTGCCTCTGCACTCTCCTGCCTGCCTTCAATTTTCAGAGTCCGTGCCCCTGGCCTCTGCCTCTCAACAGTATCCCTATGAACAACTAGATTGCTAACATTCTATATTTATTGCAAAAGTGTGAAACGCCTGACGTCATCTTGATGTAATCAAAACTGTAATACCTAGAGCATTTCCTTTAGAAATTACATATATGAGAGGGTCTTATTTGCATCAAAATTATGGTTAGTGCTTTAAAAAACTAAAATGAGGACATATTTTCTGAGTTTTCAAATAGCGACAAAGAACTTTTAAATTATTTGTAATCTTTATATTTTTTTATCCAGTTGACCACTTGATTAAATGTTGCACCTAGGGGAGAGGATGTGGTGTTACTTCCAGAGCTGCAGACTTTGCAACTGGGGAACCAGGTTGGAGTTTCTGCTTCAGCTCAACATTCTGTGATTCTGGTCAAATCACTTAATTTCCCCATGTCTACAACCAAAATGAATTTGATCTTGTGTGATGTAACCAATGCTCATGTAAAGCACTCCAATACCTGAGAAGTCTGCACTATATAAAACTGCAAATACACAAAAAATAAGTGTTTTGCACACTTCTGTCATTGGGCTACATGTGGGCTACATCTGGGTGATATTTGTGCTGCATTTGGGCTCTTTTGTCTCTGGTGGCCATCTTGGGAGATTTATTTGTTATGAAGTTTCCTAATTTCCTCATTTACTGCAGTCTCCTCAGTAGGAAATGCTTTCAGTTTTTTACTTTGATTCCATCAAGAAGGTATTCAGATATGTCACACATTTGCCATAAATTCTGAATGTTAGCTCTGAATGTTAGCACTCTAGTTGCTCATTAGATCACTGTAGTAAAGCTACTGCTCACCACGGAAGTCTGCTGCTGGTATTAAAAGTGCATGTTTCAGTCTGCATATCAGAATGTTTTAATGAAATAGAAGAGGATTTGAGAAGTCACTCAAAACGTGCCCTATTGTTTTCTTTCTTCAGCACTAATCATAATTTCTATGGCAAAATGAACCCCCTCATTGTGTTCCTTTTTAAATTAAATGTTTTAAGTGTTACCAGTTTATTACAATTAAGATGGCTTCAGGTGTGCCATACTTTTGTCATAAGTAAGACAGTAAGCGCTCTAGTTGTTCTTAAGAACACTCTGGGACATTCTGTCATTGGGCTATACTTGGGCTACATCTGGGTGATATTTGGGCTACATTTGGGCTCTTTTGTCTCTGGTGGCCATCTTGGGAGATTTATTTGTTATGAAGTTTCCTAATTTCCTCATTTACTGCAGTCTCCTCAGTAGGAAATGCTTTCAGTTTTTTACTTTGGTTCCATCAAGAAGGCATTCAGATGTGTCACAGATTTGCCATAAATTCAGAATGTTAGCACTCTAGTTGCTTAGATCACTGTAGTAAAGTTACTGCTCACCAGGGAAGTCTGCTGCTGGTATTGAAAGTTTCAGTCTGCATGTCAGAATTTTTTACTGAAATAGAAGAGGATTTGAGAAGATCCTCAAAATGTGCCCTAATTTTTCTTTCTGCAGCGCTAATCATACTTTCTATGGCAAAATGAACCCACTCATTTTGTTCCTTTTTAAATTAAATGTTTTAAGAGTTACCACTTTATTCCAATCAAGATGGCTTCAGGTGTGCCATACGTTTGTCATAAATAGGACTGTTAGTGCACTAGTTGTTCTTTAAACCACTATGGGAAGCTGCAGTAGAACACAAAGGAATCAACTGACAGTCTCTGCCCTTGTTGGATGTACATGTTTTACTGAGAATGTCAGACTTCATTCTCACATGACTGAGAAAGATAATGTGAATTTACAGAAAATATGCTCTCAGTTTAGCTTATAGATCACCTTCCAAACCTCTGTGGGAAAAGCATTAGAAAATAGTTTTCTCTCAAACATGATTCATGATATCACAGCAGAAGGCTTTTTCACTTGGTAAAATCCCCTTAGAACACACCACAATTCCTAAAATGAGTATGGTACCATCAACAAATGATTTATAATGTAACTAAAGTCTTAAAACCTTCTATTAACCGCAATGCTTTTAAATGAGGTGCTATCATGTATATTGGTCCCAAGATGGCTGCCAACACTTCTTGGATGAAGTACTGACAGCCAATCAGATCGCACGATGAGATGTGTGGTTAGGTTCCGCCCAGATATATCTATCTTTTTAACTCTAATTTTCTCAGGAACTACTGAACGGATTTACACCATTGAAGCAAAAGGCACGAGTCTGAACAGAGGACTACCTCCTTGCCAAATTTGGTGTAATTCCGTTCAGCAGTTCGGGCTGTAGCTGCGTCAACAGGTCCTATGGGAAAATGCATGGGGAAAACGCGTTTTGGGACCCCCCTTTTTGCTCGGCTCCCACTTGTTGAATCACCGTGAAATTTTCAGGATAGAAGCTGACCAGAGCTGGCCAAAAGTTTGGAAAATTTCGTGAAGATTCGTCAATCGGCGCCAACGTTATTCCAAATAGAATGTTGCGGATTTCCTATGGAAAATAGGTCCTAACTAACTACCTACTGGCGACTGCCAGTAGGTAATATATATATATATATATATATATATATATATATATATATATATATATATATATATATATATAAAATTAGGTAGATTTAAAAAAACGTAAGCTCCACAATAAATGAAAATAAACCAAAAACATAAAAAATAAAAGAATAATGCAAGGGAAAACAAGTGAGACATAACAATTGGCCTATTAAAAGCTGCTAATCTGCATTTGTATCAACAAAGATCCAGGATCATATCCATTCCTCATATAAAACCAACCTATCAATTGTTGATACTCACTTGTGCTTTTGAATATAGTTTGAATTCGTGAGAAGATTGGAGTGGTGTGTAATTTTTGGGTGTTAATCCTATGGGGACTTTTGTGACGCTTACTGTGTATTGTTGCAGCCTCAGGCCTCTTCACACCTACTCAGATAGCAGCTTGGTTCAGATTGAGAAAGGCTGACTAATCAGAAGAGGTTGCTACAGGGCTGCATAAGGTAGCTTCAGGATAGTAAGTTCATAGACTACGTTCCTGTAATCATTATAATAAATCCAAACTTGGCAATTTGTTGGATTTATTGTAAGCATTATTTTGATATTTTGAATGAAGTTGCCAACTAGCTCCAATCAAAAGTAAGACTTTAGTAAGCTTAATAAAGCCTTCCAATGTTAGCCTATGGGGCTAGCAGCACTACAATGGGGAAAACAACTTTGGGTGCTTTTCCCCACCAGGGCATATAAACATATTTTATAATAGCCCTACTTTTTATAACAAGACACCCTACCGTTAGGGGATCTTAGGCAGACCTTAGCAGTGACTTATAATTAATAAAAAAAAGTAGTTATGGGCTTTGGAAGTACTTTTAATGGCAAAGTCGAATGTGGACGCAGTTTTATTTTAAAACCAGCCTGCAAGGTAGGCCCAGCTTTAAAATGACACCAAACACCACATCAGTGCAATGAGTCCACTAGGGGCTCTGAACCTACATGCCCTACCAGATACGAGTGACTTATAGGTAGGCTGTCTTGGCCAATTAGAATTATACCAATTAACATATACTTTTTAAGGGCGGAGCACTGGGGCTGGTTAGTAGAGCACAGAGCACTTTCAGAGTCAGTAACCACCACCAGCATCAGTCAGAAAATAGGGGTGATTAGGGCAAAAAGGATTACTTTCCTACACGGCTCCCAGATAAAAGGTGATGGTTAACTAACCTATATCCTGATAGTCTTCATCATCTAAGTGGAAAAACTTGGAAAGTTCATTTGCATTGGCATGGGCAGTCCCAGGTCTGTGTTCCACTCTGAAATCCACCCCCTTTAGGGAAATGGACCGCTTCAACAATTTTGGGTTCTCTGCATGCATCTGAGTAGTCTGTCGTCAGTTTCAACACAGAAGTGAGTACCAAACAGCCATGGTCTTAGCTTCTTCAGGGGCCATACCACAGCAAAGGCTACCCTCTCAATGGCACTCCATCTTTGCTCTCTCGAGAATAGTCACCTGATAATGAATGCAACTGGTTGAGCTTGGCCCTCTTCATTTACTTGTGCCAGTATTTTCCCCTTCCCTTGCTCTGAATCCTCTGTCAGTGCAAAACAAAATTCCTAATCATAGTCAGTGGCCAGTAGGACTGAGGCTCAACACATGGCTTCCTTTGGTGTGTCAAAGGCCTTCTGACACTCTGGGGTCTAAATGACCTTTTGGGTTATTTCTTACTGGTGAGTTTTGCCAGGGGAGCCAAAATGGTCCCATAGTTCTTTAAAAACCTCCTGTAGTACCCAGTCAGGCCAAGAAAGGCCCTGCCCTGTGTTTTAGGAGCTTCCCAATCCAGGATTGTCTGGATATTGGTCTGGAGAGGTTGTGCATGGCCTCCACCTACAAGATGGCCCAAGTACACCACTGAACCTTGCCCCGATAGTCAGTCCCCCTGTTGCAGGGCCTGAAGCACTTCCTCAGATGGACCAGTGTTGCAAGCCCCGCATCTGAAACTCTAGGTGGTTCTGATAGGGCAGCGACTGTCCCAAACTCCCTCTGAGGTCTAACCATAGGTAGCAGTGACATTATTAAACTGGTCTAATGGAAGACTCCAAAGGAAGGGGGGTTGGGAGTGAGTGAGAGAAAGAAATACCAGACACTTCTGGGTGCTGGTCTGCATCACGAGTGATTAGGTCTACACCCTGCTTGATCTGCTGCAGCTAGGCCAGTACTTCTTAGCTCATGTCATACACTATTCTAGGTCCTGTGAAGGGGAACAGACACTGTTACCAAGAGTTTACTCAAGATAAACATAATACAATCATTGAACATGCAGACAAGTATACCATTATATATCATAAACATTCCTGCATTTGCCACCATGCAGATTCCTTATTTCTGGGAAAAGAGAGTCCATGAGCCAGACTTAGTGAAGTTATTAGACTGGCGTGTGTCCATTACATTCACATCAACTACTCATCATAGAGACCAGAGCCTAATGTTTATACAGTATCCAGGGTTAAATCCACAAGATAGCGCACAATCAGCGATAATCATAAAAGGAGTTCAGAAGTAATTGTTCATTCGGTCTTCTAGGAATTCAAAAGCCTTCCAATATACTGTTCTGGGACGCTTTGCTACTGAGTAATAGTTTTCTTTAAATCCAGTAGATGGCGCGCAATCAGTGATAATCATAAAATGAGATCAGAAGTAATTGTTCATCCTGTTTCCTAGCAATAAAAAAAAGCCTTTCAATATACTGTTCAGGGAAGCTTTACCACTTGGTTAATAGTTTTCTTGGTAAAAATAATCTTGCTATCCAGTAATTAAAGGAATGAGGTTTACCTTTCTCCATAGCTGACAAGGTTTCAGATTGCTTATGTGTGACATTTTCATAATTCCCATGTAATTATGAGTGACAGTCAATGACTATGAGTGACCCTTTCTCCCAAGCAAAATCAAGCAATGAAGATGCAGGAAACATATAAACATTAGAAATTCCACCCATTTGAACAATGAGAAACTCTAAGAAAATCTTAAAACTGCTGCAAAGCACCTGAAATGGAAGGGTGCTGTGGGACCCAACTGTACCAAACAGCTTGTAAGCGGCCCCAGCATGGGTAGCAGACAACTTTTTACTCTGCAGGATGAAGAAACACAGCTAAGAATGTTCTTTGCTGCCACGATGAAACGCCTGGAACAACTTTTTTTGTGAGATTCCTCAAGTGCATTAGGTGCATGATCTTAACTGTATAATGTTTTATTGCTTTTATGGTACAAACATGAAATGAAAAATCTTAACTCCATAGCTGCCAAGTGTTCAGGTTGCTTACAATTGATATTTCAAGATTTGCATTCTGCTTATGTGTGTCATTTTAATACCTTATGTGTGCCGTTTTTAGTGACACTTTCATGAGTTTAGCAGAGCAGTGATTTCCATATCATGAAGTTAATACCAGAAACGACTCTCTTTTATGTAGCATAATGGTAGAAGTGGGCAACCCAAGCAAAGCTAGTGCCATATTTGAACTAAACTTGCCATACCTGTGCCGTTGTGCACGCCGCCACCGCCACGAGTGAGGGGGCATTCATCCTTGCATGTGTGGAGCGTGTGGAACTGCTCCCTGGTTGCCGGTCCATCGCCAAGAGTCAAAGGGCGACACGGAAGGAGAATCCAGTACCGCCGCTCCGGGACTACAATTCCCGGCGGTCCCTGCGGCGGCGCGGAGCTTGGACGCCACACTTGCGCCAGGAGGCGCGTATAACTCACGTCGCGCCCGGCGGAGCGGGGGGAAACTTGCCATACCTGTGCCGTTGTGCACGCCGCCACCGCCACGAGTGAGGGGGCATTCATCCTTGCGTGTGGAGCGTGTGGAACTGCTCCCTGGTTGCCGGTCCATCGCCAAGAGTCAAAGGGCGACACGGAAGGAGAATCCAGTACCGCCGCTCCGGGACTACAATTCCCGGCGGTCCCTGCGGCGGCGCGGAGCTTGGACGCCACACTTGCGCCAGGAGGCGCGTATAACTCACGTCGCGCTCCGCTTCGCGGGACGCGCGCGGGCGGCGCCGGGCTGAGCCCGGGCAGAGGGCGGGCCGTCTGTGGCCGTCAGGGGCCAAAGGAGGCCGGGCCGGGCCATACCCCTTTCTTCCCAAACACAACCAGCCCAGGAGGATGCCCTCTCCAGGACTTTGCAAATCGACTGCCAGGGAAGGGGGCTGCAATGCAGGGACGTTGGACAAGTACTTCAAACCTACCAAAGAAGATGTAGGTAAGGAAAATTCACTGGAGAAACGCAGGGCTGAGCGGCGGCGCTCCATTGATTCCATGAAGAATACGCCCCTGCCAGAGATCATCCCGTATCCCATTACCCAAGAGGATGGCACGCCCCCACTTAGTCTAAAACCTCTGACCCCTGAGGACTTTCCTCTTTTATTGCGGGACATTCCCACTTCCCCTGAGTTGGCCTCTGGAAAACCCTTAGATACAACCCCTTCTGGGACTTGTCCTACTCTTGTTAATCTGGTCACCCAAACCCCACCTTCGCACGCAGCCAAGAAAAGCAAGCCTAAACAAAGAGTTGAGGTAGAGATGCACAGGCCCCCACCAAGCAAACGTAGTAAAAAGTCAACGGGGGGCAGGGGGAAAGTAAAACCGTCGCATCTAGATTTCGGTAAAAAACACACACTTGCACCCCAGCCTGGGAGGGATAATACGATTGCTCCCACTGCTCTTCTCTCAAAGGTCTCTAGTCCAACTAGAGCTACTATTCTAAACATCCCAGTGGCTGATATACCTAACCCTTCTACAGCTATAGGGAGCCTAGAATCGCTACTGCGTTCTCTTCTACAGCCCATTAGCGATAGTCTGATAAAAGACGAGAGTAGGCTCACCTTATTGGAAACAGCTTTTACTAATCTGAACACCTTAGTGAGTAAGCAATCCAATAATATGGGACCTTATCCCCCCGCAGAAAACCTTACTAAAAAGGGAATTACGAAGGGTAATAACAAAGTCTCCCCCCAGAGTGCGACTACTGTCCCTCCTTTACAACCATTAATGGCTGTTTTAGACCATGCACCGCGCTGCAATGTATCCAATAGGCCCAGAGAGACATCGAATTCTGCCTCTCAAAATCCCCATTCAGGGACTATTGACGGCAATTTAGAAGCTGGTGGTATCTCTCTACCCTCCCCGGGTCGGCCGGCTCCAAGCCCACGGAGACCAGACTTGCCACCAGAGGCTAATAGTCTAACGGTGGTCCTAGCAGGCGTCCCCCGCTTAAAACTAGGGGAGATCGAAGATTACCAATCACTAAAATACAAGGTCATCAAATGGCTGAATTGGAATCGACCCCTACCGTCCCATTTTAACAATGAGATTATCATGGTAAGAAGGGTCCCCTGGTTAGGTAAAACTAGGAAATCAATAATAGGGGACTGTATCCTGACAAGTTTTAAGGATCCGGGCACTGTGCGGCACATTTGTAAAGGAATAAATAGGTCACTTGACTCTACTATCCAGACCATGCCAGTATCCTTTTTCTTCCCCCCTACCCATATGCATCATATCCCGACACAAGATGAGTGGGTGAGGGTGGAACATAGACATAGATATAGGGATCGTGTACAACATCCAAATCTTCAGGTGCAGGACAGGCCCTACTTCCATTTTAATCGCTTTAATTGCCTGAATGGCTTGGATGGGGTCGATTGACTCCCTAGTCACAAGCCAACGGCTGTGGATTGTGGTTTTTGCAGTTCTCCTAAGCTACCTACCTCGACTGCTGTTGAATTGGACGGACCACTGAACAATCGGGCTGTCTTGGATAATTTATTAGCCCATAATGTTACCAACGCCCTTGGAACCTCGATTGACACATCATTGGTGGAGAATGGCCGCAGCAGATCTTTTGATCTACCGGCCCCTACTGTTAGCATCACGTTAGTATCCCCGATTTCAGTGGAGCCCGGAACTACATTTTTTAACACTATTACACCTCAACCTATGGCCACACAGCCTACCATTGTCAAATTCCCAGCTGCATGTGAGGACGTAACATTAACGCCACAAATTAATTACAGGCAGACCACCAGTGTCAAGCACTTAGGCAGGCCAAGCGGTTATGACCTGTCTATCCTTAGCTGGAACGTTGCAGGCATTGAATCAAGACTGTCTGACCCCCAGTGGGTCCAGCTATTGGACGGCAAAGATGTCATTATGTTTCAAGAGACCTGGGCTATAGGGAATGTGTACCTAGAGGGCTATCATTGTTTTAGTGTACCCGCTTCTAAGCCCGCTCACGGTCGAGCAATGGGAGGACTTTTTATTGGGATCAGAATATTGGCTGGTGGCACTTTTAAGGACTTATCATTCGGGAACCCAAACATTCAGGTTCTCGAATATAAACGAAAGACTTCGATTTATTTAATCAATTTTTATAACAATGATTTTAATTCAACACCAAATAGGAATTACGCAGCACTTTCTAATTTATTGGTACACCTTGATACGAACATGAACATAGGCCCAGGCGAGAAGTCAGGGATCCTTATTGGGGGTGATTTTAACGCAAAAATCTCAGGTAAATACCAATCAGAGGACAAAAGCTGCCCCGATCTCGCAGATCGCAGAGGTATTGAGCTTGTTAAGATTTTAAATGAACACATTCTTAGCAATGTTATGGAAGCAAGCCAGTCCCCAAGGTTGACCCGCGCCCCCACGTTTAGAGGGAGAGATTCAAAATCGACGATTGATTTCATTTTTACATCCCCCCACCTAACAGACTGTGTCACTGATTCAAATGTGGTAGAGACCGTATATGGAGATCATAATCCCCTTACAGTCACCTTGTATTTGGGCCCTAGACCAGTATATGCTAAATTTAATGGCGCAAGAGACATCACGCCATCGGGTGACGGTCTCCGTCTTAAATGGAGGAGAATTGACTGTGAAGCCCTACTTGACCGCGTAAAGAACGATCACCTAGCATTGGTAAACTCCTGTCTATCAATGGATGGAGACTGCCACAGAATAGTCACCGATTTTGGTAAATTATGCGTGGCAATTAAAAACTATTTGTTAGTCCCCATACCCCTTGAGACGAAGGACCCTAGATGGTTCGATTCGGCTTGCTCCACGGCAAATAGGGAATTACGTAGGGCATTAACAACCAAACCAAGGAACACAGCGGAGGTACAAACAGCTAGGAAATTTTATAAACAAAAAATAGCTGAAAGGAAGGCGGCACTTTTGATGGAACAGTGGGAGTCCCTGGTTGATAGCGCCAATTTGAAGAGCAGCGGGCAATTTTGGTCCGCTGTCAGGAAAATGCGCGATATGGGTAAAAACTTATCCCCTATTGGCTGCAATATAACTGGCCCTACCTGGGAAGCCCACTTCTCCAATATTTATGCTGCTCCCACTGAAGAAATAATCACCCCGGATCTGAGACAGTTGGGAGATTTACGGTTTGACCCCTCTGAGGTGGCGACAGCCATTAGAGAGAGCCTTGGCAACAAGGCCCCTGGACCAGATGGCCTACCTATAGATTTTATAAAACACAGCTCAGATTTATGGGCACCCATTTTATATAATGTTTTTAATAGTTTGTCAAGAGCGCCCATCCCCGAGACGTGGTCTCTTAGTATTATTGTTCCAATTTATAAAAAGGGCGACAGGTCAGACCCAGCAAACTACCGACCAATTTCGCTTTTGGACAATACTCTAAAAATACTTGGGCGAGTTATTTACAACAGGGTGGTAGAGTGGGCTGAAGATTCTGACCTATTGGATCCATGTCAGATGGGATTCAGGAGCGGGGTGGGCACGGTCGAGCAATGCTTGAATTTAAAATTAATAATTGATAAGTATACCGTCGCCCGATCTTCTCCTATATACCTCGCTTTCATGGATCTCTCATCCGCATTTGATTTGGTAAACAGATCAAAATTGTGGTCAATGCTTCTTAGTTATGGACTGGACGAGCCCTTAGTACACTTCTTGGCACATCTCCACACCGATCTCAGGGCACAAGTCAGGATTGGGTCGGGAGGAGAAGTTTCTGGTGCTATAAAAATTGGCAGGGGGGTCAGACAGGGGTGCGTTTTAGCACCCCTGTTGTTCATCATTTATATTAATGGCATAGCAAAGGCTTTAAAACAAGTAACTAGAGATGTCCCAACTATTCAGGGGCACCCCTTGCCAGTTCTATTATACGCAGATGATGCGGTCCTTATGGGCCGCACCCCTAATGCCCTCCGTGTGCTTGTGGAAAATTTTGTACATCATATGGAGGGCCTAGACCTGCGCGTGAACTTTAAAAAATCCTTTGTTATGTCATGCGGACCTGGTAAACGGAAACTTAACACCATCCATATCGGGTCTGACAAACTTGACTCTGTAAATTCTTTTATATATTTAGGGGTGGCCTTCGCTGCGAACAACTCGTGGAGTGGGCATTTTGCCCACGCCACGAGCAAGTTCTCGAAGGCCATCAATTCAATACTGAGTCTCCCACGCCCTAAGAAATTAGGTGCAACCAGTGCTATTTTAAAAATTTTTAAATTACAGTGTGTCCCTGTTGCCACCTATGGGGCCGAAGTTTGGGCTACTGCTAAAAATCCCGGCATCCAACGAGAAGAGACACGTTTTTGCAGAAAAGTTTTGGGTGCCCCAATTTCGTCCTCTGAATTTATCTGCCACAAAGAGCTAAACCTCCCTTATGTCTGTGATTTCATCAGAAGCAGACCAGTTTTATTCTGGTTGAGAATCTGGAGGAATAACGCAGCCTCTCTAACACAAGATATAATTAAAGACTGTCTTAAATGTGATCACGGACTTTTAATCCCATGGTTAGCTGGAGTTTTAAAATCATTAAACGCCGTGAATAAAGGCGACCTCTTTGTAGATCCCTCCAGTATTGGTTGTCAAGATAAGGTAGAGGTTAAACAAGCACTATATGCACTTTATGAGGCAGAACGGTTGGAAAGGGAAACATTGAAAGCCACGGTTATCAGATATATTGAGAATGACCTGCCCAGGCAACCTCTCCCACTTTATCTTACTCTTCCAATGACTAGTTGGGAGAGGTCTTTGTTGTTTCGATTAAGGGCAGGCTCTATAAAATTTATGCTGGGTTTCCCTTTGGGTTACAATTCTACTACTGACCGCAACCCTTGCCCCTGTGATGGCACCAGTAAGCAGAATGAGTTACACTTTTTATTCTTTTGTAAATTTTATCTAAAATATGTTAACTGGTTTTTAACACCCTATTTTAGAAAACACAGACCCCTCTCTCTTATGGAGTCTCGTCAAATGTTACTCTCCCTGGACTCTGAGGAACTGATTTTTCGCACTAGCACCTTTTTAAGATTAATAATCCGTGTACGCAATATGATGGAAAATCCCTGAAAGACTGTTCTTTTAGTTCCTTATAACTTTTAGAGATATTGTGTTGTGTATATTGTAATGATGAATTGTTTTTATGTCTGTACTTTTATGAATTCAAGTAATTCGAATAAAGGTCTTTTGATTGATTGAACTAAATGTCTTGCTCTGAGAGCAAGAACAAAAGAAGAGTGAGTGAGAAAAGGCAGAGGACTGAAGTAGCGATAGACACAGGTTATAGAGCCGGAGGAGGCAAGACAAGTATACAAACATAACCAAAATTGGGCACGGTGAAACATGTTTGTAACCCTGAGATCTGTGTGTCACTCTGCCTATTCTGCTCTCATCTCTTCCAACCTTCACCACAGAACCAACTGGGACAGAAAATAGGCCCGGGTACCAAAATAAATGTGGCCCTCATTACTGAATTAGACAGTTAAAAAAGTGGTCCATATTTGCAATGGGGCAGTTTTGAACTTGTAATGCCTTGCAGTACTAGTGTTTTTAGAAGGGATGAAGGACTACATAATTTTGAGCTTGCGGCAGGGAGTGTTTCTTTTATTGATAATAGTAATAATAGTGGATCTTATATAGCACATAGCTACTTCGGAACAATGCGTAACCAGCAATGAAGGTCCAAAATCGTGTGTGCTACTCGCTCACCAGAACTCAAAGAGTCAGTTCGATTTGAACAACCAAGCATTACATTTTTTCCAGAAGAAGAATTACTGATGAACAGGGAGGTGCAGCCTGTTCAAGAGTTTGGATGCAGGATGCTAAAAGAGCTGACACTAAGATGCACTCTTCTAGCATTCAGGATGCAAACCCTCCGAGACACTGAAGACCTAGGGTTGAATGAGAGGCTGCAAGAATCTATGGCCACTATTTGTCAAAGTGTTACAGCAGTAGCACAAGGTTTTGAACAACAGCCTCTGCTTCACAGGAAGGCAGTGCAGTTTGGCGAGTGAAGACCCCATGGAGGCACATTTCGGGAGATTAAGTAGCAAGCTAGCTGTCACGTTTTGCATTTGTCGAAGTCGCATTATGTGGGACTGTGAAACACCTAGGTACAGCACATTACGGTAGTCAAGCCTGGACATGATTAAGGCCTGGACCATGGTTTCTTTGTGGATTCTGGCAGAGGATCTATGTAAGGCTCTTCAAGATTTCAAAACATTTCCCAGCCAAAGCTGTGATTTGGCTGTCAAGAGACAGCTTCTGGTCGAACCAGATACCCAGGATTTGAATGATGGGCTTGGGACTAGGTAGATGGGCAAGAGTTTCAGACCACCAGGAGGTCGACCAGATGTTAGGTTGTTTGCCCAGGATCAAAATCTCTGTTTTTCTTGAATTCAACTTCAGACAGCGACGTCCTCCGTACATGAACTTATCAAGGTAACAGTATTGGCGGCATCTTGGGAGAGGCTAATGATAGATAAACAAGTTACTTACCTGTAACTTTGGTTCTCCAGTATTGGAAACTTTCATAGATTCCCATGCTTGTATCATTCCACGTCGTCGGAATGGGAGTCCCCGGTATACATAAAAAAGCAATAGAAACCATCACTAAAACAGAACTCAGGCCTAGGCCCATTCTTGTTTTGCATCCTATCTACCTCTTTTTGTAAAAGAGACCCAAAAAATGAGCAACCAATCAGATTGGCCTCATCCCTTGGAACCCTCCTGAGAGAAGCTCAGAACCTCAGATTTCTCGTAGCTGTTGTGTAACCAAACCACTAAATATGTAAGAGGCTGAGCTTTCCCAGGGGAGGTGGGTGGGTCGCATGGGAATCTATGAAAGTTTCCAATACTGGAGAAACCAAAGTTACAGGTAAGTAACTTGTTTTCTTACTCCAGTATTGGAACTTTCATAGATTCCCATGCTTGTATCAGAGTAGCTAGCAGTTATCAGCACATTTTTGGAACCATGATTATTATAAAATGCAGAATAAATCAATAGTATCTTCACCATAAAGACATTATCAATAGTCAAAAATATATTAAGAACTTTTGATAAAACACCGCACATGAGGTTCAAAATGTGCAAGAGCTAATAAACCAGTAACATGGAAGGAGGGATGAAACGGAAAGCTCATCACTACTGAAATAGGTTCCCCAGGACTACTTGGCCGACCCCCTGCGTCGCCGCATCCAGGCAGTAATGTCTTGTAAACGTATGTGTACTGCTCCAGGTTGCTGCCCGGCAGATCTCTTGGAGAGGAACACCAGCAAAGAGGGCTGTAGAAGAGGAAATCACCCTCGTGGAATGAGCACGGACTCGACCTTCCAGGGGCTTGCCCGCTGCCTTGTGACAATATTGGATAGTATTAGTAATCCAATGTGCGATCCCTTGCTTGGATAGGGGAAAACCCTTACAAGGGTTGCTGAAAGATACAAATAGTTGAGAAGACTTTCTTAAGTCTCTAGTCCTTTGAAGATAGATTTTTAAGCACCTTTGAACATCCAGAGAATGAAGTGCTTTCTCTGCCGGAGTAGCCGGTTGAGGGAAAAAAGTCTTGAGAATTACTGGCTCATTCAAATGAAAGTCCGAAGGACTTTAGGTATGAATTTAGGGTTAGTCCTTAAAATTACTGTTCCTTTTTTGAACTGGAGAAAAGATTCCTGAATGGTGAGAGCCTGCAACTCCCCCACACGTCTAGCTGAGGTCAAAGCTAGAAGAAGCGCTACCTTCCAGGAGAGGAATTTCAGGTCTGCCTTGTGAATAGGTTCAAAAGGAGGTTACATAAGCTGGGCGAGAACTAAGTTCAGATGCCACAGGGGAGGAGGAGGCTTGACCAGAGGGAAGACTTTGAAAAGTCCTTTAAGAAACTGTTTAATGATCCTTGCTGACCAGAGTAAAGGGCCTGCGGACTTGCGTCTGAAGCGAGAAATCGCTGCCAGGTGAACCTTGATAGAAGAGTGAGCCAGTCCCACTTTTGCTAATGATAGAATGTATGGAAGAATTTCATGCGGCTCCGAATTAAAGAGATGAAGACCATTGCACTGGCACCAAATACAGAACCGTTTCCATTTCAATTTGTAAGTCATAATTGTACTTGGGGCTCTTGCTTGAGATAGTACCTCTCTACATTCCGCTGAGAGATTCAGCCCTCAAAATTCTCGCTGCTTAGGAGCCATGCCGAGAGCTGAAGAGACTGAGGATCCGTATGTAAGACTTGGCCCTGGGATATCGTCAGCAGCAAAGGAATCGGCTGCAAAGGAAGAGGAAGATCCAGTGAGAGAAGGTGAAGCTCTGTGAACCAAAACTGTCTGGGCCACGCTGGAGCTATCAGAATCATCCTGCACAGTTCTGCTTTGAGCTTTCTGAGAATCCTGGGGATTAGAGGAATGGGGGGAAAAGCATAAACAAATGCGCCTGACCATGCCATGGAAAGAGCATTCTCCAACAATCCCGGATGGTGAACTCTGCTTGCATAGAACCGGCATTTCTTGCTCTGTGGAGTGGCAAAGGGATCTATTGTCGGCATGCGCCACCTGTGAAACACTTCCTGTAAAGTTGTCCAGTTCCCACTCGTGACTGACAGATTTTAGTCTGCTAAGTTTGTCCGCTGCTTTGTTGAGGACACCTGGAAGATGTTCCGCTCGGAGTGATAGGTCCTGTTGAATTGCCCAGTCCCAGATTGTTTGGGCTTCTTGCGCCAACAGACGAGATCTGGTGCCTCCCTCCTTGTTTATATAATGCATGGCTGTCGTGTTGTGCGTACGTATCAGGACTGAAGACTGTTGTACTCTTGGAAGAAAAGCTTGTAATGCTAGACGAATCGCTCTGAGTTCTAGCAGATTTATGTGGGGACGCGCAGCGCATGGTGCACGGACTTGCCGATTGGATTGCAGAACTACACAGACCAGAGGCAGCGGGGGGCAGTGTCATCACCAGCAGCCCCTCCCCTTCTACCGGCGGACTTTAAATAGACCTCGCGCCTCCCGCTTCGCGGGACGCGCAGCGCATGGTGCACGGACTTGCCGATTGGATTGCAGAACTACACAGACCAGAGGCAGCGGGGGCAGTGTCATCACCAGCAGCCCCTCCCCTTCTACCGGCGGACTTTAAATAGACCTCGCGCCTCCCGCTTCGCGGGACGCGCAGCGCATGGTGCACGGACTTGTCGATTGGATTGCAGAACTACACAGACCAGAGGCAGCGGGGGGCAGTGTCATCACCAGCAGCCCCTCCCCTTCTACCGGCGGACTTTAAATAGACCTAGCGCCTCCCGCTTCGCGGGACGCGTAGCGCATGGTGCACAGACTTGCCGATTGGATTGCAGAACTACACAGACCAGAGGCAGCGGGGGGCAGTGTCATCACCAGCAGCCCCTCCCCTTCTACCGGCGGACTTTAAAGAGACCTCGCGCCTCCCGCTTCGCGGGACACGCCGGGCTAAGCCCGGGCAAAGGGCGGGCCGTCTACGGCCGTCCAAGGCCGACCGAGGCTGGGCTGGGCCACCCCCCTGTTCCTGGCCATTCAAACGCTACCATCCTCTCTAGAGCCAGGTGACTGACTTTTGTTCTGTTTCCTTCTCGGTATAACGGGGGCTGGTCCCTACAGTTGCTGTCCACTGTCTGGTTTATGTGTTCTATTTTTACCATCGTATGTTAGCATTGGCTTTCATCTTTACCTACATTTTAATTTCACAAAGTCAATCAATATGGCCACACACCCTACTAAACCAAGGCTTTCTCTGGTTGGGGGCTCAGTCAGGGGGACCCTAGACCACTTCATCACTAGGGCCGCTTCCGTGCTGGAAAAAGAGATCGCCATTACGGAACGCCGTTTATCACTGGACCCTGTTTTTCAGAAGCGCTCTTCTTTGGGCCACATTCAACAGGTCATCTCCCCGTCACTCAAGGCTTCTGATCCTGAATTAACTAACGACCCTGGCCTTCCCGTGCAACATTGTGACCCAATAGATATAGCACCTACCTTAACTGAGACTGACATATGCCCCTCCAATTCCCAATCCTCAGTGGGCACTTCCTTTGTGGATTTATCTTCCACTCACACTGCTAAAACTTCTAAGCGAAAACTGGCAAAAAATAGATCTTGTTGCCCGAAGACAACAGTAAGAAATATTCTTGCCGCTCCAACAAAAAAAAGGAGAAAAGACTGCCACCTGGATGTGCCCAAAATCAAGCCTCAATCATTATCGACTCCTACACGAATTACGCCTCTAATATCCCCGACACAGTCCCTCATTTCCCCTTTTTCTAACTTACTTACTGATATAGAACAACTGGTAAGATCTCTACTCTCACCTCTAACAGAGAGAGTTAAGAACATCGCAACACAGCTAGCATGTTTGGAAGCCTCGCATACCTCTCTCATCGCATTAAATAATGATCTGCATTCCCATATATGTAAAAATCCTACGGCCATTATCCCTCCCCCTCCTACTCAAACAACTACCCAGTCAAATATGTCAAATCATACACAGAATATACAAGTTTCCCTGCCTACATCAGAGAAACAATCCATTGCTAAAGGGGCCCCAAGAGAAGATCAAATTCCCACTTTTGTAGCGCCTCCGGGTAATACCACCAACAGGCAGTCTCCTTCAGATTATAAATTAGATAAAAGCCTACATATTGACCTGCCCCCTGAAGCGGCTCCTTACGTAGCGACTCTTATTGGTGTTCCAGCTCTTGCCCAGGGTAAAACGGAGAGATACCAGGAACTCAAAAATAAAGTAGTATACTGGTTGACTCAGAATAGACCGCTCCCCCCTGAAATCAATGGCGAAATACTACACGTTAGGAGACTGAAATGGTTGGGCCCTAGACCCAAGGATAAACAGGGAGATGTCATTATAATTAACTTTCGAGATCGTAGGGTGCTTCCCCACATAGTGGACTGGTATACCCCGGGCAGGGGCCCGGGAATTCTAACGGCTGATTTAAGCTATTTTTACCCCCGCTCTCTTTTGACAAATTCCACACTCTCACATCCACCACCGAGGGCCATCTTTGAGACACCCCTATTCACTATCCCTACTTCTAACAGATACGCCATTTTTTCGGGATTGGATGAACAGGACTGACTTCTTCACCCTGGAACCATGGTTGACAACTTTTCCACCATGAGCACTCCGTCATCTATTCTAGCATTAGACAATCCTAACATCAAGAATAACAACTTGCCTAATAACAACGCGGGGTGGAAGCCAATTCCAGCTATTGTCCCTCATTTTCCGCCTTTAGAGTCATTGTCTTTGTCTGCCGGCCCGTTTACTACTCTTCCATTCCCTAACCCGGTCCATAGAGATCCTTTCCCCTCGAAGAATTCCTCGCATCTTCTAGAAGCTGCTGAGGCTGTAACAGACTCGATGACTGGTATAATCGGTACGGATGAGCCCCTGCAGGGCGATAGCCTTTTGTCTTGGAACGTGGCAGGTCTCCTCGACAAATTGTCTAACCCTGCCTGGACTCAAATCGTTTCCCGATATAGCATTATTTGCCTCCAGGAAACCTGGACCTCTACAGAGCTCCATCTCCTAGGGTACCAGACCTTTCACACCCCAGCTTCCCCCAGCCCTCACGGCAGAAACAAGGGAGGACTTACGATCTATATTTCTGTAGAATCCCGATTAAAACCAACTTATATCACAGGGTCTTCTTATTATCAGCTAATTAGTCTGACCGGCGGCTTCATTAACAACGTCGTCCTGGTCAATTTATACAATAACATCCCAAATGCACATTTGGACATGGTGCTTAATGGATTAAAATCTGACCTAATAAAAAAAGAGTCCCAAAATAACTCTGATACTTTAATCATCTTGGTAGGCGATTTTAATTGCCAGCTATGTACTCAGAGTATTAAAGGCACTTGTGGTCTGACGACTGAAATGGATGATTCTCCCAATCACTTTTGCCACACTAAATTGGGAGATTTGTTAAATGGATTATTATCCCATTTTAATTTATCTTTTGTCAACGACCTATGTCTTCCACCCTAGTCCTTTAAACCCACTTATAATTGGAGAGGTTGTCACACCACGATCGATTACTCACTTATATCCTCAAGGTATTCAGGATCGATAATTACTTGGGAGACCCTTGACACTGCCATTAGTGATCACTATCCTATCGAGGTAACCTTAAAGCTAACCTCGAACACCAATGACACGGTCAGGCAGAATCCCCCTTATTCTCCTCCCCTGCAGCTGGGAACCACTACGGGCCTTTTCCTCAAATGGGACAAAGTAGTCCCCTCTAGTTTTCTTAAAAGCTTGGTCACCAAAGCTTATGATCATTTCCAAATTTGTTTGTCACCTACGGAAAACTCGCAGATAATAACAAACTCCTTTTCTGCAATTCTGTCAGAAATTAAATCTCTCCTTGTGCGTGCTCCAAAGAAATCTGCACCACTTATCCATGGCTGGTTTGACAGGGACTCTTCTAAAGCCCTCCGACTTCTGAAAGCAGCTTTGAAGTCTAACCCTAGAAATCGTCTAGAGGTTCAGCATGCCAGACACAACTACCGAATCAAGCGTAAGGCAAGGAAAAGCCAGCTGAAGTTGCTGGCTTGGTCAGCCCTTGTGGAGGCCTCCGAGAAGAGGGATAACACCGCTTTTTGGAGGGCAGTTAATGCTCCCTTTTTTCGATCCTCTCAGCCCCCGATTTTGGACTCAGCTATTACCTCCGATACCTGGGTTAAACATTTTAGTATTTTATACAATCCTACTAACCTGGATAATCAACCATCTGAGAATGAAACTGATCCCAACTCTCCCCCTGACTTAACTATTTCTACTTCTTTCCCTCTAAATATCATTTTTGACCATGCTGAAGTACTGATGGCCTTAAAAGACAGCCCTTCCGGGAAAGCCCCAGGACCAGATTGCGTCCCTATAGACGTTTTTAAGTCACGGCCTGATCTATGGGCCCCATTGCTCACTAACGTATTGAATTCTCTGAATACCATCGGCTTTATCTCCACCTGGCCAGAGGCAATTGTCGTCCCGATCTTTAAAAAAGGCGTGAGGGATAATCCTGCCAATTACCGCCCAATCTCACTCTTAGACTCCCTTATGAAGGTAGCCGGGCAAATTATTTTAAATAGAATACACGATTGGTTAAGCACTCAAGATATTATCTCTGATATGCAATATGGCTTCAGACAAGGTAAGGGTACCATTGAACAGGGCTTAAACCTGACCCTAATAATAGCCAAATATACCCAGGCGAAAAGAGGAAACCTCTTCATAACTTTTGTAGACCTTAGCTCTGCATTCGACTGTGTCGATCACAGGCAGTTATGAGAATCCCTTACAGAGATGGGCCTAGATCCTATTATTATATTATTTATTAAAGAGCTGTATAGGGATGCATCGGCCCGCGTGAGATATGGTAAAAATGGAGAATGTTCTGACAGATTTTTTATCAGACGAGGTGTCAGACAGGGTTGTATACTAGCTCCTTTACTTTTTACCCTTTATATCAACTCTGTCAGCCACCATCTGATCAGAACTTACCACGATTACCCCACAATCAATGGCAAACCGATCCCCATTTTGCTTTACGCAGACGATGCGGCAATTATGTCCCAGACTCCCACGGGCCTACAAAGGGCAGTTAATGAATTTACTGACTTTATGTCAAAGAGAGGCTTAAATGTTAACACCTCCAAAACTTACACTATGTCCTGTGGCCTAGGGATCGGAAAAAAGCCATGTACCACTTTTTTGAACGGTAAAAAACTAATTAATATTGATAGCTTCCCTTACTTGGGCATTACTTTTAACAAGAGAGGCACTTGGCGAGCCGCGGCCCAAGCCAGAGGTTTAGCATTGTCTAAAGCCATAGGCGCACTGACAAATTTTTCTAAAAAACTAGGGGGCCGCCCAATACGCCCTTTACTTCAGATCTATCGGGCGAAGTGTATCTCAACTGGTACCTACGGATCTGGGATCTGGGGGATCGAACCCGTTGAACAAATCCAGCGCCTCGAGAATGCTTTTCTACGCTACCTCTTGGCTGTTTCCCCAGGCACTTCCACTCATATGGTGCATACTGAATTGGGCCTCACACATATCGAAGACACGATTAATTCTTCTCCTCTTATTTTATGGCATAAAGTCTGGACCAATGAAGGGACCCCATTTAACAGGGAAATCATCACAGACTGTCTAAAACTGACAGAGGTCAGGAACATTAAATGGATGAATTACGTCAAAAGGTTGTCCACTGACATTGGGCACCTGGAATTTTTTGCCGACCCATCAACCTTAACTAACATACCAAAAGTCGAGCTAAAGCGACTTGTTTTAAATCACCTGTGCCGTAAACGCTGGTTCTTAGAAAAACAGAGGACTACAATTGCTGATTATCAAAACTTGATCACTGTGAGTGGCACTCAGCAATATTTACTATTAGAACCATCACCGTTTACCCGCATGCTCCTGACCCGTTTCCGTACTAACACCTTTTTTAGACTTCTAACCTTCCCTAACTCAAATTGCTGGTCCAATGAATTACAGAAATGCCCTTGTGATGGCCTTTCGACTCAATCTAATATTCATTGCATCCTATTTTGTAGATATTATCAATTGCCAAGGACCATTTTTTTAAAACCATTGCTCAAATCTTGGGGTTTACGCTCATGCAAACTGGCATACCACAAATTAAAAACTCTGGAAACCCCCTTAGCCCTGGCAGCCATGTCATCCTATCTGAAAATGACGATGAGGTTGAGGACATCAATGCAGACCTAAGTGGTCTCTATCTCGATGCTTGAGTGTATCTATTCTTTTAATCCTTGTGAATTTAATCATGTTAGAAATTGAATGTAGTTTTAACTGTTTTTAACTGACTTTTTATATGTATGTACTTTTTTTATATTGTTTTTACATATCGAATAAAGTTCAATATCTATCTATCTATGTGCAGCAGTTGATGCTGAGGCCTCCATCGGCCGCTCACGTGAAGGTCTTGTAACACAGCTCCCCAGCCTTCGAGAGAGGCGTCCATAGTTATGAGAGGAGCTGGGAAGACTTTGAAAGAAAGCCCTTGAGAAATGTTTTCCTTGGTCATCCACCAAGATGGTCTCGGTAACTGAGATCTTGTCGTCGTAGGATCCGTCTTCTTGGCGCCACTGCAAATCCAACTCCTCCTGAAGTGGACGCATTCTTAGTCTGCAATGCGGAATCAGGGGTATGCATGAGGAGATGGAACCCAGCAGGGACTAGTAGAGGCGAACTGAAAGTGACCATCTTTTTAACAATAGGGAAGCCATTGACATCAGCTTCTGTTGTCTCTCTACAGACGGGAAAGCTTTGTTTAATGAAGTGTCCAGAATGGCCCCTAGAAACCTGGCTGTCCTTGACGGAAGAAGAGAAGACTTCTGCTCGTTGAGCATTAGTTTGAGATTGGCAAACAGACGTTAACACGATCCGACTGATTCTTCTGCTGCCTGCTTGGTAGGAGCTTTTATCAACCAGTCGTCCAGGTAAGGGAAGACCTGCAGTTTTTGTCTTCGCAGAAAAGCTGCTACCGGAGCTAACACCTTCGTGAAGATCCGTGGAGCCGAACGCAGACCAAAGGGAAGAACCTTGAATTGAAAATTGCTCTTGGCTACTGTAAAGCGAAGATACTTCCTGTGAGCTGGGTGGATGGGTACATGAAAATAAGCGTCCTCCAAATCCAGAGTGGCCATGAAATCCCCTGGGTTCAGAAGACGAAGGATGTCTTGCAGAGAAACCATTCGAAAAGATTGTTTGATGAGATAGGTGTTGAGCTCCCTCAGATCTAGTATAGGGCGCCACTTTTCGAACGTCTTTCAGATTAGGAAGAACCGGGAGTAAAAACCCCGTCCCCTTTGAGAGATAGGGACCGGTTCTATTGCTCCTTTGATGAGCATTTGATGAACCTCTAATCGTAAGAGACGGAGATGTTTCGATACCACGGCACGAGGGGCTTTGGATGGTGGTGTATGGACGAACTCCAAGGTATGGCCATAAAAAATGATGTTTAATACCCACTGGTCCGATGTTATTTGTTGCCAGTTCTGGAGGAAATGTGAAACTCTACCTCCCACTGATGACACAGGAGGAGAGGGGGCAGTAACCAGAGCCAGTGAGCCTCTATTGGCGCTTGGTGTTGTCTCTGCCCTGGCGATCTAGTCGTCCTCTGTTGTTCGACCGAGAGAAAGACGAAGATGATTGGTTCTGTCGCTGACTGTAGTTAGGCCTGTAAGACTGCGATTGGGAACCATATGAGGAGTAACGGTGTTGTTGATAACCTCCTCTATATGTTGAGTTACCTCTTCCTCTCGCTCCTCGGAACGGGAACTTGCTGTACTGCAGAGTCCCCAAGGATTTTGCTGTTTCCGTATCTTTTTTGATATTTTGAAGCGCATCATCAATATGTTTTCCAAACAACGCTTCCCCATCTAAAGCCATATCTAAGATTTTGTTCTGGACTTCAGGGCGGAACCAAGTAGCCCCGTAACCAGCCCTGTCGCCGCAGAACTGCCGCTCCAGCTAAGGATCGAAAAGCCGTTGTTTCAATGTCCATAGCACAATCAATGATTTCTGCTGATGTTAATTCTCCCTCCTGAAGAATCCTTTTAATCTCTTTATTTGCCTCTTCAGGCAGCTGCTCTAGATAGGGGGAAAGGTCGCACCATATCTGGCGATCATATCGTCCAAGAATAGCCAAAGAATTTGCAACTCTGACTAGCAGACTGGACATAGAAGAAAATCTTTTGCCTACATTATCCAGCCGCCTGCCCTCCTTATCTGGAGGAGTGGTAAGAGGAGCCGAAGGATTCCTAGATTTCCTCTGTGCGGCTTGTGAGATTACAGAGTCTGGCTTAGGTTGGCCGGTCAAACAGGCCGGGCTTCCCTCCGAAGCCTTATATGTTTTCTCCAGACGAGGTAGAACTGGAATCACCGTGGCTGGATTTTGCATAACTTTTAAGCCTTCCTCCCAAACATTGTCCACAATCGGAATTGACCTGATCGATTTCTTATAAGGCTCTTTAAAGTCATAAAGGAAACAGACCGATTCCACCTTAGCCATGGGAAGTGCAAACCTCTTGGTGGCTCTCTCCATTAAATTATGGAAGCCCCCTATATCTACATGGGGGGAATCAGCAGGCGTCGGAGCCGGGGAAGCTGGATCTAGAATGATATAGTCATCCCACTCTACATCTCGATCCGGAATTGTAACATTCCCTTGGTCGTCGTCAGAGGTGTCATCTTGGGCGGCAGGCACAACCAGTGGCACATCTTGCACCTCCACCATAGGTTGAGGCTGTGGAGGGATAGTATTACTCGGAAGTCCTACTAATATCGGAGGCTGTGTCACAAATCTCCTCATGTAATCCACTAGCATGGTTTGTAAATCCGATAATAAGGAAGAGGGCATTTGAACCATCTCCTGATGATATTCTGGCTGAAATTGAGAAGGAGTACCATACTACTCATAATTCTCGTACTCCCCTTCAGAATCAGTGTCTTGGCATTTAATGTGAAACTGAGAAGGGCTATTCGCATAGTCAAAGGGTCCTTCCTCCTCCTCCGATTCCTCTTCCTTCTAGGAGAAGAGCAGGTGGTAACGGAGTCACCCTCCTTGGTGAGGTCATCTCTGGTGTAATCTGCCGTTTTTTAAGCAGGCTTGAAATTTTTTCCACCGTTGACAACATCGTCGACGGTCCCGTCGACGGGATTGTCGTCGACGAAAGAATCGTCGAAGAAGAAATCACGTCGTTGACGCCGCTGTCGTCAACATCGTCGTCGTCGTCATAGTCGTCGGCGACGTTGTTGGTTTCGCCGCACTCGTCGTCGACATCCTCGTCGATGTCGTCATCGTCGAAACCATTGTCGACGATACCGATCCCGTCGACACAGAGCCCTGTGCCAGAACAGGCGACGAGGAAACCACCGTCGACGAGCCCGTCGACGGGGTGAGAAAACTTTACCTTTGAAGTTTTCGTCCACGGAATCGTAGACGGCGTCCTCGACGGGAGAGACTTCTTTGAAGACTTTACCTCAGAAGACAATGATGATGGCTTTCTGAAGGTTTTTGTAGATGAAGAGGGTGACTTTGGAGGAACAGAACTGGATATCTTCTGAAGACTCATTTCTTTTGTTAGTCCTTCCCTCTCCTTTGCACCTCGGTGAGGAGATTCGACAGGACTAAACCCCTTAGATCTATCAGAGGTCTTTTTCAGGGCTTTCCAGGGCGATTTTCAGAAGGTGAAGAGAAGTCCTTCCCCTTTTCACAGACCTTCTAGATGAAGTAGCAGAAGATGAATCCTCACTGTCACTGGACACTGTCTCCTTTCTTGATTTCAGTTTCTGGAGCCAGGTCAAAAGGCGCCCTTCACGATCACGTAAATTCTTGGTCGAAAAAGTGCGACAAATTTTACAGTCCGCAGCCTTGTGGTCCGGGTACAGACAGTAAATACAGTCCTTGTGTTTGTCTTCAATATACAACCTCTTTTTTGCACAGTTAGCACAAGCTCTAAAGAGGGCCTTCTTCTCTTTATCTGACATCCTGAAGAATTTGAAGGAAAAACTGTTGAAAAAACTGTAGAATCAAGTTCTAAGAACAAAACTGAGCAGAACTCAGTGGAGACTCCCTAGCACAACGTGCGGTAGAAAAATCTGAGGTTCTGAAATTCTCTCAGGAGGGTTCCAAGGGGTGAGGCCAATCTGATTGGTTGTTCATTTTTTTGGTCTCTTTTACAATAAGAGGTAAATAGGATGCAAAACAAGAATGGGCCAAGGCCTGAGTTCTGTTTTCGTGATGGTTTCTATTGCTTTTTTATGTATACCGGGGACTCCCATTGCGACGACGGGGAATGATACAAGCATGGGAATCTATGAAAGTTCCAATAGTGGAGTAAGCTGAGCATCATTAGCATACGTATTCACTGAGAACTTGTGACATTCAATGATCTCAGCCAGGGGTAGAATGTATATATTAAATAAAGTTGGGCTCAAGAAGGAGCCCTGAGGTTCTCACTGCTGCAAAGTAATCACCTTGGAATGGTATAGCTTTGGAAACACCTGGAAGATGTGTCCCTGTAAGATAGAGTCAACCCACAGCGAGGCCTTGTGTCCGACACCGCATCTTCACAAACACTCAATCAGCAGGTTGTGTGATACAGTGTTGAACACCATGCTGAGATCCAGCATCAAAAGAGCTGCTATATCTCTGGTGTTCAGGATTTGGAGTATGGATTATGTGGCTAAAAGCAGGGTTAACCCCGTTCTCTAGGAGGGGTGGAACCCCGACTGTGTCCTGTGAAGAAGGTTGTTGGCCTCAATGAAGGAAGAGAGCTGTTGATTGACATGCTTCTGAATGACTATGGCCAGGAGCGATAGCAATGAAACAGGTCGGTAGTTATCAGATTTGGTAGGGCCCAGCAGTGGCTTTTTAAGCAGTGGGACTACCATCACAAGCTTTCTCTGCTGCGGAACCCGGCCTGCCGCCAGGGAGCTGTTAAGTAGCTCATAGACCATGGGCAAGACAGATTCTGTGCCCCTTTTCAAAATGGAGGCGATACTGGGTCAAGTGGAGAACCTGACTTGACAGACTGAGCAATGCGGACAGCTCCTCAAGTTCAATGGGTTTAAAATACTGCATCCTCGAGCTATCATCATTAGAGACAAACCAGGAATCTAGGCTGGCGGTTTCTCTAACCTCCGCTGGAATGGAGGCATAGATCTTTTTCACGTTGTCAGAAAAGAACTGAGTAAGAGTATTGCAACCCTCCTCTGAAGGTACGGTGGATGCCCAAACTCGGTACAAAGACGTGAGAGACTTAACAATGGCTAAGCGTCTCATGAGGAATATATACTATAATACATATATATTTATATAATATCTGTGGCCCAGCACACCATAAAATAGGCCCAAAAACTGCCCAAAAAATTGGTCCATACACTGACCTGTCAGACCAGCCTATTGGCTCCTCCCTGACTGCCAGATAGTCCAGCCGTACTCTGCTTCTCAATGCCGGCTGATGAGCTGTTGCAGTAGAGATACTGAAGCTAGAGCATTTCGGTGACATGCCTATGTGACACGAGCAGCCCTCTTGGAATGACCTTAACCATCAAGTAATAACAGCAAATTATATAAACAAGAATACTTATTCTGAACGATAACTTCAGTACAATAGATATTTTGTATTATCATTTACAATTTTAAGATGCAAAGAAAGCAATTGAGCATTTAAAAAAAAAAATTTTTTTACAGTAATCCGAAACTATATGAGAGACATATATTAAGAGCGAAAATGTAATGTTAAAAATATTAAAGACCTGAACCCTTTTATTTTTGATATGTTCACACTCATGAACTTCGTAAATGGAGCTGGCACTGACACCAGCATGTCTGCCAATGCTCCCGGCTCCACACATGCTAAACCAAGCATGCGCATATTATTCTGCTATTGCTTGAATTTCTGTCTAAGTAAAAAATTCCTATAGCCATGTGCAGCTGTTCTTGATGTCCATGGGCTAAGCTAAAACAGCAGCACTAATAAATTGATTGCAGCCATCCCACAAGGACAAGATGTCGACAGGAGCAGAGGATCATCAAAGGCAGTTTAGTGGTGGCATTTAAAGTGAACTTTTTTGTGTGCAGACTTTCAGGTGAATGGGCAAAATGCTGTCACTCATAGTGAAGTTAGCCAGTGGCTGAAGTGGACTGACCCATTGCCCCATGCTGGGGAAGCGCCGACCAAAAGAGAGGAGAAACGCCGATACTTCAGGAGGGGGACTACCTGTCCCAGTGACCTTTGCTGACACCCTGCCAAGTGAGGGCGGAGCCACACCTGCACGAGCGCTTTAAAGCGCCAGCAAGACACCGCAGCGCGGGACGCGCGCGGGCGGCGCCCGGGCGAAGCCCGGGCCAAGAGCGGGCCCGTCCTTGCCCGTCATCGCCCGGAGGAGACTGGGCTGGGCCACCCCTCTTTCATCCCAGTAACCCTCATGTCTACAATCAGGTGAGCGAAATACACCGACCCTAATACATCACACTTGTGCAGCTGCTTAATTGTGAGAGTCTGAATAGATTTACAAATGGGGAAGCGAACCATCCCACCTGTTATGAAATCTGCCACAACGAGCATTGAGAACATGCTGGAAAGAGCTGTTAGTATCGTAAGCAATGAGATCGAACTTACTGAGAGGCGCCTGTCCCTTGGTTTAGGACAATCAATTTTATCCTCAGGTTTGCCTATTGACACTATTGATATCACCACAAGTAATACTAATGTTCCTGTTCCTATTGTGGCTTGCGAAGAGGCATGCGAAATTACTACAGTGGACTCGCCAGAACTAAATCATGTATCATCTAATGTCCCACCTTTAGGGGCAAAACGTAAAAGGAAAGCTGTGAAGCCCACTTGTGTAAAAAGAAAACAACCAATACGCCCATGTTCCACTCGCACAACTTTAAACTCGTGGATTCGCTCATCCGCAAATCAAACATCTGTGGAGGCTCTAATGCATGACCCACCAACCATGCATGCCGCACTGTCCAAATCCTGCTCTCACTCAATTGGAACTCAGACTGAGACTGATTTTTTGCTCCCAATCATCACGGACAATGGAAATCATACTAGGGCTATTGATGTTAACATTTTGGTTGGTTTGATTACTGATTGTGTTAAACCCCTATTTGATAACCTCCTAGCTGTAGTGAAAGAATGTACTTCAGTTGCTCAGTCCGTCCCAAAACCACGGTCGATAGTTCAATCAACGGATATTGCTCCCCCCGTTGTAGATAAGTCACCTATTTTGGCAAACACTAGACATTCGGCCCAAAATGAATCCACTGTTAATATCCCTACAGAATGCCAAAATACTCTTGTTCCCTCCACTACAAATCTGAGAATTAGTGATTGCATGACATGTAATAAAATTCGTTCCTGTTTAGACAAAAAGGGAATTACGGGAATTACAGAGGGCCAAATCCCCCTGAAAAGTATAATTGGGACTAACATTGCCAATCCACCAATTAACTCGCAAATTCCTATTAATGCTTCCATCCCCTTACACCGTGGTGATGGTTCAGTTAATACGCAACACAATACTCAGTATAATGTAGGCACTGACTTAAATCTTAGTATCCCTAATGAGGGAAATAATGAGTTACTTGATTTACCCCCGGAGGTCTGTCCATACGTTGTGGTCCTGGCTGGCGTCCCCTTTCTAAGACAGGATCAGAAAGAATCTTGGGAGCAACTACGCTGTAAATGCGTTGACTGGCTATCTAAGCACAAGCGGTTTAGGCCATCTCTAATTGAAAACATTATTATGGTCCGGCGGGTAGGAGGGCTTGGAACATCCCCCAAATCTATTAAAGGGGATTGTATAATTATTAATTTCCGCAGACAATCAGTGGCAAAAGCTATCCTATCGCCACAGAGAGAAGAGGCCAGTTACAGCACTGGTATATGGGCACTACCTTTAGGCTATTTTTATAAACCGACTTTTGAAGCATTTGCTCCCAACCCGCGTAACACTATCCCAACTAATAATAGATTCACACCGTTGTCAGGTCTGGATTGCCAAGATTGACTGCCATCCCTGTCAACAAGGGAAGTGTTAAGTGATGCATCATCATCAGCATCAACTGATACATATACTCAGGCTAGTTCACAGGATGTCCCGGTCATAACTGTAGCTGACTCGACACTCAAGATTCTGAGTTGGAACGTCGCCGGCTTGGCATCCAAGTTAAACCTACGAGATTGGAGGGAGCTAATAAGTGGTCAGGATATCGTAATGTTTCAAGAGACCTGGGCAACCCAGGAGCTGTCTATGGAGGGTTTTGAGTGTTTTAACATTCTATCCCCCATTCCCATTGCAGGAAGGCCCGTTGGTGGCCTCTCTACTTGGATAAACATCAAGGCAGGTGGTCGCACTAGGGTTGTGCCCACAAACAGCGACACATTCCAAGCTTCCCTTTATACCCGGGGGGCCTCTCTATATATTATTAACTTCTGTAACAATGATTTTAAAAATGTTCCCAATATGAACTTTTCTAAGTTGTTTGATTTTATCTCAAAATTAGAAAGAGAATATGGCGCCCTAAATAAAGGCATATGTCTAGGTGGAGACTTTAATGTCAGGCTCCCTAGAGCCATTAACTCTGATATTCGGTCTAATACTATAAGCACGTTATGTAAGAGAGGTGAGCAGTTAATGAACCACCTAACCTCGCAGAACTTTTCAGATGTTATGGAAATAGCAACTATTGATGGATGTACTGTACCAACCTATAGAAGTCGGGGCTCAACTTCCACCATTGACTACATCTTTGTGACAGCACCCCTCGTAAATCATGTGCTAAAGGCAGAAGTAATTCCGACAATACATGGTGATCATAATCCCATTAGTACTATTTTAAGTTTCACACGCCGTCCAATGTATAAATACACGCATGGAGCAAGGGACCTAACGATATCAACTGATAACCTCCGACTTGTGTGGCGTGGCATTGATAATAATGTATTATTCCAAACAATGGTTAAATCGCACCATAATCTAATCAACGTATGCCTAACATACAGTGAAAATAATACTGAGGTAGTCCACGCGTTTTCTGAGCTCTGCCTCGGTATTAGAAAAATATTGTCGAAGCCAATTAAGAATATAAACTTAGATCCTAGGTGGTTCGATGCAGAGTGTTCTGCGGCTAACAGAGCGTTAAGAAAGGCTCTCCAAACTAAACCTAGAGATAGTCTTCTTGTGTCAACACTGAGAAATAATTACAAGAAGGCTACTACACGTAGGAAGGAGGAGATCACTAATGATCATTGGACTCAACTTGTGCGTGCAAATGAGCTAAAAAATGGTAAGAACTTCTGGAAAACTGTCAAAGATATGAAACTTGTGGGAAACACATCCACACCAATTAGCTGCAACATTTCCAGTGAGGCTTGGGAGGCTCACTTTAGTAAAATCTATGCCGCCCCCATTATCTGGGAACCTAGGGAGCTCACATACACTGCTAACATTTTGTTTGACCTCTCTGAAGTCGAAGAAGCAATTAGACAAAGTCTGGGAGGAAAAGCCCCCGGCCCAGACGGTCTTCCTATCGACCTCATTAAGAGTCACCCTGAATTTTGGGCGCCATTACTTACGAATGTTTTTAACAATTTAACCAATTCATCCATCCCCGAAACTTGGTCCTGTAGCACTATCGTCCCAATTTTTAAGAAGGGTGACCGTTCAAACCCGAGTTGCTACAGGCCAATATCGCTGATTGACAACACCCTTAAAATTTTTGGAAGGGTACTGTTTAACAAGATCAGTTTATGGGCTGAGGACTCTAAGGTACTCCATCCATGCCAGCTGGGATTCAGGAGCAAGGTTGGCACTGTGGAACAGTGCCTTAACCTTAATTTAATTATTGGTAAATACAATGTAGCCAAAAAAGCCCCTATGTATCTGGCATTTATGGACCTCACAACGGCCTTTGATTTTGTAAACAGATCGCGATTGTGGCAAATTTTGTTGGATCTCGGGCTGGATGAATCTTTAGTTTCTTTTTTAGCTTACCTGCACAGAGACCTAAAAGCCAGGGTGCGTATTAGTATGGCTGGTGAGATCTCCAAAGCTATTGAAGTAGGTAGAGGGGTTAGACAAGGCTGTGTACTGGCCCCTCTCCTATTTATCTTATATATTAATGGCTTAACTAAATCACTGTCGATCTCAACAAAAGACGTCCCAACAATTGGTGGTAACAAAATCCCCGCATTGTTATATGCTGACGATGCAGTCTTGATGGGGCGCACCCCTAAAGCCCTACGCAGCCTGGTTCAAGACTTTGTTAAGTTTATGGCATCCCTGGATCTGTGCACTAATTTTAAAAAATCCTTTTTAATGTCATGTGGGTCTAAGAAATATTCCAACCTTACAATAGCAATAAACTCTAATCAATTATTGAGTACTCGCACCTTTCCATACCTTGGTCTGACTTTTGCATCAAATGGTCTATGGAATGATCATATAGCGTTTTGCAAACGAAAGTTTATTAACTCTATTAACACCATACTTAGGTTACCTAAGCCAAAGAATATAGAGGTTGTATCATCCATTATCAAAATGTATAGACTGCAATGCATACCAACAGTAACATATGGGGCGGAGGTATGGGGGAATACGGTTAGTTTACCTATACAACGTGAAGAGAATAGATTCTGCCGTAAGATTCTAGGCGCACCTTTTTCCTCCTCAACATATGCAGTCCACAGAGAACTTAATTTACCATATGTGGAGGACTTTATCAAGGCTCGCCCTATTTTATTTTGGTTAAGAATCTGGAAGAATCCGGCTGCGCAGTTGACTAGGGAAATAATCACTGACTGCCTAAAATGTGATAAAGGGATGGACATACCGTGGCTAGCATGGGTCTGGAAAAGTCTATGTAGCCTAAATATGGAACATCTCTTTTTAACTCCACTTGAACATAATTCTGCTAATACTAAAAAAGTGGAAAAGACTCTGTATGATTCCTATAAAGTAGCACGAGTATCAACTGAGTGTAATAAAACCTCAGTTGCTAGATATATGCAGATAGACGTATCCCCTGCTATGCCTATATATATTCTTAAACCAATCAGTTGTTGGGAAAGAGGCCTGTTCTTTAGGTGAAGAACAGACACCATGAAATATTTGCTGTCATTCCCCATTGGCTTTACACATAATCTTAACTTATTATTGTGTCCTTGTAATAATACCCATAAGCAGTCAATGCTTCATTTCCTGTTCTTTTGTAGTTACTATTCAGCCCCCACTAAAAAATTCCTGATCCCATATTTTAAGTCTCGCCACATCACGGATTATAAAGTGGCTTACGAAAAGGTGCTAGCTATTACTGATGATGAATTATGCTTTAGAGTTGGATCATTTTTGAAAACAGTGATGCGTATACGTAACTCTATGCACCCTGATTAATTGACCTTTTTAAATTTGTGTATATTCTGGCATTTTTAGCAATTTTTGTATATTATTTTATGCTGTACTTTTATGGATATGTTGTTTTTATCCGAATAAAGTTCATATTGATTGATTGATTGTATGCTGTAGTGAGCGAGAGCAACTCCTACTCTTACAGACCATTAGATGAAGAGGGTTTGCAGAAACTCCTAAAAGAATGCATTTTAAACATATCATTTTAGTAAAATCAAAAGCTCTTGGCTAAGGCACAACCTACAAATACAGGCTCAGATGTAATAAGCCTTTGCATTGTCCTTGGACAATTTACACCATCTTGCTTGACTTTGTAAAGAAATGTAACACACTATAGCACTCGCGCTGCTTTACAATTATATTACGTAGTGGTAGGGGTTCTTTGGGTAGAGCATGAGCATTCCAATGCATCTATCCATTGAATTTGATGCATTTCCAGATTTACTGATACTAGTAAGCCTGGGATAGCACCAAATTGGTACGCCGCCCGACCATGGAGCAACAAGGAGAAGTATGTTTATTTCTCCTTGTTATTTCCGCTTTCTATGGTTGATTATTCTGCACCACACATAGAAAGTGGAAATAGCCTCGTAGGATTGCTATATTTGCAGGAAGAAATCCCTTTCTGCATAAAAACTATCCTGCTCGTAAGGCAGGCACCCTTTAACCAGTGCCCGACTGCAGGTGGAGGCCAATTTTGTTGCTTGTGACCTGCCAACCTTTGTCCTACCTGCAGCGCTTCTAAATAAACATGCAGAAACAAGTGGTTTTAAAGTACGCTTTAAGCATGCTTTAAAACCATTTGTTTTTGCATTCTTTCTTTGGAAGCTCTGCAAGTAGGAACATGGCCAGCTGGTCCTCAGCAGCAAAACCCCCTCGCCCCCCCCCCCCTCCCAGCACTGAAACAGGCCCCTAAGCTCTGCCATCCCATCGAAATGCCCAACAGCCAGTCCAGCCCCGCCTTGCATCATAGTGCAAGGGTGCCTGTGTTGGCGTTAGGCAGCCTCAAGTGTGCCAACGCAGGTAGATAGTTGAAGAATGCCTACACAGCGACTTTGCTTGCTTCCCTGCTCTGCTTGAACGTTTAGTAAATAAGCCCACAAATTTCAGAAATGCAGCAACGCTTTTGATAACCTGCTTGGTACAACTGTTATTTAGCACTGTCTAATCTGTCTGTCTGTCAACATTCTATGCTCCTACAAGAGACCATGCACACTTTATAGAACAATGAGGCTTTTCAGTTATTTGTATTTTTTCCCATTAGTAATAGTTGTTTTTCTCTGGTATGATGAATTATGTAGGGGCAGGCAGTTATTCACTTACTTACTGGACACTCATATACCCACTCACTTACTTTGATCTCTCCGGTCTTCTCGTGTCTTTTTCTTTGCAAGTGGCTTTCTGTGGACTGTAAAGAGGCCATCCAGTTAAGTGAAAAAAAACATTTTTTACCATATCCTACATCACTAACACTCAGCAAAAATAATCATTCTAGAATGTTAATTTGTTTGATGCTATCTGCTTGAGTTTGGAGACATTATAACAGCATTCACCAGATGGGCCCTTTAAAAGATTCTTCTGTCTGCTGAAAGTTTTTTTACAAAATCAATGGGCATAACTTAGCTTGCCTTTCATTTGCAATGCCTAAATTACCATGTTAGCCAGATCTTTTCCCCCATGTACACCCTCATAAATTTGCAGCTCATGAAGACGTCTAAAGTGCTCTGTTGCTTGGAGTTAAAGAGGACTGACTTGATGGCAGTGTCGATACATTGATACATTACTGGTTTTCATTTAAAAACATAATGCATTCTGGTAGTTATAGGTCTAGTTATAGGTCTAAAATCTCACATTAAAGGAACACCCCGGATGGAAGCTTTATATTTCCTGTCAGGTCTGAAATTGATATGATAAAAATGTGCGACTCCCTCGTAATTTATGTTAAATGGGCTTATATCAACATATGTAAAGGTCAATGATGGTCCACATGGATGAGGGAAAAAAGGGTTCGTCAAGTTCCTTAGGCAACGGATTTGACAAATCGTAGCAAAAGTGATATTTTATATATGAAGAGGCCCTTCAGTGGCAGTTACATTTAACGGGGTGCACAAGTTGTATTGTACATTCACTTGTTTATTACATCCTCATATCCTTGGATAGCTTTGTGAAAACGTTTAAGATTATTTCCTATGAGAATGATTTATTTTGTAACCTGTCACTGCAGAATTTCAGTTAGGGTGTAAATCTCAAAGGTATTTGCGTCCCCAAGTGGAACATAGGTACACAAATACATCAATTTACGACAAGTATAAATGTAAGTTTGCTATTCACAAAAGGGAATTCACACTTGTACATAGATTTACTCACATAGTGGAGTGGTATAATATTACGCCAGAGCAAAGCTGCTCACAGGGTGAGGTCCATGAGCTGTTGAAGTAGACAAAAGCTGACAAACTTTAAAGTTTGTGGGTATTGCTAAACATCTGCCAGACAAATTGTAACCATGTATATGATTGTAGATTTTCTCATTCCAGAGGCAGAAGTAATTCCCTACTCAAGGTGGAAATTTTCATGGAATACCCACAAATATGGTAGGGTGTCTGTGAAGGAGTTTCTTTAAGCAGAAAAAATATTTTCCTTTGGAGATATATAAGAGTTTAGAAGTGCAGATACCTTTAGAACTGCATAAATGTGCAGCTAGTAGATGTATGCGTCCGTAACTGCATACAATGGAAGTGACATGGATTTATGAAACTGTGACTGTTGCAAATTTCCAGGAGACGTGCTTGAATTCATTGTGAATTCCAAGGTAAGCAGAACCTTACTACAAATGTAGGTGTATGCATAGGTGAGTATTTTTTCATATATATTTTTGTAAAAGGTAGAACATTTTCAACTTTATCTTGTGAATCGAGTCCAAATGTTTATGGAGTTGACCTGCTGTGATTATACATCCTGTTTTACATTCAGTTTGTGAATTTGTATCTTTAGGTTCAGGCTACACTAGCCCAAAAGACCCAAAGGTGTGCAAACCTTCTACTCCTCAAAGAAAGGCTCCTATCCCTCCTAATCAACCACCTACTAAAGACTCATCAGTGAATCCAACCTTCTGTGCAGACAAGCCGATGGACACTACACAAATCCCAAAAACCCTCACAATTTTTATATGTGTTCCGGAAAGCGTACCTTTTCAATGACCTTTGCAGATAGACTGGTGTTTGATAAGACCTGCATGTGCTGCAACCGGCCATGAGCAAAACATCTTCAAGACAATCCAAGACAGCAGATGATGGAAAATCCACAAGGCCAGGAATAAAGTTGAGTCTGTGTAAAGTAAATCCAGGTAATCCAAGAAAACTAAGTTGTTTTTATTATACATTGAAACACCAATGTACAGCAACAGAAAACAACAAATCCTGACCCGATCCTTCCACTCCAGCAACTCCACAAACTTTTAAAGGAAAGAATCTAGAACACAGGTTAAGCAGCTGGTGGAATGGAAGAGGTCTTACAAAATCAAACACATATATGCAGTAAGTTACACAGCATACATATAATACCATAATAACACAACACATATTCCCCTCTAAAACAGAAATTCTAAGGTTTACTCATGTTGCACACAAAATTAGACAACCATATGGGTCTGGCACATACCCTCCTATTGCGACCTTCGATTTCCTTCCCTTTCTTGTTCAAACTACTATCTGAACTCTCATTGCCAGCAAAATCACTATCACTGGCAGGTACATCACTTGCATCCATCATTTCTGCCACATTATTACAGTCCACTTCCTTGTTCCCAGTACTCTCCATCTCATTGACCGAATCAGAAAATGAATCTTCATCCAAATTCACAAAACTTTCTTTATACACACCACGTTCCCCTTTAAGAACAGCAATTCTTCTGAGGTTCCATACTCTTCCATCACTGAGACAGACAGCATTGCGTAAAACATCTCTCACTCACAGAGGTCCAGAAAATTGGCTTTCACCTTTTTTCCCTTCCATGGAATTTTAACCTTCACTCAGTCCCCTTTCCTAATTTTCACATTCTCTGAACACCTCTTGCAATCAAATGTTTCTTTATACCTCCTATGCTTATTCACAATTCTTCTTCTCGCTTCTTCCATTAAAATCAGAATTCTTTAATAACCACACAGGGTTGCACTTGGTTCTAGCACATCTACCTCTCATCACCTCAAAAGGAGACACCTCCAAAGCTTCATGAATGGTGGTCCTATAAGTCCATACAGTTTTGTAACCTGATTCTTCCAATCCACAAAATTCTTTCTTGCCATTTGTATGGCAGCTTTAAAAACCCTATTGAACCTCTCAATCATCCCATTTTCACTGTGATTTTATAGAGGTAGTTGTATGCTTCAGACCCAACTTTTGAAAATAATTCTTTGCCATATTTGACATGAAATGTACACCATTATCGCTGAATATATGAACAGGTAATCCTACATCCACAAACGTTTTGTAAATAAACATAACACTTCCACTGAGTCTTTCTTCTCCACCATTTTAACTACTGGCCACCTTGGGAATACATCAGTCATGGCGATGGTATACTTAGAAGGTGAGCCAATGGGGCCCATGATATCCACTGCACTGTGGATGGAGGAATGGCTCTTTCACCCCTGAGAACTATACCATGACTTGCTGATAATTCAGGCTTGATTTCCTAAAAGTTTTTTAATCAATCAATCAATCAATTTATCTCTTTATCCACAATGGATTTCTGAGGCCAACCATGTTAAACCATTTCAATGAACTGTTGCAGATTAATATCCTTAGAATAGTTCTTCCTCCATACTTCCTCCTTTACTTTAGGGGCACCTTGATCATGATTAAGTGTGATTTGCAATACCTCCCATTCATTTTTATCACACTCCTGCATCCAACCCCTACAGACAGCCTCTGCTTCACCTCAAACCAACGTCGAACCCTGAGCCCTGGACTCCAGGACAATAACAACTGTTCCCATGCTTCCCCCATGACTACCGAAGGCTCATTCTGCTGCTGGAACTGCCACTGCTTCACCTGCGCCACCGAGGAGACCACCCATGCCCCTCCAATCAGCCACACCGCATCACAAACACCCTCCAACAAGACCAACACGGACTCCTACGGAAGGATCAACTGCCTGCTGATCAACACATGCTCACTCTGAGAACAAGCCACGGAAATCTGTGACACCATCGTGACCCCTGCCCCCAATGCTGTCTTTGTCACAGAAACCTGGCTGAACCCCTCATCCGCTCTGGACACAGCCACCCCGATGGATACAAGATCGTAATCCGAGACCAATTCAACAGAAACGACATAGGCATCACCATAATCTACAAAGAAAACCTTGAATGCTCAACCATCACAGTTGACCCCACCTCCTTCATGGAGCACCTCCACCTCCTACTTCGTACAAACAGCAAAACCATCATAAGAGGCATCCTTGCCTACAGACCTCCAGGACCTTGCCCTACCTTCTGCAAAGCAATCCCCAACTTCATCCCCTCTTTTGCCATCCGCTCAAATCTGTACATATTCCTAGGAGACTCCAATTTTCACCTTGAGAACACCGAAGATGCCAACACGGCTGACCTCCTAGAAAACATGGCCAACCTCGGACTCAAGCCGACTGCAGGACACGCAGTCAACCCTATCTTCTCAACCAGCAACAGAGTAAAATACACCCACACAGAGGAGCTCACCTGGACCGATCATCACTGCATCAACTTCATCATCTCAGAACTTCCCAACACCCAACCACCACTACCAGTGAGACAGGGAGCAGCTGAAAAATGGTATTAGAGCAACAATGGACCAACGCCCTTAATTTCTGCCTACCCACCACCACCGAAGACACAGAACAAGCAACAGAAGTCTTCACAAACTGGATCACGACAAGCGCAGACAAAGTCATGCCAAGGAAACCCATCAACCCAAAGAAACAAACACAACTCCCCAACTGGTCCACAAGAGAACTGAAAACCCAGAAATGCAACTGCAGACAGAAAGAAAGAAGATAGCACGCCAGTGAGACCCTCAAGGACTAACAACAATTCAAAGATGCCCTCAACCAATACCACCACCTTCTGAAAAGCACCAAATAGATTGCTCTAGCCACCTGCATCAGTGACAGCTCCAACAACAGCAAGGAACCGTTCAGCATAGTCAAGGAGTTCACCAACCCCACAGCTTTTGAAAACATCGCCACACCCTTACAAGCCCTCTGCAACACCCCTGTAGACTTTTCTACAGCAAAACTAACATCATCTACCAAGACCTACAACATCAACCTCTTCACGCAGACTAACGCCCACCCACACCAGCTCACCTCGTGGAACGCCCTCACAGAGAAGGAAACTGCAGCCATCATGAGAGCCATCCACTTTGGAGTCCCAGCAAACCCCAGCCCCCACCACACTTCAACCTCCGCAATCAACCCATCAGCAAAGTACTCACTAAGCTCCTTAACTCCCTGATCACTACAGCCCACTTCTCCCAGAAATGGAAACATGCAGACATGAAGCCACTGCTGAAGAAACCATCTGCAGACCCAGGAGAACCTAAGAACTACCAACCTATCACCCTGCTCCACTTAGCAGAAAATGTAATTGAGAAAGCTATCAATATCCAGCTCACTAGACATCTGGAGAACCACAACCTTCTGGACCTCTCCCAATCTGGCTTCAGAGCGAACCACAGCACAGAGACAACATCAAAATGCTGCTAAACCGTGGAGAAACAGTCACCCTCATCCTCCAACCCAGATCTGTGACTAGGGGTGAGTGTCTGAAAAGTTTCAGCGCTCCGTTTATCATCTCCTTGTGTTTGTGAAACTCCACACCATCCAGAACACAGCAGCCAGAATCATCCTCGACCTGCCCAGACAGACGCAAATCACCTCCAACCTCAGTAAACTCCACTGGTTACCAGTTGCAAACAGATGCCAGATTAAACTGCTCACCCACGCTTACAAGGAACTACACAATGAAGGACCGGCCGCCCTCAACAAACAAGTGAATTTCC